>NC_081181.1:93522313-94162460 GCF_029867415.1 Vicia villosa | reverse complement strand
TTGGATGATCACAATTCATCAAGGAAAGATCAAAAATCAACAAAACCCTAAGATTCAAAATTAGGGTTTTTGCCTGAAAAGTCAACTCAACTTTGACTGATCATAACTCTCTCATCCTTCATCCAAAAAATGTCAACCAAAGCTCATTTTGAAGGAAATTCAATTATCTTTCAAATGCAATTGATCCCATGGTCATAGCATTCACCATTTGAAAAATATGGCCAAAGACATTACAGGTCATTTTCAAAGTCAACAAAAAGACACTTTTTTCAAATGGACACACAAGGAGAACCAAAAATCATTTTGACATGAGACCAAAGACATTGGTTAGAGGACTCTTTGAGGTTTCCAAAAAGTGCAAGATCTCCTTCATATGACAAAAATTGAAGGATTTACACCTTGTTGAAGTTGGCTAAATTTTGGGAAAATGCATGAAATCAACATTGCTCAAAAATGTTTTTTTTTCCAAAAGAGTGCCAAGTTTTTATGGTCCAAACATCTTTGCCATGTTACTATGGGCCTCCCACGACCAAGACAAAGCCCACATCTATATTATCCATTTTTTGACATAATTTTATCTTATTTTAAGATTAAAATTAAAAGGAAATTGCATGGATAATTGATGGCTTGATCTCCAAGTATGACACACCTCCAGGAAGTCTTCATTTTTTCTGCAGAAAATTGATGCCCAAGACAAGTGCATTGAATAGAAGTCAAGACTTGGTCAACAATTCAAAGATTTTTAATATTTTAAAAATCAAATTTTCAACAAAGAGCAATCAAAGCTTCTTAGCTTCACTTCCAAGCAACTTTGGGCTATAAAAGAAGCATCATACTTCAGCAAAAGGGGGGACACGAAGAGATAGGGCAAGAGCATAGCTATCAAATATCACAAAATTCTCTCAAAATTTGCATACACTTTGTAATTTTCAAATTCAATTTCCAATCAATATTAATACAATACCAAGCTTTCTAATCATCTTCTCAAACATCATAGAGTAAGATTGAACTCTAAATATAGTCCCATGAGAGTCGTATAGTGCATACAAGTGTTCTTCATGTACATATGCACTTTTACTTTCGTTTTCTTATATGCAATTAATTTCCATGCAAACTAACCATCCTAACATGTTTATGGGGACATATATGGGTGATCTGGGCCTTAGACATAAGTAGTTCCCACGTGAGAATCAGGCTCAACACCATTAATGACGATGTTCATGCAGTGCTTAAACTTTAATACTTCTTCGAATCTATAGCTACAAGCATCAAACCTTAGAAACTAATGACCACCAATTGAACTCAGGGCACTCATGTTTAGTGGATCTGGGTTGCTTGTCATGTGTTGCTAACGTCGTATTTTTTGCAGGTTCAGAAGCTATTAAAAAACTGCACGATTTTATCGTAAAAATAGAGGGAGGTTTAAAACCCCCGCTATCTGAAGCTGAAAAAATGAATGAGACTGGAGGTTGAAGACGACCACGCGTCCAAGCGTGGTTCGTCAGTCAAGGCTGACTTTTCCCTCGCGCTCACGGTGGCTCTTCCCTCATTGGAAGGTCAACCAGTCTCCCATCCACGCGTGCAATCCAGCGTGGGCCCCTTGTCAGAAGAGTTTGAATTCTCCTTGAATTCAGTACATGTTCCCTACCATCATATCATGCACCTACAAATCTGTGACTCTTGGATCAATCATCAATCTTAGCCAATCCAACGCACTCATAACATGCACAGCCACACCATGGACTCCTTCACTCAATTGCACTACACCAGATCAGTATCCCTTTTTATTTTTAATTTTATTTTCTATTTTTATTTTATTTTCTTTGCATAAATTAATTTAAAATAGCTTAAAAACTTCAAAAAATTCCACAAAAAATATTTTAAACTTCTAAAATAATATATTATTTTATGAAACAAAAATATTTTATTTTTCTTCAAAATTTCAATATTTTTCATAATTAATTAGTATGTATTTGTATATTTGCTTATTAATTATTTTAATTAGTCAAAAAATCATAAAAAAAAATTGTTCTTTGTGTTAAATATTGTTTATATATCATAAACTAATTTTGTACATATTTAGGATAATTTTCTCTTTAAGTTTTAATTATTTGTGTAATTATTTGCATAATTATGTTTTGATTAACTTAAAATATCCAAAAACAAATTTCAAAAATTCCAAAAAAATTAGTTTTGTTCTAAAATCAATTAACAAACATTTTGTACATATTTTTAAACTTATTTGCTAGGTTTAATCATATTTCCATCTTTTCTTTATTTTAAATTAATTAATAATGCATTAATTATATTTAAAATAAATCACAAAAATACAAAAATATGCCTTTTATTTCTTGCAATTTAAAATTCCTAGATAAATGTATAGGATGTCAAATTCATGTAAATAGGCTAGTTTACATTTCCCGCACAATCGATGTAATAGCGTAGATTTACTTTCTGCACTTTACATTTCCGCATTTTAATTTCCAGCACCCATATAAACTGCGTGTATGTCAAAGATAAAACTGAACCGTCAGATCACTAACTTCAAAGATAAATATCTGAATTCAATCACAATCACATTTGCACCTCCTAGGGTAACCCCTTTTCACTCTTTTCAAAATCAAAGTTACATTTCTACTGTTTCGAGTACAAAATCGAACCTTTTGTTTATATCCGACGAATGGATAGATTTTTAAAGGGAACAAGGATAAAGACCTCCTAACTCAGGGTAGACCTCCTAGTTTGCTTGCTCAAAATCAAAACAAACAAAATTCTCATACACTGTTGTTTTTTTAAAACGAATTTTCCAAAAGACAATATTTTGTATACATCCAAACACGGATCATTACAAAATTAACGATCTTTTCAAAACATCTTTCGAAAGATAAACAAGCATTTGTATATATCCGCACAAGGATCATTACAAATTCTATTTGCAAAGGTATTTCAAAAACACAGGTAAAGCATTCCGAATCAATTGAAAAGTAAAGCAAATGAGCTAAGCAAACTAAAGAGCCCATGGATAACCATGGATACAAAGGGTGCTAACACCTTCCCTTTGTATAACCTACCCCCTTACCCAGAATCTCTCAAAGGTCTTTTTTCTGTTTCTTTTATAAACCTTTCCTTCATTGGATAAAATAAAAGGTCGGTGGCGACTCTGTAAACTTTTTCAAAAGTGACGCGAAAGCGTCCGATCGACAAAAAAGAGTCAGTTCACGTATCCCACCCACGGAGGGGTATGGCCCGAAAGGACGGTCCACAGAACTGGCGACTCTGCTGGGGAATACAAATTCAAAATGTTTTCAAAAGGGGTTACCTTTAGAGTATAGATCATTTCGATGTTTTCAATTGTTTGATCTGATTGCTTTACTTTTCACAGGTTTGCTTGGGTACTTTGCTTGTGTGAAAGATTCTAACCCGAATCTCGAGATACCTTAAGTATATGACAATAGACCAAGGAAACTGTACGGCATGTACCGATACGGTTGATCTGGTAGTCATCGTTAGTGTGATACTTTGGTTTATACTGATGTCCCTTGAAAGCGATCAAGGAGTATATTAGGCTTCCGAAGTGTCATTAACACTAATTTGTCTTAGAACCTTTTAGTTGAACTTGACTTGTGGCCTATTAAGTGGCTAGCTTTGAAATTGATCGAAGCTAGTTATCCTCGAGGAATATTCTTGATCGGCCGTCCGAGCGCCGTATTGAGATGTTGTCTCCAAGGATCATAGAACCCGAATACTATTCTAGGACAGGTTTTCAACCAACTCAACTTCAGAGGGGAGGGTATCACCTATCAACCTCATGCAAGCCTTTAAACCTAAGGCTATTGTTTGATTTGTTTTTGTGTGCCACATGTTTGCATCATAAACACATCATTTTTCACTACACATTTCAAGGATCAAAGAGTTTACTTTTGTTTTTGCAGGTAATGGCTCCCGCCACCAGAGATTACATCCGAATCAATATCTCAACGGTGCCATCTGAACTCAAAGTCTTGGTAGCAGAATTCCCCAGGAATGCTCAATTCACTGAAAAGCATGGTCACCTACTCCATTTGGTTACCTCAAAGTTTGAAGAAGACATGATACGGGTCCTGTTCCAGTTCTTCGACCCTGAACATCATTGCTTCACATTTCCTGATTACCAGTTGGTACCCACTTTGGAAGAATTCTCTGAATTAATTGGATTACCAATCCGAGATCAATTACCTTTCACTGGTTTAGAAAGAAAACCAAAACCTGAAGTCATTGCTGCTGCTTTACATCTGCAAAAGTCAGAAATCAAATCCAATTGGGAAACAAAGAGTGGAGTTGAGGGTTTGCTTGCCAAATTCTTACTGGAAAAGGCTCGACTACTGCTAGAAAACAAAAGTTATCCAGCTTTTGAAGAAGTTATGGCTCTTTTGATCTATGGGTTGGTTTTGTTCCCTAATTCCGACCAGTTCATAAGTGTACACATCATCAACCTTTTCCTAATTCGCAACCCGGTACCAACATTGCTGGGAGACATCCTACACTCTCTACACACTCGTACCACGAAGAAGCGAGGAACTCTCATGTGCTGTATACCACTGCTGGCTAGGTGGTTTACATGTCATCTTCCCCGATCAGTACTGAGAAATGAACAAAGAGCACAATGGTCTTACAGAATCATGTCTTTATCTCATTCAGATATCCGATGGAACAACTTCTTTCAAAGAGACATTACTATCATTGATCATTGTGGAGAATACCCTAATGTGCCACTCCTTGGCATTAAAGGAGGTATCACTTACAATCCCTCTCTAGCTCTACGCCAATTCGGATATGCAAGAAGCAACGGTCCTCATGACATGATTATCCGTGGCATTGTGTTTGATTACGAGAATGATTCTCACAGACACCGACGAAGATTCATACAGGCTTGGGACAGTGTCTATAGAATAGAAAGCAAAACTCTGGGGCAATGGAATTCTATTCCTATGGAACTTTACCTCAGATGGGTGCGTACTCATGCTCAAAAACTCATGATGCCCTATCCCGCTGTTCTACCTGTGACTATCGAATCAGAAGTCGAAGGTTACGAACCTCAAGTTATTCTACACCCGGATATGCCAACTGACTTGGAAGAGTTGCAAAAATCCTGGGTTCAACTCAAAGAGGAAAGAGACACCTTCAAAGAACACTGTCAGGACTATGAGAGAAGGCTATTCGAGCTCACCAGACAGCTTCAAGAAGAACAAAGAATCAACGCATTCCTGGGGACAAAGAAAAAGCGCCCACGGGAGACCTGAAAGATCATTTATTTTATTTTCTGTCTTGTAAGCCCAAATGAGGCAAAGAAAAAAGAATAAATTGATTAACTAACGTTTGTTGCTTCTTTAACAAATCTAGACTCTATGATCCTTGAAAACATTGCACACATGCATTCACATGCATTGCATACACATTGCATTTCATACATTGCATTTCATACATTGCATTCATATACATTGCATACACATTGCATACATGGCATCCAGTCATACACATTTCATAACAGGTTCTCATGACGGGTTTCTCATCTCTTCGCTGTTTATTTCAGTCAGAAGAGATGGAATCTGAGGCAAGCATCAAGAATCTCGAAGTACAGAATGCCCAAGTTCAAGTGGCAATTCTGGAACTGGCAAAGGGGCAACAAGAGCTGAAAGCCCTGATACTCAAGAAGAAGAAGAAGCCCAAAGAATCTGCAGGCTTGAGTTACCTGAGAAGGAAGATCAAGATCCCTGTCAAAAAGATCAAAAAGCCACCAATCCCTGAAATAGTCGGTGATGGTGAACAAGAAGATAATCAAAGCAACCAGGGTTCTGCTAAACCCTCTCTCTCTTCAAATGAAGAAGAAGATCATTCTGGAGACGAACAGGATGATGACAAATACCAACAGTTGGAGGATCGTATGAAAGCTATGGAAATACAAAAAATACCTGGCTTAGATTTCAATGATCTGGGACTCGTGTCGGATGTTGTCATCCCTCCAAAATTCAAAGTTCCAACCTTTGCAAAGTATGATGGAGTTTCTTGTCCAAAACTACATTTGAGATCTTATGTGAGGAAGATACAACCTCATACAACAGATAACAAATTGTGGATTCACTTTTTCCAAGAAAGTCTGTCAGGTACACAACTCGAATGGTACTACCAGCTAGAAAATACCAAGGTTCATACTTGGGAAGAATTAGCTGCTGCTTTTTACAAACAGTACCAATACAATGCTGATCTTACACCCACTCGTACTCAATTGCGAGGCATGTCTATGGGATCAAAAGAAAGTTTCAAAGAGTATGCACAAAAGTGGAGAGATATGGCTGGAAGGGTTCAACCACCCTTATCTGATCGCGAACTAGTCGACATGTTCATGGGCACTTTAACTGGCCCATTCTATAGCCATTTGCTGGGAAGTTCATCATCAGGTTTCACTGACCTAATACTGACCGGAGAACGTGTCGAAAGTGGCATTCGAAATGGAAAAATTCAAGTAGGATCCTCCTCTGGTACTACAAAAAGGCCCATCAGAAATGAGGTCAATACAGCGCAAATTCAGACAAGTCACAAAAGTGATCAGCATCAATCTGTAGGGGCAGTTATGATCTCCGCATCTGCACCTCAAAAAGATCAACAGCCAAAATATACGCATCGACCAGATGCACCAAGAAGAACTTTCACCAAAATCAACATGCCAATCTCTCAGGCATTGCAGCACTTGCTTAAAGCGGATCTGATCACATTAAGGGGTCCTCCGAAGAATGTCAATACTTCTTCTCTGAATTATCGCCCTGATGCAACATGTGCCTATCATTCAAACTGTCCAGGACATGACGCAGATCACTGCTGGGCCCTGAAAAATAAAATCCAAGACATGATAGATGCTGGAGAAATTGAGTTCGATCCTCCAGAAACTCCAAATGTCATCACAGCACCTATGCCAAAGCATGACAAAACTGTTAATGCTATCATAGACACAGTTTACATTTATGATGTGAACGAAGTATCAATTCCACTCCTCGAAGTCAAAAGAAAGTTCATCCAAGCTGGTTACTTTCCAGGTTGTGATCCCGACTGCTTTTATTGCTCACGCCAACCCAATGGTTGTGAAAATCTAAAGATGGGAATTCAAAAACACATGGATCGCCATATCATTATGTTTGAGAGGCTCCCTTCTATGGACATGTTGGGCAAAGTCTTTGCCAACGGGATAAGAATGGAAGACGTCTCAGTGATCTCCAGCTTACCATTCAAAATCTCTACCAAGGCTCCATTCAAACTTTCTGCTACACTCAAAGTGGCATCAGTAGTCATTGCTAGACCAACTCCATTTCCATACTCCTCAGACAAAGCTGTCCCATGGGGATATGACACTAATGTTTACATTCATGGAGTTAAGCAGGATCCCTCGACTAAAGAGGACGCAACACTAACTACTTCAGCTGTAAGTAACATTGCAGGCACTAGCAAGATCACGAGAAGTGGAAGAATCTTTTCACCAGAAATTTCTCCAAATATTGCTGCTAGTCCAATCCAGGTTCCAATTCCTATTCCAGATATCAACACTCGAGGCAAAGAGCCACTGATCGAACCAGTTCAAAATCCGGTAGAGATCACTGCTGAGGATCCATCAAAGCAAGAGATGGACGAAATATTGAAAATCATCTGCAAAAGTGATTACAATATTGTCGAACAACTGGGGCATACTGCTTCAAAAATCTCAATGTTATCTCTGCTAAAATATTCAGAAGCTCATGCTAAAGCTCTAATGAAGTTCCTTCAAGCTGCGCATGTGCCTCAAGAAATCCCAATCGACCAATTTGAGAATTGTGTCGCCAGTCTTACAGTGCCCAATGGTCTTGGTTTCTCTGATGTGGATCTAACTCCTGCTGGAAGAAATCACAACAAGGCCCTGCACATCTCTATCGAATGCAACGGCACCACTCTGTCTCATGTGCTAATAGACAATGGTTCCTCTCTAAACGTGTTACCAAAGGTAATACTGGAAAAACTTGACTTCAAAGGAGTTGTGCTACAACCAAGTGATGTGGTTGTAAGAGCCTTCGATGGGTCAACAAGAACGGTGTACGGAGAAGTTAAGCTCCCAATCAGAGTGGGCTCTCAAACTTTCGATGTTATCTTTTCCGTAATAGACGTTCTTCCAACATACTCCTGTTTACTAGGACGCCCTTGGATACATGGGGCAAACGCTGTAACTTCTACCCTGCATCAGAAGTTAAAATACCCAGTAAAAGGAAAGGTTGTCACAGTCTATGGCGAAGAAGAATATATGGTCAGTCACTTGAGCAACGACAAGTATGTTGAGATGGAGGGCGAATCCATCGAAACTCCGTATCAAGCTTTTGAGGTTGTATCTCCAGATATCTCTATCACCAAGCATATTCCTGCTACTCCAGCTACAACTATGGCTTCTCTCAAAGATGCCAAAGCCATGATTGAACAGGGTGATCGCACAGTATGGGGACAACTCCCTGATATACCCTACAAGTCCGACAAGCTAGGTCTGGGCTATAATGGTGAAAATCAAAAGAATGATCAAAATCCTCGCTCTGAAGGGTTAATATCACACTTCGCCAGCCAAGAAGTAAACGCCATTGATGATGAAGGGACATACTTGAACCACATCATTCAGCCATATCCAGACGAAATTCCACCCATTACCATGGGAATGTGGGATGCTGTGGGAGGACCAAATGACGGTTACAACTACCAGTATATCACACCTCAGAATTCTTACATTGCTCTGGAAGATCTTACTCCAACAGAAGAGGGTAATCAAAATGACGGAAGTATCACAAGTCCCGTCACTCAGCAATATCAAAATCCACCCAAAGAAGTATGGGACACGCTAGGAGAACCCAGCGGCAAATACGACTATATGGTGAAATATTCCGCTCCTCCGAGCTTTTCAACTCCCATCAAAGACATTGTCCCGACTGGATGGGACGAACAGTACGACGACAACTTCGCTCTTGAAGAAGCCAGGAAGATGCCAAACAACGAAGGTTATTTTCTGTCACAGTACACTCCTTATCAGGATGCACAAGTCTCTATTCAAAACATCATTCCTACTGCATGGGACGGCCTTATCGAGCATCTCGCTCAGCCAATAGAGGGACCTCCACCTGGATTCTCATATCCAACAAATCATCCAACTTATCCTGAAGAATTACCTACGCATTTTCCCACTAGCGGAATCAATGCTACGGAAGACGAAAAGAACAACTGCAACTGGAACAGCTGGGTGCTCCCTGCTAACAACGGTGGATTGAACAACTGGAAAGCAGAGGATGTGATCTCCTTTGATCAGGAGTAAATGCCATTTCCTGTTTTCTTTGTGTATATTGTGCAAAGATAAAAGTGGTTCCTGAACAATCGAACCATGAGCTTGAAAGCCGTGTGCCTTAGCACAACGGTCCTTCTACAAAAAGGGTTTGTCATATCATGATTATGTGCATTCAATAAAATCATGGGATGCTTGCATGTTCAAAATTTTGTGATCCTTTTTCTTTCTTTATTCGCTTTCAAATAGCTATGTTTTTCTCTTCATACACACTCACATATCTACCATGCAGATTCACATACACGCTGGATCCAGTCAATAACGACTCTGCTATTGCCCGTCATGACTTTGAAAATCCGATCTACCAAACTGAGGACGAAAGTGAGGAAGATTGTGAAGTGCCAAGAGAAATTGCAAGACTTCTAGAACAAGAAGAAAAAGCCATACAGCCTCATGAGGAGCCGATTGAGGTCATCAACTTGGGCAGTGACGAAGAAAAGAAAGAGGTCAGAATTGGGGCTGACTTAGAAAACAGTGTCAAGCAAAGACTGATTCAATTGTTGCAAGACTACGCCGAGATATTCGCCTGGTCTTATCAAGATATGCCTGGCCTTGACACGGACATTGTAGTTCATCGCCTGCCAATCAAAGAAGGAAGCACTCCGGTCAAACAGAGACTGCGAAGGAGTAAGCCTGATATGTCAAAAAAGATCAAAGACGAGGTTGAAAAACAATTCAATGCCGGATTCCTAAAAGTTGTAAGTTATCCTCCTTGGATAGCTAACATCGTGCCTGTACCCAAAAAAGACGGGAAAGTCAGAATGTGTGTAGACTACAGAGATCTGAACCGGGCAAGCCCTAAAGATGATTTCCCTTTACCGCACATCGATGTACTAGTTGACAATACCGCACAATGCAAGGTATTCTCCTTTATGGACGGATTCTCAGGGTACAATCAAATCAAGATGGCACCCGAAGACATGGAAAAAACAACCTTCACAACTCCCTGGGGAACCTTTTGTTACAAAGTAATGCCCTTTGGTCTAAAAAATGCTGGAGCTACCTACCAACGAGCAATGGTAACACTATTTCATGATATGATTCATCAGGAAATAGAGGTGTATGTCGATGACATGATCGCAAAATCCAACACCGAAGAAGAACATTTGAGTCATTTACACAAGCTGTTTGACAGACTCAAGAAATACAGATTGCGACTGAACCCGAACAAGTGTACCTTTGGAGTAAGATCCGGTAAACTCTTAGGTTTCATCGTCAGCAGTAAAGGTATTGAGGTTGATCCTGCCAAGGTCAAAGCCATTCAAGAAATGCCTATACCCCGTACCGAGAAACAAGTCAGAGGATTCTTGGGACGTCTAAACTACATAGCCAGATTCATTGCCCATATGACTCCTACTTGTGTGCCAATCTTCAAATTACTGAAGAAAGATCAAGTGGAAAGATGGAATGACAAATGCCAGTTAGCCTTTGATAAAATCAAAGAATACCTTCAAAAACCGCCAATCTTGTTACCTCCTGTGGAAGGCAGACCTCTGATAATGTACCTAACTGTGTTAGAAGATTCAATGGGGTGTGTACTCGGACAACATGACGATTCCGGTCGAAAGGAGCACGCAATCTACTATCTTAGCAAAAAGTTTACCGATTGTGAAACAAGATACTCACTACTCGAAAAAACTTGCTGTGCCTTAGCATGGGCGGCTCGCCGACTAAGACAGTATATGCTAAATCACACCACTTTCCTGATCTCCAAGATGGATCCAATCAAATACGTGTTCGAAAAACCTGCTCTCTCTGGAAGGATTGCAAGATGGCAAATGATCCTAACAGAATATGACATTCAATACACTTCGCAAAAAGCAATCAAAGGAAGTGTGGTAGCTGATCATTTAGCTCATCAAGCAGTAGATGATTATCAGGCATTGAACTTTGACTTCCCAGACGAAGACATTATGCTAGTCAATGACTACAAACAACCAGGATCCCGATGGACTATGGTTTTTGACGGAGCTTCTAATGCGCTCGGCAATGGCATCGGAGCTGTGATCATTTCCCCCACAGGAGGTCATACACCCTTCACCGCCAGATTGTGTTTCAATTGCACCAACAATATAGCCGAATACGAAGCATGCATTCTGGGTCTCAAAGCTGCAATTGATCTAAAAATCAAATTCCTTGAAGTCTACGGAGACTCGGCCTTGGTAATCTACCAAGTCAAAGGGGAATGGGACACAAAGCACCCAAATCTAATTCCATACAAAGAACATGTGTTGAGTTTGATTCCTTACTTCGAGGAGATCACTTTCGAACACATCCCACGCGAAGAAAATCAACTAGCTGATGCCTTAGCTACCATGTCATCCATGTTCAAAGTCAATTGGGACGACGAAGCTCCTATGATCACCATTTACAGGCAAGACGAACCAGCCTATTGCAATGAGATCGATACCAAACAAATGGAAGACAAATCATGGTTCCATGAAATACAAAGGTATCTCGAAACCCAGGAGTACCCTGAAGGGGCATCTATTAACGACAGAAAGTTTCTAAGGAGATTTGCCTCCAAATTCTTCCTAAGCAATGGAACTTTGTACAAGCGCAACCATGACTCGACTTTACTTCGTTGCGTAAACAAGAAGGAAGCAGAACAAATCATGGAAGACATACACAATGGTACCTTCGGTACTCATTCCAACGGACATACAATGGCTAAAAAGATCTTGAGAGCAGGTTACTACTGGTCTACCATGGAGACAGATTGCCATCATCATTCCAAATCTTGTCACAAATGCCAGATATATGCCGACAAAGTGCATGTACCTCCAGTTCCATTAAACGTTCTGACGGCTCCTTGGCCTTTCGCAATGTGGGGTATTGATATGATTGGAGAAATCAAACCTACTGCTTCCAACGGACATCGCTTTATCCTGGTCGCTATTGACTACTTCACAAAGTGGGTAGAGGCAGCTTCATATGCTTCTGTCACCAAGAATGTGGTAGCCAGGTTTATCAAGCACAATCTCATTTGTCGGTACGGCATCCCCGAAAGGATCATCACTGACAATGGCACGAATCTAAACAACAAAATGATTACTGAACTCTGCACGCAGTTCCAGATCAAACATCATAATTCTTCTCCATATCGACCAAAGATGAACGGCGCTGTCGAAGCCGCCAACAAAAACATCAAGAAAATCATACAAAAGATGACAGTAACCTACAAAGACCGGCATGAGATGTTACCTTTTGCTCTTCATGGTTATCGCACATCTGCGCGTACTTCAACAGGGGCAACTCCATTCTCGTTAGTCTACGGTATGGAAGCAGTTCTCCCAATCGAAATCCAGATTCCTTCCTTAAGGATCATGAAAGAAGCCGATCTAGACGAAGACGATTGGATTCAAACTCGATTCGACCAAATACACTTGATCGATGAGAAAAGACTTGCAGCTATCTGTCATGGCCAGCTATACCAAAAGCGCATGATCAAAGCATTCAACAAGAAAGTCAAAAGTCAAGCATACCAAACTGGTGGCTTGGTTATCAAACGCATCATCTTACCACAAGGTGATCCCAGAGGCAAATGGACCCCCACCTACGAGGGACCATTCATAATCAAGAAAATATTCTCCGGCGGTGCCATGTTGCTTACCACCATGGATGGCGAGGATTTCCTACACCCTGTGAATGCGGACATAGTCAAAAAGTACTTTGCTTAAATAAAAAATACAGCTCGCTAAGTTGAAAACCTGAAAGGGCAACTTAGGCAAAAATGAGCGTCTCGGTGGATTGAAAACCCGAAAGGGCGATCCAGGCAAAAATTAGAGACAAAACAAATACAATCCCGGTAGGCTGAAAACCTGAAAGGGCAGCCTAGGCAAAAATTAGGGAATAAAGCATACAACTATGTCCCGCTCAGCTGCCTACTCACCGACAAGGTTCAACACCTCAAAGACACCGATCAGTCCAATCACTTTCTTCCAACAAGTGAGGGATGAGATGCTCGAAGACAGATTGGCAATAGCAGAATTGAAACTTGACTGGATCGTTCTCACATAGCTATTTCTTTTCATAAATACTTTTCAAAACTTTCTGACAATTTCCTACTTCTAGGATTGTTGTCTCCCTATACTAATCCGCCTATCACGGCACCTTTTCAAAAATCAATGCAGCTTATAACTAACATTTTCATTTTTTCTGTTTTGAATACGCGAGCAGCCCAATGATATTTTGAATGAACATATGCATATGATTGATGTTTACCAGGAAAAACAGGAATAGCATTCCGGACATGTCCCAATTATTTGGACATTATCCTAAACCAGCATCAGAAGGAAGTTTCCCCAATGGAGACACATTCCTCAACAAATCCCTCAAAAAGATTTTTCTTTCGAAAGAAGTCTTATTCCCCAGCAGGGTTGTTCCAGATTACTGTCTTCAGAAGGTGTGATCTCCGCACCCAAACTTGGTCAGATAGTGCATCGGAGGATTATGCATCTTCCTCATTCCCACTCCAAAGGGCGTCACAGTCCGAACTCTCAAAACTACTGTTCATCCCCGAGCAGTAATCAAAGATCCTTCAATAGAACATCCTGGTTCTCAAAGAATTTCCCCAACCCAGGGTACTCAAGCGAGACAGAAGATCATCAACAACCACGATGCCTTCACTTCCAAATGGCTAGCAGGGATTTATTTTCCCAATCACAATGCCTTCATTTCTTGACGACTAAGCTGGGATTTATTTTCCCAATCAGGAGCTTGACACGCTCTAAGCTGCATAAACCATGCATCACATTCACACTCATATTCACATTCACAATCATGCATCATACGCATATTCATACACAACATAACTTGCATATTTCTCCTCTAGCTCGAGGATCTCATATCATACATGCATCATAGACATCGCATATTATTAACTTGATTTTTCAGGTAGACAGATGTCTTCAGCAAAGATGTTCTCACTCACATGCAGTGTTCATCCTGAATCTTATTCAGACAAGCAGTCCTTTCAGATACAATCAAACCAAAGATTCACTCTGAAGAACTCTCATTCTCAACTCATTTATCATCTAACATTGCTAGTCTAAGGCGATACCTCAGACGGTTCCAGAACGATCTAGCATTTCAGATCTAAGGCGATACCTCCGACGGTTCCAGAACGATCTAGCATTTCAGATCTAAGGCGAAACCTCAGACGGTTCCAGGACGATCTAACATTGCAGATCTAAAGTGATACCTCAAACGGTTCCACAATGATCAACTTTCAAATCCTTCATCAAGATATAATCAACAGATTCATTCTGATGAACAAACCATCAACACATTGTCCAGGTGGCATCCGAAAGCCCATCTCAGGTAATGTTTCAATCTGCCAACAACATTTCACAGACAACATTCAAATGTAACTTCCAACATCTCTGCTGATCAAGGTAAGTGCAAATTTTCAGGGCATCTATTTATTCAATCATCTTCTACCCTCAGATTTCAGACAATCTCTTCAGGTTTAAGAAGATTGAATAGGGGCAACTGTTATACCCCAAAATTTGCCCACTTCTTTTTTCAGGAAAGTTTCAATATGAAAATTAAGAGTCTCATATAAACATGGATTTTTTCAAAATATCCTGACATATGAAGAACTTGGTTTTCAGAATTTTTCTTACACAGTAACTTGGCTTACAGTGGAATTTATTCTTACGCAAACGCCAAATACTGTTCCTTACTTCACAAATACTATTTATTTATTTTACAGATAAATAGTACTAACACAGTTCATGCAGGGTTAAATCTTTTTGCAGACGCAAAAGCAGGAAACTCACACTGTACTGGTAACAATTGTTTTTGTTTTCCCACTAACTTTTGTGCTATATTCCATTATTTTCAAAATCTTTTCAAATCTATCCTTTCAAATTCAAATCTCAACTTTATTCTATCCATCTCTCTTTTCCCAACAATACCTTACACTTTCTTTCAAATCTCACTACCACTCAAATTTCCTTTTGTACGGAATCACATCATTCCCCAACGTCTCTATCATCTTTCCATTCTATAAATACCTCTCATTCTTCCCACAAATCTCACATCAAATTCTAAATCATCTTTCAAATTCCTACCTCATAATCCATCATTTCTTCTTCCCTAGCAAAAATGGCAAAATGGATAGAAACACTGCTTCTTACAGTCATCACCATTGCTACGGTGATCATGACTTTCTTCTGCCTGCACAGTCCTGAGGAGTGTGGACCTGCAATGGTTATGCTCCCAATCATCTACATGCTATTGTTCATAGCATGGGTCATCAATCGTCATTCTTAAAATTTGCCGTATTTCTTATTTCTTAAACGTACCGTTTATTCGTCGTACTTTTCAATATAGTATGTAATATTTATACTGTCAGTATTAAATGTTGTACTAGTTGTCATAATATTGCTTAATTACTAAGATAATATTTTGTGTATTTTCTGCCAGTCAAATATTTCTATTTCTGTGCATTAAATAATTTTCAGGTTATTATCGGTAATTTTGCCCGCATACCGTAAATATCAGTTATTTATTATGTTTCTGTTTTCTAACAAGTCATGTAAATAAATTTTCATGCTTCACACCAAACAAAAACAAAAATAACAACAAAAAAAAAAAAAAAGAAAATTAACTTTGACGGTTGATTTTTCACTTTAACTGCTGCTTCAGTACACGAACAGTCGGTTGACAGACAAACTGCAGACAGTACAATTCACAGTGATTTGTACAATCAATCAAATCAATCATTCACAATTCAAATTTCCAAGATTTTTGTGTTAGAAGTCTTCTGAATATCACATGATTAGCAGAAACTCAACACTGCACAAAAATCAGGTACGCTTAACTGCCTCCTATACAGACAGTCCCTAATCAGGGTTTTTTCTTGTTTTAACAGGAGCAACAAGTTTTGAGAGCTCAAATGGATTTCATATACATCCATACATCTCAAAGTACCATCATACAAATTTTCAAACTTCAATTCACTCAGACGCACCGTCAGCAGCTCAAACAGTCAACAGACGACCCGTTTGACCAAAAAAGTCAACTGACAGTCAAAAATGAAATTTTTTGTCAAAGTCCATATTTTGTCAAAGGATTCAACATTTGATCATTGGATGATCACAATTCATCAAGGAAAGATCAAAAATCAACAAAACCCTAAGATTCAAAATTAGGGTTTTTTGCCTGAAAAGTCAACTCAACTTTGACTGATCATAACTCTCTCATCCTTCATCCAAAAAATGTCAACCAAAGCTCATTTTGAAGGAAATTCAATTATCTTTCAAATGCAATTGATCCCATGGTCATAGCATTCACCATTTGAAAAATATGGCCAAAGACATTACAGGTCATTTTCAAAGTCAACAAAAAGACACTTTTTTCAAATGGACACACAAGGAGAACCAAAAATCATTTTGATATGAGACCAAAGACATTGGTTAGAGGACTCTTTGAGGTTTCCAAAAAGTGCAAGATCTCCTTCATATGACAAAAATTGAAGGATTTACACCTTGTTGAAGTTGGCTAAATTTTGGGAAAATGCATGAAATCAACATTGCTCAAAAATGTTTTTTTTCCAAATGAGTCCAAGTTTTTATGGTCCAAACATCTTTGCCATGTTACTATGGGCCTCCCACGACCAAGACAAAGCCCACATCTTTATTGGCCATTTTTTGCATAATTTTATCTTACTTTAAGATTAAAATTAAAAGGAAAATGCATGGATAATGGTTGCTTGGCCTCCAAGTATGACTCACTTCAAGGAATCTTCATTTTTTCTGCAAGAATTGAAGAGCAAGACAAGAGCATTGAATGGAGTCAAGCTTGGTCAACAATTCAAAGATTTTTAATATTTTAAAAATCAAACTTTCAACAAAGACAACAAAGCTTCTTAGCTTGAGTTCCAAGCAACTTTGGGCTATAAAAGAAGCATCATACTTCAGCAAAAGAGGACACACGAAATAGGGCAAGAGTATAGCAAGAAATATCACAAAAATTCTCAAAATTTGCATATACTTTGTAATTTTCAAATTCAAATTTCCAATCAATATCAATACCAATAAACACTTCTAATCATCTCCTCAAACATTATAGAGTAAGATTGAGCTCTAAATATAGACATATGAGAGTCGTATAAAGCACTTAAAGCTCTTCATGTACATATGAGTTTTATTTTCGTTTTTGTATATGCAACTAATTTCACTGCAAACTAACCACCCTAACATCCTTATGGGGACCTATATGTGTGATCTGGGCCTTAGCATGAGTGTTCCAACGTGAGGATCAGGCTCCACCATTAAGACGAGTCCATGAGTGTTTAAGCTTCATCTTCTTCGTATCCATAGCTAGGAGCTTCAAACCTTAAAACAAATGACATATTTGGATTCAGGACACTCTAATTAGTGGATCTGGGTCACTTGTTTCTATTGCTAACTCGTATTTTTTGCAGGTTCATAGGTTGTTAAAAAACTGGAATTTTAACGTCCAAATAGGGGAGGTTAAAAACCCCCGCTATTTGAAGCTGAAAACCTCACTTCTGGAGGTTGAAGACGACCACGCGTCCAAGCGTGGTTCGTCTGACTTTTCAGCGCGCCAAGGTGGCCCTTCCCTCAAATCTTATTCGCTGGTCAATCCAGCGTGGGCCCCTGCAAAGACTTTGAATCCCCTTGGATTCAGTGTACACCATCATACCATGCACCTACAAATCTGTGCCCTTGGATCAATCTCAAAGCCAATCCAACGCCTCACACATGCAAGCTCACCATGCTCCTTCATTAATTGCCACACCAGATCAGTATCCTTATATTTTTAATTTTATTTTCTATTTTTATTTTAGTTTCTTTGATAAATTAATTAAAAATAGTTAAAAACTTCCAAAAATTCCACAAAAAATATTTTAAACTTCTAAAATAATATATTATTTTATGAAACAAAAATATTTTATTTTTCTTCAAAATTTCAATATTTTTCATAATTAATTAGTATGTATTTGTATATTTGCTTATTAATTATTTTAATTAGTCAAAAAATCATAAAAAAAATTGTTCTTTGTGTTAAATATTGTTTATATATCATAAACTAATTTTGTACATATTTAGGATAATTTTCTCTTTAAGTTTTAATTATTTGTGTAATTATTTGCATAATTATGTTTTGATTAACTTAAAATATCCAAAAACAAATTTCAAAAATTCCAAAAAAATTAGTTTTGTTCTAAAATCAATTAACAAACATTTTGTACATATTTTTAAACTTATTTGCTAGGTTTAATCATATTTCCGTCTTTTCTTTATTTTTAATTAATTAATAATGCATTAATTATATTTAAAATAAATCACAAAAATACAAAAATATGCCTTTTATTTCTTGCAATTTAAAATTCCTAGATAAATGTATAGGATGTCAAATTCATGTAAATAGGCTAGTTTACATTTCCCGCACAATCGATGTAATAGCGTAGATTTACTTTCTGCACTTTACATTTCCGCATTTTAATTTCCAGCACCCATATAAACTGCGTGTATGTCAAAGATAAAACTGAACCGTCAGATCACTAACTTCAAAGATAAATATCTGAATTCAATCACAATCACATTTGCACCTCCTAGGGTAACCCCTTTTCACTCTTTTCAAAATCAAAGTTACATTTCTACTGTTTCGAGTACAAAATCGAACCTTTTGTCTATATCCGACGAATGGATAGATTTTTAAAGGGAACAAGGATAAAGACCTCCTAACTCAGGGTAGACCTCCTAGTTTGCTTGCTCAAAATCAAAACAAACAAAATTCTCATACACTGTTGTTTTTTAAAACGAATTTTCCAAAAGACAATATTTTGTATACATCCAAACACGGATCATTACAAAATTAACGATCTTTTCAAAACATCTTTCGAAAGATAAACAAGCATTTGTATATATCCGCACAAGGATCATTACAAATTCTATTTGCAAAGGTATTTCAAAAACACAGGTAAAGCATTCCGAATCAATTGAAAAGTAAAGCAAATGAGCTAAGCAAACTAAAGAGCCCATGGATAACCATGGATACAAAGGGTGCTAACACCTTCCCTTTGTATAACCTACCCCCTTACCCAAAATCTCTCAAAGGTCTTTTTTCTGTTTCTTTTATAAACCTTTCCTTCATTGGATAAAATAAAAGGTCGGTGGCGACTCTGTAAACTTTTTCAAAAGTGACGCGAAAGCGTCCGATCGACAAAAAAGAGTCAGTTCACGTATCCCACCCACGGAGGGGTATGGCCCGAAAGGACGGTCCACAGTATGCTTTGAAGTGTCACGACCGAGCTGCTATGGTCCTGAAGCTTTATTTTGAATCGCACTAATTCCACGCCTTTATTGAATGCTTGACTGTTAGTGTGAATGTTGATGTTGTATGAATTCATTCACGGCCTATTTTGACTGTGTTGCGCTACAAGAAATCTGATTGGAATTGTGTATATGATTTTGTAGGCTTTTGAGATGCATTTCATGGGATGGAAGTGTTTGACCAGGTATGGATGTGTTGGTATGAATGTGCAGGTATTTTGGAACGAAGTTGAAACATGGTTTGTGAATGTACATGGCTGCTTGCAGGTGTGGACATGGAGTTTTTTTTGAAAAAATTGTGAACAAAGCTTGAAGACTTACATAGAAACATGAAGGTTTTAGGGATAGACTCAAGATAAATTTATAATATGTACTCTGCACAGGATTTGTAATGTCAAAGATTTGTAATGGCAATGCTTTTTCCTTTTTTGATTGCGTAGGATTTTGGACTTTAAGAATTGCTTCAAGTGTAATGAACATTATGATGGATTGTAATGTATGGTTGTATGAAGTGACATCTGAATGCAAGTGTTGACTTTCTTTTGATTAAGTTATTTGAATCTTTCTTCTCCAATGACAACATTTTCAAATATTTCAATTGGCTAACTTGAGTCAAATGATACATTTGTGGTGGCAAATCCCCTTCAGTTTACAAACTTGTAATGAACCTAACCAAGAACCCCAAAATGCCTTAAGGTAGACTATGGTCAAAAGTCAATCTTCCATGGTTGACTTTGACCACAAGTCAAAGTTTTGACATATATTCCTCAAACTTGAAAATGATTCACGATGCTCCAAGATCCAATTTTTCAAACTTGTACTTTAATATTCTAACTGACATGAAGCCAATAACTTGCCACAGAAGTAAGACCTTTGATTAACAGCACCATGAATGTCATTTGATGACGAAACGCATATGAGTCCAACAACCTTGATGGGAGTAATTCATGAAATTGACTAGTCCGCAAAAAGCTTCAGGGCATAAACTTTAATCCAAAGAAATCTTGATCCAATAGAATTTGACTGGTCAGCAAAAAGCTTCAGGGCATAAACTTTAATCCAAAGAAAACTTGATCCAATAGAATTGGGGAAATAAACCCTAGATCGAGAAACCCTTGTAGATAGAAACTATCTGATCAAATGCCTTCCAAAAGACCTGATCCAATCACCATCTTGATCAAGTACAAGACACCATCTCTGAGGAAATAAATAACCTTGCCAAGACCTAAGTGAAACCTAAGTTTGCTCTAAGATCCTTGATCTCGTACTTTTTAGATATTTTATGTAATGAACTAGTAAGAGACCCGTGCTTCCGCACGGGTAATTTAATTATGATATTATGTAAATAACTAAAAAAATCCGTAGTAATTTAGAATTTTCAAATAATAATTATGAAATAAAAAATAACAACAAATTATTTGTTAATGTGATAACACATGAATGAGTTTTAATGTCATAACACTGAAATAGTATCAAATACAAATGTAAAATTTTAGATATAAATGTAAAATTTGAAATGATATACTTTTTTGAAATGGAAGAAAAAATATAATTGTGAGATGGAGAAAAAATTAATATTTAAAAATAAAGATTTTGATATGGTATGAAAATTAAAAATACACTATACTATCATGCAATTGATATGGTATAAAATTATTTAAATACAAATAAATTTGAAATGAATGACTTAATTATTAAATAATTATACAAAGAAAAAAATTGACTCATGAGACAGAAAGGGAATAAAACGAATTTTAACATTTGAAAAACTAAATAAAATATGTATTTTGTTGATAGTAACGCCTAAAATACAACCTAATAACATGTAAATTTATTTAATATTGTATAAAATATATGGTAAATTCTTAGGTACCCATGATAAGAAATTGGATACCGGTACCTTGAGTGCAAATTGATTTAGAATTTAACTTTATTTTAAATAAAATAATTGTAAAAAGTGACGTGTCATGAATAATACAATTTGATTGGACGAGGATACCTGTACCTAGCTTAACTCAAGAGTACAGGAGTGTTCAAAAAAATATATTTAGAAACATGTAATTATAACATGAATATTTTAATTATAAATGAATAATAATCATAAAAATTCATAATGGCAATTAATCAAGTGTTTAAAACAAATCATAATTCCAGTAGGATGAGAGAGAGAGAGAGGGGAGAGTTATATTTACTCCAGGAGTAAGTTATTATAACTTACTCCAAATCTAGATCATTGATTATTTTCAATCTAGTGGTTAAAAATAATAAGTAATTAAATGTGGAGAGAGAAAACTATTACTTATTATTTTTAACCATTAGATTGAGAAGAATCAATGGTCTAAATTTGGAGTAAGTTATAATAATTTACTCCTGGAGTAAATATAACCCTCCTCATATATATATATATATATATATATATATATATATATATATATATATATATATATATATATATATATATATATATATATATATATATATATATATATATATATATATATATATATGGACGAATCAAGTGAGAACACTTGGTTATTATGAGAAATGAGACCAATGAATCACGACCATTAAATTTTGATTTGTTGATTTTAATGAACTGGATTGATTTCTCTTTCTATATTGGAGCATTTGGTATCATTGTTAAATTGAATTTCAAATTAACTTAGAAATATATCAAATTAAATAGAATCATTACTTTTAATGTTTATTAACTAAAATTAAAATATATAATGATATATAATTCATATTTGCAATTGGACTTTCTCAAAATTTTCATATTTTCATTATGATTATTAAAACGCCTTTGAAATATTAAGTGCGAAAGAAATCTAGACTGAGTTTATAGAAGTGGAAGTAAAGACAAATACAACAATTATTATATAACACAATATCATAATTAAGTATGTTTGATGTAGTATAGTTTGAATGATATGAATAATATGCGTAAATGTCACTCTGAACAATTTTATTAAAGATTAAGTAAATTAATTATATATTAAAAAAATTAATTACACAAATGTAAAGTTTTAAATATAAATACAAAATTTGAAACCGTGTTGAATAATCATATAAATGCAAAATTTATTAATGATTATTTTAGAAAAATTTGAAACCGTGATGAATAATCATATAAATGTAAAATTTATTGATGATTATTTATAAAATGAACAATATTCATATAGATTTAGTTATATTAAATAATCATACAATAATAAAGAAGAAAAAAAATTTCTCAAGGAGAAAAAATAATTTTAAAAAATAAAGATTATACTTTAAAAAATTGTTAATTTAAATAAAACAGATTATTCTAATAGTGACTCGATAAAAAGTTAATTATCTATACAAATTTAAAATATAAATGCCAATAATGATTTTAATAAAGTTAAGTTACTCAAAGATGTAAAAGTATCTACTATAAGGGAGATGTATATTTTAAAATAAATAGTAAATTGCCAATGGAAAAGAAAATAATTAAAATTTAATTTTGATGATAATGTAACGATTTTAATGACAATTTTAATGTCAAAATGTAACGTAATTATGGGGCATATTTATGGGGCTGAAGCTGATTATGCAGCAGGGCTTTTCTAAGGTGGAGGTGAATTCGGACTCTCGGGTGGCCGTGGAGATTCTATCTAATGCGAAGAAGAATATGGAAGGTGTTTCGAAAATGGAGCGGCAGATTATTCAAATGATGATAGCTATTGGAGAGGTGGAAATCACCTTTGCTTATAGGGAGACAAATGCTTGTGCTCATTCTCTAGCTTGCCATGGGAGAGTGATGTAGCAAGATCTTTTTACCTTTAATGAAGCGCCTGACTTCTTGTTGAAAGAGTTGAAGTTGGACATGGATGGTGTTCTTGTGTCTAGTTTTTCTGTTGGTTAGCTGTTTGTTCTCTTGGGCTTATGCCCTCCCTTTTACCAAAAAAAAGAAAGGGAGATGTATATTTTAAAATAAATAGTAAATTGCCAATGGAAAAGAAAATAATTAAAATTTAATTTTGATGATAATGTAACGATTTTAATGACAATTTTAATGTCAAAATGTAACGTAATTCACTCTAACAATTATTCTATATTAATCATTCTACTATTGATGTTAATAGTTTTTCTCCACTAAAGTCTATTAAACTTGTAAATTGGGAAAATTCCAACTCAATAAAGTTAGTTTAGGATTGCAGACTAAATAGATGGGCCAGCAACGACTTCTATAACCTTTCCTCAATAGGTGAGGCTTGTTAAATAGATTAAATGATGGCATAATGTCCTATAATAGACTGAGTATAATTTACTCTTCATACCTTTAATTAACAGGTAGTCAGCATAAATTAAAAAGATAAACATCACAACAACAAAAAATTACAAAATAATCCAGACAGAAACATAGTAAACAATTTAATAAATTGTTCAATAGCTGTAAAGGGCGACATGATGCTTTAAAAACTCTGCTATGATAGATCCATCACATTGTGGAGCTATTGTAGTCTACAAACACAAGTTCATGTACTAAGAGTCTAACTTAGTCTACAAACACAAGCAGGCACAATATGAGAATAACCAATCTGTTGATTCTGGAGATAATCAGCTATATAATCAATCACTTGTAGAAACATAGCATTTGGTACAATTCTTAAATATCATTCTCTTATAAAAAAACATTATTCTAGAATTGAAAAATGAAAAATTAAATTAACTCTATCTAAAGACTCACATGTTAGTAATCAACTATCAGCAAATATATTCAAAACAATCATCATCTATGCAAACTAATGAAAAAAAACAAAATCCTCAGCATTGAAATAACTAATTCATACAAACTCAATATGTTAGTCCTCTGCAGGATAAAACTCCTCTGTAGGATGCAATTGTGAGTGACTTCATATTTTGCAATCCAATAGCATTTCCCATACCCATAAACCTCTCTCTCACTAATATTGGGGAGGATATTAAGGACATCGCGTATAAGCTGAGTTGAGTAGTCCAACCATAAGGCATTACAACTCAACCTGCAACATCTAAATACATTGACAGATGTTCAGCATTTCAGGAACAATTAAGTATACCAACGTCAAATATCTTAACATAAGTCTTGGCATCAACGGTCAACATGTCGATATAATCATTTCCTTTAATTTGCTTCAAAACATCATCCTTATCAAACACAATCTAAAAAGTTCAAAATCAAAGGAAAAGTTCAGTTATGAGAAAATAAATAGATTTCTTGTCAAAGAAAATTTTCACAACGAGTGACTCACAATATGAGAAAATAAATAGATTTCTTGACTACAGTTGCAGGCGTTTCTCCATCTAAAGCACCGTGCTCCATAAGTTTATAATAATACAATTAGATCCAAAAGACATACGTTTCAATTATAGTGAGCAAATCTGAACTGTCGGCAGAGTATTCAAACCAAAATTTATTCAAAGTCAGTATATTCATTATTGAGTATTATGTGTTGAGAATGAAAAAGCAACAACTATAAACCAAAATACCTAAAATAGTTGAAAATGTTGTCACAAACATGACAGAAATAAACAGAAAGCTTGGAACTTTTATGGTTATATAGAAATTCAAGAAGTAATAAACATAAATTCAGGAAGCTTGATGCTTTTGAGAATCATAACTGAAAATTAGGAAGTGATAAGAGAAACTTGGGCCTTCGTACCTGGTAGGTCTCTGGATATAATTTTTATTCATTGTTAGTACAATATTTTGGTAGACTTGATGCATCACAAGGAAGAGGTTTAGATGTAAAGAATTGTAAAAAAAAATGAAGAAAACTTCAAAATACATAATCAAGAGTATTATTGATTTTAACGCCGGGAAACATATACCACAAAAATTGAAATGTAAATATATTACTTAATAAAGTCCAGCCTAAACTTGAAAGATCTAACTATCATCATTGCTATAATGATTACACAAACAAAAGTAAATAAAACCAAAACTATGAAGCAAACCAATAAGTTAAATAAGTAGTGTAAGTTATGAAAAATATAGACAACTATCAACAACAACACGAATACCTTGATATCTTGTACAATCATTACAAATGTATTACAATCATGACAACCTGGAAACAAACATTAGCTATATATTAAAATCCTACACATCAATAAATCAAGAGAAAACTTCAAAGATGGGAAAGTGAGTTTTAACCTCTAGGATAAAAAAATCTTCATCTCTAAGCCACAAATGTCACTGAACTGATTGGAGTTCCTGAAAATACATATTAATGGTGATGAACATAACAGAAAACCACAAATGCAAAATAAATATGATAAAAACATAAAAGAAAAAACACTAAAAAATCACCATGAAAAAAGCACCAAAGTCACAAACAATGGTCACCACATGTAAATTCTTCAAAAAGATTTATTGTTTACTTGCTTCTTTCTTCTGAAAACAAAAACCCTAAAAAAAACACCAGAAATGAGAAGAAGCAAACGAAAAATTAAATCATAACACCATAGGTCTAAAAATACGAAGGAGTGAAAACGAAAAAACAAAAATGAAATCAAAACTCTGAATAAAATGAGAAGGAGTGAAAAAAATTGAAATAAAGAAGAGTTTCTAAAATACCATAGAATGTAGACGAAGATTGAAGGGAAAAGATTGGATTGGCTAGGGTTTGAAGGGAAAACAGAAAGGAGAAAAGAGAAAACAGTGAGAGAGAAGGGAAAGGTTACTGGAAGAGAGAGATATGAAAAATGGAAAAATACAACCATAGACCTTAATAAGTGTGATTTGAATTTGAAATTTTATTTACTCCCACCAATGGAAATCGAACACTTGGCAATTGATTTGAGACTTCCCTACTACAAAAGTTGTGGCTTTATTATGATATTACAAATAAATCCTTTTTAATATGACAAAATGAATTAGGGTGCTTTGTCATGATAATGTAAAGGGTTAGTTTGAATACAATGCTAATAAAAATAAGGGTTAATTTGGTAGTTACGGAAATAACTTTTTCTGTGAGTAAAAAAAATTGTTGAAAGAACAATATAGGTATTTTGGTCAATTGATTAGTAATTGGTAGATAGTAGATGAATGCAATGATGTGTTAGATGACCTAATGGAGAGATGCATATGAATGAAAAGCTTAAGCCAGTCAAAAATAAATTAGGAGGACAAATTTTAAGGTGCAACAAGAGACACTTGGAACGAGGAGCGTGGGGCAAGACGATACCTTTTAGAGTACAACATATGATTCTCGCCCCCTCTTTGAGACTACAAAGCTCTCACCTTCGCCATATCCTTTACAAATGTAACACTCCATATATTAATCTTCTACATAATTAAATTAAATTTAATCATTTATTTTATTATCATGTAGAGTTCTATGCATTTCCAGTATCACTTTAAGAAGATATTCTCTTAAATAAATGATTAATTAAGACAAGTAGATTAAAATAAAATTAAGAGGGAAGTCTCATTTTAGTCCCACACAAAAAAGGAATAGTCCAAATTATTAAATCCCTTACAAAATTAAACAGTGTCATGTTAGTCCCTCTACTAACATTTTTTAAATTCGGTTTTTTTCTTACTTTTGAACCATGACTGGACTGCTAATAAAGACTCATTTTAGTCCCTCACAAAAAAGGAATAGTCCAAATTAGTCCATAAGAAAAAAAGGTCTATATTTAATCCCTTACAAAATTTAATCAAGCTATGTTAGTCCCTCTTTTATAATTTTTTTCAAATCAATTTTTTTAAATTGTGACTGGACTCCTATTTTACGACTGTTGAATTGAAATTATTTATGAAGGGATTGTAGATAAATCATCGCGATACCACGACGTTCTTTTCTTTGTTTGGTTTATTATCAGGCTTATGGATGAGTGACTATGGTTTTTGTTGTTATGTATTCTTGTGTATTAGGTGTCGTTATTGTTTTAGTTGTTAATGATTTTTAGGAAGGTTTAGTTTTGTAACTAAGGTGATTTAGGATAATTTCTTGCTTTTGTAAATATTATTTGTGGCGAAAATAATACACATGTTTATGGATAAAATTTTAATGTTTCACATCTAGGGAACCAACTTTTGGTGGAAACATAGACTCTGAAGACTATGTGCAAAGGAACTAAACCTCTGATCCGTACTCAATTTCTGAAAGCATGTCTATCTTGTCAAGTCCAGTCATAGTTTAAAAATACGAAAAAAAATCGTTTGAAAAAAATATTAAAAAATGTGGCTCAGTTAAATTTTGTAAGGGATTAAATAGAGACTTTTTTCTCAGGGACTAATTTGGACTTTCTCTTTTTTATGAGGGACTAAAATGAGTCTTCACTAGTAGTCCTTCAAAAGTAAAAAAAAAATCGGTATAAAAAAATATTAATAGAGAGAATAATATACCTCGGTTAAATTTTATAAGGAATTTAATAGAGATTTTTTTTTCTTTTATGGGATTGGATTCGGAGACTTTACTATGCATCTGACTTTGTGACTTTAGCCAAAATGAAAGAAAAATGAATGATTAAAATAAAATATATCTTGAAAGAGAAAAGTTGGTTTAGAGGAATAGAGGAAAAGTCACAAAGTTACCTTATTCTTAAAGTCACTCAATCCCTTTCGATTTTATGAGAGACTAAAATGAAGCTTCACTCTAAAATTAAAAAAAATTAAAGAACAATCTGACCGGATAAAGGGGGAGGAGTCGATTGTGGGCGGCCAGAAGCAGCGAGAAATTCATTCATGTTTTACATTTTCATTCCTTTCTTCAGATTTTCCTTCCCTTCTCCTGGTGCGAGGATGCAATTCCAGCGCAATTTCCTACCGTAACCCTCCGTCCCGCACCGCGATTTCTCTCTAAAGCAAACAAATTGTTATTCCTAACTTCAATTTCATTCTCACTCTTCACAGCTGACACAGCGCTTGAGGGTCTTACATTATGATTCAAGTAGCGAATCCGTTCGAATTACTTCAATTTAAGACTTCTTCTTTCTTCGGAAACATCACAAAACCCTTAATTTCCTTCCAACAAGCACAAACTAGAAGTAAGTTTTACATAACTCAAATCTACCCAATATGAATTTTGAAATTGCTTATAGTAAGATTCAAATTTCATTGCAGGTTTTATTAGGAAACCGTTAGTTATCAAAGCTAGGGCAAATGCTAGAAAAGAAAGTGCCAAAATTCGAAACAGAAAAATGCAGAAAAAGGTACCACAAATACAATTTAACTGTGATTTTTTCCCTCTATTTGTTATTAATATTATTATTTTTGTCCTGCATTTTTTATTTTTTCAGTTTAATGGAACAGCAACACATCCAAGGCTTTCGGTATTTTGCTCCGATAAGCAATTGTATGCAATGCTGGTAGATGATCAAAATAAGAAGTGTTTGTTCTACGGAAGTACGCTGCAGAAATCGTTCCGAGAAAATCCTCCTTGTAGTACTGCTGTAAGTAGAGTCCACCTCATTTTAGATTCTGTACTCGGAAGGGGAAACAACTTTCGTTACATTGCACTTCGGATTTTTCTTATGTGTTGGTGAAATATTGTTTTAGGAAGCTGCTCAACGAGTTGGGGAGGCTCTTGTGAAAGTCTGTGTTGATCTCGACATAAATGAAATATCATCGTACGATCGCAATGGGTTCGGTCACGGAGAAAGGCTAAATGCCTTTGAGATTGCCATTTCGAATTATGGATTCTTGTCTAGATAGGTATGTAACTGATAGTTCTGCTATCTTGACAAACACATCTGAAACTTTCTGCTTTAGAAGTCGATTGGATATTGCTTTATCGTACAATCTTGGTTTTGATAGATGGTTAAAATATGAACTTTGAAATTATCCAGGCTTCAAATGTTATGAACTTTATGAGTTGGAAAATGGGGTGATTTTTGTTGTAATTTTGTTGAACTCATTTGACTTAGTCATATTACTAACTTAATGATGGCATTATTACATGTTGAAATATGTCTTAATGGTGTTAAATTCTGAATCATATGACACTATTGCGCATTTTATGCAAAAATAACTTGCTTCAGTTTAAGTTTTTTCTACTTAGTGCATTTAGATATCATGACAAATGGGATAAAATAGAAGGATATTTAGTATGTAATTTCCCCTTGTTTTTCTTGGCTAGTTACTTACTAGGTGTGAGAAACTCTAAGTATAAAGACATGATATTTTAAGTTCCCTAATTTTGATGAGTCAAAACAATTATTAAATTTGTGAATTGTGTGAGTGCATCTAATTAGTTGGTTGATTGAGCAGGACAAACCAACAATTGAAGAATCTTATAACTAAAGTTTGTAAGTAGGTCGAGCAAAGTTTGTTGTAAATTGCAACCATTTGATGAAAAGTTTGGAGTACAGGTGAAGTGCTGCGCATGAAGAAATGTCTGGTGTCACCTAATTGATGATGCAAAGCCATATGTTGACTCAAGGTATAAGACTGACACGAAACTAGCTCCATGCACAGTGCAATGAATGAATACAAGATCCAATGGATATTATACCATGATTCAAGAAACCATCCGGGAAACTAGCACCATGCACAGTCTGTATAACAAAAGGGAAGTTTTAAGAGAATTTACATGAAGAAATTTTTACTTGAAGCGTGTGAAACAAAATCATATGAATACTATTTGATGACTAGAAAATTGAAGCACCAGTGCTATTCCTAAAATTGTATTATTTACAATATTTTTCCTCATGCTATAAATAAATATCATCATTTCCAAAATACAAGTAACTTGTTGAAATCGCTTAGTTGACAAGCTTGTAGTTCCTATATTTCATTTGATTGAACTAGTGCAAAAACATCATGGAAGTTTTGTTGTTGATAACTATATGTCTTGGATCAATTATTGACTTTCAGTCCTTTGTTATTGACTTTCTTAGTGAACATATTAATGCATTGTTATCTTAGGGCATACCTTGTGGCAAACTGACTTCATAATGGAAGAGTTATGATAGAAAAGCAAATGAGAAGTTATAAACATGCAAACACTAGTTCTGTGTAAGCAAAAGATTATATGGAATGCAGATTTAATACTTGCATTGCATGCTACAATTTGAATAACATCAGAAATAATACTTAAAGGCACGACTGAGTAAGTGAGTAAAAATTACTAAACTTTTGCAGAACTGGCATAGAAAATTGATAAAAATTTGAGGTTCCTTTCTACAATGACATGTTTCCTGCAAAACATGGAACATGGGAGGACCAAGAACAATTATAGATTTAGGTTCAGGTGTTGAACTAGGACTGTGACTCGACATAGGTAACAACTTCGGTTCAGGAGTGAGAACGAAGATAGGTGCTCTAGGGAGGCTAGGTCATTTATATTCTCCCCCTAAGACTGAGAATGAGTGAGTTGTGACACATTTTTATGAAATGTGACATCTCTTGAGACAAAAACTTCTGACTAGGAGGATGATAACATTTGTATCCTCTTTTGTTAGGTGCATAACCCAAAAAGATACATTTGACGACACAAAAATCCAACTTGTTACAACATTGTTTATGAACATGAACAACGAAATTCAAGATTTTGTAATATGGAAACAAAGGGAAAATGTGAGAACATAAATTGAATAATACTAACCTTACCAAAGACTCAAGATGGGACACGATCAATCAACAACATCAATAAGAATTGTCTCTCCCCAATAAGAGTTGAGAACAAATGTTTAAAATAGGAGATTGAGCAAACTAACGTTTAGATCACCGCAAACAAGTGTTGGGACAGTGGTGCATGTGTCACACAGGCGGGTGGCAGAGACACAGTTAGGGCTCGCGCACCGAGATGAATGTGGCGCGTGCAGTGGACTTTGGTGATGGTGTTTTGGTTTTGGCGGATCTATGGACGGCGGTCGCAGTGGCGTGATCGTTGGTGGGGAAAACAGTGTCTAAATGGGTCAAACAAAAAATGAACAGTGATAAAGATTAAACGGCAACTAGAAATAAAACAAAGAACGTCAAATAGAGACGATCCAAAGGTCTAGAAATTGGGAGCTCTGTGATACCATATCGTAAAATAAGGCTTTGATATATCGAAGTTGTGATTACAATGCTAAAACAATCTTACTCAAATAGAGTAATAGACCTGAGACTAATATTATAAATTACTTTTTAAGAATAATATTTACAGCAAAGACATTATTACCCCAAAAATGCAGATTGCTAAAGATTTCCAGATGAAGAGGCTGTAGTAGTCAACAAATGGCATCAACTGTATGTCTCCATATGTTTGTGCTTCTTTCCACAATTCTTCATTAACCATTTGGTTTTTATGCTGCATCAAATCAAACACGAGACATAATTCAGCTAACCGGCAAAGAAGCGCCCAGCCGCTGTATTTGATCTAACTGCATTATACTGCATCCAGGTTCTTCTAACAGCCATCCGTCCCTTACAATTGTTAGCTGTAGAGAAAACATCAATGAAGAGATCCAATGGGGCCTGTGCAGATACAGGGCTTGATTTCAATAACTTCAGATCAACAATATGCTCCGAATCCTCTGATGTAGGCAGACCCCTTGCAAGAATAGATGCTAATTTTTGGTCTCCTGAAACTTTTATCTCACTGACAAGCCATGGCTCCAAGGTCTGAATCATTACCAGCAAAGTTAGTCAGCCTATTTAAACATACACTTATTCAATATATAACATTAAAAACATAAAAGCAAGAGGAAAAGAAAGTACTTCACGGAAAGCGAATGAAGTTATGTGTTTTCCATCATCTGTCATCTGGATTCCCTCTGATCCCATTCTAATAGTTGCGACAAATGTTCAACTATGGTTGATTTTAGAATCGTGAGAAACTTTGACTTCAATTACGATGAACAGGAATTCCTATGGATGTTAATGAGAGTATTTTTCACCTTTTTTAACTTCTTCAAAATCAACGGATGGACAACGTTCTTCTTCACCCCAATCACGAGCTAATGTCCAGGTGTTTTGGACAATCATCGGTGATTTCATCACCATGAAGCCTAACATTGTAGTGCAGGATAATTGGAGGTTCAGGCTCCCCAGGGAATAGTTCTCCAGTTAACTCTATCCAAAAATTAACTAGAATACCATTTGGAGTGCCAATAACAGTAATGGAAGAACCCTGTGTCAGACCACAAGGTACTTGCAGTCTGTAAGTACTATTACCAAGTACAGAAGAATTCATTTTTATTCAGAAAATGGGGGCAATGTTTCTCTTTTGTTTTCGAACTATCATTTGCATGATCTTTGCTTTTGCTCTTCAACCAAAGAAACAAGATTATTCCATACGTTGGAAGCTTCCTTGATAGCTTCTGCTGCACTAAGTAAACCCTGAACATGACCAATTAAGTGTTTCAAGTGGTTCCATATCAGCAGAGTTTGTTGCTCTTGTTTGGAAAAGCTGTTCTTGGCAAAGAGGCTAGATACTAAAATGTCCATAGAAATAAATAATTGTGGAGCAAAAAATGATGGAGTAGAAATAAATAAGGAACACAAATATTGTAAAAGTTCTCATTATACTGAAACATTGACCAAATAGCTGTGTCACTTATCTGTTGGCACACAATCAAAGCACAAAGAACAAAGAAATCGAAAAACTAATGACAACTGTGGGATTTGAACCCACGCCCTTTCGGACTAGAGCCTGATTCTAGCGCCTTAGACCACTCGGCCAAGCTGTCATTTTGTTTGAAATATTTGTGTAAACGTATCTAACTTGATAATACTATATATGTCCTTTACAAGTTTGTGAACATCGTTATGGAACATATACCATTAACACATCACTAACGACAAAATTCATAACGATTAAAATAAAAAGGGACAACTATTAATATAAACAAAGAATTAAATTTAAGAGCAAAATATTTTAAAAAAATATATTCATTGTGGTTTTACTAAATACTAATAAAAATTGTTAGACTCTAATTAGCTTGTTATACTTTATATTAACTTTTATATTAACTAGTTTGCTAGAGATTGTTATATAATTAATTAGATTATTATCTATGTTAGACTAGATTAGGATTTATAAATTATGTTTTTTTCTCTTCTAATTAGGTCTATTGATTAAGGTTGATCATTTTTGTATTAATGCTAATTTCACTATTACTCACCTAAATTTTAATATGGTATCAAGAATATAGACGACTTTGATTCTTTTCACCTTACATGTCATACATTATTCTACGATTGAATTCTCATATTTCATTCTCAAAATCTTTGTATTTTTAGAGATTCATATCATCAAACAACATCATTATTTCATCTTTTTTTTTCTATCACTTTGCAAATATCATTTTGTTTCTCTCATCATCTTCTCTGACGAAGACAATCGTTGACGGTACCATTAACATCGATCCAACCATACCACCACCACGATCCACAACTTCTTCATCTCCTCAAGAACAACTCATCACCACCATTATTCTCATCCTAAGCATTACACGCAACTATCAAATAAATATGATTGACTCGTTTTTTCATGCATCTTAGTGACTGCCCTCAACCTCACCATTGTATCACTGTCCCTAGACAACACTAACTACCATTCATGGTACGTTCAATAAAAGTTGTCACTAAATTTAAGACTTCAAGTTACTCGGCAAGAAAGGAATAAGAGTCCACTCCTCAGAGAGTCAACCTCAATTATGGGCTTAGTACATAACACTTATAAAACCCTTCAGTCAAATAAAAACTCAACAAAGTAACCCTTTGAGTCAGCTTCAATTCTGGACTTAGTACAAAACACATATTTTCCTTCAGTCAAAACCATCAATCCCTAGTGAAACCAAATCTCCAACAGAGTTAGTTTCAAACTGTCACTTAAGCCTCAAGCTTGAGCCTTGTACAAATCAGTCAAAGTTCATATCTTCTATATAGAAGTGATATATGATTCATCTCTTCAGAAGAGATATTTCTCCTATTACACCACATTAAAACATACAAACATTATCAATCACTTTCAAAACATTTTCCCAATTAGATTTACACAAGATGCACTGCTCTGTTGACTTCATGTACAGACTGTCATCTCTATCTAAATTGGTTGAGAATTTTTCTTTCATTTAAGAGACTGTGACTGGTATACTTGCTTCACCCAAGTAAGGTCCCCTCTCTTATGAAATGAACCTCCTTTCTGTCACTTCAAATGTTTGTGGTGGAATAGTGAAGATATCTCTCTATAAATATGACGACTTGTCTCTTTTTTGTAAACAGAGATCAATTCAAGCTTCAACCTTGAGCTTTAAATAAGGCACATCAAATTTAATCCATTTCCCTATTAGTTTCCCGAACTACAAAAGCTCTGACTTCTATTAGGGATATGTAGGCATAAGATTCACAAGGAATCTTTAAGAGCAAATAAAACATCAAAAAAAATCAGTTCACCTTTCATTATTCAGTTCATTTTCATTACTAACAGAAAGGAGAAACTTTCTCAATAATCAAGCAACAAACCAAATTCAAACACAATAGCAGAAGGTTCTCGTAGAGTACTACAGATACTTAGGGAGCTAATATCTTCCCTCTATATAACCAACCACCCGGACCCCATAAATCTCTATTAGGTGAAATCCCCACTCCTAAGCACCTAAGGTAGATTGAGATCTTTTTCCCCTTCCTCTTCGTATAGGATAAATTAAAAGTTCGTGTAACTAGGAAACATTCCCCCCAAGGCTGCCTCCCTCCTTCCAAATTTCGCGTGAAGGGTTGTGCGTGTCGTTTGCGAAAAGGAAAAGGTTTTTTGACCAAAAACTGCTGTTACACCTCTAAATCCCAATCATCCCATTCTTCGGTACAACAGACTCAGATTCGTCATATTAATGAACCTGAAAAAATGTATCTTAGGAAAATCAAACAATTATCCACTTAGAAAAACAACCAACTGAATCTCTCTCAAACCATCATCTAAAACTGGAAATAACACTAATCACATTGTTGTTACCCCTACTGCTCCTTCCACAGACAACATACATCAAACCACACCCCTTCATATTCTTTCTCAAATGGGCAACCTTAGTACGGATTTTTTTCATCCAAGGTTGTTGCTTCAACAGATCAGAGGAGAGCTCATCTTGAGGCTAGACTAGCTTCAGTAGCAGAATCTCAAATTCAGATGGGAAACCAAATTCAAGATATAAAGACTCAAATGTCTAATCTATCTAACCATCAAGGAAAAGTAGATGTCCAACTAAGTTGTTTGGCGGCTAAGCAAGAAGAAATGAGATCTAATATGAAAACTAGTTTTGGAACTCTTGGAGAAACTCTAGGATTATGATCTAGAACCTATTTTGTTTTTTTTTATGGTTGTTGTCTATTAATGAACTTTTGTTGCACTGTTTCTTTTATGTCCAGCATATGCATATATGTATCTGCACTTATTATGTTTGTTTGAAAGTATCTTTTCTCTTTCTCTCTCTCCGCTGATTTAACTTTTTGTTGATGACAAAAGGGGGATAAATATGGGAGCATTTCATGATAAAAACTTTTATCATGTGTTTAAGATTCTGAATTCTTTAATCAATTTAAGTGATGGTGAGTAATTATTTCTAATATGATAATCCCAATTTACCCTTCCTTATTCCTTTTATTATTTAATTAAATCTAATTTATTTATTTGCTAACCATATTATTATTACTATTAAAATAATAATAACAACAATAATTCTACTAATATTCTAATACTAACCCATCCGCTTCTATTCTCAATTTCCCATTGCAACTACCTTATTCTAAGGTTTCTACCCCCACAATCCACATCATAACACACACATTATATCATATCACTTATTTTTAAATATAAAATAAATGCGATAAAAACGGGACGTTACAAAAAACGCTTATGTGTCACATTTTAAAATATGTTTTTTGATCCCCCATTCTCACTTTTGGTCCCCCATCCCCACTTGAGGATGAGCCACGTATTTTAAAAAGTGACACATAAGTGTTTTTTGTAGCCAAAATGGGGATGAGGGACCAAAAGTGTTTAAAAACAAAATAGAGAGACTAAAATCGTGAAAACACCAAAATAGAGGGACTAAAATTGTAATTTAGCCTAATTTAAATGAGATTAAAACGATTAACATGAAATAAATTAGTTTATTTTAAAATATATATTGTAATTTATTTTTTATTTTTTGCTTATAATTTATTTATAAATTCTCATAGCATTTAGATAAATAATAATAATAATTGAAGTTATAAAAAACTAACAATTGTGTAAGAAATGAAAAATAATAAAATAAATGATGATAATGATAATACTACTTAAACTTATACATGACAATAGAAGTCCATATGGCGTATTTGGGAGCCATATGGGTAGAAGATCTTTAGCCAACAAGCTCTTTTGAGATGGTGTTGGGAAAAAACCGGCATAGAAAAATAAAGAACACAATCACAACACAAGAAAATAACGTGGTAACTCTAAAATCAGAGAAAAAATCATAGTCGTTATCAATAGACAACCAGAGAATAACACTATGTGGAAATTGTTACAGCACATAATAAACTCTCAACTAACCCAGACCCCCAGTACACTCACACCCTCCAAAACAAATATTTAACTACATCTCACAACACTCTAATACAAGAGCATAAGAGAATAAAGAAAGTCAAATAAAAGCTTAAAGTGATTTTGACTGATACCTCTTATAAAGAAAAACTTAAATCCTATATATACTCTTGGACTCCTTGTTCCTTTCAAAAAAATAAGCGGTGTGGGATTTCTTCAACATGAATGTTAAGAAATGGGACAAGTGTTTTAATACTTTTAATGGATAAATAAAATTTAAGAAATAGTTTACAAGTCAAAATCTCAAAAAAAGGCAGTCCACTTCAAACTCCTTCAAACAAATAGATTAAGTATGGCAACATATATTTTTTTTGTCCCGTATGTTAACCTCAGAGTTCATTTTGGTCCCTTAACTTCAAAAAGTTTCATATTGGTCCATTAACTCTTCAAAACGTATCATGTTAGTCCTTTTCATCTAGTTAGCAATGGAAAAAACTCAAAAAATGGTTGCTAAATCAGTCGCTTATATGACAAAAAGAACTAAAATGGTACCTTTTGAAGAGTTAGGGGACCAATATGGAACTTTTTATAGTTAAGGGACCAAAATGAACCCCGAGGTTAACATACGGGGCCAAAAAGGACATTTTTCCATTAAGTATTGAAAAACTCTCTTCAAGAGGGATTTAACCCATATTATCTACATCTCAAACTCTATGGAAAATAATTTGATCTACATCAAACTCATTCCGACCTAGGAGACTAACTAATGTAAAGCTCTATAAAAAAGAAGTTGAGTCGAGATCGTTTACAAATGGATACAACTAATATATACACTAAGCTCATCCTAAATCACCTTGAGCTTGGTGTAAGAAACAATGATAAAGATAGTACTTATATTCTGCTAATTCACGATGCAGTTGAATGATTTTGCTACTGAAAGCGTCCTTAAATCATTTCAAATTTTAACCATGATGATAACATCATATTCTTCGAAAACAAAATTGAGCAACTATAGCACAACAAGAAACTTTTTGTGAATCTATAGAGAGTATCCGAGATCATCACTCGAAGGAATCATAATGGAGTCATCAAAAAAACCTAGTTTGTTATGTCCATTAAGGGCCCTGATAAGTGCCAAGTTGTGGTTATTTTTGTATATAGTTTTGTGGCACTTATCGTCTCTTTTTCCTCAACTTGTACGTGAATTCGCACATTTTAGTTAGATTTGTACATATTGTGTATAATTTGTGTTTTTTATTTATTTATATGCCCTTTGATAGTTTTCTATTTATTTTGTAGGTATTGATGCGTATTTGGAGCATGAACAATAAGTGTCGAAGACACAGCTTCAAATGCGCAATTTTGAGCAGTTCATCAACGGATAAGGCTAAAAATACTATGATAAAAATAATAAATTTTGTATATATTTAGTCATTGTTACATAGAGCATCGAATAAGCTTTCCAACGCTTCGAACCGGGCGGAAATCAGAGTTACGGTTCTCAAGTCATGGTCGAAACAAGTTTTCAAGTTGCAGCAGAGTTCGCTTAGCGAACTCTGCTATCACTAAGAGAGATCAGCTGGGCAGAAACACGTTAAAAGGCCCAAAATACTCACTTTTAGGTTATATTTTGGGGTATTTTTCCCAACTCATCAACCTTCATTTTTGATAGTTTAGAGCTTAGAAAACAACATTTGTGGCTTGTAATCGGATGATCCGAGGCCGGGAGCTTGGTTTATTGTGATTAACACCGCGAAATATTTGGTTTCTTCTCCATTTCTTCTCTTTTCAAACTTCTATTTTTTGGGGTTTTGTTTGTAAGTATGTTTTATTTATATGTATATTGATTACTCATGGTGTTGTGTGATTGCTTGTTTACAAATTAATGTTGGTGATTGCTTGCTTTATTTGGGTTTGAGTTGCTATAAACATAAATGATTTGAATCTGGATTTAGGATGAACAACTTTTGAGCTTATACTCTAGAGATGGATTTAGGCTTAATAATCATATGAGTATCGACTCTTAATGCCTCCGTGTTGTTCGTGTTGTGCTGAGAAATCATCGACGCGATTCACTATGAAGCTTCTTGTAACAAATCAAAAGTTACAAATAATTACAAATAATATTGATATCGATAAGAGTTTAAATACTTAATCCATAATAACATATTGTAACTAAATTATAACAAACTTCTAACCCTTTATTGGAACTAACCTAATTTATAATTAACCAATAGATTTAGTTAAAAGTTTAATACTATGAAATAATGAATATATACTTGCTTACAAATATTTATTTAATACCAACTGTTGGTTGATTAAGTGGGAGTTGACGAAGAATTTGGTAAGAAAAACCACATTTTGATCCTCCCACAATTGCAATTTAGAAGGATATGGTCATACAATTTTTTTTATTTAAATTTTTTTTATTTGTTGTAATATTCCTTTTCTATTCCTGTGCATGTGCATGTATACACTAATTATTTTTTTCTTAACTTTTCTTTAATACGTAATGATTCAATATAACGAAATGAGAATACAAAGGGTACTCTACAAAGGGAACTACCATATCTCTTTATACAACTTAGAGGTAAAGTATTCCAGAAATGAAAATTAGACGATACAGAGGAACCATTAATAGTACTAAACCATCTCCAAGAGGCTGTGACAATAGCGAAGTAACAATCATAAAAAATGAAACGACTACCGTTGAATAGAATGTCGTTTCTTACCTTCCAAATGTTCCAAACCGTCGCCATCCATATCGAGCCTACTGTTAATCTTTCATCTTTATCCTTAATTTTGTCAAAATTTTCCCAATAAAATCTCAGCTCCTCCTCTGATATATCCTTAGTGTTTCCTATCCACTTTATTACCTTGAACTAAATGTTCCTTGTAACAGAACAATTTTCAAGAAAGTGACATAATGTTTCCTCTTCCTCTCCACATAAAATACATTTGCAGTCCTGTCTATCACCAATAATGTTCCTTTTCCAAAGTTGGTCTCGTGTCGGCAGTTTCTCTAGCAGCCATCTCCAACCGAAAACTTTTACATTATAAGGAATTCCCATACTTCACAACCACTTCAAAGCCTTTCTAAATCCCTCTTCCATTACAGTTTGTCCTTCTTTAATCCGAATCAATCCCATACAACTTTTCACCGAGAAACCATCTTCCCCCTTCGCTTCCCACACCATGTCGTCTTCGGCATGCTGATCGGTTGTGCGACTTCCAATTCTAACCCTTCCTGGTTGTCTTCTTCTTTAAACATTATCGCGTCCAACTTCCACCTCCACTTATCTTCCTCCCAAACACCCGCCTCCGCCACCGTAAAAAATTTGTTGTTTGTAGTTGCATAGAGCTTCAGATATGCTTCCACCAAGCATTGATCTCCCAGCCACTTGCAGAACCAAAAAGATAAATCTCCTCCTTTTTTTCAACCTGCAAGAAACCATGTCAGAAAAAGAACGCCCTCTTGATCCTTTGGAATCATTTAGAAACAAAAGATCTCGCGACCAGATTGAGTCTTTTTTCGTAATGACTGCTATCATTGACAAACATTTTAGCCGCTGCGTTTTTGTAATGGTAATCGATAATATTCCTCCATACATCAGTCTTGTCATTTGCTATTCGCCATTTCCATTTCATAAGTAGTGCTGTGTTTAAACATTCTAGGTCCCGTATTCCTAATCCTCCTTCACTCTTCTCTTTACAAACTTTGCTCCAGCTCACCTAATTTATTCCTCGACTTCCTTCGACCCCCTCCATAGAAAATTCCCTTGAATCTTTCTAATTTCCTGCACTACTTTCTTTGGAGCTCGATAAAAGGATAACATATAGAGTGGCAGAGAATTCAAAACCGCATTAATTAACACCACCCTCCCACCTACTGATAAGAACTTCCCTCTCCATTTTGACAGTCTGCTCCTCATGTTGTTGATCACTTCTTCCTACAATCCACCCTTTCTAGGACTCCCTTCCACCATCACCCCCAAAAATTTGAAAGGGAATGAACCCACGCTACAAGTCAGAAAAGCAGAAGCCATACTCATTATCTCATCGCAAATGTTAACCCCGAAAATATTACTCTTATAGAAATTCACTTTCACCCCTGACATAATCTCAAAACCTCGCAGCACTACTTTCATGCACCATAGATTCTCGTTACTCCCATCTCCTATTATCACCGTGTCGTCTGCAAAGTGGAGTATGTCCACTGAAATACCATCACCATAACCGTAACCCTTAAAATCTCCTAGCTCATCCGCCTTCTCCATCAACCTCGTTAAGCCTTCCATAACAATGACAAACAAGAAAGGCGACATCGGGTCCCCTTGCCTTAATCCTCGCTCCACTACGAAGTCCTTCGTGTTGTTTCCATTAACCAAAACTTCCATAGAACTAGAGAACACAGTAGCCTCCATCCATTTCAACCACTTATCGCCGAACCCCATTCTAGATAAAAGATACCCGAGATAGTTCCAGCTAACATTGTCGTACGCCTTCTCATAGTCGACTTTTAGAACAAGACAACTTCTTTTCTCTCTATTAGCCATATCCAGAATTTTATTTAACATGAGGACTCAATCCAAGATGTTTCTACCTTTTATGAAAGCCGATTTCTTGATGGAAATAAGCTTGCCAATCACACATTTAATTCTTGTGGCCATGAGCTTGGAGAGGATCTTGTGTAAACTACCAACAAGGCATATAGGTCTGTACTCCGATAACTCTTGTGGATTAGGAACCTTGGGTATGAGAGCAATGAATGACGATGTGCAAGCTTTAATGAGAGTTGCCTTCATGGAAGTCACTAATAAACCGCATCACATCTGCCTATACCAGGCCTTAATTCTGTTTGAAGAATTCCAGTGTATATCCATCAGTCCCTGGGCTTTTATCCCCACCGGAGCACCAAACAGCTTCTCTCACTTCTTCCTTTGTGAAGGGAGCCTCCAACTTGATCCTGTCTTCTTCCGATAAACAACTGAAGGGAACGCCATCCCGAGTTGGTCTCTGCATATTTGACTCCTTAAAGAATGTTTCTTAATTTCTCCTTTCATTTCCTTCACTCCTTCCACCAATCCTTGAGGTGTGTTTACCGAACCAATGTAGTTCCTCCTACATCATTCTCTCATGGAATTATGAAAGAATCGAGTATTTCTATCCCCTTCTTTCAGCCACGATACTCTCGATTTAATTCTAAGCATATCTTCTTTCATGCACACTAACCTTCGAATCTCTTCACTAGCTGCTCTTGTGCTTTCCACTTCTGCCTCATTTTCACCTCCCAGATTATTAATAAAAAAAAGGTCGAATTTATTCATATCGTCAATCTTCCTTTCTGTTTCCAGATCAATCCACCCGAAGACTTCTTTATTCCACACTTTGAGTTTAGCCTTTAGAATCTTAAGCTTCTCATAAAGCCTATAATCTCCTCTTCCCGTTACATTCAAGCATCTCCACTCTTCATCCATGAATTTACTAAAATTATCATGCTTTAGCCATGAATTGTTGAATCTGAACGGTTTCGGTCCCCAGTCTATTCCTCCTGCTATCATCCAAACTGGGCAGTGATCTGAAAGCTCCCTCTTGCCCACCTTCCGCCCCAATACTTTCCACTCGTCAGTTAACTTCTCTATGAGTAAGAACCTATCCAACCTGCTTATGGCTTCTTCATCACCGCGGTACCATGTGAATTTCCCTCCTACCAGCGTCAAGTTCACTAATTCCATCTCATCAACGAAATCCCTAAAATCATCTCGACCCTTGTCTCTATCTCTTCTAACCTTACCCATCCTTTCCTCCTTTTCCAGAACTGTGTTAAAGTCTCCACCTAAGCACCATTCCTCCCCCATCGATCTCCTTTTTTTCTCCAACAACGCACCCCAAAGCCTTCTCTTAGTCAGATACGAACACAGAGCATAAACATTGATGAACTTTATTAACATACCTCTCCATGAAGCTTTGACTCTTATATATCCTACACCTTTGAAACTACACATTGGACTGAAAAGATTATTCCTCCATTAGATCACCATTCCTCCTGATGCTCCAATAGAAGCACAAGAGGATCATTCAACATCTTTCGATCCCCAGAATTCATTCGCTAACCTATTGTTGAACTCTGTTAACTTTGTCTCCTGAAGAAAGCACATATCTGTAGAGTGAGAATAATCATGGATCTAGATTTTTTTCCTCCTTCCTAGCTACCAATCCTTCCTTATCTCTTCTCTCCATCTCCTCGATATCCTTTAACAGCTTATATTCACCTTCTTTGCTAACCAACCCCAATTTGATAATATAATCTCTAACAAAGCTTCCTACCCCCGAATCTTCGTTGCTCCTCAATCTAATGTTGCACTGCTTGACATTCGAATCGGTCATTGATTCCCAACACAACACCTCACCCCCAGAAAAACCCTTTTCTGAGTTCTTCGAAGACTCTTTCCCCATCTTCCTCTTCATCGAGAATGATTTGTTAGAAAGGCAAACGTAAAATGAGGGTTTACTGTACACCCTAATTCCCAAATTGTCAATTTTACGTTTCTTTTTTTGTTAGCCTTTTTGGCCATCATACAGGCTCTATTAAAAGTTAATGGGCCCGAGTGTAGGCCCACTTCGTCACTACCTGTATCTTCCCTACAAATAAGCCCAACATTAGATTCCCTTTCCACTACAGGACAAGATACAATGGTAATTTGAAGTTGGGGTGAAAAATAAATACATATTAACTAGAGTTCAATTTGAACTTAAATTCAAATTTGAATAATTCATCTTTAATTAATGGCTTGAATTTAATTATTTAACTAAATATTTGAATATAATAGAAAAAATTATTTGCAAAGCGATAATAAAAAAAGGGAAGAAAACTAATTCAAATGTCCAATCTTGTAAAAAATGTATCAACCTTGAACTATCTCAACCTTCGAGTATATAGAAATTAAAAATGAACATCACAATCACTTGTTTTATTCTATGAATTCTTTAGTTCAAAAATGTAACTTATTTGAATATTATGTTTGAGTATGAAGTAAGTCTTCAAATGCCAAATTTTCGTTATTCATTTGTCCTATGTATTTACATAGTCATCTTAGAATGCAAAATCTAGCTATTATTAGTGGATACAATACCCTCGAATAAGGTATTGAATTGCGACAAATTGGTTTTATAAATTTCTAGAAATGCATGTAAATGTGATAAAATCACAACCAAGAACACCATGGAATCATCAAAGTCAACCATAATTGAGAACATCATAGAATCATCAATATCTTTACTCCACAATCAATAATTTAAAAGTTTTTTCTCTATATCCGGGATTATACATTTTGACATCCGAGCTATCAAAATACAACAATAATTATTGTCCAATCATCCACATTTAATTACAATTTTCTTTCATATCATAGATCATAACGCGACCATAATTTAAAATCTCGACTACATTCATGGTGGTCAATCAAAAATCTTATCAAGAGTCTTGATTTGTATCTCACCCCCTTCATCTTAACAAATGAGGTAAAAGTGACGCCAAAAGAGGAAATAGAATCACAAAAACTAAAACAATACTAAGAATTATTGCATACGAAGTCCACTTCCTAGAACTCTTTTGTTGCACTCTAGCTTCCACAAGTTGTTCTGTCCCTCTTCTCACAAAAGAACTAGCATGTGCAACGTGACTCTCAATGTTATTAAGTTGTTGTCCTTGAGACTCCACCAAAGCAGCCATATCCAAAAACACTTGATGCAACTCAATCAAATTTTTCTCTATTTCCTTAACAGCATCATGCCTTTCTTGAATTTCTGTTATTGTGTCCATTATTTGACCTCTACCTTGTTCTTGAATTGCCTTTTGCATAAAATTTTCACTTTCTCCACTTGCTATCAAATTATCTATAGTTTCATCATCTGCTCTCTCTCCCGTTATCGTAAAATATCTTCTTTCAACGGTTTCCTTATACTCCATTTGCATTCTACCTCTTAAACCTTGAAAATCATCCATCATATCTTTGAGTTTCTTCCCTAACCCACTAACCACTGAAGTTCTAGTCCTATCGGCCGACGAACCAGGACCACACCCTGGAATTTTTCTATTCGCTGCATTTGATCGTTCCAAAGCTTCAAGTTTTCCTTTAATTAATTTGACACGTTTAAGGACTTGTTCTACCTCTTTGTCCATTCGGGCGCGAAGATCTTTCATTGTTTTAGCATTGTGAACCGTTTTACTTTCCTCATTAGCCTCTTGTAATTTCCTATAATATACTTCAATTATTTTCATGTCTGATTTTATATTCTCCACATCTTCAAAAAACTTGTCAAGATTGACACTTTCTCTATTCCCTGCCTCCACATCTTCAATGTACGCGTGTTCCTTCAAATCGGTGTATTTTTTAAAGGAATTCGAAATCAAGTCATTCATTTTTGCGAATTCAAACAACAATATTCTTGTTTTCTTTTCTTTTAAATCATTGTAAATCTAGAAACATAAACCTCATAAGATTGTGATACAATTGTTATCTAACACAGTGGCACATGTTTCCTCATGCAACAAAGATCTTGAGGTAGAAGGTGGCGAAAAACAAGTAAATCTCACCAAGAAAAGGTAATTTTGAAATAAAGATTAGATAAATTAATTTGATACTAATTATTAAACAAAGGTGTTAGATTCACCAAAGATTGCTCTCACATTAAAAATGGCATTGTTGTTACTAAATGTATCATTCATTGGATTTGATTTATGACTTGGTCGTCTTTTTGTGACCTCTAGCTCTCATCATTTTACTCTTATTATTTTTAGCATATTATTTTGGAATTTAGATTCTTATTTAATCCTAATATATTACTATTTAAATACTTGGTAAACACATAATTGAACGAAAGCCAAACCATAACTTTTAATATAACAATATTGCATTATTGTTTAGAACTAAAATAGAGTTGTACGGTTACTAACATTTTCACCCTTCTTTATGTTTATAATTTAGAAAATTTCTCAACCAACTTCATTGATCTCTTAAATACCGCACGAAATTCCATTTTTGCCCCCAGCTTCCGTAGATGCACATCCGTAAATATCCTATATTTTGAAAATTGTTCTGTAGATGCATCTACGGAAGCGTATAAAACATAGTGAATTAACTTGGCATTTTCCCAATTAATTCGGAAAATCTCAAGTTCCGTAGATGCATCTACGGAACACTCTATTGTCAAACTCGATCAAACATTTCTGTAGATGTAACTACAGAAGATCTTTTTCAATTAATTGAGAATTTGAGATCAAACATTTCCGTAGATGTAACTACGGAAGATTTTTTTCCAATTAATTGAGAATTTGAGATTTTGTTAATTAATTTGTAATTTAATTGGAGATTTTCCCAATTAATTGGAAAAATCCCAAATTAATTAAGTTTGATGACATCTACCTAATAGTTAATACATAGTGAAATTTGGGATTTTCTATAAAACCCCATATTAGTCTAAGCATGATTATACATAAAATTGTGAAGTGCTAAGGAGAAACTATGAATTAAGAGAAGTGAGTGGATTAGTTAGAACCTAACCAAATGGCATAGTGGTAAATCTCATTTAGTTGAAGGGCATTTTGGTCATTAGTCTTCAATTGCATGTGAACCTAAGGCCATGTTTGGTGGAGTGTATTACAAATCACATATCACGAGTGGATTTGAGAGAAAGAAAGGAAGAGAAGCTTTTATTCATCATCATCTTCTCCATTTTCGTACACCATTGGCAACACTCACAAAACAGGTCATAACTTCTTGCTCATAACTCCGATTGTAACGATTCTGGTCTTTTTGGAAAGCTAACAAAATTCTCTACGATTTGCATATATGGTTGGCATTCGTAGGTGCTGTATTGATGTAGATAAATAGGTTTGAAGTTGATGGATCCATGCTGAGTGTGTGTTAAGGTGTGGCTACGGATTTGATGAAGATGAAGTGAAACTTTGACTATGGTATGAGTTCAATGGCAGCAAGAACACAATCTTAACCTCTCTAAATCCATGGTGAGTCCTTAGATAGATGCTTTGGGGTTTTGAGATAAATTGTATGATCAATGATACTTAGAATGCTTTAGGGTATTAATTGATGCTAATTCATGTTCTGAATTTGTTTAATATCACTAAATTGAGTCTTGCATGCGTTTTTGGTGATTAGAGGTACCATGTGGTAGGTCTGTTATGCTCTACAATTTTTCTGAGAAATCGCTAGCTCGCTAAGCGGACACAGGTCACTTAGCGGATGCTGTTGTTATTTCCAGAAAATCGCGAGTCCGTTAAGCGGACATAAGCCGCTAAGCGGAAGAACAGTTGAGATCCACCACTGGAAAGCCCGCTAGCAGCCCGCTAAGCAGACAGTGCTGAGCAGAATTTTATTCTTCTTTTCCCTGAGTGCAGTTTTGGTTTCTAATTGTAACCGAGCTCCTCCTCAACCATTAGTACCCATCTGTAAGTTTAATGTGTGGTGTCTTATGACACGCATTATCGTTATTTCCCTTCGATTATTGATGTTGCATGTTATACATAATGTTAAGTATGTTTATTCAATAATTCTTGTCTATTCCTTTGTGATTAATTGTGAATACTATGATGAGACAAGATATGAAAATGTGCTGATGTCCAATGTTTCGGTTAAACATTCGAATTTGTTTGTCCTATATGACCTTGCGCTTGTTATGCGTGTGTATGCTCGAATCGAAGTGGACCAGCTACTAGGTTGTTTTTATGACTCGGGCTTCGTGATCAAAGAGTCGTCCCGGGCTTCGTGATTAATGGGACAGCCCCGATCTTATGATCCATGGGCTCACACCTGAGCTACCGTTGCAGTGTGCTTGTGAGGGTCTAGAGGCGTTTTACTCACTTGACGTTAACACACTCGCGTGCTCGGTATGGTGGCGTTATGCGGCTAAGTAGGCCTACGCATAACAGGTAAACCATCTCTAGTGATGACATGTAGGATACATCATTAGGTTCCTACCCGGATGGGCTCATGCGTCGAGATGGCGTGTTGCACTTGACGTTAACACCACGTGCGTATAGGTGATTAATGGGACGGTGTCGCCTCTTAGGCAAGGTCATCTCGCAGCCATGTAGGCTTGTGCGAACCCATCTAATCACTCTTGCTGGGTGCTTGTGCAAGTCTCTTGACAAATAGGCATGGGTGAACCCACCGAGGGTGTGTTTGTAACCTAGTAGTGGTATTAACGCGCTTCTGGATTCCCAGTACATGGGTATGGGTCTGCATATGTGTTTGTTGTACTATTTTTGTACTTGTGATACGATGACTCCTATGGTGGACGATTCATGTGTTTGCTCTGTATTTGTACCGGATGTTAGGATAACCCCGAATCAATGGTGGATTCGTTTGTTATGCATGTACCCTGTAGAACCGAGTGGACCCATATGTTAAGAAGACTCACTGAGATTTAGTAATCTCACCCCAATCATCTTATATTTTTTCAGGTGCAGTTTAGAAGTGTTTGATTAGTAGCAGTTTTAGATTTGAAGACTTAGAAGGGGTGATGGCTCGAAGACCTCGTTAGCTTTCATGCATAATATACTAGTCAGTTATGTATGGGGTGTTACAGTTGGTATCAGAGCTGGTCGATTCTTGGCCGAGCCATGAGACATCACTAGCAAATCCTTTCTTCCTCACATGTGTGAATTGCTAGTCTGATTTTACTGATATCTCATTCAGTCGTTGAACTTGATCAACTCATCGACTGAGTGCGTGACAGTAGAATTACGGCAGAGCCGCCACGAGGACTCGTAAAACCTGCAAGGTTGTGAACCCAAGTAGTTGGAGTGGGATGAGTAATGGATTGTTTGGACGACGTAAGTGGAGAATATTGGAGTTGTCAAGCTTAAGGGGAACGTTTAACACGAAGTAGTGATATCCGGTCAAGGTGTGGATTGAGGCAACTAGAACCCCAGGATTTTAATTGGACGAAGTGAAACTTTCTCTAAGTCTTGGTAATAGTAGGGGAAATCCAAACAGGATAGACTAGGAGCCTTGTAAGTGAGATTCTCCAAAGGCGTTGAGCTGGGAATTAGTAGGATATAGTACCGATGATGATGCCGGTGTTAGGTGTGACTGATGAGCTGATAGGACACAATAACCTTTGGAAGTGCGGACAGAGGAGTCAGATCTTCTGATTACATCGGCATGGACAATAATTGGATGAGTGGAATATTAGATCTTGATTCAACTTGGTGTACCTAAGTGGAAGTGGTCACCTAATTAAGGGTTGGTAGATGTGCGGATGCAATGACATAAGTTCTTTGTTAGTTATGGCTCGTCTGACCCCGAGTGAAGCCATAGAACTATGCTTGACGTTGGGCGTTCAGGCAGATAAGAACTAGCACCTATCTGGAACATCAGCAGGATGATCGCAGTTGTGTCGGTTGTTAGGAACCATAGTATTCCTACCTGAACTGAATTATCCTTGGAATCTCATGCATGTGTGGGACGAGTGGGTACGCGCACGGCATGGTAATCCAAAGTTGAACTTCAAATCTTTGTGCTTGGTGTTTTGGCTTTCCGAGTAAGTAAACCTTGATGTGTAGCACTCCCAGGTTTTAGCATCCTGAGGAGTGTGATTCGAAGGGTTTGAGGAACGATGAACCTATTGGAGACCTGTTCACACGCCTGTCAGTTGGGACTTTAGGATACGCGTGGGGATCATTATACGCCATTGAGGTGGGTTACTTGGATACATGGCCTCGGAGTTGGACCACCATGTTGGTACTACCAGATGGGTATAACGCCACAGCATCGCTATCGTGCACAAGATGCGTGAGTCATCCTTTTTCCGACATGTGTGGGGCAAAGGTGATCTGAAGCTCAAGGTAGAATTCTGATTTGGCACTCGTAAGGCGCAGATCCAGACTCTCATAAGGTATGTGGGATAAGGATCCATATGTCGCGCTCGATAGTAGAGGAATAACTAGACAGGCGATGGTGTGATGGGTCAAGATCCGATACTATGCTTATAGAGACTCTGAATGATCGTGCTTGCGCAAATTAGAGTCAGATTATACCTTGTAGACGTTTGTTAGGAGTAAATTAATGGTAAATTCATGTGTTAATATAAGTGATTTCTTCTCTAAACCAATGCAAAAATGTGATGAATCCATAGTTTTTTATTAAGAATTGAACTGAATAAGTTTAGTTCGTGCGTAAAGCAAATCGAATCACTTGTGGGTGTTATTGTTGCAGGTTTTGAGCTGAATAAGAACTTAAGAAGAACATGAGGAGGAAAGAAAGCTGGAAGTCTCAAAGGCTGAAGAAAAAGATGGAAAATACAAAGGGCGCGCCGCGAGAGTTCCTAGGCGCGCCGCGAAAATACTTCTGTTTGAGGGGCGCGCCGCGCCAGCCCGTTGCCGCGCCGCGGCCTCGGCGTTAAAAGCCCAAAAGTTCTGTTTTAAAGCCCTAGTTTTCCAAGTGGTGGGAGATACTTTGTGGGAGCGAAATTAGGAGAGCTATCTGATTCTGAAGCTGAGAACAACAATTGAAGGTGGATTCTTTACCAATCGAAGACATTCTATTGACGAAGATGAATTCCTCCATCGATTCTTGTATGTTCTTCATGTCTATGGAGAGCTAAATCCCTCTTGTTGAGTCTAAGGTAGTAGTTAACCTATGAATATACATTACCATTGATTAATTCCTGTGAACAATTGTTTGAATTTATTATCAATAAGAAACCTTGCTTTTAATTTACATCATTGTTGAATCTTTGATCGAAAGAAAGGATTTAACTTTTGCCCTAGGTTACTATATTGATTCAATTGCAATTTGCAGAGATGGAATTGTAATTGGGTTTTCATAATTATCGTTCTTAATTACTATTATCGTTATTGTGATTTGGAGAGATCGAATCTCATACCGGTAAAAGTTATCTAATTTGATTTGCAGACATGGAATCTTATTTGAGGATAAGTGGAGATAATGATTCAAAGGATTGTTCTATTGAGAATTAATTGATAATTGTATAGGATTAGGTTGATGAACCCTAAAGACTCAACATCTTTCTTTAATTGTTAACACAAAGTCCTTTACTTGCTTTTATTTTATTATTTGCTTTTGATATTATTATTAGTATAAAACAAACCAAACCAAATTTCTTAACTCAAAATAAACAACTATAGAACGGCAGTGATATTAACCAATCCCTGTGGATACGATATATTACCGAAAATATTTACCCACAAATACTTTCAACAAATTGGCGCCGTTGCCGGGGATTGGTGTCAATATTGCATGCATTGCAATAGTTCTTATTTTGAGTTTTAATTTTTATTTTCTCTATTTGGTTGTTTCACGTGTTTGCTAGTTTTGCAGAAGATTGTGTATGCGCAGCAAAGTTTCTAGCAATCAACTTCTTTTTGATCCCGAGATCGAAAGGACCGCTAGGAGGTTAAATAGCAAAGCACGAAAAAGAACGAACATAGCAAAAGCAAGAGACAACGCAACCGCGACATCGTCACAACAACTTGAAACCATTGACGAGTCGCAAGAAGGATTCTTCTTTCACGAACTATTCACGGAGGAAGAACCGGAAGTTTTTATACAACCTACTGTTGGCAACATGGCTGCTAATGGTCCATGTGCTAATAGTCCAAGACTCAATCCTCAGTTCGCGAGAACTGCCGCCAACGGGCGACCGACAGAACTGAAGACCGGTATCATACAATTGATTTGTGCAAGTCCTTTCGCCGGATTGGACCATGAAGACCCGTACACGCATCTTACTCGATTCTATGAGTTAGCGGGTACTACGGGTGTCGCTCAAGCTGATGAGGAAGCATTATTTAAGAGGTTGTTCCCACACTCTTTGCTATCTAAGGCAAAGGATTGGTATCTGGATCAACCCGAGGTAGTGATGACAAATTGGAACACATTGGAAGAAAAATTTCTGGAAAGGTTTTACTCTCAAAACCGATTCTTCGAAGCAAAAACAGCAATAGCAGTATTTTCTCAAGGTAGTAATGAATCTTTGAATGAAGCATGGGAAAGGTATAAAGCTATGTTGAGAAAGTGCAAAGGACACGGTTTTTCAGACGTTGACCAAATCCATATGTTCCGTAACGGTCTCACAGCTACAAACAAGACACTTTTGGACGCCACAGCTGGTGGTTCTCTCATGTCCAAAACACCTGAAGAAGCTACTCAGATAATAGAGCGAATGGCTCTAAATGATCGTCAAGGCAATCATGATCGAACAGTAAGAGATAAGAAACCCGGAATGTTAGAGTTGAACAACAGTGATGCTCTACTTGCTCAGAACAAATTGCTAACTTCACAAGTGGAACTTTTGACACAACAAATGTCTAAATTACCACAACAGATCAAGGAGCTGAACTGGGTATCTAATTCATATCAAGTTGCTAGGTGCGAATTGTGCAAGGGCAATCATCAAACAGGATTCTGTCCACCAGTCCTAGAAGAAGAAGTAAACTACATGAACAACACTCAAGGACCAAGGCAGAATCAATACCAAAATCAGCCATACCAACAAGGGTACCCACCAAGACATAACAACCAGGGTTACCAACAAAGGCCACCAAATCAAGGGTATCAGCAACAAGCATTTCAACCATACACTCAACCACCACAACAGCAACAAGAAGGACAATCCAAGTTGGAGGAGACTGTGAATCAATTCATTCAAACGTCAATAACAAATCAGAAGAACCACGAAGCTGCAATTAAAAATCTGGAAACTCAAGTGGGTCAATTGGCTAAACAAATTGCAGCCACTCAATCAAAGGCAACATTCTCCGCCAACACTCAAGATAATCCTAAAGAGCATTGTAACGCAGTGGTGACTAGAACCGGTCAGAAAGGTGCTGAGAAAGAAGTTGAAGTCAATGATACCGAGAAAGAGGATAATAATCAGGCTGCGGAAGATGAGGAGAATGAAATCATAGTGAGCACCATGAGCAAAGATGCTGAAAGAGAAATAGATGAGACCAAGAAAGAAAGAGGGATGACAGAGAAAAGAAGAAGTTCTAAGAAAAAGAAATTAGACCCTGTGATACCAAGCCAACATCTACCATACCCCCACGCTCCGTCAAAGTCAGACAATGCCAGGCAATATAACAGGTTTATGAGCATCTTCAAGCAACTCCATATAAACATACCATTTGCCGAAGCATTAGAGCAAATGCCCAAATATGCTAAATTTATGAAGAAAATGCTCACAAAGAAAAAGGGATACACAGATGAAGAAACTGTGGTGCTTGATGCTCAATGTAGTGCTATAATCCAAAGAACTACTCCAAGAAAGGAATCCGATCCGGGGCGAGTAACCTTACCATTAAATATTGGAGGTAATTTCACTGGCGATGGATTAATTGATCTGGGGTCGAGCATCAATCTAATCCCTTTATCCATTGTCAAGAAGCTAGGGAATATTGTGATGAAGCCCACTCGTATGACTTTACAATTGGCCGACAAGTCTATCACTTCACCCTATGGAGTGATTCAGGATCTGCTAATTAAAGTAGACAAATTCTTTTTCCCGGTAGACTTTGTGGTTGTTGACATGGAAGAGGATCATGAGGTACCTGTGATTCTAGGAAGGCCATTCATGAAAACCGCTCGAATGATGATTGATCTGGATGAAGGGATCATGAAAATAAGGGTGCAAGATGAAGAGGTAAAATTTAATCTGTTCAAGGCCAAGAAGCATCTTAAGAACAAGAGTGATATCTTCCAAATCGATACAACTGAGGGAACAACCAAGGAAGACAAAAATCAACCTCCGAGCTACTTCCAAGTTGGACAAGAGGTACTCCTGTGCAACTCAAAACTAAGACGTCTCTCGGGTAAAGCAACAACAAAATGGTCTGGACCACTGATGGTAAAAGATATATGCGACCACGGTGCCATTATGGTAGAGAATCCACTGACAAAAGAGAGGAGAACCGTTAATGGAAAACGGTTAAAAGATTTCTTCGGGGGAGTGGAGCAACATCAACAATTTTTAGTTCCTTGAAAGCATGAACCGTCGAGCCATGCGACGTTAAACGAAGCACTTTGTGGGAGGTAACCCACACTTCTAATGTTTTATTTTTGTCTATTTTTATTTCAGGAAATAATAAGGGAACCTTTCTGGTGAAAGCTAGGAAGAGGCAAGTAATATTGTAATACCCTCTGTGAGTCAACCCTCTCGGGCTTGTTACGAAACATTGAGGTCAATGTTTAGTTTAAGTTTGGGGGTGGATTTACTCTTTGCATTTTTTTATGTTCAATTTTATGTTTTTATGTCTGTTATGTACTCCCAGTTAGAGTAAGTAGTCCCATAACAAAGCGAGAATCTCAAGCGAAGTATCAACAAGGAAGCAACATGTATGAAAAGTGGTAGGAAGTGAATGTTCAAAAAAATTTTCACTTTCACTTTCTTTTTCAATAAGTAACAAAGCAGGTATGAATTTTTGAACTCAAACTCTTAATGTGTGCAATGAAACTTAAGGTGTTAGTAAATACTGTCAGAAGTTCTTTATGGTACATTGTTTGTTGGATCGGCTTAGCCTTAACCATTGTGAGGAAAGCTTTCCATTGTTTACTATATGCAGGAGACCATCAATTATTTTGACGTGTTTGTATCATGCTAAACCGTTTGTTGCATCGTTTGTGGAAATCTGTGAAAGTGATTGAGGCACTTGTTTGAATCTGAGAGTTCTTTTAGCCTATTCCAATGAAAAAACTTATTTGCTTCTGTGAGAGTGTGATCCTTTGCTAACCATTCTTTGAGCCTGAGGTCAAGGTAAGTATCATAATATGCACCAAGGAAATACCTGGTGAGTTTGATCTCAATAAAAAGTTTTGTTTTGGACCATCAACCATAAAATTTGGTGATGTGTTTTCTCTTTGACCTTTTTAGAAAGTAGGGGAGCATTCATATAATCTGAATACAGGTTGATCTCCAAGTTGGGGAGAGTCACATTCAAAAGAAGAGTAAGTACTTATGGTAATCGGTGAAAGATAAAAGAAGTCGTAGCTTGAGAAAAAAGAGAAGTAACAACGTTAGAATATAACGGTTGCTGAAAAAAAGTGAAAAAGAAAAACCAAGCTACGAATGAAAAAAGATGGACAGGTAAAGGAAGTAGAGTTTTAGAGAAAAAGAAATAAGTTATGAATTGGATGCTTCCCTATATTAGGAACAACCCTTGATTATCTTCTTTTCTTTGAATCTAAACCACATTACAACCATAGAAAGACCTTCTGATTCTCAGATTCCACAAGACTTGATGCGAGCAATTTGGTGAACGTATGATATGGATCTTTGTTGATTTAATTGTTTGGATGAGTGTTTAACCCCTCTTTTATTCATCATACTTTTTGATGAGAGTGATTAGTGCTGATTCAATTACAATTGTGTAGTGTTTTGAACTTCTGGAGGTAATTTGCTTTCAACGTTTGTTTCATGTGTATATTCTGAGTTTGCAGGTAGAAGAGGAGTATTTGACTTAGTTACTGGATTGAACCACTTGAGAAAAACTTTTTGAAAAACTTGTTGCTTGATTGTCGGTAAACTTTGCTGGAGGTAAGTAATTTTGTTTAGGGACAAACAAAACTCTAAGTTGGGGAGAGTTTGTTAGGAGTAAATTAATGGTAAATTCATGTGTTAATATAAGTGATTTCTTCTCTAAACCAATGCAAAAATGTGATGAATCCATAGTTTTTTATTAAGAATTGAACTGAATAAGTTTAGTTCGTGCGTAAAGCAAATCGAATCACTTGTGGGTGTTATTGTTGCAGGTTTTGAGCTGAATAAGAACTTAAGAAGAACATGAGGAGGAAAGAAAGCTGGAAGTCTCAAAGGCTGAAGAAAAAGATGGAAAATACAAAGGGCGCGCCGCGAGAGTTCCTAGGCGCGCCGCGAAAATACTTCTGTTTGAGGGGCGCGCCGCGCCAGCCCGTTGCCGCGCCGCGGCCTCGGCGTTAAAAGCCCAAAAGTTCTGTTTTAAAGCCCTAGTTTTCCAAGTGGTGGGAGATACTTTGTGGGAGCGAAATTAGGAGAGCTATCTGATTCTGAAGCTGAGAACAACAATTGAAGGTGGATTCTTTACCAATCGAAGACATTCTATTGACGAAGATGAATTCCTCCATTGATTCTTGTATGTTCTTCATGTCTATGGAGAGCTAAATCCCTCTTGTTGAGTCTAAGGTAGTAGTTAACCTATGAATATACATTACCATTGATTAATTCCTGTGAACAATTGTTTGAATTTATTATCAATAAGAAACCTTGCTTTTAATTTACATCATTGTTGAATCTTTGATCGAAAGAAAGGATTTAACTTTTGCCCTAGGTTACTATATTGATTCAATTGCAATTTGCAGAGATGGAATTGTAATTGGGTTTTCATAATTATCGTTCTTAATTACTATTATCGTTATTGTGATTTGGAGAGATCGAATCTCATACCGGTAAAAGTTATCTAATTTGATTTGCAGACATGGAATCTTATTTGAGGATAAGTGGAGATAATGATTCAAAGGATTGTTCTATTGAGAATTAATTGATAATTGTATAGGATTAGGTTGATGAACCCTAAAGACTCAACATCTTTCTTTAATTGTTAACACAAAGTCCTTTACTTGCTTTTATTTTATTATTTGCTTTTGATATTATTATTAGTATAAAACAAACCAAACCAAATTTCTTAACTCAAAATAAACAACTATAGAACGGCAGTGATATTAACCAATCCCTGTGGATACGATATATTACCGAAAATATTTACCCACAAATACTTTCAACAACGTTCTCATTTCATGAAGTGTTAAGTTAACAATTTTGCATAAGTGTCTAGAGTGGGACTCATGTGTGATCATGATATCCTGGTCAACATTTTGAGTGGCTATCATGTATCATTGGCGACCGGTGATAGAATAGGCGAATTGTATCTTGGACAAGTATGATATGTGAAGTATCTGGTAGAGTGTCTATAGATACTCCGAGTGAAGAAATGTCAATCTTGGTAAAGCATAGGCATTTTGGTTTGAGAACTGCTAAGGAGTCTATAAGAGAGATGTTTGAAGTGCAAAGTGCAATTTCTTGCATTGTGGCTACACTCTGAATATTAGAAGCACTGTAATAAAGGATGCAGCCGCCGAGGAAGTCAGTTTAGTTTCAGATTGAGAGGTGAAACAGACATTAGATGACTGTGTGAATGGAGTGTGGCTATGGGAGGATTGTTATATCAGTAAGTCACACGAGTTACCAGAGGTGATACTACGCTAAGAGAATGAAGCTGTTTGGTTGGGAAGAAGCGATGTTAAACCGACAGAGTTTTAGTAGACTGCAAAGCGTTTATGAAGAGATCGTTATACCGGTTAAGTAACAAGACTTGTTGTAAGGGGAGACATAACAAGTTATGCGTTATGGGAATCAATGGCAAGAGACAAATCTCTAAGTCAGTGAGTATTCGGCTTTCGACGTCATGGAATCGTAGTGTGTGACTAGAGACGTGTTGATTGGATCTGACCCAGAATGATATAGTAAATAGAGACTTGGTTATGGGAAGTGCCCAACCTCGAGGAGTAGTCGACGATGAGTGCTTAAATAGAATTTCTGGAACATGTTGTAACTAGACAACCGCAGATAAGGAACTGTTACATAGTAATGAAACTAAGTGGATTGTGGACATGGTGTAATTCAGAGGATTTCAAGAAGTGTGTGTGTAACAACCAAGGCCGAAGAAGGCAAGGTTAGTCGCCACATCGGGATGAGAGGGATCCTGATGCTGTGCAGGTATGGGACTGCATGGTTGAAGAAAAGCTTATAAGGATTGATATGTACTAACTGTACCAACAAGATGCATCTTCTTTTCGGTATCCATTCCTTAAAAACTCCACAGTTAAGCGTACTTGACTTGGGGCGATTTAAGGATGGATGGCCTTCTGGGAAGTTTGCCAGAAAGCGTGCGAGTGAGGTCAAAGCATGCTGAAAAGACTCGTGTTGGTTTATGGGGTCAGTTGATTGTCCCGAAAGCAGTCTGGGCGTTACTGTGTGAGTGGTTGAAATCAGAATAGGGCAACGGGTAAAGGAAGAACCAGATAAGTCTGAGGTAGGAATGAACGGACTATTTGTAGGATTTTATGTTGGGATGAAAATATCTTCCTGAGGGAAATTGTCGAAGCAGCGTTTCGTTCATTCCAGTCTCTCGAGGATCCACCATAAACTCGAGAGGTGTTGTCAATGGGCCAACTTAGGAATACATTTTGTGGATGGAATGCGGTCCGATGTTCGTAGGACATCAGTTTAGCTTGAAAGGGTTGGACATAGTATCGTGACCGCCGAAATGCTGAAGGCTAGTGAGGACATTCAGTTGGCGCAAGTTCTTTGTGGTTATGTCTTGTGTACTATGATCATGCAGGAAGACTTGGACAATGGTTATAGGTCAGCTGTTGAACTTCGCCTCTCATCAGTAGAATCTTGTGTGAAGTTGTCGAATGGCAAGGCTATAGTTGCAAGATGATTACACCTTCGCGGTTTACGGTGACAGTTGTTATGTCTAAACTGGAGTAAGGGTTAAAGTAAAGAGATTCAGTTGTATAAGTAAAGGTAAACTTGGGACAACCACCCTAACACTTTGGAAACCAGAAGTTAATACCAAGACATTTGGCTAACGCCTAACGGTATTGTATGGACTTTTGTGGCAAGAATGCTTGGATGGGAAGTAATTCAAGGAGCCTGAGTGAATCAGTAAGTGTGTTGGACAAGGGTGAGCACAGTAGAGTTTGAACAGCAGATATCCAACATGAGTGGATTACTAGGGTTTCTGAAGTTCTGGAGATTCAATGCAGAGCAGTGAAGGTCAAGGACCCTGGAAGGATCTTTCCCCGGGTATGTCAAGACGAAGTACCTGAATAGACGTGTTGCTTGATGGTTAAGAGTAGTGAGATTATCTAAAGAGGAATGTGAGTAACATTGTTTCCCTTGATTGGATAGATATGAGGGGTTGGTTTTCATGGTGAACGGAAGGAATTCGAGGACGAATTCTATTTAAGGGGGGGGGGAGAATGTAATACCCCATATTAGTCTAAGCATGATTATACATAAAATTGTGAAGTGCTAAGGAGAAACTATGAATTAAGAGAAGTGAGTGGATTAGTTAGAACCTAACCAAATGGCATAGTGGTAAATCTCATTTAGTTGAAGGGCATTTTGGTCATTAGTCTTCAATTGCATGTGAACCTAAGGCCATGTTTGGTGGAGTGTATTACAAATCACATATCATCATGTGGATTTGAGAGAAAGAAAGGAAGAGAAGCTTTTATTCATCATCATCTTCTCCATTTCCGTACACCATGGACAGCACTCACAAAGCAAGTCATAACTTCTTGCTCATAACTCCAATTGTAACGATTCTGGTATTTTTGGAAAGCTAACAAAATTCTCTATGATTTGCATATATGGTTCACATTCATAGGTGCTGTATTGATGGAGATAAATAGGTTTGAAGTTGATAGATCCATGCTGAATGTGTGTTAAGGTGTGGCTACGGATTTGATGAAGATGAAGTGAAACTTTAACTATGGTAGGAGTTCAATGGCAGCAAAAACACAATCTTAACCTCTCTAAATCCATGGTGAGTCCTTAGATAGAAGCTTTGGGGTTTTGCATGTTGGGAGCAATTGGGGTTTAGGGTTTTGAGATAAATTGTATGATCAATGATACTTAGAATGCTTTAGGGTATTAATTGATGCTAATTCATGTTCTGAATTTGTTTAATATCACTAAATTGAGTCTTGCATGCGTTTTTGGTGATTAGAGGTACCATGTGGTAGGTCTGTTACGCTATGCAATTTTTCTGAGAAATCGCTAGCTCGCTAAGCGGACTCAGGTCGCTTAGCGGATGCTGTTGTGATTTCCAGAAAATCGCGAGTCCGCTAAGAGGACATAAGCCGCTAAGCGGAAGAACAATTGATATCCACCACTGGAAAGCCCGCTAGCAGCCCGCTAAGCAGACAGTGCTGAGCTGAATTTTATTCTTCTTTTCCCTGAGTGCAGTTTTGGTTTCTAATTGTAACCGAGCTCCTCCTCAACCATTAGTACCCATCTGTAAGTTTAATGTGTGGTGTATTATGACACGCATTATCGTTATTTCCCTTCGATTATTGATGTTGCATGTTATACATAATGTTAAGTATGTTTATTCAATAATTCTTGTCTATTCCTTTGTGATTAATTGTGAATACTATGATGAGACAAGATATGAAAATGTGCTGATGTCCAATGTTTCGGTCAAACATTCGGATTTGTTTGTCTTATATGACCTTGCGCTTGTTATGCGTGTGTATGCTTAAATCAAAGTGGACCAGCTACTAGGTTGTTTTTATGACTCGGGCTTCGTGATCAAAGAGTCGTCCCGGGCTTCGTGATCAATGGGACAGCCCCGATATTATGATCCATGGGCTCACACCTGAACTACCGTTGCAGTGTGCTTGTGAGGTCTGGAGGTGTTTTACTCACTTGACGTTAACACATTCGCATGCTCGCTATGATGGTGTTATGCGGCCAAGTAGGCCTACGCATAACAGGTAAACCATCTCTAGTGATGCAATGTAGGCTACATCATTAGGTTCCTACCCGGATGGGCTCATGCGTCGAGATGGTGTGTTGCACTTGACGTTAACATGACGTGTGTACATGTGATTAATGGGACGGTGTCACCTCTTAGGCAAGGTCATCTCGCAGCCATGTAGGCTTGTGCGAACCCATCTAATCACTCTTGTCGGGTGCTTCTGCAAGTCTCTTGACAAATAGGCATGGGTGAACCCATCGAGGGTGTGTTTGTAACCTAGTAGTTGTATTAACGCGCTTCTGGATTCCCCGTACATGGGTATGGGTCTGCATATGTGTTTGTTTTACTATTTGTGTACTTGTGATATGATGACTCCTATGGTGGACGATTCATATGTTTGATCCGTATTTGTACCGGATGTGAGGATAACCCCGAATCAATGGTGGATTCGTTTGTTATGCATGTACCCTGTAGAACCGAGTGGACCCATAGGATAGGAGGACTCACTGAGATTTAGTAATCTCACCCCAATCATCTTATATTTTTGCAGGTGTAGTTTAGAAGTGTCTGATTAGTAGCAGGTTTAGATTTGAAGACTTAGAAGTGGTGATTGCTCGAAGACCTCGTTAGCTCTTTTTTCGCTGTGCAGATCCATCGAAGACACATGTTTTGTTATTCCTAGTAGAATTTCATGTTGTACTCAATATGGATCTTTCTATATCTATAGCTCTTGTATGTACTCAATATCAATTTTAACGTTTCATGCATAATATACTAGTCAGTTATGTATGGGGTGTTACATTTTCCCAATTAATTGGGAAAATCCCAAATTAAGTTACAAATTAATTGGGAAAATCCCAAATTAATTTCTCCATTAATTGAGAAAATCTCAAATTAATTAAGTTCATGAAATCTTCCGTAGATGTATCTACGAAATATTCTAATTTTCCCAATTAACTAGAAAAATCCCACGTTTCACTATGTTTTAAGGGGTTTTGTAGATGCATCTACGGAAAAAACCAATTTTTTTAAAAAAAATGATGCTTCCGGAGATGCATATATGGAAGCACGAAGTGCGTAAGAAGGACATGGGGTTGGTTGAGAAATCCTCATAATTTATAAGTGTGACTTTATTTTATCTATTTTTATCCTATTTATTTTTTAATTAAATTTTTCTTATGCCATTTTTAAGTAAATTACTATTTGCCATGCATTAATAATTTCTCTTACTTATGTATTTTCTTATATATATAATACTACATAGATATTAATAAATAATATTGATAAATGAATTTAATTCACTACAAAAAAAAATTCATCTGCCACGGATAAAGAACCGCGGCTATATGCAAAATAACAGTGGCTTTACGCTCTTAGCCCACAAAAACGTGACTGTGGGACATGCAGGCGTGGCCTAAAGGAAAAGCCACAATTTTTTTGTTTGGGCCATATTTTATATACATCTGTGGCTTGTAGAGGCCACGGTTTAGGTATCTAGGTTAAGGTCGCGGTTTATCTTGCGCCTCAGTTCTAAACAGTGGCCAAATCGTAAAATCACGGTTCTTATTTAATGTATAGCATACGGTTTAGTTTCCTAGGTCTTGCCACGGTTTGTTTATGGCCACTAATTAAAACCGCGGCTAATTTTTGCATGTTTTACACCAGTTAATCTTGCCACGATTTATTTTTGTGCTGCATAGTTGTGACATGTTCTTCTTCATGCCATGGCATAAAAATGTCATTTTAGATCAATATTAAATGTCTTCGAACAAGAATACTCATTTTTGTAGACATTGATTAAAAAAAAATAAAATCTAATTATACAAGCAAACATTAAGCCACAACGTCAAGAACAAAATATTCATTAAGAAATAATTTAAGTCTACATCAAGTGACACTGTCGACTAATAAGTCGCAAAAATATAGATAATTTTTTATATTATCGTCCATCATAATATTCTTCTTCTTGATCATCTCTTTGTTCTTCTTCCATATCTTCATGACAAGCTTCTTCGTCTCCATTCTACAAGGAACATGATTCCAAACATACTATAAGTAACGCATGATAATTAATTTTCTAATAGTTACAAATCACGTGTAATTTTCTATTAGTAGTAGCACATCAGTTCATCAAATATGGAGAATAATGATCAACATAAATATTGTACATTAAAGTAAACATGCACAAACACAATAATTTGACTATCCGATGATGGAAATCAAATATAATACAACTCAAGCCTCATCTCAGGTGAACTCAAGCAAGTGTCTATAAAAGAAAGTATCTGACAAAGTCTTGAAGTGCAAGAAGCCCTATCCTGATTAGTATGAGTGAATACTTTGTAAATCATAAGGGCGTTCTCGTAAAAATCCTTGACTAAATCACACACAAAACATATTTTTCAAACGAATTTTTCTCAAGAAAACATTTTTTAAAATGTCTTGAAGTTGTACCAGATGAGTTGGAAGCTGACACAATAGCTTTGCAAAAAGTTTTGTCTTTGCGAATCGATTGACATTAACCTAATTGACTGGCTCAGTTTAAAATTAAGCTCTAAGCGATTAGGACAACATCTTAATGATGTGCAACGGCTAGATATCTTTTATTTCGTTTTTTGAACTTATAATCAATTATTTTTAGGTATCTTATCAATTTCGATTAGGGGCTAATTGATTAGCAAGTATTAAAATGCATTAAAATCATTTTCCTTTTTAAGTCAACCTGTAGCCTATAAATAGAGATCCCTTCCCTTAAGTCAACCTTTTCCTTTCTAGAAGGGTAGATTTATAAGTTCACAAAAGAACTTTTATACCTTGGTTGAACATTATATCCATTTAGAGATTTTTGTTTGGGTTCAAAGTTAAACCTGTAAAAATTTTGGTTTGAGGATTGTGTGATCAAAGCCTTGTTTAGGTTCGAGATCAGCCCATATTAAAATCTCATAGGTTCTCGGTTAGCTCGTGATAAAATCAAGATTAGGTTAAAGCTTGGTCCGATATTAAAATATTAAGAAGGTTCGAGATTATCCGTATTAAAATTTCTTAGGTTATTGGTTAGCTTATGATAAACCCAGGATTAGGTTAAAACTTAGCCCGATATTAAAAGCTTGATAAGGTTTGAGATTAACCCAATATTAAAATCTCTTAGGTTATTGGTTAGCCCGCGGTAAAACCAGGGTTTAAGGTTCGTGAGCTTAACCCGTGTTAAAAGTTTACAAAGTTTGTTTAGAAGCTTGAAGACTAACAACTCAAAGATTCTTGTGTAAAGAAGACTAGCAGCTTCAATCCGCCGTTTGGAAAGAAGACCCACCGCTTCACTCTATTGTCTATTGTCTGGTTGGAAGTCAACCTTAAACTTTAGTTTTCTTTGTATAAGGAGGGTTCATCAGTACAACCTACTAAAATATCTTAAGTTTATTGGATACTTTCAAGATCAGTTTTTGGGGAGAGGAGTAGAACTTTTTTCTTGTTTGATTGAACCTCTATAATTCTCGGCGTTCTTTGTTTCTCTTAATTCTTTATTTTCCGCAATTTATATTTCGCATTCTATTTTCCGCTGCTTAATATTTAAAACTATTTTCAAAATGTTTTTAAACTATGATTTTAAAGCGTAAATGTTTTTAAAATCATATTTTTTGGAACCACACAATTCTCTCTCTCTCTCTCTCTCTCTCTCTCTCTCTCGTGTGAAGTCACATGTCCTACACCGTTCGTAAACTAGAATTGTTGATGAATTTATTATGATGAAGATTCTTGATGCGACGGTGCAGATTTCTGACGTGGTTGCGAGAAGTGATTCTGTTAGTTTAACAATCAAATTCCCAAATCAATAAGTAAGTAAAAAAGTGATAAAGTGAATTATCATCGTAATCATACCCACACGTGACGACTTATATATAATCGCACTCATTGATTTCAGGGTCATCTTTGAGGGTGTACAAGGCGGCATACAGCACAGGGTCTCACATGTTTTCATGATTAAACTATGGTATAAAGGGCCTCCAAACATATATTCCACAATTAATTTACGGTTAAATAGGATCTCTTAAAAAATTTCATGACTCAATTGAAACTTAATTCAATTTCTTACACAGGGCCTCTCAAAATTTTGAGACGACTCTAATTGATTCTATTTCGTATTTGACATATGGTCGACGATAACAATTATAATTACTAATATGTTCGATAAAAATTATAATTATTAATATGTTTTTTGTGACTAATATTAACTTTATACAAACTTTTGTAACCGTTTATATCTACTATAGATTAATTTAGTATCGAAATTTAAACGTTGACGTCTAAACAGACAAAATAATCATCTTTATCATGGATTTTATACTAATAATTATATCTAAATTCATACAATGCATTTGGTTTTTTTACAAAATAATATTTTTTCTAACAATAACTTTAAGGCTTAATTGCAACTTTAGTACCCCTATTTTGTCTTTTTCTTGATTTTGATCCCTCTATTTTAAAAATCACTATTTTAGTCCCTTTTTAAGTTTTTTGTACAATTTTCGTCCCCCTATTTTGTCTTTTTCTGCAAAATTAGTCCCTATTTCTGTATCTTTTTCAATAGAAAATTCAAAAGGGGACCAAAATCGTGGTTTTAAAAATGAGGGGACTAAAATCGAGAAAAAGACAAAATAGGGGGACCAAAATTGCAATTAAGCCTAACTTTAAAATTAAAATGCACAACTCACTTTTTATTTAAATGGTAGAACGCAAAATTCTAAAATTAATATATTAAAAATATATATATTTCATATGTTCAAATAATCATTTTTTACTGATTAAACAAATATTTTTCAATCCATTTTTAGTTGTTATATCTAATTCGTAAAATTTTAGTTCATTTCAATAGTAATGAGGGTCTGGATACATGTCGGTACATTAGTAAAATTATGGAAACTAGAAAAATGTGGAGCCGCCCGAGCTAAAGCGTGAGCAACTTCATTAGTTTGTCTTCTAGTGAATTTAACATGAGAGTTCCTAAAACAACCACCTAATAAGCGTTTACACTCCCGAATAATAGCACCACAATCTGTATAGTTAGATTGTTGACTATTAACACTATCCACTACGCTTTTGGCATCCATCTCAAAATCCTCATTATCATAACCAAGCTCGTGCACCCAATTAATCGATGCTAAGAGCCCTAAAGCTTCCCCAACAGCGACTTCTGTGATGGGAGAAAACCACTCGGTTCTGGCTGCAATAAAGGAACCTTTATCATCTCTTATACAAGCACCTAAACCAACCTTGTTATTAGAGAAAGATGCGTCAATGTTGCATTTGAGACGACCAGTCGAAGGCTTGCTCCACTTAGAATCCATAGGACTTTGAGATTGAGAGATATTGTTATTCCTGATTTGTTGTGCACTTCTCCATCCTTGAAGCAAGCTTATAGCATGATTGCAGATAGTATCTTAAGAGTCTTCAATTTGATTCCAAACATGATTATTTCTGCATTTCCATAAACTCCACAGGGTAGTAGAGAATACGGCTAATTACTCTTTATTAGCGACTTGCAAAAAGGAGAATACAACAGTAGCACAAGAATTTTGATGATTCAGTAATTGTTGCAACACCGGCCAAAGACCCACTTTTTTCCAGCACTCTACACTCTTCGGGCACTGGAAGAATAAGTGATTATTATTCTCATTCAGATCCCCACATATACCACAATTAGGCGCACAATCAACACCTTTATCTATTAAGCGCATTCTAGTTGGCACACAGTTCCTGCATGTCATACCCCAAAATTTGCCCATGTTATTTTCCACACACAAAATCAAATCAAAACACAAAGTTCCAAAACGCACTCTCCTATACAGAAGCTCTGAACTAGGGTTTAGGTCAGTCAAGAGAAAATCATTGGATCAATGGCTCAAGGTGGCTAGATGTAAAAGTTGAGCAAATTTTGAGAAGTGCACAAAGAGAAATAATGCCCAAACTCAATTTTCTTCTAAATGGGCTTGCTTTCTTTTTATCTAATCTTTATCCTAAGCCCATCCACATCCAAGAAAAGTATCTTTCAATTGTTTAGTATTTTTATTGATTATTTTATGGATTTAATTCGTTTAATTCATGATTTAATTGAATAAAATAGTAAAATAATAAAAGATTTGATTTGATTTTGGGTGAATTGAATCCCAAATATATTCAGCATGATCAATCAAAAACGTGCTAGGTTTGCTCATGAGGACAATATCCCAAAATAGAAAGAATTATATTATATTTTCTTCAAATTTTCAAGTAACCTAAGAAGCAACAATCCAAGCCCAAAGTTTGACCTAATTGGCTCCATAATATATACTCAACCTGATCAAATGAGAGGGGGACGAAAAGGCCAAGAGCACAAGGGTTCCAAACTTTCAAAAACTCAAGAAAATAGGGCACGTCAAAAAATCGTTCTCAGTAGTTTTTAGCCACTTTCAATCGTTCCATGTTCTTCCTGAAGGTCCAAGGAGCTTATCCCGATCATCCTTGAAGCCGTTCACGATCCAGAACTCTCATAGCCATCATCATCGGTTTGCTTATATTTTCGAATTCTAAATTCTTATTACATGCAGTTTAAATGAATTATATGCATATGTGTGTGCTCATAATCATGTTTGAAAACGTTTAGAATCATTAGTTTGGAGGTTGAACACCGGAACGAAGCAACACCATGGTTAGGGCTCAAACATGAGGGGCTTTCGGATCCGTATCTACAGCGATCAAATGACGAAAATAATCGCACATTTGGATTCAGGGAGCTATTTTACGTGGATCTGGGTTTTTCTTTGCTTCTAATAATGTTTATTTTGCAGGTTGTGAGATTCGAAGGATTTTCCCCAAGTGAATCCGCAGCAAATATCGTGAAAAAATCCGCAGGTATCCAATGAAGAAGAAGATGAACAGGACGTTGCAGCGCAGGCCCCACACGTCCTTTTGTCATTCGCTGGTCAAAAAAATCAATTTCTCCCTCCACGCGTGTACTGTTTCCAGTGGCTGGTCAACCGCGTCATCCTCTCTCCCCTCACTTGATTCGTCTGCAACGGATAACATGGGCCCCACTTTGACTTGCTTTGATTTCGTTTTTATTATTACGTATTAATATTAATTATTTTGTTTCTGCTCAATGGATGACTAACAAGCACAGCACAATTGGCAAGAGTATCATGTGGGCAAACAAGAAGACCCAGGTTCGAACCTGGCTGTAGACAGCAATTTTTAACACTTACAAACTGGGCTGATTCAGTGTTGTGCCTTCACGTAAGACCACCACGCATCTTCATCTCATCACCATCGGATCATCAACGTGCAGGATCCAACGCATGTGGATTTGAGGCGCACCATGTTCCTTCAGAGTACAATCACACTGAATCACCAGCTAAGTCTCCTTCCCTTTTATTTTTTTTAATTAATTTAGTTTCAAATGCTTTGCTATATTTAGTTATTCTTTTCCTTTTCTTTTAAAATCCTTTTTCCTAATAATAGAATTTTTTTTTTTTATATTTAATTGAAAGTTAAGTTTTTACTACATGATTAATTATTTAATTAAGTTAATATATTTTTTTAGATAATTTAATCGAGAATATATTTTTGTATAAAAATAAATTTTTTTTAGGTTCGTTAACCTCGATCCATTTATAAACCTTGCTATATCTTAGCCTTATAAATCCTGTAGGTCACAATAAGTTTTCTTTTTCAGGGCTTATAGACCTTAAGTCCATTAAGGTTTGTAGAGCATTCATGCACTAAAAACATTTTATATTCTTTGTGCTTTTCTTTCAGGGTTATCAACATGGTTTCTCCGACAACGCGCCTCACTCACTAAAAAGCTAAGTCTTTAACTCTTTTTTGGCTTAAATTTTAATTTTAATTTTTTGCTTTTATTTCTGCTTTAAATAGCTTGCTTTATTTTCGCCTTTTTATTTTCGCGTCCAATTCTTCCCCTTTCTCTTCTGCATTTTTCAGGGTTAGCCAAGGTCCTCCGACTACGCTCCCTCAGAGCTAAGTTTACAAACCCTTATTTTATTTTATATAAATATTATTTTTATTTTACCTTTTGCCTTTTGCCCAAAATAGGGTTTGCTCCGAATAGTCAATACACTCACCCTTATTTTATTTTTTAATTTTCAGGGTTCGAGATCAAGGCATTCAAGGATTTTTATTAATTATTGTTTTTTTTATTTTATTTTCTGCCTTTCCCCATCCCCGCAGGTGTTTATTGTAATAGCGTAGGACTCCTTATTTTCCTGCCTTTAATATTAATTGCTGTGGTTAGTAAAATAGGGAGTGCAACCATGAATTGGACATAGATCACTAATTACAAGATAAAAATATATGAATTAACCACATGATTGTGCCACACACACACCTTTAGGGTAACTCCTCTTACTGTTGCCTGTTGCTTTCGATTTCAATCAAATAGTTAAGTCCCTTCGAGTGTAGGGACTCCTTAGCCTGTTGCCTTCGATAAAATCATCATAGTCCCTCGATATAAAGATCATAGTCCCTTCGAGTTGCCTACGATAAATATGATCTCGTCCCTTGATGTTGCCTCGATAAATGATGATCGTCCCTTCGAATGCTAAGGAGTCTTTACATGTTGCCTAAAAGACTATTATATCCTTCCCTTAGACTACCTGCCCTCTTTATGGTAGGGACAGTCTTGTGGTGAACGATTATTCTCGATGACCCGCACATCCAATTGAAAGACTTCCTGCCCTATCATGGTATGGATAGATCCTTTCAAACGAAAGACTTAAAGAACACGAAAGACAAACTTAGGGTAGGTAGTTCTTAATTGCTTGCTCACAATCAATTCAAAAAATCAAATGCTTTTCACACCTCTCTTTCCAAAACAATTTCAAAACAAGGCTACGCTTATTTACAAGCTAAAGTCCTTAACGAAATCTTTTTACTATTCACACACGACACTTCAAACTTTTCAAACAAACAAGTGAGCTAAGTAATTAAGAGCCCATGGATAACCATGGATGCAAAGGGTGCCTTACACCTTCCCTTTGTATAACTTACCCCCCGAACTCAAAATCTTTCAAAGGTCTTTCCTGTTCTTTTTGCCTTTCCATTTGGATAAAATAAAAGTCGGTGGCGACTCTTGCTATCCGCAACATTTTCGATTATAAAAGTCAGTTCACCGTATTACACTGCACATGGGCCACAAAAAGTTTTTAACCTTTGGAGGGGTCTTAATGTTCCAAATCAAATCCCAATTCTCTGCAATCCTAAGATGAGATGTACCGATGGCTTCATTTATGAGATATTGGATCAAACTCTAGTATGGTCAAAGGGTAGCTTCTTGGTTCGACAGGATTAAGCATGAAGTCGAAGGTTGTTCACATGCTGGTGTCGAAGATGCTAGGGTTGTTAGCATGTTAAATTAGGTTTTAGTGATTAAACCCTAATTTTTAAAGTTAGCTTGTTTATTAAGTTAGCTTGTGTAACGAGCCTTGTGGAAAAAGCCCATTAGTTAGTATGTTAGGTTTTATTATAAATAGCATACTAGTCTCTCATCATTGCATACTGCAAATCCTAATTTAGGGAGAGAGAGGTTATTTGTTATTCTTGTAAACTTGTAATCTTGTTTTCTAAGAGAAAGTAAAAGGATAACAGTTATAACCAATTCTTGTGTTCTTCTTCTTCCTTGTTCTTTATTCATCCTTTTTTATACTTTGTTCTTGGCATTGAATTCGCAACAAATTAGTGCGGTGAGCATGGAGAAGATGCCTTCAACAAAGTATGAGATTGAAAAGTTCACCGGAGTGAATGATTTCGGTTTGTGGCGCTTGAAGATGAAAGCCTTACTAGTTCAGCACGGTTTCTTGGAAGCGTTGAAGGGAGAGGCAGCCATGAATGATAAATTAATGGCAGCGGAGAAGATGACTATGATCAAGAAAGCACACATCGCAATTTTGTTGAGCCTTGGTGATAAGGTTCTCAGACAGGTATCAAAGGAGACGACGACATCAGGGTTATAGGTGAAACTTGAAAGTTTGTACATGACCAATCACTGGTAAATTGACTCTACCTGAAGCAAGCTTTGTATTCATTGAAGATGATTGAAGACAAAGTGTTAGCTGAGCAATTGGATATGTTCAACAAGCTGATTCTTGATCTTGAAAATATTGATGTGAAGATTGATGATGAAGATCAAGCGCTGTTACTATTGTGAGCTTTGCCTCGATCACATGCTCACTTCAAAGAAACTCTCCTGTATGGAAGGGAGTCCCTGACCATTGAAGAAGTTCAACCAACCCTGTATTCTAAGGACTTGAACGAACGAAAGGAGCATAAACCTTCGACTGTTGGTGAAGGTTTGGCCGTTAAGGGAAAATTCTTGCGAAAGGATGGTAAGTTCGACAAGAAGAAAGGCAAAAGTCAGCAAAAGTCTTATAGTGGCGAAGCATCTGGTATTCGATGCTATCATTGTAAGAAGGAGGGTCACACAAGAAAGGTGTGCCCTGAACGCCTGAAACATCATGAAGGTAAGGATAATGGCAATGCAGCCATTGTTCAAGATGATTTCGAATCATCTGATGTCCTTGTGGTTTCGAGCAGTGACTCTAGGAAGGAGTGGATTATAGATTCAGGTTGCACTTGGCACATGACTCCAAATAAAGACTTGTTCGAAGAATTGTGTGATCAAGATGGTGGATCAGTACTGCTATGAAACAACAAAGCTTGCAAGATTGCAGGTGTTGGATCTGTGAGATTCAAGCTCCATGATGAGTCAATAAGGTTGTTGACTGAAGTCAGGTATGTTTCTGACTTGAAGAGAAATTTGCTTTCTCTTGGTGAATTCGACAAGAAAGGATATGTTTTCCAAGGAGAGAAAAGTATCCTAAGAGTCATGAAGGGGTCGAAGGAAGTCTTGAGAGGCGCGAAGAAACAAGGCTTGTATACCCTTGAGGCTGAAGTTGTAAGTGGTTCGATAAATGTTGCATCCACGAAACCTTTGTCGAAGACAGAAATCTGGCACATGAGATTGGGCCATGTCAGTGAAAGGGGTCTGGTCGAATAAGGGAAACAAAATCTTCTTGGTGGAGACAAAGTCGAAAAACTGAAGTTTTGTGAACTCTATGTACTTGGAAAATCTTGTAGAGTGAAGTTCAACAAAGGCAAACAAAGAACACATGGATCCCTTGATTACATCCATGCTGATCTTTGGGAGCCTTCAAGGTGTCCATCACATTCAGGAGCAAGGTATTTTCTATCCATAATTGATGATTATTCCAGGAAGTTATGGGTATTCATCCAGAAGACTAAGGATGGAACTTTTGATAATTTCAAAAGTTGGAAGACTCTAGTCGAAAATCAGACTGGTAGGAAGGTCAAGAGATTGGGAACCGATAATGGCCTTGAATTTTGCAATGAGGCGTTCGAAAGTTTTTGTGCTGCCTATGGTATTGCAAGGCACAAAACTACTGCAAGTACTCCACATCAAAATGGTTTTGCTGAAAGGTTTAATCGAACTATATTGGAGAGAGTCAGATGCATGTTGACTAGTGCTGGATTAAAGATGGTATTTTGGGTTGAGGCCGGTTCGACAACAACATATATGATAAATAGATGTCCTTCGACAGTGTTAGATATGAAGACACTTGAAGAAGTTTGGTTAGGACATCCACCATATCTCGACAAACTGAGAGTATTTGGCTGCGTAGCCTATGCTCACATTAGACAAGACAAGGTCGAACCTAGAGCTCTGAAATTCATGTTCATAGGATACCCTGAAGGAGTCAAAGCTTATAGGCTATGGTGCCTAGAGTCAGGTCACAGGAGGTGTATCACCATTCGAGATGTAGTTTTCAATGAAGCTGAGATGGCTTTCAAGAAAACTGATGATGATGATGGTCGATGTGCAGAAGAGCTGGAACAGGTAGAGATTCCTGTTGAGGTGGAGCAAGTTGATGCTGAATTGCATATCCTTGATGAAGTCGAAGAAGAGGCAGAAGATGCTGGGGAAGTTGAGGAAACAGTCGATGACTACCTATTGTCGAGAGATACGTCGAGAAGAGTCATCAAGCCACATCAGAGACTTGGGTATGCAGATCTTATAGCTTATGCATTAATCTCTTCCAGTGAGGTTTTTGATGATGAACCTAGAGATTATAAGGAAGTTATGAGGAGTCGAAATAAGACTGAATGGTTGAAGTCCATAAATGATGAGATGAAATCTCTTCATGATAATCACACTTGAGAACTAATCAAGAAACCTGCTGGGGCAAGGTTAGTCAATTGTAAATGGATTTTCAAAGTTAAGGAAGGAATCGAAGGAGTGATGTCGAAAAGATACAAAGCAAGGTTAGTCGCAAGGGGTTTCACTCAGAAAGAAGGTATCGACTTCAATGATGTGTTTTCTCCTGTTGTGAAGCATAGGTCCATTCGAATGTTGCTTGCCATGGTGGCACAATTCGATCTTGAACTGGAACAAATGGATGTGAAGACTGCGTTCTTGTATGGTGATCTAGATGAAACGATCCTGATGAGGCAACCTGAAGGGTATGTCGAAAAAGGGTAGGAAGATTATGTGTGCAAGCTAAATAGATCTTTATATGGGCTGAAAAAATCTCCTCGATAGTTGAATAGGAGATTCGACAAGTTCATGGCACACATAAGTTTCGTTAGAAGTCAGTTCGATCACTGCGTTTACTTCATATTTCGACCTGGTAATTCATTTGTTATTTTGTTGCTTTATGTGGATGATATTCTCATAGTAAGCAACAATGTTGAAGATGTGATGAGGGTGAAGGCTGAACTCAATAAGGAGTTCGATATGAAGGATCTGGGAGCTGCTTCCAGGATTCTTGGAATTGACATTCGAAGAGATAGAAAGAAGTCGAAGGTATGCTTATCTCAAGAAGCATATCTACGAATGATTCTCGAAAAGTTTGGTATGTCGAATTCGAAGCCAGTTGTGACTCCGACAAACGTTCAATTCAAGCTGAGTATTGATCAGTGTGTTAGAACAAGAATTGTTCTGATTAATATTCTGTGTTTTGATGATAACATTATGTATGAATTTTGTATAAGACAATTTGGTACTCTAATCCTTTGCATTTTCCATTTCAGGAAATATATAAAGTGTATGCACAAATCAGCGCTCAGAAGCAACTGACTCAGAAAGCTCTGGATGGCTTCATCAGAACATGCTCTGGCAAGACATCAGAAAATGGTCATGCAGAATCAGAACTAGAAAGCATCAGAAGAATAGAAGTCAGAAGAACAAGCTCTGAAGTTCTGAATGGTATCACGCTCAAGCTCTTCAAAGTCAGAAGACAGAAGATGCTCTGCACCAAAGCTGATGACTCTGGTATTCAAACGTTATTATCTACAAAATCTGAGTCTAGAAGAAAGTACAAGATGAAAGACCGAAACGTCTAATCTTTGACTAAAAAAAGGAACGTTAGAAGCTACAAAAGGCAAAGTCAGTAAAAGCAGCAAAAGCAAGGCTCGAGGTAGTTGACAAAAGTGTGAAACATTAAATGCAGCATTGTACTATTCACGCAAAGCATTAAATGCTCCTACGGTCATTTCCTCTCAACGCCTATAAATAGAAGTTCTCATCAGAAGCTGAATACAACACTTGCGCAAATATACATAATTGTTGTCAAATTCAAAAGCTTACGAACTTCATCTTCAACCTCACAAACTCTTGTAATATTTAGTGAGTGTTAAGTTTAGAACTTAAGAGAAATATCACAGTTGTGATTACAACTTTATTAGAAGCAAATCTATACTCTTGTAAACGTTATTTTTACATTGATTGTAAAAGGATTCCTAGAGTGATCAAGTTGTGATCTGTAGACTCTAGAAGACTTAGAGGTTATCTAAGTGGAAAACCATTGTAATTAGTTGGATTAGTGGATTAAATCCTCAGTTGAGGTAAATCACTCTAAGGTGGTGGACTGGAGTAGTTTGGTTAACAACGAACCAGGATAAAAATCATTGTGTTGATTCTTTTTATTTTCTAAGTTTTTGAGATACACTTATTCAATCCCCCCCTTTCTAAGTGATTTTCTATCCTTCAATTGGCATCAGAGCGCCATTTCTAGGTGCAAACACTTAACCGTGTTTGACAAAAGATTCAGGGAGAAAAAACATAAAGTTAAAATGGTGGAAACAACTTCATCTACTCCTACTCCTGAACAAAACAACAATGGTAATGGAAGCAATAGTTTTAATGGCTATAATAGACCACCAGTTTTTGATGGTGAAAACTTTGAGTACTGGAAAGATAGACTCGAAAGTTACTTTCTTTGTCAAGATGGTGACTTATGGGATCTAGTGCTGGATGGTTACACACATCTTGTAAATGCTCAAGGTGTCAAGATTTCTAGACAAGCCATGACTGATGCTCAAAAGAAAGACTTCAAGAATCATCACAAGTCTAGAACCATATTGTTAAATGCTATCTCTCATGCCTAGTATGAGAAGATAACAAACAAAGAATGCTCAAGTAAAGGAGACAAAGGCCTTGGCTCTAATCCAAAATTATGAAGCATTTAAGATGGAGGAAGATGAGAACATTGAAGCAATGTTTTCAAGATTCCAGACTCTGACTGCTGGATTGAAAGTGCTAGATAAAGGCTACACCAAAGTTGATCATGTAAAGAAGATCATCAGAAGCTTACCCAGAAGATGGGGACCCATGGTGACTGCATTCAAGATTGCTAAAAATCTTAATGAAGTTTCTCTTGAGGAGCTAATCAGTGCCCTGAGGAGTCATGAAATAGAGCTGGATGCAAATGAACCTCAGAAGAAAGGTAAGTCCATTGCATTAAAATCTAGTAATAAAAATGCACTAACGCTTTTCAGGCTGAAGAAGAAGATTCTGAATAGTCAGAATCAGAATCAGAAGAAGAAGAAGAAGAAGAATTGTCTCTGATATCTAGAAGAGTAAATCAACTCTGGAAAAGCAAGCAGAGAAAGTTCAAGAAATTTTAGAACTTCAAAAGACCTGAGAAGGGAGAATCTTCTGGACACAGAAGATCTGACAAGAAAAAGGTGACGTGCTATGAATGCAAGGAACCTAGACATTACAAGAATGAGTGTCCAAAGCTTCCGAGGGAAAAGCCCAAGAAAATATTTGAAAAGAAGAAAGGCTTAATGGCTACTTGGGATGACTCAGATTCTTCTGATCAAGAGTCAGACTCTGAAGATGAGCAGGCAAACATAACACTTATGGCCACTGTTGATGAAGAGTCAGAATCTACATCAGACTCAGATTCTGAAGAGGTATTTTCTGAACTTTCTAGAGATGAGTTAGTTTCCAGCTTAACTGAACTTCTGGAAATCAAGGCTAAACTTAGTATCAAATACAAAAAGCTGAAAAAGCTCTTTGCATATGAAACTAAGAAACTTGAAGTAGAAAATTCTGAACTGAAAGAAAAAGTTTTAAAACAATCTAAAGATGTTGAATCATCTTCAAGTTCAGAAAAGTCTATTCCAAGTGTGAACAATATTCTTAAGGAATATGACTTAAGTTTCACAAAGTTTCTATCTAGAGGTATTGGCAGAAGTCAGCTAGCCTCTATGATATATGGTGTAAGTGGAAACAAGAGAATAGGCATAGGCTATGAGGGTGAAACCCCATATAAACTTGAACCTGTTGATGAGATGGTTATTACATACAAACCTTTATATGATCAGTTCAAGTTTGGCCATTCTCATGATATAAAGCACACATCTAACTCTAAGAGTTTCCACATAATACACACCAAGAAATATGTTGCACACACCAGAAAATCTTATGATAAATCCTGTGCTAAACCTTAGTTCAATCAAAACTTGAGAAGAACTAACCCAAAAGGACCCAAAAGAATGTGGGTACCTAAGGAAAAGATTATCCCTGTTGCAGATCTCCTTCAAGGCTCAAAAGACAAGGAGAAACATGTCATGGTACCTGGACTCTGGGTGCTCACGACACATGACAGGAAGAAGGTCTATGTTCTAAGACCTGTAGCTTAAATCTGCTGGAGAAGTAAAGTTTGGAGGGAACCAGAAGGGCAAGATCATTGGCTCTGGAACCATATGCATTGGTAACTCTCCCTCTATAACTAATGTACTTTTAGTAGATGGATTAGCTCATAACTTATTGTCCATAAGTCAATTACGTGACAATGGTTATGACATAGTCTTCAATCAAAAGTCTTGTAAAGCTATTAGTCAGAAGGATGGCTCGATCCTATTTACAGGCAAGAGAAAGAACAACATTTATAAGATTGATCTTTCTGATCTTAAGAATCAAAAGGTTACTTGCCTTATGTCTGTTAGTGAAGAGCAGTGGGTCTGGCACAAAAGATTAGGTCATGCTAGTTTGAGAAAGATTTCTCAGATTAACAAACATAATCTGGTCAGAGGACTCCCTAATCTGAAATATAAATCAGATGCTCTTTGCGAAGCATGTCAGAAAGGGAAGTTTTCAAAACCTGCATTCAAGTCTAAAAATGTTGTCTCTTCCTCTAGGCCGCTAGAACTTCTGCATATTGATCTTTTTGGCCCAGTCAAAACAGTATCAATCAGAGGGAAGAAATATGGATTAGTCACCGTAGACGACTATAGCAGATGGACATTGGTAAAGTTCTTGAAACACAAGGATAAGTCACATATTGTGTTCTTTGACTTCTGCACTCAGATTCAATCTAAGAAGGAATGCAAAATTATAAAGGTCAGAAGTGATCATGGTGGTGAATTTGAGATTAGAATCTTTTAAATTTATTTCAAAGAAAATGGTATTGCCCATGATTTCTCTTGTCCTAGAACTCCACAGCAAAATGGAGTTATAGAACGAAAGAATAAGACTCTACAAGAAATGGCCAGAACCATGATCAATGAAACTAATATGGCTAAGCATTTCTGGGCAGAAGCAATTAACACTGCATGTTATATTCAGAATAGAATCTCCATAAGACCTATTCTAAATAAGACTCCTTATGAATTGTGGAAGAACAGAAAGCCCAACATTTCTTATTTCCATCCATTTGGATGTGTATGCTATATTCTGAATACTAAAGATCATCTGCATAAGTTTGATTCTAAAGCTCAAAAGTGTTTTCTACTTGGATATTCTGAACGCTCAAAAGGCTAAAGAGTATACAATACTGAAACTCTTGTAGTTGAAGAATCAATCAATATCAGATTTGATGATAAGCTTGGTCTTGAAAAGCCAAAGCAGTTTGAGAATTTTGCAGATATAGAAATCTCTAACTCAGATCATGAAGATCCCAGAAGCAAAGTTTCAGAAAATCAAGTTGCTGCCTCCTTAGAGAATCTCAGAATATCTGAAGAGCCAACACCCAGAAGATCTTCTAAACTCAACTCTGCTCATCTAGAAGATGTTATCATTGGAAAGAAAGATGATCCTATCAAAACAAAAGCATTCCTTAAGAACAATGCAGAATGTCAATTTGGTCTAGTATCTCTGATCGAGCCAACTTCTGTTGATCAAGCTCTGGAAGATACTGACTGGATAATTGCCATGCAAGAAAAACTAACTCAGTTTACAAGGAATGATATTTGGGATCTGGTTCCAAGACCAAAAGGATTTAACATCATTGGAACAAAGTGGATATTCAGAAACAAGCTAAGTGAAAAAGGAGAAGTTGTAAGAAACAAAGCCAAACTGGTTGCTCAAGACTATAGTCAGCAAGAAGGCATTGACTATACAGAAACCTTTGCACCAGTGGCCAGGTTAGAATCTATTCGCTTATTAATTTCATTTGCCACTCAGCATAACATCACTCTGTATCAGATGAATGTTAAGAGTGCCTTCTTAAATGGTTATATAGATGAGGAAGTATATGTCCACCAACCTCCTGGTTTTGAAGACTCTAAGTCTCCAGAACATGTTTTCAAACTAAAGAAATCATTATATGGCCTGAAGCAAGCTCCTAGAGCTTGGTATGAAAGATTAAGTTCTTTCCTTCTGGACAATAGTTTCACTAGAGGACAAGTGGATACAACTCTCTTATGTAAAACCTTTAAAAAGGATATTTTAATTTGTCAAATATATGTTGATGATATTATATTTGGAACATCTAATGCTACACTTTGAAAGGAGTTTGCTAAGTCTATGCAGGCAGAGTTTGAAATGAGCATGATGGGAGAAATCAAGTATTTCCTTGGGATCCAGATCAATCAAACTTCTGAAGGAACTTATGTTCATCAGACCAAGTATGTGAAAGAACTTCTGAAGAAGTTTAATCTTTCAGAAAGCAAAGAAGCAAAGACTCTTATGCATCCAACGTGTGTATTAGGTAAGAATGAGGTAAGTAAGAAGGTAGATCAGAAGCTCTACAGAGGTATGGTTGGATCTCTTCTATATCTTACTACTTCTAGACCTGATATGTTATTCAGTGTATGCCTGTGTGCTAGATTCCAATCAAATCCTAGAGAATCTCACTTAATTACTGTTAAGAGAATTCTGAGGTATCTGAAAGGTACTACTAATGTTGGTTTAGTCTACAGATGATCTGAAGAATACAACTTAGTAGGATATTGTGATGCTGATTACGCTGGAGATAGAGTTGAAAGGAAAAGTACTTCTGGAAGCTGACAGTTTCTGGGAAGTCATCTAATCTCTTGGTACAACAAGAAACAAGCCACAATTGCCCTCTCTACAACAGAAGCAGAATATGTTGCTGCTGCTGGATGTAGTACACAGATGCTCTGGATGAAGAGTCAGCTAGAAGATTATCAGATATATAAGAGTAACATTCCTATATTCTGTGATAATACTTCTGCTATTTGTTTGTCTAAGAATCCTATCTTACATTCCAAAGCTAAACATATTGAGATTAAACATCACTTCATTAGGGACTATGTTTAGAAGGGTGTTCTTTCTTTAAACTTTGTGGATATAGAACATCAGTGGGCTGATATCTTCATAAAACCCCTTGCTGAAGATAGGTTTAAGTTCATTCTGAAGAATATCAGTATGGATTTATGCCCAGAATGAATGGATGAGAAGATCTGATATATGGATTAGATTTGAAATGCTTATTTATTTTCTTATCAGATATTCTGGATATATTGATCATTTAGATATCCTGATTCTGTTATTGCTAACGTTTCATATGTCTAAGTTGATTCATAATTTCTTTTAAAGCAAAACAGTTGTCACCAGCTATTCCAAATGATGAACACGTGTTCATTCTGAAGGGACAAGCATGCGTGCAGTTGATGAGATGCCGCCCTAGGTAACTGTTCAAATCATTTCAAATCTCACGTTTTCTCCTAACGTCACTCAACATTAAATGCTATTTGATTCTTCTCATTCTGTAACTGTTCATTCTCAGAATTTAATTGCATTTTGTTTCAAATCTGTGCCTATTTAAACACCTCTCATATTCATTTTCCCTCTTTTCACACATTCATCATTCTCTAGTTTTATGTGTTTCCGTCACTTGTTTTCTCTCTTCTTAAACCCTAAAAAGAAACCAAGAAATATTAGAAGTGCTTCAATGGCTACTTCAAAGCAAAATGTTGGTTCATCTTCTCAGCAACAGCATCAATAAGAACAAGTTCAAGAGCAACAACATGTTCCCCAGAAAACCTGTTTGATTCCGTTGGAACAGTTAGAAGTTATCTGCGAGTTGATGGTGGATTTTGAAAATCTGGAAAAGCATGATATTCATCTTACAAAGAACATGGTTTTTCAAGGATGGGGAGATTTCTTCTATGGTTTGTGTGGACCAGTCTACCCAGATTTAGTGAAGGAATTCTGGGTTCATGCAACTGTAATGCCTAAAGCCATTCTTTCTATAGTTCACGGTGAAGGTGTTACTGAAGCAACTCCTGGAAGAACTGATTGGGATGTTGTATATGCAGAAATCTTTCAGAATGGGAAGAAGTCTAAGGAAGTTAAGGATCTGAAAACTCCTTACAAGATATTGGCTAAGATTCTTCTGGGTTGCATCTACCACAGAAAATCTACAATTTCTTCAAACTATGTTAACAATGACTAACAATACATTATGTATTGTATTGGTAAACAAATAAAAGTGGATCTTCCCTACATCATCTTCAATCACATGTGGCACGCTGTGAATGATTCTAGAGAAGAAAACAGACTGAAGTATCCAAACAGCAAAAGAAACATTATTCCTTTTGATCGGTAAATTAGCAAGTGTACTAATCTGCCAATGTAGTAATAATAGGAAATCCCTAAGTATCGATCTCAAGGACTGCGTACCAATATAGAGATATGTTTTAATTCAATTAAACAAAAAGTCTTGGGGATTTTTGATTAGGAATTATAAATTTAATTGCTAATAAAAGTAAAAGATGTATTCGACCAAAGATGAGTAACATGCCAGGGTAGGTGTGTGCATTAACATGTAACAATTCTGAACCCTTGTTTCATAATAAAATTCAACTTATCAATTACCAGTTCTTAAGGGTGTTTGCTCCTAAGTCCTTAGTGGGCAAACCTTTGAACATTCAATCCTAATCCCAAAGTCCTTTGATATTAGTGATGAATTCAAGCATTATTATTATCAAGAATGTTCCGGTTACTATAGGGTATCCCTAGTCCTAGGTGATATCTCCTATAGTATAATGGTATAAAAACCCTAACAATGGAGGTCCATCCTAATTGTCAGTCATCAATCAATCCAGTTGGTCCGACGAGGAAAGCGTTAAAAAACTTATACCATTAAATTGAACGTGAAAGAGAAATATGTTATTGAAATTTGGAATTCAAAATCATCACAAATGTTAATCAGGGACACCCCCTAGCATTGGGGGGTTAAGATACTCATAATATTCAAAGAAAACACAATAATGAATAAAGACATTACAAGAAATTGGAGGAGATTGAATCTTCAATTGCTTCCGTTCATGAAGATCTTCTTCTCTCCTAAACCCTTGCTCTCTCCAATCTTCTCTTGTATTCTTTTCTCTAATCTGTCAAAAGTCCTCCTCTCCTTACACAAACTTCGCTTAAATAATATTAGCATCAGTCTCAGTGTCCGCAAAAAGTCCAAAGTACCCTTAAGACAGGACATATTGAAACAGATCAAAAAGTGAAGTTTCTGTCCGCATCCATCTACACGGGCCGTGTTGATTAACACGGGTGCCCGTGTTGATTCACTGACTGACGTAAGGCTGAAATTCTGCCCAGACCTATCAACACGGGCCGTGTTGATTAACACGGGTGCCCGTGTTGATCCACTGCTTTCAGCTCGTTCACTTCTTTCCTGAAGCTTTCAACATGAGTCGTGTTGATGTACACGGGTTCCCGTGTTGATGTCCTATTTCTTCAACAATTCCCATCTTTCAGCCTTCCGGAGTCCCTCAAATCCTGTCATTAGTTCCTCTGATCACACGCATCAACCTATAACACTAACACTACCAAACAAAGGCATAAAGAGGATCTTTTGACATAAACTTTAAACCAAATGCAATGCAATACTATAAATGAATAAATGTGATGAACTTAACTTAAAAAGCAATAAAACAACCGAATATGTTACCGAGATGATGAATTTGTGCCGGATGAAAGACATAACTTAATAGAAATGGTGATCGATCACCTTTTGGGAGAATAATCACAGATCTTCTGGTTCAAACCAAGATAGTTGAAGATCTGGAGAATGCTGGCATTGTCAAAGATCCTTACACCATTATAGGAAGTACCATGAATGCTCATACTCTGAAGAAAATGGGTATAATTCAGTCTATTGGTACTACTCCTAAAGTGAACACTGAAGTTAGGTCCAGAAGAGGTCTTGTTCTGGCTGACTTTGAGTTGTTCTTCAGAAATGAACGACCATAAGTTATTGTCAACTACATTGCTATGCATAAGGAAGCTGGTTCTGAATGTGATCCCATTTGGATAAGCAAGCAGAAAGCTGCCACTACTGTTGATCAAGTTCCAGAAGTTGTGGAAGAGAAAGAAAGAAGAATAAAAAGAAAGTTAGATCTTCCAACAATCAGTGAAGAGAAGAAGGAAGATAAGAAAGCAGAAGAAAAGAAGGATGAACAAAAGAAGGAACAGAAGGAAGAAAGAGAAGTAGAAAAGAAGAAGCAAAAGAAGAAAGATAAGAAAAAGAAAAAAGAGGAAAAGAAAGAAGAAAAGAAGTTAGAAAAGAAGGAAGTGGAAAGAAAAGAGAAGAAGGAAGACTTGAAAGGAAAGAAGAAGGTAGAGATACAGAAGGAGAAGAAAAGGAAAACTGTTGGAGAAGGACCTGCTAGGAAGAAGCAACGACCTTCAGGTATTGTAATTTCTGAACCTGGTTCTGCTCCTGTTTTAAATTCAAATTTTGTATCAACAGAAGCTACCCCAGAAATTCAACCAGAAAAAGCCCCAGAAAAAGCCCCTGCTAAACCACCTCCAACCACCAAAGTTCTCACCCCTCCTCCTTCACCCAAGTCTAAAGGCACAACGCCTATTCTTGATTCTGAACCCCCAGTTTCTGAACCAATCTTTGAAGCCACACCCTTAAACACCATCATTCCTCCTCACGCCAATATATCCAATTCCCAACCTCCTCCACATTCCAACTACACTCTTGTAAACACTCTTGTGTTCTGTAAATTCACATCTTCTGAATCCTCTCATTCTGATTCATTCACCAATCTCATGAACAAATATACCCGTAAACCCAAACCAAATTCTGACCCTGTTGTCTTAGTCTTAGACTCAGACAATGAAGCTGAATCCTCTCAACCACCCTCTTCAGAAACTTTGTTTGTTCTTGATAGAGTTTCTCAACCTTATGCCTTCTCTCACCCAGATACGCCAATCTCTTCTCTCAATCTTCAAACTCCCATTTCACCTCCCAGAACTAAACCTCCAAAACCTTTTGTTGATGCAAGTTTTGAGTTTTTATCTAACAAGGTCAGGACATGTTTAGATGTTCTGAAGGTTGCTCATGATTCCAAGCTGGATCATGTAGCTGCTGGGAAGCTCTGGAGAGCTTTTAGAAGAGAGATTCAGGCTGACTTTCTGGATCTTCAGAAAGAGTGCTTGGCTGCTGCTTCTAGTCCTTCTGGATTCCTTCTGCAGTATGATGATGGCAAGTACTATCACCCCATCACCAACTGGAAGCCTCTAGAAGAGAAGCAGTTTGTGGATGAACTTGAAGAAGAAAATCCTCTGGCAATTGTTGTGTGGAAGCCACATCCATACAAAGTTTTAACTGGAGATTTTCAGGCTCTGTTCAACTAGTTCAGGGATAACCCTTCTAAAAAGGCTCCTGAAATGATTTACCCAGAAGTGGAGTATCCTCCAGAACCTGAGACTCCTTCTGCTCTTGAGAATCTGGCTTCAATTCTTCAAGGCCTAGAACATCCTGCTGAAGATATTCCTGTTGAGGAAAATCATGAAGATGTTCTCATGGTTGAAGCTGATGCAAATCATCCTGTTCTGGACAACAGCTTTGATACTGCTTCTGCTGGTTCTTCTATTTATGTTCTGGTGAACACTATGAAGGCGCTCCAACAGAATCAAGCAACCCTGGCTAGTCATCTGGATAAGCAAGATGACACAAATGCTGAGTTCATATCCTTTATGAAGACTCAAGAAGAAGCTACCAAGAAGCAAGTTGCGGACACTTCTGAGATTAAGAACCTTCTAGCCGTCTTAGCTTCTAAGTTTAGCCAGTCGTAGTATGTCTTGTGTCTTAGTTTGTTTTCTTTGTTTTGGCATCTGCTTGAATTGCATTTGCTTCTGTATTGTTTATCTTCTGATTCTAATCAATGAAATATTATCTTTTTCTTTCTTCACTCTGTGTGTCTTTTTCATCTGAATCTTTTATGTTTTTTGATGTCATGACAAAAAGGGAGAGAAATGTGATAATTGAATTGATTTATTATATCAGTTGCTGGGTTTAAGTCTCAACATTCCTAACAAATATATTGCAAGTTTTCTGTCTTTGATAGTTTATGCAGGAATGAGATATTATACATGGGGAAAAGCAATTCTAAAGCTCTTAAAGATTTGAAGCAAGCTGAGTGCTCTGAAGCTTCAAGTCCAGAAGCAAGAAATGTTGTGATCAAACCCAGAAGCTCCAATGTATAACGTCTCAAAGTTCTGATGGATCAGAAACATAGAAGACTGAAGACATAAAGTGCTCTGATACAAGTGATCACAAAGAGAAATTCAAAGCTTTGCAGCTGTCCAATGGAAGCTCTGAAGAGAAGCTCTAAATGTTCTGAAGTTCTATTCAAAGTGAAAGTCTCAACTGAATTGGAAAAATACTCAGGGAAGTCTTTTATTTATAAATTCTTCTAGTATTAATTTCAGGGGGAGATTGTTAATCTCAGGGGGAGACATATTCACACACTCTGATTATATGCTTATGCTATATCTGTGTAATTGTCTTTGTTCATCTGATTTTCTGGATACAAATTCATATCAATTATATATGTTTTTTTCATCATCAAAAAGGGGGAGATTGTTAGAACAAGAATTGTTCTGATCAATATTCTGTGTTTTGATGATAACATTATGTATGAATTTTGTATAAGACAATGTGGTACTCTAATCATTTGCATTTTCCACTTCAGGAAATATATATAGAGTATGCACAAATCAGCGCTCAGAAGCAACTGACTCAGAAAGTTCTGGATGGCTTCATCAGAACATGCTCTGGCAAGACATCAGAAGATGGTCATGCAGAATCAGAAGAATAGAAGTCAGAAGAACAAGCTCTGAAGTTCTGAATGGTATCACGCTCAAGCTCTTCAAAGTGAGAAGCCAGAATATGCTCTGCACCAAAGCTAATGACTCTGATATTCAAACGTTGTTATCTACAAATTTTGAGTCCAAAAGAAAGTACAAGATGAAAGGCTGAAACGTCTAATCTCTGACTGACAAAAGGAACGTTAGAAGCTACAAAAGGCAAAGTCAGTAATGTAGCAACCTGCCCTAAAAATTAAGCTTTTAGAGTCACCACCTATTCTGAAGGGCGAATAGGAAACCCTACGCAGTTAAGAGATTTCTGAGTAAGTTATTATAATCAGTTCGAGGGAAGGTGTTAGGCACCCTCAACCCTTTCCTATGGATTTGAATCTAGGGTAACAGTTTTATGGCTAAATTTATTAGGGTTTAATAGCTAATGAAGTGAAAAGGACGATTTGAACTGAATGGAGGTTTTAGGGAAGGGGACTCGCCTTGGTTATCCAAGTGCCTACGTATCTCCTTAGGGAGAATCAGAGTCAACATAGTTTGGGCACAAGGTTGTACGCCTTTGAATTAGTATGAGGTTTGTAATACGGTGAACTGACTTTTAAAGAAATGTCGCGGTTAAGCATGAGTCGCCACCGACTTTTATTTTATCCAAATACCGGAAAGGCTAAAAGAACAGGAAAATACCTTTTAAAAAGATTTTGAGTTCGGGGGGTAATTTATGCAAAGGGAAGGTGCAAGGCACCCTTTGCATCCATGGTTTTCCATGGGCTCTTAATTGCTTTGCTCTTTAGGAGGAAAGAAATGTATAGAAGAAGAAGAAACTCAGGGACTTTAGCTCGTAAATGAGCGTAGCCTTGAGAGTGTTTGTTTAAGAAAAAGTTGATAAAAGACATTTTAGCCAGAGCAAGGCAATTAGGGGCAATTACCTTATAATTTGAAAAAAGAGTTCTTTTAGCCTTTCAGGGTGAAAGGGTCTATCCATGCCATAGAGGGCAGGAAGCCTTTCATTTGGAGGTTGAAGGGTCGTCGAGTTATCGTTCGCCTTAAGACTGTCCCATGCCATAGAGAGGCAGGTAGTCAAAAGGGAAGGATCAGAATAGCCTTTTCGTAGGCAGCCAGAGGATACCTCAGCCTTTTCGTAGGCAACTTCCGAGGGTCGAGATCATGTGTATCGAAGGCAGCATCATTAGGGACCATGATCTTAATCGAGGCAACATGGCTGAGGTATCCTCGTATTCGAGGGACTGGCTATTTTGCAAAAAACGCAAGGCAACAAGGCAACAGGCAACAGGCAACAGAGAGGCTTACCCAAAAGTGTGCGTGTGTGCACCAATCACGTGATTAATTCAGAAATTTTATCTTGTAATTAATTATCTAAGTTAATTTAAAGGCTTGCACTCCCTAAGATTACTAACCGCGCAATAGATATTAACAGTAATAATGGGGAAGGGAAATTGTAACCAGCGGAGGAGAGGGGAATTGAAACCAGCGGGATATAATAAAAATAGAAAATATAATAGTTTAGGGTTTTAGGGTTACCGATACGCGTAGCTTTGGCAATTTGACAAACCCTAAAAAGGTGGGAAAAATAAACAAAGATAGGGTGATTGCATTATCGATTCAGCCATAAACAGGGTTAACCCTAATCAATAAAAGTAAAAATACAAGAAAAGGGTAAAGACACTTAGCTTCGATTGATGAAGGTTGATGGTCGGAGGTTGCATGAAGCATTGACTCTGACCCTCGGAGAATTGACAGAAAAATAACAGGAAGCAGTGAGTGTATGGCTAATTCAATGACAATTTAAATTTAACCCTAATTTGATAAAAAACAAAATAAATAGAACGATTATTTAAAACAAATATGAAATAGGACTTAGCTTTGATTTGATCTGATATGGTTCGTAGTCGAAAGGCACTTGAAGGATAACCCTGAAAAGGCATAGAAAAAGAAATATTTTCAGTGTATGGGATGATCTTCGTAAACTCTGATAAAAGAAAATCATATTTAATTAATTTTTGGTTTTTCAACCTAATTAATTAAATCGATAGAAAATAAGTCTTAATATGTCCTTAATATATATTTGTCATTTAATAAAAATCATTTACCTAATTAAATAGATAATTTAAAATAAAATTAAGTTTAAACAAATAAAAATAAAATTTTAATAATAAAATATTAGGGTTTTTATGAAAAAAGAAATTTTAGAGGAATGTTTTTCTTCTTAAAAAAAAAATTTCCTTGAAAGGATTTATAAAATAGACAATTAAAAAAAACAAGTTGTCAAATAAGAAAATAAAATAAAAAAAGAATTAGAGAAAGGGACTTAGCTGCAGTCTGGTGCAAATCGCCTCTGAGGTGTGTGGTGGACTTGCGTTTTTTGAAGCCTTGGATCTGACGCCTGGGATATCCAATGGCTGATAGCTCAGGGGTGCGTCATATTATAATGGAGGTGAGATGCACCGGATCTGCGTTTAAGAGTTATCAAAGAAAAAAATAGAAACATATGCAGCACCGGATCTGCGTTTAAGAGTTATCAAAGAAAAAAATAGAAACATATGCAGGGAGGCGGAATCGAACCTGCGTCTCCATGCAACAGAGCCTTACGCGCGCTCTCCTTTCCGCTACGCCAAGATTCGTTTGTTGACAATAACTCAACCACAAAGAAATATATAGAAAACATAATTAATTCAAAAATTTCAAAAGCATTTGCGCGCCCAGCCATCGTCTTCTCCATTGAGACTGGTTTCGTGGCTACCATTTACCAGCGATTTAGCTACGATTTCCACCATAGTTAAACCTGCAAAACTCATATTCTCCAAATAAAACGCAAACAAAAACCCAGATTTAATAAACATCAACCCCTGAATATGAAAACGTGATCAATTTTGGCTAATTTTGTGTCAAATTACGCGGCCCCAAACCATGAACTCCAAAACCCTAGCCATGGTATATGCTTCAATCTGCGTTTAAAATACAATTAAACTATCCCGAAACAACACACAGATCCTTACAATCATGAATATATAAACAAAACATGTTTATGATTAGTGTATAATCGGAACCGAATTGAAGGAAGAAAACGCAAACCGTGAGCTTTCTTGTGGTGATTCCGGATGTTTCGAGGCTCGATGATGATCGATATAGCTTCACAAACGTCTAAGGAACACGTAGCAATGATTAAAATTATTTGAATCTCCCCCAATCTTTGAAACCGAATTGAGTTTTTTATGAAAAAACAAGCTTTGTTCCTGGTGTTCTTGGCTGCGAAAACCCTTAGGGTATGTTTGGATATCACGAAATGAACGGAGTGAAATGGAATGGAGCGGAGTGGGATGGAGCGGAGTGGAATGAATGTACCATTCCATTGTTTGGAAATTTTAGAACGGAATAAGACAAATTATTCATTCCGCCCAAATTGGAGGGGAAGGAATATGGTGGTAAGTGATGGAGTGGAATGGAATCCATACCACTCCTTTCCGCTCCGCTCCATCCGTTTTTAAATTATCCAAACAACGGAATATCATTTTATTCCATTCCATTCCGCTCCGCTCCATCCGATTCCATCAATCCAAACAAAGCCTTATAAAAAAACCCTCCCAACTTCTGATTTCGTTCATTATATGTATGTGGGATTTTAGGTTAACAAAAGTAGACCAAATCTACATAATTGGCATGATTGAGATTGAATTTTTGGATGAATATCTTTTATTCCAATCTTGGTCAATATTGCTCCTTTTTCCTTCAATTTCATGCGCATGATTATGAATCAAATATATTTTGATGATTGAAATTGATTTAAAAGACATCCTAATCATAATATTTGGTATTTTACAAGATTTATATGAATTATATCACTTTTAATGAATAAAAAATCCATATAAAATCAAATAAATCTCATAAATTCGTGGGACTTGGATTGGATGTCTTGGATATCATAAGGAACAAGATTGGGCCAAAAAAAGTTGGGTTCCTTTGCAAAAAAAATCAATTTGAGGCCTTTTTATTTCACATTTTCCTCTTAAAATCGGCCAACTTTGACAAGACATATCTCCCTCAATTTTTAAGATATTGGGGAGTTCTAGGATTTTTTGGAAATCTCAAGATGTCCTCTATAAGCCACTTTGGAAACTTTTTTCCATTTTATTATTTTATCTTGATGATATTGGCTTTGATAAAAAAACTGCTTTCGACTGACCTTCAAGAAGGACCTATAATGTTTTAAGTCATATCTCTCAAATGAAGCATTTTTAGACTTGGCATGTGAGAGACAATTTTGTAGAGAATCAAATTTCCTTCAAAATGAGATTTTGATGGAAAATTTTGGATGTTCCATGTGAGAGTTATGGCTGGTCAAAGTTCAGTTGACTTTTCCTATACAAAACCCTAATTTAGAAACTTTTTGATTTGTTGATTTTTGATCTTTCCTTGATGAACCATGATCAATTCTTGATCAAATGGTGAATGATACTTCAATATGAGGATGTTGACAAAAAATCAGGAGTTTTGACTGTGGTTTGACCATTGTTTGACTTTTAGATCAGCCAGTCGATTATTGATCGTTTGGGCCATTGACCGAGCTATCCTTTGAATCAGAGCTTGAATTTTGGTATAGAGGTTCTTTGAATCATATGAGAGGTTATGAGGTCCACTTGGGTTTTCAGAACTTGATTTTTCTCTGAAGAAATCAAAACCCTAGTTTTAGAGCCTTGTGTAGGAGAATGTGTCTAGGAGCTTTGTGTATTGATTTGAATTCGTATAAGAGAAATAGTATGGGCAAATTTTGGGGTATGACAGCTGCCCCTGTTCAATTATATTAAACCTGAAGATGTAGAGTGGTTTGTATGCCAGTCGGTATCTGAAGGTGGAAGATGATTGAACACTAGAATACTAAGAAATTTGCCCTAGCTAAAGTAGGGACCTTTGTCGGAGATGGGCTTGAAGATGCCATCCAGTAAATCATGTATCAGATTATGTTTGGAGTGTTTGAGAAGCAGTTGTTTGAGTGTTGATCGTTACGGAACTGCTTTTATATTTTGAAAAGTTGGTTGTTTAAGGAATCGTCTGAGATATCGACTTAAATCTGAATGTAGATTTGTTAAGGAACCGTCCAAGGCATCGACTTAACTCTGAAGGTGGATTATTAAGGAACCGTCCAAGGCATCGACTTAACTCCAAAGGTAGATCATTAAGGAACCGTCCAAGGTATCGACTTAGATCTAAAGGTAGATTGTTAAGGAACCGTCCAAGGTATCGACTTAGATCTAAAGGTAGATTGTTAAGGAACCGTCCAAGGTATCGACTTAACTCTGAAGGTGGATCATTAAGGAACTGTCCAAGGTATCGACTTAACTCCAAAGGTAGATCATTAAGGAACCGTCCAAGGTATCGACTTAACTCCAAAGGTAGATCATTAAGGAACCGTCCAAGGTATCGACTTAGATCTAAAGGTAGATTGTTAAGGAACCGTCCAAGGTATCGACTTAACTCTGAAGGTGGATCATTAAGGAACCGTCCAAGGTATCGACTTAACTCCAAAGATATATCATTAAGGAACCGTCCAAGGTATCGAATTAGATCTAAAGGTAGATTGTTAAGGAACCGTCCAAGGTATCGACTTAACTCTGAAGGTGGATCATTAAGGAACCGTCCAAGGTATCGACTTAACTCCAAAGGTAGATCATTAAGGAACCGTCCAAGGTATCGACTTAGATCTAAAGGTAGATAATGTTTATTTGACTGCCGCAGTTACCTGAAAAAGGTAAAGTTAGTTTTTTATGCCATGTCATGATGCATGTAACGTGTTTATGTGACGGGATTCTCAAAATAAATGAGAACCTCGTATGTTATGTACGCACTTGTCGCGATGCATTATGTATTATGTATGAATATGTATGCACTTGTATGACTATGTTTATGACAGGTGATATGTGAATATGATTTGTGTTGTCTTGATTGAGAAAATAAATCTCTGTATCCTTGTGGTTTTATTGTCCGATCTTGTCTTGAAGATGCTCAGCTGGGGATTTATAGTTTCTGCTTGGGGATGATCAGTAGTTTGATGTACCCTGATTTAGAGATATTAATAAACCATGTTGGAGAATAGCAACATGCGGGATGACCGGTAGTGTTGAAGATGTAAGCTCTGTTGGGGAGCCATGTCTTTGTCGGGACGAGTATGTTTGAAGATATCTTCTTAATGATTACTCTGTGGGGATATGATCTTATGAATGTGGCTCTGTGGGGAGATGTGGGTGTCTTGAAAGTTGCCCCCAGTATCATAGTAACTTACTACTTGATTCAGGACACGCCACTGAGTATTGTTCAAGATGTTGAACTGGACTTGCATAGATTTGCCCCAGTTAGCAGGAACTTTGGAAAGATTCGCCTCGCAAGGACTTTATGAGATGTTTACTATGGGCGATATGCCCCCAGTAATCATAGGCTCATGACAATGTCTCACGTTGATTGGGAAGTAGCTTTAGATATACTTGGATGCATGTCCCTGATTGTTCGAGCATCCATGAGAGATTCTCGGAATCTTGACTCGATTCCCCCAGATTGATTGGACAAAACATGTCATGCCCCTTGTATACGTAAGAGTCATGGCTTCTTGGAGTAATTTTGTTTGTTGGGATAACCTTCAGTCATTAGCCATACCCTGTGCAAGTTTATTTTGATGCTAACATTTTGAAATTATGTAGCAGAATATGTTTAATAATGAATTCATGAGATGCAATGCATACGTCTGTCTTGCGTTTTTGAAAAACATTAAAACTGGAGATGTAAAATCATGATATTTGTAAAAACGCGACGTTTTGTAAAGAACGCGATGTTTGTAAAAGTGAAGTATCAACTCAGCATTCGTGGTAAACCTTAAGGAGTCAGGATACCTTTTTGGTAACAGTATGCTTTCGAACTAACCATGCTTCAATTAGGACTTTCAAGGGTTGTAACGTGGCTTGGTTCACGGTTTAAGAAGCAAAGGATAAAGGCTCAAAGTTTATTTATACCCACCCCTCTTCGTGATGATCTTCCGTCCTAAACTCCATTAATTCAACTTATGCATTCAGGTTCCAGGAGATTTCTGGATTTGCGCCTTTGATAATGTTGATGGTTCGCAAGCAAAGAGAACTTTTGAGATGGCAGTCACTTCTTCCTTTTGGTATTCACAACTTTGAGTTGTTCCGGAATTTATTAACTTCTCTCTTTTTTCAACTTTTTGATATCCCTAACTTTTGCCTGAACTGTCTATTTTGAGCTTACAGTCAGCGGGATGCCTTGATTTTTGCCTAAGTCATCTTTTTGTTTTTTGACTTAGCAGGCTTTTCTTTGTATATACGTTTTTTCATTTTTTCTTTTTTGAAAGATATTGACTGCCTTGTTTGATGATTGATGAACCATCATTGTCTTTTGATTGACATCTCCAACACTTCTTTGATGTGTGTGGATGAACGCTTGTGATTGAAACCTTTGTGTACTGAATGATTCTCTTAAAATAGAATGCACAGCCAAATTAAACTGAGAACTAACCTGCCCCAGGTTATGATCAAGGGTTTTAATTAGCACAAGAAAGAAACTTCTACTTCTTAGGCTCAAAGGGGTTAACGAGGGATTAACATCCTTATATCTCCACTGTTTAGGAATTTAAACAATGCCTGTACATCGTCAACATAGTCCGTTCAAAAGCATACTGTATGAGTTTGCGGTATCGTTTCTGTCATCCTCCCTTGAAAGGTTTACAGCTTAGCAGGAGTCGATTGTCATAAAACATACACAAAGTAAAGACATAATTTTAAAATGAGTGACAGCGAAATAAATTATTCAAGACAAACATATGCAATGCGCTGATGATGATTATTAAAATATATAATGTCTATCATAATTCGAATGTTTAAACAAACAGAATAGAAATTGCAAATGAAAGTAAAGCTAATGATTAAAAGTTCATCCACTTCGACATTAATCAGTCTTAGAGTGATTAGGCATGTGAGCAGTGGTCACCACAGGGGTTTCAGGAGGGTGGTGTTAGAATTTGTTGGCTCAATTGCCCTGAGCATCTGGATCATATGGGTGAATTGATTGTTGTGACTCAGTTGTCATGGTTCCATTATCGTGACTCAGTTGTCGTGACTTTGTTGTCGTGGTCTTTTCTGATTTGAATGTCATGATTAAATCTTTAATCGCACGCTTCAACGGTCTACCATCCTTTACACCATAACCAGGATTGTTCGAATAATAAGCGCATCTCGCATTGTAATTGTACCCCAAGAATAGGAGTGCCTTCAATTCTTCTTGCCCCTTGGGTGAGTTCAGAATCAAAGTCTGGGATCGGGTATTCTGAGCCTGGAGGTGTTTGACTGATTACTCGAAATCCATTTATCCTGAAGTAAACAACAAGAGAGGATGAGATACCTGTTGTGAGAAACCTGTTATGCGATGTTATGAATGCAAATGCGATATTTTCAAGGATCTTTAGGCATTTAGTTAGCAACATTTGGTCGCGTCTTTGTCTGAAGAAATCTGAACTTTGTCTTTGAACATCTTTCTTTGAGAATCAAGCTCACCATATCGAGTGGGTCATCGCCTCTGATTCGGGGTACTTGTACTTTTGAATATACATGGCTAGAGGAAAATAAATCCTCTTGCCCCTTGATAGGTACTGAGTCTCTGAGTTGGAAGGCATGTGGCTAGAGGAAAATAAATCCTCTTGCCCCTTGATAGGGATTCAGTCTTTGATAAGAGTACCTGAAATTGTGCGCCCTAAATCTCTAAGATCCTTGAAAGGGTTAGTTAACATGCTATGTTATGATGTTATGATGTTATGCGAGTGCAATGCATTAAGCACAACGTGGGATAGGAAGGGCAAAAAAGTCCTTTAACCAAGACCTGCAAGGAAAAAAGGTTAGTATGTTGTAAGAATTCAGCTCATTAGGCACATGATGGAATAGTGAGGGTAAACAAGTCTTTTAACAAAACCTGCAAGAAAACAAAGGTTAGTAGAAAACGCAAACAAGTCACACAAGTGCCCTTAGGTTTAGAGGCTTGCGTGTAGTCCAGAGGTGCGTACCCTCCCCCTGAAGTTTAGTCGGTTCAAACCTGTCCTATATAAAGATCGGGTTCTAGGGAGCTCATATCATTGACCTTTCTCGAAGGCGCTTATCTCAGTTCGGCAATCGAATCGCCAACCGAAAAGGTCCTGAAAGTCCAGTCCATATGAGTGTAGCTTCGAGTATCAACTAACTTCAGTCGGAACCAAAGCCAGCCATCTTGCTACTTTCTAAAAGGCCAAAGTCAAGTTCGACTAAGGTTCTAAGGGCGAATTAGTGCTTAATGACACCACGCGGCAGCCAAGCATTTCCTCAGGTCGGATCCCAAGGAACACCAGGACAAACCAATGTGTCACACTAACGATGGCCATCAGATCAACCACATCAGTATACGTTGTGCAGTCTCCTTGATCTCATGCCATATACCTAAGGTACTCAGATCCGGGTTAGGATCTTTCACACAACAAAATACCCAAAACAGCCCTGCAAAATTAAAGCAAACAAAGCAAACAATAGAAAACATTTAAGGTGAATCCTAAACTTTTAAGGTAACCCCTCTTTTATCGAAATTTATCCCCAGCAGAGTCGCCAGTTCTGTAATACGGTGAACTGACTTTTAAAGAAATGTCGCGGTTAAGCATGAGTCGCCACCGACTTTTATTTTATCCAAATACCGGAAAGGCTAAAAGAACAGGAAAATACCTTTTAAAAAGATTTTGAGTTCGGGGGGTAATTTATGCAAAGGGAAGGTGCAAGGCACCCTTTGCATCCATGGTTTTCCATGGGCTCTTAATTGCTTTGCTCTTTAGGAGGAAAGAAATGTATAGAAGAAGAAGAAACTCAGGGACTTTAGCTCGTAAATGAGCGTAGCCTTGAGAGTGTTTGTTTAAGAAAAAGTTGATAAAAGACATTTTAGCCAGAGCAAGGCAATTAGGGGCAATTACCTTATAATTTGAAAAAAGAGTTCTTTTAGCCTTTCAGGGTGAAAGGGTCTATCCATGCCATAGAGGGCAGGAAGCCTTTCATTTGGAGGTTGAAGGGTCGTCGAGTTATCGTTCGCCTTAAGACTGTCCCATGCCATAGAGAGGCATGTAGTCAAAAGGGAAGGATCAGAATAGCCTTTTCGTAGGCAGCCAGAGGATACCTCAGCCTTTTCGTAGGCAACTTCCGAGGGTCGAGATCATGTGTATCGAAGGCAGCATCATTAGGGACCATGATCTTAATCGAGGCAACATGGCTGAGGTATCCTCGTATTCGAGGGACTGGCTATTTTGCAAAAAACGCAAGGCAACAAGGCAACAGGCAACAGGCAACAGAGAGGCTTACCCAAAAGTGTGCGTGTGTGCACCAATCACGTGATTAATTCAGAAATTTTATCTTGTAATTAATTATCTAAGTTAATTTAAAGGCTTGCACTCCCTAAGATTACTAACCACGCAATAGATATTAACAGTAATAATGGGGAAGGGAAATTGTAACAAGCGGAGGAGAGGGGAATTGAAACCAGCGGGATATAATAAAAACAGAAAATATAATAGTTTAGGGTTTTAGGGTTACCGATACGCGTAGCTTTGGCAATTTGACAAACCCTAAAAAGGTGGGAAAAATAAACAAAGACAGGGTGAGTGCATTATCGATTCAGCCATAAATAGGGTTAACCCTAATCAATAAAAGTAAAAATAAAAGAAAAGGGTAAAGACACTTAGCTTCGATTGATGAAGGTTGATGGTCGGAGGTTGCATGAAGCATTGACTCTGACCCTCGGAGAATTGACAGAAAAATAACAGGAAGCAGTGAGTGTATGGCTAATTCAATGACAATTTAAATTTAACCCTAATTTGATAAAAAACAAAATAAATAGAACGATTATTTAAAACAAATATGAAATAGGACTTAGCTTTGATTTGATCTGATATGGTTCGTAGTCGAAAGGCACTTGAAGGATAACCCTGAAAAGGCATAGAAAAAGAAATATTTTCAGTGTATGGGATGATCTTCGTAAACTCTGATAAAAGAAAATCATATTTAATTAATTTTTGGTTTTTCAACCTAATTAATTAAATCGATAGAAAATAAGTCTTAATATGTCCTTAATATATATTTGTCATTTAATAAAAATCATTTACCTAATTAAACAGATAATTTAAAATAAAATTAAGTTTAAACAAATAAAAATAAAATTTTAATAATAAAATATTAGGGTTTTTATGAAAAAAGAAATTTTAGAGGAATGTTTTTCTTCTTAAAAAAAAAATTTCCTTGAAAGGATTTATAAAATAGACAATTAAAAAAAACAAGTTGTCAAATAAGAAAATAAAATAAAAAAAGAATTAGAGAAAGGGACTTAGCTGCAATCTGGTGCAAATCGCCTCTGAGGTGTATGGTGGACTTGCGTTTTTTGAAGCCTTGGATCTGACGCCTGGGATATCCAATGGCTGATAGCTCAGGGGTGCGTCATATTATAATGGAGGTGAGATGCACCGGATCTGCGTTTAAGAGTTATCAAAGAAAAAAATAGAAACATATGCAGGGAGGCGGAATCGAACCTGCGTCTCCATGCAATAGAGCCTTACGCGCGCTCTCCTTTCCGCTACACCAAGATTCGTTTGTTGACAATAACTCAACCACAAAGAAATATATAGAAAACATAATTAATTCAAAAATTTCAAAAGCATTTGCGCGCCCAGCCATCGTCTTCTCCATTGAGACTGGTTTCGTGGCTACCATTTACCAGCGATTTAGCTACGATTTCCACCATAGTTAAACCTGCAAAACTCATATTCTCCAAATAAAACACAAACAAAAACCCAGATTTAATAAACATCAACCCCTGAATATGAAAACGTGATCAATTTTGGCTAATTTTGTGTCTAATTACGCGGCCCCAAACCATGAACTCCAAAACCCTAGCCATGGTATATGCTTCAATCTGCGTTTAAAATACAATTAAACTATCCCGAAACAACACACAGATCCTTACAATCATGAATATATAAACAAAACATGTTTATGATTAGTGTATAATCGGAACCGAATTGAAGGAAGAAAACGCAAACCGTGAGCTTTCTTGTGGTGATTCCGGATGTTTCGAGGCTCGATGATGATCGATATAGCTTCACAAACGTCTAAGGAACACGTAGCAATGATTAAAATTCTTTGAATCTCCCCCAATCTTTGAAACCGAATTGAGTTTTTTATGAAAAAATAAGCTTTGTTCCTGGTGTTCTTGGCTGCGAAAACCCTTAGGGTATGTTTGGATATCACGAAATGAACGGAGTGGAATGGAATGGAGCGGAGTGGGATGGAGCGGAGTGGAACGGAGCGGAATGAATGTACCATTCCATTGTTTGGAAAGTTTAGAACGGAATAAGAAAATTATTCATTCCGCCCAAATTGGAGGGGAAGGAATATGGTGGTAAGTGATGGAATGGAATGGAATCCATACCACTCCTTTCCGCTCCGCTCCATCCGTTTTTAAATTATCCAAACAATAGAATATCATTTTATTCCATTCCATTCCGCTCCGCTCCATCCGATTCCATCAAACCAAACAAAGCCTTATAAAAAAACCCTCCCAACTTCTGATTTCGTTCATTATATGTATGTGGGATTTTAGGTTAACAAAAGTAGACCAAATCTTCATAATTGGCATGATTGAGATTGAATTTTTGGATGAATATCTTTTATTCCAATCTTGGTAAATATTGCTCCTTTTTCCTTCAATTTCATGCGCATGATTATGAATCAAATATATTTTGATGATTGAAATTGATTTAAAAGACATCCTAATCATAATATTTGGTATTTTACAAGATTTATATGAATTATATCACTTTTAATGAATAAAAAATCCATATAAAATCAAATAAATCTCATAAATTCGTGGGACTTGGATTGGATGTCTTGGATATCATAAGGAACAAGATTGGGCTAAAAAAAGTTGGGTTCCTTTGCAAAAAAATTCAATTTGAGGCCTTTTTATTTCACATTTTCCTCTTAAAATCGACCAACTTTGACAAGGCATATCTCCCTCAATTTTTAAGATATTGGGGAGTTCTAGGATTTTTTAGAAATCTCAAGATGTCCTCTATAAGCCACTTTGGAAACTTTTTTCCATTTGATTATTTTATCTTGATGATATTGGCTTTGACAAAAAAACTGCTTTCGACTGACCTTCAAGAAGGACCTATAATGTTTTAAGTCATATCTCTCAAATGAAGCATTTTTAGACTTGGCATGTGAGAGACAATTTTGTAGAGAATCAAATTTCCTTCAAAATGATATTTGGATGGAAAATTTTGGATGTTCCATGTCAGAGTTATGGCTGGTCAAAGTTTAGTTGACTTTTCCTATACAAAACCCTAATTTAGAAACTTTTTGATTTGTTGATTTTTGATCTTTCCTTGATGAACCATGATCAATTCTTGATCAAATGGTGAATGATACTTCAATATGAGGATGTTGACAAAAAATCAGGAGTTTTGACTGTGGTTTGACCATTGTTTGACTTTTAGATCAGTCAGTCGATTATTGATCGTTTGGGCCATTGACCGAGCTATCCTTTGAATCAGAGCTTGAATTTTGGTATAGAGGTTCTTTGAATCATATGAGAGGTTATGAGGTCCACTTGGGTTGTCAGAACTTGATTTTTCTCTGAAGAAATCAAAACCCTAGTTTTAGAGCCTTGTGTAGGAGAATGTGTCTAGGAGCTTTGTGTATTGATTTGAATTCGTATAAGAGAAATAGTATGGGCAAATTTTGGGGTATGGCAAGGTTGTTTGAAGGCTTTTTGAATGGCCTATCGTAGTTTTGAAAAGGTATTTTGAGTTACCTTCGTAGTTTCGCAGTATCAAAGAGATGAAAATCTGTGGTTTGTGGTTTGATGTGTTTTAAGTGTTTGGGCGTACAACCCTGATTTGATATGGCACCGTTAGATGCGATGACCAATAGATTTGGTCAGTATAGCTAACGGATTAAGGGGCATTGCTGGTTACTCAGATCGATAGATTGATCTTCGCGGGCAGCAAATTAAATGTATTTTAAATTATATATTTTTATCTCTCGTCTAATGCGACTAATAGATTTAGTCGGGTCGAGAAGAGAATTAATTAAGGGTTAATTGTTCTATTGTTTTATCTCTCGTCTAATGCGACTAATAGATTTAGTCGGGTCGAGGAGAGAATTAATCGAAGGTTAATGTTTGCCAAATGGGCAATGGGATCGGGCAAACCCTGATAGTATTGGTAATTTTGACAGGGTTTTTGTGATGTTTGTAATTACAGTCGATTAAAATAATTAAATCGGAGTAGTCGAACAATCGAGGAAATAATCCTAAGCCTAATCCTTATTTAATTATATTATATTTATCCTAATTAAATAGATTAATTCATTTACAAAATAATTGATTAAACCAAAATATAAATAATTCAATGAATAATAATAATAATAATAAAATAAAAAATTAATATAAGGAACCTGGCTTCAATCCTGTGTGGTTGCCTTGTGAATGCCCATGGTAGAGATGTAATTCCTGTACGTTAGATTAGGATGGTAGGAGATCTGAGGGTGGTAATTAAGAGTGTACGGTACACCTGCAAGGGCCAAAGGCGCTGGATCTGCAAGCTTATGAGAAGAAAGAAAATAAACTAAAAATACTTGCAAGAACCAAGAGTCGAACCTCAGTTCTTGCATATGTTTCACGATTGGTCCATGCCTCTTACCAATTGAACTGATTTGGTTTGCTGATATAGAGACAAACAATAAATATTAAATATATAAACAAGTGTTATTGGGAAAATCCAAACGTGAGTCAACCCTGGGGCCCACAGTTACACGCCGGAACCAATTAGAAATAGAGAGAGGGTCTTAACATTGTTGACCGGCCAATAACATGTTTCCACGCGCAGTCAGAGTGAGAAGGGAACATGAAGATTCTTGACCTGCCAATCCTGTCGCTACGCGTGGATCTGAAGCGCTGTTCATCATCTTCTTCCTAGCCACCTACGAATTTTATTGCTGATCTATCTTCAAATTTACCTGCGGATTTTTCCGCAGGTTCTTATTCTTCCTACCTGCAAAAATCAAAACACGTTATACACGAACCACCAAGGATTTAAAGTGCCCAGGACTCTTAAACACATCAAGGAGAGTTGAATGGTGCCGTTGGTTGGCGTTAAAACGGTCTAAATCAATGAGACCGAAACTTGGCTATGTCAAACCCTAACCATGGTGAACCTTACTCTATACGCTTAAGCTTCGAACCAAGGACCCAGAACCTGTCTAAAGAGCACAAGGAACTCTTATATATCGTTAGATTTCATTAACACACTACAAGATATCGAAAACAAAAAAATTTTACATGAAGAATATCATGAACCTGGGCCGAGCATTATAAGAAGCATGGGGCACCTTTAACGTGTTGATATTACCTTATACCACCTGGGGAGAAAGATTGAATGACTTAAGAACCTTGAGATTGCTTAGGGCAAGGATCTCGAATTTTTGCACTTTCTTTGATATTTTGATAGCTTTGAAACCCTTATCCTTTGGCCAAAATTCATCCTCCCCTTATTCTAAGTATTTCTTAGAATATATATGAGTCCTTTAGGGTTTCTTTGGGCTTGGATACTAAGTTTCTAGAGAGAATGTGATTTCATTAAAAAATATCTTTATTCTTTCTAAAATTGGCTATTTTTAATCATGATCAAGCTCCCACGAATTTAAACCTTCATATGATGTTATTTGGGCCCTTAGATGATTAAGAAAGGAACCCCCATGATTTAGTTCATATACCTTGGATTTTATTTTATTTATTTTGCATTTATATGTATAAAATTCAAATAAAATATAACTAAAATACCAAAAGGATGATGATGGTTTTATAGGCCCTTATACATGTCATGGGTGTGTTTGAAATACAAATTCTAGGCCCATTGGTTAAAAAACCAAGTTTTGAACACTTAGGGTTTCATGCACATCTTGAAAATCGCTCAACTTTAACCATGCATATTTCTCTCAATTTTAACCCTATGGAGGTGTTTTTAATCAATTTAGAAAGCTTAGAGAGTCCTCTAAATGATGTCTTTGGTTTCACCTCAATTGGAGTTTCCGTGCTCAAGTTATGAGCTTTGACCCAAAAGGTATATTTCATTGACTTTTAAAAGGACCCGTAATGTTTTTTTGTCCATATCTCCCAAATGGTGCATTTCTGGATTTTGGGCCCAACATCAAAGTTGTAGAGAATGAAATTTCCTTCAGAATAGGCTTTGGTTGGACAACTTCTGACAAACCATGTGAGATTTATGACGAGTCAAAGTTGAGTTGACTTTTCCCTAAAAAACCCTAATTTGAATAGGAGAGAGAGTGCTTGAGAAAAACCCTTGAACCTCGAGTTATTGAAGATGACATGAGGAGGGAAAATTTTGGGGTATGACAGCTGCCCCTGTTCAATCTTCTTAAACCTGAAGAATTGGATAGACACGTCTGCCTATCGTGATCTAAAGGTAGAAGATGATTGAACACTGAGAATGCCCTGAAATTTGCATTTGTTGGGAAGAAGTTATGTGGGAGATGGGCTTACAGATGCCACCCAAGGTAAATACCCTTCTTTTTTAGAATGATGAAGCAGATGCTTTCGAAAGGAACCACTTGCTTTGATTGTAATACGGCCTAAAAAGGCGACCTGAATTTCATGCAATGTTATGATGCATGCGATGCATTATGTAGTGAGCTTCTCAAAATAAATGAGAGCGATGTATGTATATGCATTATGTATGAATGAGGTATGTTAATTGAATGATGCATGATTGTTAGCTATGTTAGTTGAAGTTAGTAACTTTGGAAAAGAAAAGTAAAACCTTTGTTGGTTATTGATGATGTTTTGGAGAATATCACTGCCGAGGGACTCACGTGATAAACCCAATCGAAGAAACCTTTGAAAATCTTGTGTGCCTGGAAAAGCTCCTAGAAAGGATGGAATACGTCTTAAAGAAGACTGCCTGGAAAAGTTCCTGAAAAGGATGGAATATGTCTTAAAGAAGACTGCCTGGAAAGGCCCCTGGAAAGGACCGATAATATTCATTTGATTGTAGAATGACCACTATGTGGTTGAAGTGTATTGATAACTCCGTATAGAAGATCCTGATATGGGAAAATAAATCCCTGCACCGATAGGATCATTTGCTATGGTTATAGCAAACTCACCTGCACCAATAGGATTATTTGCTAGGGTTATAGCAAACTCACCTGCACCAATTGGATCATCTGCCCTTGGTTCTGACAAGCGTACCTGCATGAAAAAGATTCACCTGTTTGGAGACTCACGACTCGAGGGTCGGAGAAAATAGCATGTCAAAAATTCACGACTCGAGGGTCGAAAAAGAAACGATATGTTTAGAAACTCACGACTCGAGGGTCGGACATTCACGACTCGAGGGTCGGAAAACAAACCAATCACAACACAAGGGTTGGAAACTCACGACACGTGGGTCGGAAAACACACCTATCACAACACGAGGGTTGGAAACTGGGATTTTGTAGTATTTGAATGCACTAGATGATATGCATATGCTAATGCGTATGTATGTATGTTGATGCTGATGTCAATCCCAAGATTTTATCTCCTTATTGAACATGTTTAAACCATATTTGCACCTATACCATGACTATGCTTATGTCGCCTTGGTAATGTTTATGTATGTGGATAGTGCTTATGCTCATGTACATGTTGGCTGATGTACGAGTGGAATGAAGTAATGTCCTCTATAAGACTACCTGAAAAAGTTTTTGGAATGGATATGAAAATTTGTCTTAAAGAAGACTACCTGAAGAGGTTCCTAGAAAGGATAAAATTTGTCTTAAAGAAGACTACCTGAAAAGGTTTTTTTTTTTAGCAAAGGATAAGGGATGTCTTAAAGAAGACTGCTTGGGAAGGCTGAGAGATGTCTGAAAAAGATTACCTGAAGAGGTACCTGGAAAGGACGACAATTTGTCTTAAAGAAGACTACCTGAAACGGTTCCTAGAAAGGATCGTGCGATTTGTCTTAAAGAATACTACCTGAAAAGGCTGAAAGATGTCTTAAAAAGACTACCTGAAGAGGTCCTTAGCAAGGATAGAAATTTGTCTTAAAGAAGACTACCTGGAAAGGTTCTTAGAACGTCCTAAAGAAGACTACCTGAAAAGGTTCTTGGAAATGGCGATGATTGTCTTAGAGAAGACTACCTAGAAAGGTTCTTAGAAAGAGAATGTCTTAAAGAAGACTACCTGAAACGGTTCCTAGAAAGGATCGCGCGATTTGTCTTAAAGAAGACTACCTAGAAAGGCTCTTGGAAAGGATAATGGATGTCTTAGAAAAGGGCCACCTAAAAAGGTTCTTAGAATGTCTTAAAGAAGACTACCTAGAGAGGTTCCCGAAAAGGATGACAAATTGTCTTAAAGAAGACTACCTGAAAAGGTACTTAGAAAAAGAATGTCTTGGAGAAGACTACCCTAAAAGGTACTTAGAAAAAGAATGTCTTGAAGAAGACTACCTAAAAAGGTACTTAGAAAAAGAATGTCTTAGAGAAGACTACCCTAAAAGGTACTTAGAAAAATAATGTCTTGAGGAAGACTGCCTAAAAAGGTACTTAGAAAAAGAATGTCTTGGAGAAGACTACCCTAAAAGGTACTTAGAAAAAGAATGTCTTGAAGAAGACTACCTGAAAAGGTACTTAGGAAAAGAATGTCTTGGAGAAGACTACCCTAAAAGGTACTTAGAAAAAGAATGTCTTGAAGAAGACTACCTGAAAAGGTACTTAGGAAAAGAATGTCTTGAAGAAGACTACCTGAAAAGGTACTTAGGAAAAGAATGTCTTGGAGAAGACTACCCTAAAAGGTACTTAGAAAAAGAATATCTTGAAGAAGACTGCCTATAAAGGTACTTAGAAAATGAATGTCTTGGAGAAGACTACCCTAAAAGGTACTTAGAAAAAGAATGTCTTGAAGAAGACTACCTGAAAAGGTACTTAGGAAAAGAATGTCTTGGAGAAGACTACCCTAAAAGGTACTTAGAAAAAGAATGTCTTGAAGAAGACTACCTGAAAAGGTACTTAGGAAAAGAATGTCTTGAAGAAGACTACCCGAAAAGGTACTTAGGAAAAGAATGTCTTGGAGAAGACTACCCTAAAAGGTACTTAGAAAAAGAATGTCTTGAAGAAGACTACCTGAAAAGGTACTTAGGAAAAGAATGTCTTGGAGAAGACTACCCTAAAAGGTACTTAGAAAAAGAATGTCTTGAAGAAGACTACCTGAAAAGGTACTTAGGAAAAGAATGTCTTGAAGAAGACTACCTGAAAAGGTACTTAGGAAAAGAATGTCTTGGAGAAGACTACCCTAAAAGGTACTTAGAAAAAGAATGTCTTGAAGAAGACTGCCTAAAAAGGTACTTAGAAAATGAATGTCTTGGAGAAGACTACCCTAAAAGGTACTTAGAAAAAGAATGTCTTGAAGAAGACTACCTGAAAAGGTACTTAGGAAAAGAATATCTTGGAGAAGACTATCCTAAAAGGTACTTAGAAAAAGAATGTCTTGAAGAAGACTACCTGAAAAGGTACTTAGGAAAAGAATGTCTTGAAGAAGACTACCCGAAAAGGTACTTAGGAAAAGAATGTCTTGGAGAAGACTACCCTAAAAGGTACTTAGAAAAAGAATGTCTTGAAGAAGACTACCTAAAAAGGTTCTTGGAAATGACGATGATTGTCTTAGAGAAGACTATATGAAAAGGTTCTTAGGAAATAACGTCTTAAAGAAGACTACCTGAAAAGGTTCTTGGAAATAATGACAATTTGTCTTGAATAAGACTGCTTGAGGAGACTCCTAGAAAGGATCGTGAGATTTGTCTTAAAGAAGACTACCTAAAAAAGGTATGGTGTAATGTATTAACCAATGTATGTAATGCATGATTTATATGTATTTGCATAATGCTCCGATGGTAGGTTGTTGATAACCAATGCGTATCAGCTCGCTGGAATTGTAGGTTTGTTGAATGCTAGCGCAATTTCCCAATACCTGTTTGTTTGAACTTTGAAGATCGTAGTTAGGAGGAAGATTAATTCGAGGTTGTAAAGTATGAAGACGCCTTTTCCTTTTGTTGTGCGTCTTATGGATTTGATATCCATTGCCCCAATATTTTCGTGGTAAAAGATGCTTATGGTCTCCAAGTCATGAGGGAAGTGCCCCAGGAAATAACCTTGCCATATGCTTCGACGTTTAGATTGAAGGGTATGCCCTTGATCCCCAGGATATGGAAGGTTATCCATAGTGTGCTATCCTTTTGAATTTGAACTCTTCCCATGTTTGACATGCCCCTGTTGCTTCGAGGTGTGACTCGAGTCGATTGAACCTTAGGATGAATGCCCCTAGTTGATAGGATGTTTGATTACATGCCCCGGTGATCCTTGAAATCTTGCCCCTGTTTAGGAGAACCCTCTAGATGTGATTCCCCCCATGCAAAGGTCTTTATTAGAAGTGATCTCCCTTGATTAACCAATTTGAGATCTCCTTGATGCTAATTGTGTATTCGTAGACGGCGTTGTACCCTTTGAAAAGTAACTCCAATGCGATGCGTATGCAAGTTTTAAAATCGAAGTCCGTTGTGAATTAGGACTGGATGATTAGAACTGGATGCTTAAAGAAGCGTAGTGGTTAGGAATGGTTTTAACAAACATAGGAGTCGGTATAACAAAATCCTGCTTAATATGCTTTCGTAGTTAACCTTGCCTTAATTAGGACTTTTGAATGTTGTAATTTGGCCTGGTTCACGATTTTAAGAAACAATGGATATAAGGCTCGAAATTTATTTAATCCCACCCCTTTCTCCTTGATGTTCTCCAGATCCTAAAGATTCGCCTAATCCAATGAATGTGCTTTATATGTAAGAGAATCGTTTAAGTTTTGATTGTTGAGCAAAAGCCTTGGTAGAGACCCGAGCGTTGATGAAAATGTTGTAGAGATCCAAGCATTTAGGAGAAGCTTCGATGATTTAGCAGTCACAAGATCATCCTTTGTATTTCACCTTTGTTTTTATCCCTTATTTTTGCATGAACCAATTCTTTTGGATTTGATCCATCGGGATGCCCTAATTTTTGCCTAAGTCATTTTTGTTTTCTTTCCTGAAGTTTTCCATTTTGACTTAGCGGGCGTTTTTCTTTTGAAGGCCCCATTTGAGATTTAATCCTTGGATGTTGTGACTGCCATGCTGACTTTGATTTGTAAGCTTCGACTTTGATACTTCCTCAATCTTAAATGATGTATTGGGGAAGAAGATGTTGTGAATGTCATCTCCATTGTTTCCTTAATCTTGCGAGGAAGAAGATATGCTTGAACCTTTGCTTTGCTTGATCCTTATGCTTGAACCTTTGCTTCATTGATTGATTCTCTTGACAAACAAAATACACCATTGAATTAGTTGAAATCTTCCCCGCCCCTGGTTAAAATCAAGGTTTATTTGAAAAGTAAAAGCAAGCTCCAACTCCTGGCTCGAGGGGTTAACGAGGGATTAACATCCATATATCTTCACTGTTTGGGAATTGAAACAATGCCTGTACATCGTTGGTTCGGTCTTACCTTGAAAGCATATGTTTAGCGAGACTTAGTTATTTGTATTCGTCATTCTCCATTAAGTTTGTTAATAATCCTAAAACCTGGAAAGTCGTAATAGTGAGCGAAATGAATTGACTCCAAAACCTGCATGGTCATCCCATCAAAATTGCTAATCCGAAGGTACAACTTTTATCCTGAGTAGCACTTAGCGATCGTAAGGGTTGAAATTCTGAGCATGGCAAAACCTATTGATCCTAGGGACAATCTCCTTTGTAAATTCGTTGACCTTGTTTTGCTCCTTAGCTCTTAGACTTGTAGAAGTAACGAGTAACCTCGAATTTTCCTTGGGCACGTCAAACCTGTCGGGAATAAATTGTTAGCGGTGGGTTTTCGTCGTATCGGAACTTCATGAGTTTCCTTTGACTGAACCTCTTTTGCTTTTCCTAAGGATAATATCACCTATGACCCTTTTGTCCCTTGGTGGGGAGTTAACATATGTCGCCTTCTCTCCATCGTAGTTATGATCTTTGTTCAGGATTTTGCCACTGTTGGACTAATCCTTGCCCCTTAGTTATCGTAGAGCTTCCTTGTAAGTTTTTGCTATATTCTAAGATGAACCCCTTTATGACTAGATACCCCTTGAGTGTATCTATGAGGGAACCACTACGCCAAATTTGAGTTTTGCCAGCACAGCTACGAAAGCGCTTTTAGGCAAAAGCGCTGCTATAAGTTTCGCTAAAAACAAATCTAAAAAATAAGGGAAAAAAGCGCTGTTGTAGGGGAACATTAGAAAACGCTTAAAAAAAGCGCTGGTAAAGGGTCCCCTTACGAAAGCGCTTTTGAAAAAGCGCTGGTAAAGGCCCCCATTTCAAAGCGCTTTTGAAAAAGCGCTGGTAAAGTCCCCCATTTCAAAGCGCTTTTAAAAAGCGCTGGTAAAGGCCCCATTACAAACATAATTTATTATTAATCATATTAACATAAATAAAAATAAATAAATAAAAGGAACATTAAACAAAAGAGGATTAGGGTTCGTGTGAGGCCAATCAGATGTTGAAACAAATCTCTTTCTCCTTCTTCAAACGGCGACGGCGCAACCGTCATCCCTCCGATTCAAATCAACGGCTACCATCTTCTTTCATTTCTGGCAAAAGGTCCGCCAGCTCCCTCCGGTGAGACCTTCTTCTTCTCCGATCTCTCTTTCTCTTATGGCGAGCTCGCGACGGGTTTGGTGGTGTTGGTGTTGAACCTTGTCATTGAATCTTTGTTCGATTTGATGATGAAAGTTGTGTTGTTGAATGTTGTTGTGTTGCTGGGTTCGTTGAAGATGAACAATGATGAACACGTTTTGATGATGATGAAAGTGTTGCTGTTCAGAATCTGAGAGTGTGTTGCGATTTGGTGATGATGAAAGTTCTATGCTAGTGTGATGCTGTAAGTTACGCGAATAAACTACTGATTCATTTTTTCCTCATTCTTTTGATTTCTTATCAACAAGTCATTTTATAATTTATTTATATACAACTATACATATACAAAATTATGGAAAAATGTTACAAGGTGTACTGGATCCAATTCTTTGTGGGAGTCCATTAGTGAAGAAGAACTTGTATTCTTCTTTTTCTCTGTTCTGCATCATCAATAGTAGGAGCAGTAGTAGAAGCAAAAGGAATTTCATGGCTTCAAACCATAGAATCTACAATTACATGTGCCACTTGGAATCAATGAATCTTCCATCTGGTGCTGTCCACGTTCCATTTGAATTTCGAATGTTATCATTCTTGGCGATTCTCTCAATAATGAAGAGGACAATTTCGTTCTGACTAAGAAATCCCCCCAAGCAACTCTTTAGTCCCCCAGAACAGTATTTTCAAATATTTTATACAAAAATATGTGCTTTTATTTTTTTTTTTGTGTTCTTTCAGGTTTTCTATGGATTTTGCTTCAGTAGTTATCTATCTTAAAGACAGTTGCTACTGCCATCAATAATTCAGCTCAAAGAGGAATCTCTATAGGTGGGAATGTCATTTAATTGTTTACTGTTCCTACACTATAATCTCATCAATTATCTGTTTGATTCTGCATCTTATAAAAATCTCAAACATGAATGGGATGCACACACAAACACGCAAGAGAGAGATCGGGATAGCCAATATCATGCACCTTTTCATAGTTCAGAATCAGTGGCAATGAGTACATTCTAGTTTACTAGTAGGAAGACAAGTCAATTACTTTTTGTTTTGAATAAAATGAGAATTTCCTTTTGACTTAAATGGTATTTCAGTGAACTTTGTAGCTCTCTTGTGGCTGTATTTTCATTTCATCAACTATAATGATAAGATAGGTTTGATTTCAACCATTTAGTTCTATATTCAGTTTATTTTATGTGTTTGACTATCTTTTTCCAAACACCTTAACCTTGTTTTCTTTTTCAATTTGCAGCCAATTGCACGGTTTCAAGGTCAAGCAACATATGTCAACCTTGCAAGAAGAGAAATCACAAGAGTGAAGACAGAATTGGTTAGAATAATAATTTTTTAGCTTACTTCAATCTAAATTGAGATTATGAATAATGACCAATGAAGCACGGATACGTCAACCTAATAACTATTGCTTTTAATTCCCATGATTTTTTTCAATTCTCAATAACTGAAATTTACTAATACTAATTACTATTACTTTTATTGTTTTTCAATTCTTATAATACGTACAGTTACTTACTCCTTTCTTTCAATTCATAATATTTAAATTTCATTCATATTAATCATGTCTTTTATTAATAATAATTTGTTAATTCTCAGTAACGTTATTAATCATATTAATTACTTTTCAATTCTCAATATTTCATTTCCATTTCTATAATAAATATTATTTTTCAATAATATAGAAAAGCATTAAGATTATGTTTTCAATTAAGTATTTAATTTTAATTTTTATATACATATCTTAAACGTATCATATCTTTGAATTTGGTTTTCTGGTTTTATGCAGGGGCAGTTCATGATTGGTGTAGCAGGGCATTGGTTGAATTGAGATATGGCTAAGCTTGAAGTGAGGATATGCAAGATGGAATCAAAAGGTTTTATTGAACTTGGCTTGGAATGATGAGAATGATGTTGGAACTTGTAGAATAGGTGGGATTGGTTTAGTTGTTTAGGGATGACTTTTTTATTGTTATAATGTAATGTGAATTGATTTAGTTGTTTTGGTCATGTTAGAAATATGTGAACCGGTGTATATATATATATATATATATATATATATATATATATATTTTGGATTAATTACAATGGTATATAATGTAATGGTATAATTTGTAATGTCTTTTTTTGTATATAATCGAATTCACTTCTTTGTTGAAATAATGAGATTATTGAAATAATGGAATTATGATTGTAAATTATAGGTTTATGGGATAACAGTAAATTAGGTTCATGAAATAATGCTGCCAAAAATGCAGGTTTAGAAATTATAAAAAAAAAAACACAACCTACGAAAGCGCTTTTGGAAAAGCGCTCTTATAGGGGGGCTACCAGAGCGCTTTTTCTGGAAAAGGCGCTCTTATAGGGGGACTACCAGAGCGCTTTTCTAGAAAAAGCGCTCTTATAGGGGGGCTACCAGAGCGCTTTCAAAAGCGCTTTCGTTACCTACGCCAGCGCTGGCTTTGGCAGCGCTTTAAAGCGCTCTAAAAGGCCAAAAAAAGCGCTTTTAAAGCCCTTCCGCGTTGTAGTGAACTTCTTTGTTGAACTAATCCTTGCTCGATGACAACCTTTATTGGATTTACAATCCTGTTAAGAAAAGGCATGGACATGTAACTGGCATGGCGAAAGGCATCCTCTTTTTTCTTAGTAAGGCTCATTCCTCCTTTCTCCATAATTTATGATCCTCTTTGGTCTCAGGAAATCGGTTAGCGCGGTAGGGTGGATGCGGGCGAAGATGCGAATGTAAATGTATGAATGCATGAAAATGCAAATGCATGCGTATGCGAGAGACTCCTTGTATTATAACTCTGTGTATGCAATGCAGACGTGTGACATATGATCCTAGGGATAGCCTTAGAGGCGACATTAGACCCTCGTGGAATCTTTGCAGGATAAATGTTATGACACGCTAAGGGAAATCCCTTAGATTAGGGAATATGCATAAGGTAGCAGCTGGTGACCATTCAAGACAGTCACCAAGTCTCATGGCCATCGAGAGGCCAATCAACATGTACCAATGAAGTTGTCCTTGGTGGGAAGGTTCTCTATGCGGAACACAACCTATCTAAGGACGATATCGGATTTCACGACAGTGACCGTTCAGGACAGTCACTAGATCTCACAGCCATCGAGAGGCCAATCGAACGTATGCTAATGAGGGTGTCCTTTAGGGGAAGGACGAAGTTATTGTAAAAACAAATGGACATAGAAGGAAATCCCTACAGGTTAGAGAGTTCGTAGGAGCAAGCACGAGGTGACCGTTCTAGACAGTCACTGAATCGCATGGCCATCGAGAGGCCAATTGACGTGCGTAAATGAAGATGTCCTTCGTGGGAAGGACTCGTAGTTGTAAAACACAAAGATATAAAAGGAATGTCCCTACAGGCTAGGGAGCGCGTAGATGTAAGCACGGAGTGACCGTTCATGACAGTCACTAGGTCTCATGGCCATCGAGAGGCCAATCAACGTGCATAGATGGAGGTGTCCTTCGTAGGAAGGACATGGTCTTAGAAATGGGGTCCCTGCAGGCCAGGGAACGCATAGGAATACCTGCAAAAATTAGAATGCAAGGCATTCGCAGTATATAAATTGCACATATATAATAAGCACGTAAGCACATAAGCCCTAGGTTCATAGGTTCGACGTAACGGCTTAGGGTGCCTACCCTTCCCATTGGTATGATCTAGAAGGTCTCATGGGATCGTTCGTAGCCGCCGAGACTTTTTGTCTCTTTGGATTTTGGAACAACTCATTGGTCCATGAGGTTCGAATTTTAGGGGTAGGTTCCCAGAGAGATCAGCCAAATACCAAGTCCAGCCCTCAACAAGGTCAAGCCTCGTATCAGACCTTTCCGGATATTCAACCCACTCTGAGTGGAATTATAACAAGACTCGTAGGCGATGTAGTTCCCCTTTGGTCTTAATTATAATTCCCACACTTAGGCTTAACAGCAAATATATATATCCCAGAAAATACAGTAAAACAAGTAATAATTAAATAAACATTTAAAAATTACTCTAAAAGATAATTACTGTAAATAAAACCGTAAATAAAACCGTAAATAAAACCGTAAATAAATAAATAAATAAATAAATTAAATATTTAAATAAAAAGAAAAAAACCCAAATCCTAATTCACAACCCTAGTTTTGGCAAATTAGCCAAACCCTAAAAAAAATTCGCCAAACCCTAATTGATTCGCCAAAACCTAAAGAAGCATAATAATTTGCAGTTTTGTTATCACTAATCCCCAGCAGAGTCACCAGCTGTAGCAACCTACCCTAAAAATTAAGCTTTTAGAGTCGCCACCTATTCTGAAAGGCGAATAGGAAACCCTACGCAGTTAAGAGATTTCTGAGTAAGTTATTATAATCAGGTCGAGGGAAGGTGTTAGGCACCCTCAACCCTTTCCTATGGCTTTGAATCTAGGGTAACAGTTTTATGGCTAAATTTATTAGGGTTTAATAGCTAAAGAAGTGAAAAGGGCGATTTGAACTGAATGGAGGTTTTAGGGAAGGGGACTCGCCTTGGTTATCCAAGTGCCTACGTATCTCCTTAGGGAGAATCAGAGTCAACGTAGTTCGGGCACAAGGTTGTACGCCTTTGAATTAGTATGAGGTTGTTTGAAGGCTTTTTGAATGGCCTATCGTAGTTTTGAAAAGGTATTTTGAGTTACCTTCGTAGTTTCGCAGTATCGAAGAGATGAAAATATGTGGTTTGTGGTTTGATGTGTTTTAAGTGTTTGGGCGTACAACCCTGATTTGATATGGCACCGTTAAATGTGATGACCAATAGATTTGGTCAGTATAGCTAACGGATTAAGGGGCATTGCTGGTTACTCAGATCGATAGATTGATCGTCGCGGGCAGCAAATTAAATGTATTTTAAATTATATATTTTTATCTCTCGTCTAATGCGACTAATAGATTTAGTCGGGTCGAGAAGAGAATTAATTAAGGGTTAATTGTTCTATTGTTTTATCTCTCGTCTAATGCGACTAATAGATTTAGTCGGGTCGAGGAGAGAATTAATCGAAGGTTAATGTTTGCCAAATGTGCAATGGGATCGAGCAAACCCTGATAGTATTGGTAATTTTTACAGGATTTTTGTGATGTTTGTAATTACAATCGATTAAAATAATTAAATCGGAGTAGTCGAACAATCGAGGAAATAATCCTAAGCCTAATCCTTATTTAATTATATTATATTTATCCTAATTAAATAGATTAATTCATTTACAAAATAATTGATTAAACCAAAATATAAATAATTCAATGAATAATAATAATAATAAAAAAGTAAAAAAAATAATATAAGGAACCTGGCTTCAATCCTGTGTGGTTGCCTTGTGAATGCCCATGGTAGAGATGTAATTCCTGTACGTTAGATTAGGATGGTAGGAGATCTGAGGGTGGTAATTAAGAGTGTATGGTACACCTGCAAGGGCCAAAGGCGCTGGATCTGCAAGCTTATGAGAAGAAAGAAAATAAACTAAAAATACTTGCAAGAACCAAGAGTTGAACCCCAGTTCTTGCATATGTTTCACGTTTGGTCCATGCCTCTTACCAATTGAACTGATTTGGTTTGCTGATATAGAGACAAACAATAAATATTAAATATATAAACAAGTGTTATTGGGAAAATCCAAACGTGAGTCAACCCTAGGGCCCACAGTTACACGTCGGAACCAATTAGAAATAGAGAGAGGGTCTGAACATTGTTGATCAGCCAATAACATGTTTCCACGCGCAGTCAGAGTGAGAAGGGAACATGAAGATTCTTGACCTGCCAATCCTGTCGCTACGCGTGGATCTGAAGCGCTGTTCATCATCTTCTTCCTAGCCACCTACGGATTTTATTGCGGATCTATCTTCAAATTTACATGCGGATTTTTCCGCAGGTTCTTATTCTTCCTACCTGCAAAAATCAAAACACGTTATACACGAACCACCAAGGATTTAAAGTGCCCAGTGTCGCACGCTCGCGAAAAAATGAACAGAGTCGCCACCAATATATTTATCCCATAAGGGAAAGGAATATCAGAAAACCTAACAAAGGAAGGAACAGGGTCTTGCGACCAGAGAATCAAGGTACGGGAGTCGGTTACGCAAGGGGAAGGTATTAGCACCCCTCGCGCCCATCGTACTCGATGGTATCCACCTATGTTTGTTTCTATCTAAAGGGTGTGTACTATGTCTATGTCTATATGTGAATGCATGCAAAAGAAATACGGGGAAAAGAAGGAATATTTACAAGTGTGCTCGTTCAAGCCCCGCGACTTGATGCCTACGTATCCTTTTCAGGAATCAGAGCGCCGTAGTTCGGCTCAAGATTTTCTGTTTGTTTTTGTGTTTTTTAGTTTGGCGGCGTTAACGTTCGCGCTCTTGCACAAGGGGACAGCCTAGGATGCAATGGAGCGGAAATAACGGTGCCCTTAAGAAAGCGAGAGAAGAGAGAGAGAGTTTGAGTGTTTCGAGGAAATCCCTTAAGCAAGGGAAACTCGAGTTACTCTTTGGTTTGTGTTTTTTAAAGGTCGGGAACTTACGCCTGAATGGAACCCTTAAGCAAGGGAGCTCCAAGCACTCGAACATCCCTTAAGCAAGGGAAGTTACAAGCTATCATTCCCTTTTTATTAGTCAAAGTATTTATTAGTCATTTTTCATGCGTTTTCTTGGTATTTTTTAATGGGAGTTTATTCAAGTATTTTTAGATGTTTTATGGTTGTAAAAGAAAAAGAACTAGCCTAAGAAAACTAGCCTAATATGAATGGGGAATTTCTACCTAATATTATCATGGTCTCTACCTAAGGTTGGGATTTAAAGGAAGCATGAAAAATAAAGCAAAAGGTAGAATATTGAAAATGGCATGAAAAAGAACAAGTCAAAACATATCACAAAAATGAATTAAAAATACTATTATTTTTTATGGTTTTTATGAAAGAAATGAGTTCAAAAGATTAATATCAAAATTAACCTAAAATCTACTTATTTTTTATATGAGTTTTTTTTAATGTCAACGATTACCTAAAAGTCTAACAAAATAGTGATTATTATCATGTTTTTATTATCTAAAAAAAAATAGAACAAAACTATGTCAAAAATACTAAATCTAACATGAAAGGATGGGCTCAGGGGGGTGTTATCTGAAAATTACGGTGCAGTCAGCAAATGGGCGCAGGGCCCAAAGGAAGGGGGCCCAAGCAGTGTTTTTTTTTATTCAGCTTTGCCAAAAATGGTGTAATGGGCTTAAAGGAGGTGCGGAGTGTAGAACGGCCCAAGGATAATGATCCACAGATTGATTATCATTTCAGTTATTGAATTAAAATAAAAAAGGGGGAATTTAAAAAGAAAATTGATCAAACGGTGCGTTTTGGGGCTAAACGCGTGTGACCCTTGAGATCTCATTTTTCAAACTCAATTCTCCAATCTCGTTCTTCTCTCTACTTACTTGCCTCACCGGAGCGATTTCCGGCGGGAACACTACCGCCGTCGCCGCCGTCTCTAATCTCCCCCGATCAACTAAACCTGAACATAAACCTAGCCTAAAATTACGCCCCGAGATAGATTACGTCCATAGATTGCACAGAAAATCCTTCATTTGGCCGGATCGATGAATTCCCTTCCGGAACCCTAGGTTCTAGAAATTCAAATTACATGGCGACGGCGAACGGGAAGACATCAAGACCTTGGGGGAAATAACTGTGGAAGCTTACTCTACGCAATGGTGCTAAGAATCAAGCAGGTAATACGCGAAAGTGATCGATCAGAAAACTTACCGGTGATGACGATTCTTGAAGACGCTTAAATGGAGAAGAAAATACCAGAGGTAACGGCTTCGAATTCCTTTACTGTTTATTCCCCTCGCTTCACTTGTTCTTCTTTCTCTACTCTTCTTCTTCTTCTTCTTCTTCTTCTTCTATGAATTCGTCTCTTCTGGTAGTCTCTTTTCTGAGTCACGATGCTTCTTCGCGATGTTGGTGTCGCTGGTTGATACGTGAAGGAGATGGTGGTTGGAGTATGGTTACGATTTCTATTAGAAGTGAAGGATTGAGGAAAACTGTGGTTGAGGAGTACAGAGGTCGAAATTGAGAGAAGGTTTAGGGAGAGGATCCGAGGGAGAGAGAAGAGAAGTTGCAGGTTATGGTCTATGGAGATTGAGTGGAGAAGAAGATGAGGGTGATGAAGAGTGAAAGGTGAGTGCGATGAATGAAGCGTGTGTGGAGAAGAAGAAGATAATGGCGTGTAACCTTGAGCTTGAAGTGATGATTCTGTTATATAGAGATTTGGAGAGAGTGAAATCAGTTAGAGGGAGAATTGATTAGAGCCTCAGGATTGAGAAAATCTGTTATGAATTGGAGGGTGAGGATCTGTCGGTTATGGAGGTTAGGGAGTTGGTTATGAATCTGTTAGGAGTGTTTCAAAGTTAGTTATAGGAGTTATGGTTAGTTCTGTTAATGGTTACTTAGCATAGAAATTAGTTAGGGATGGGGGAATATGAACTGTTGGATTGAGGGAAGGAGTTATCAGATGGAGTGTGAGATTGAAGTCGGTTATGAGTTGGTTTTGAAGTTAGTTACAACTTCTGTTATGTTAGTTTTTGAATCAGTTAGGTTTGTTTAGTTCTGAAAGTTTGTTATGTGGAAGTTGGGAAGAAGTTAGAAATCGATTACAAAATCTGAATTCTGTTGCAAAGAGTTGCTGGGTGGTTAGAGATGTTTTGAAATTCTGTTTTGTGGTTTGTGTATGGTATGAATTGAATGAATATATTGAATTTTGGTAAGGGTTGCAGCTTAGAATATTTTTGAACAAGGCTTTGGTGGTGTAGGTAAAATAATGCTGATATGATTTCTTCACTCCATTTTTGTTATGAATTTCTGTATTTTTCTGTTGTGGTTTGAAAGCTGAACTGATTTTTGATACATCCTGTGCAGTATGTTGTAAACTCTTCATTGCTTCCAATTATTTTTATCCAGTATTCAGTTGTCTTTTTTCTTCGAATGAAATTGATTTTGCACCTGTTGAATTCTGTTTGGTTAACTATGTTATAGTTGAGGTGAGCTGGAAGTCGAAGACCCCTGTCAGTTGCAATGCGGGATATGAGCTGAAGGCTGAGTTTTGCTAGTATTTTGGTTTTTTCAGTTATGTCAATGAGCTGCAAGTGGATGGTTTGAATTGCATCGTGACGCAGGTTGGTATATTTTGGTATTTGAAATAGTGATTATATGAATTTATGCACATGGTTTTCGGGTAGGCTGACTTACGATCTTAGGCGTGATATCTTTGATTTTTTTATGGATGGTATAGAAGTGATGACGCAATTTTGGTTATGGATTGTTAGTTATTGAAACGGAACCGTTATTTCTTTTTTTGTGTTGGAACTGATTGGAAAAAGTATTCTGCTGCAGCTTATGTAATGAAGTCGAGGAGAGCTGGTTTGGTAATGTGGACTTGTTCGAGGATGTAAGTTGATGATGGCAAGGTATTCTGAATGTTGCAGGGACTGTTTTCTTTTTGTTTATATGTACGGCTGCTCTGAATGTGATGTGGTTGAATTGTTTGAATGCTGCAGGGAGGATTAGCTTATTTCTGAACTGTCGAAACTGAACTGATCGTGTGGACTTGAGTACAATCACGCTGCAGCTTTATACGCTCATTTGATGCACAGAAGGTAAACTACTGGTTTGCTTTAGATTTGGGTGACAAATTGGTTCACTGCGGCAGTTCATTGGAAAGGTTTGTTAGTGAACTGTCAAAGCCATTTTTGTTGTATGAAGGTTATGTAGATTAATGTAGGGCTGGCATGTGGTAGAAAGGGTATGGTTTAGTGTATGTGTGAGCTGAAACCTGTGCATGAGGTAGCAATATGTATGGAGATGTTTCGACATTGTACAAAATGTATGAATGCATTTGTTTTGAATTGAGTTTTTGAATTGGTTTTGAATAATATGAAAATGAATCTGTTTTGGTTTAGTTTGTGGAACTGTTTTGAATGAAACTAGTTGTATGATATGGTTAGAGGTTTGAATTGGTTCTAGTAGAGGTTAGAATTATGTTGGAAATTGGCTGTAAGTTATGTTCATATGGATGTGGTTAGGTAAACTGAAATGGTTTTCTCTTTATGCAGGTATTATGGACATTTGAGTTCAATGATGCGAATTGTGGCATAGCAATCAACAAAATGAAACTCAAGGGAAGCAAGACTTGAAAAGGAAGATTGGGTATAGGATAGACTTAGGACAAAGTTTGTATAATTTATCTCCAAATAATGGTTGGATTTGTAATGTTTCCTTTTGTATTGGACTGAATATTTTTGTAGACTTCTTGTAATGGACTTGGAAGGATTGAATGAACAATTAAATATATGGGCCTCGGATCCTTTGAATGTGTGCTCTTTTCTTTCAAATTCTAAATCAAAGTTGATGATTTTCTTTCCCTCCACTTGAATTTGTGTTGTCATGGATTTAAATATTTTCCTTTCTTTTTGAATTTGTAACGTGGCATAGTCAAAGAATGTAGTATTTGCCAAATGCCAAAAGATGAGCAAAACAATAGTAGTTGGTCTACAAAAGTCAATCTTCTAAGGTTGACTTTGTTGACCAAAAGTCAACTCATGAGCTCATATTTTTGAATTCACTCCTTTCCAAGCCAACACGTTAAGAACCCCAATCCATTTATTCTTTGGCCTCTAAAATCAAATCAAGCACCTGTTATATAAGAAACTTACCCGAGCGAGTCAAAGTCTCGAACTACTGTATGACCATTGTAACAAAAGACTTGATGAGATGCGCACGAGCTCGAGACCCTAATTAAAGAGTCTCGATCCAAACAGCTAGGGAAATAAACCCTAGCCCATGACGAATGACCCCATGCTTTGTATATGTTTATTTGATGAATGAATGCAAGGTCATGTTAATGCCCTAATGATGGTATGCAGATGAAATGGAAAGTATAAGCCAGTTAGAAATAAAGGGGTAGGACAAATTTGGGGTATGACAGCTGCCCCTATTTAATCGTCTTAAACCTGAAGGTGAGATTGGCGTTAGCCTTTCGAACATTCGAGGTAGAAGAAGATTAAATATCAAAGTATTAGAAATTTGTCCTAAAGAGAAGATGGTGTAAATGATATCCTTATTTTTGTTTTTGCTTTGATATCTGCTGGGGAAAGAGAAATTTTGTTTTTCTGGTGGAGAAATATACAGTGAGTCATTGGATGAATGGTGAGAGCTTGTAACGTAGCCCAAGGTGCCAATACAAGGTTCTCAAAGGAAATGTTTACTACATGGAAGTGGTCGGAGCAGAAGTATGTCTGGTGGGAAGGTGAGATAGACAAGTGTTTTAAAGGGGATACGGACGAGTATCGACAGAATGACACGTACGAGCATCAAAAGGGAGATACAGACGAGTATCGAAAGAATGACACATACGAGCATCAAAAGGAGATACAGACGAGTATCGAAAGAATGACACATACGAGCATCAAAAGGAGATACAGACGAGTATCGAAAGAATGACACATACGAGCATCAAAAGGAAGATACAGACGAGTATCGAAAGAATGACACATACGAGCATCAAAAGGAGATACAGACGAGTATCGAAAGAATGACACATACGAGCATCAAAAGGAAGATACAGACGAGTATCGAAAGAATGACACATACGAGCATCAAAAGGAGATACAGACGAGTATCGAGAGGATGACGCATACGAGCATCAAAAGGAGATACAGACGAGTACCAAAGAAATGACACATACGAGCATCAAAAGAGGATACAGACGAGTATCGAAGGAAGATACAGACGAGTATCAAAAGAATAACATGGACGAGTGTTTGAATCAATACAGACGAGTATCGAAGGAAGATACAGACGAGTATCACAAGAATAACACAGACGAGTGTTTGAATCAATACAGACGAGTATCGAAGGAAGATACAGACGAGTATCAAAAGAATAACACGGACGAGTGTTTGAATCAATACGTACGAGTATCGAAAGAAGATACAGACGAGTATCAAAAGAAAATACAGATTGAGATGTTGGATTGCTGGACTTACTGGGGATTGGGATTTAGTCTTGAAATGATTTGCCAGGATGGAAGGCAAAGGATACGCAACACGGGGGTTGGATCTGAAAAATTTTCCCGTACGAGGGAAGGAATCACGGAGACTAGGGACGACTAGGCTCGGCAATAAGATGACAGTAACCACGGGGGATTACGGGGATATTGATGCTTACGAAGCATAAGAATTACATTAATCCCTCAGGCCAAAGGCGGGGTGTAACTCTTCAAGAGTGGCAATCGTTTGAATCGCCACACACCAAGTATGATTATTCAAACGATTGAAAAATGAGATGGGTTGAATGCCCACCCTCATTCGCACTCTAATCTTCGCGCGGCATACGGGAAATAACCTCGGAGACAACGATTCTGACGAAGAAAGACATTGCGTCCGATTCATGTTGGAAGAAAAACTTCTTTGGAGATTAAGGATGTCAGGTATCGGCACCGTGGCATAAGGAGATTTGTAATGTAGTAGCAGATATCAAGTGAAGTTTATACAGATGACAACTTCTGTGGGGATGCGCCATTGGCTTGATTGGGTGCTGATTTGTATTATCTGGCTTATGATATGCATGTTTGAATTTTTATGTGGCGTAATGATCCGCTTTTGACGGATATGCTACGCTTTTGAGGATGCAATGTTATATGCAGTGAACACTATATGCAGAGTGCCAAATAAAGGCATTAGTGAGGTAAACACCAGGGAGAATCCCCTTAGTGTTAAGGACCATATGGAGGTGCCAATAGATATTGGACTTTAATTTGCAAGGGCACACTCTTGTTGTTGCCTTCCAGAACGTAGAGTGACTTCGGACTTCTCACCATGTGCCACTGCTTGGAAGATTTTCAACTTGAGGAGATTCCCTCGATTCACCATGTTGGGGATGAGAGATCCAGGTAACGAGCCTTGGTTAGGGAAGTAGGACAACTCCTAGGAGAAATAAACTCCTATGCTTAGGGAGAGGACAATAAAACTCCGAAGATCGTGCCCCAAGTTTCATGATCCATGAAGGAAATTGCCCCAGTGGATCCTTGGAGAGATTTGTCAAATCTCGACGTAATTTCCCCAGATTGGTTGAACTTGAGAGAGATTCCTTGACATGATTGCCCCAGATTGATCAAATCTTGAGGAGATTTATCGACATGATTGCCCCAGATATGCTGAATTTGAGAGGTGAAACCTCGATTCAATTGCCCCTGATTAGGTACATCTTACTAGAATCCTCAAGGCTTTCATTATTTTTGAAGTCAAACGAACATGGCAACAACTTTACCACGCTCAACGGAGTCTTCAACCTTTTCCCTCAGGATAATCAATCAAGTTGCATTTGCTCCACAGAATATTCGGGCCTTTCTCTTCAGAGTAGTCAAAAGTATCAACTACTCATGCTCAATGGAGCCTTCAGGCAACATGCCCATGGATAATCAGTTTCTGAAACGATTGGCTTTTTACTCCACAGAGTTCTCAAGTCTCTTGTACTTTGACATGATCAAGTCACTCACTGATTCTCATCCTTGAAAATTTCCTTGATGTTAAGCACATATTTTGTATGCAAAAGAATGTTAATTCTAAGAATGATGATTCTAATGCAAAGCCTATGTTAGTCTTGAAGTTGTAAAACTGTGAAATGAGGTTGCGACCTCTTGTGACCGAATCACTAGTTGACACAACCTCGATTTTTTGCATATGGAAGATAAAGCAAACGTACGATACCAACATGGATATGAGTCACGCTTCATTGGGAGTCAGCTAAACGCTATCTCATCGGAGTGTGCTTTCAAAATAAACCCTACTTCAATTAGGACTTTTAAGGGTTGTAATTTGGCCGGGTTCACGGTTTTTAGAAAATAAAGGATTTTTAGGCTCAAAATTATTTGTACCCACCCCCTTCGTGATGTTCTCCAGTCCTATGTTCAATTAACTCGACACGAGTGTTCATCCCTCACATGGAATTTGAAATGGTTGAGGAATCAATGAGGTTCTTTGGACTTGGCGGTCACTCACCTTTTATTCTTCTGATCACACGACTTTGTTCTTGCTTGGCAATTTCATCATCTTTTTTCTTTTGCCATTTTCTTTTCATCTTTTTTTTATTTTCATTATTTTTCGCCATTTTTTTTTGCTCTTTTTTTTTGAACAAGTCGTGGGACCTCGCATATTCTTTGATTCGTTGGAGGTGATTGCGACTGCCTCACTCCTTTGATTTGATGAAGGATTACCATTGTGGTATCGTCATCTCTTGATCTCTTGATGGAATAAGGATAATCATTGTGGTTTTGACATTCCTCAACCTTTTGAAGGATAACCATTGTTGTATCCTTAGATGCACACCCTTTTGGTGAGATTTGAAAGCTCGATCAAGTAAAATGAACACTACCCTTCCCCAAGGTCAAAATGAGGGATTTTATGATTAGAAAAGAAACTCCTACTTCAAGGCTCAAAGGGGTTAACGAGGGTCTATCTCCCTTATATCTCCGGTGTTTGGGGATTTGAAATAATGCCTGTACATCCTCAGTAGGGTTCTTATTTGAAAACACATGATTAAAGATTTTTGCGTTTTTATTTTTCATCATTCTCCCTCCGCTCTTTGCCTAAGCAAGCGATTAGTAAAGTTGGTATCGTAATGCCAAAAACATTTTTATGAGTGAAAACGAATGGATTGCCTCAAGACAAACATAAACAATGTATTATGATTTTCATTCAGAAATTAACAAGTTTTTACATGCGATCAGTGCTTAAACAAACAATGAAATGTTACAAATGAGAATGCAATGAAGAAACTAAATGAATGCCATTGTTGAGGAGACTTGACTCCGTCTGGACTTATTGCTCTTGAATACTTTCTGCAGTTCCTTCCAAATACTTCAGATTACTTCAAAAGAAAACTCCAACGAGGTCACCCATGAGTTGTAAACTTTTGCCTTACTTTAGGGATTCGAGCAATGCGAGTGATGCAATGCTCAAGATAAGAGTACGTCTTGCTTATCCCTCAATCGGGAGCCCCAAGCATAGTTGCTAGAGTAGTAATCATCATCCTAAATGGAAAGAATCTTGTATGATCATCAACTCAAGAGAGCCACTTGTGGTGAAGAAGACCCAATACTAGAATCTTAACCAATTGTGATTCCAACAAACAAGGAAACGAATGAGCACAAGGCAATCCCATCAATTTGTTTCTCATATTCTTCTTGTCTCTGTTAACTAGCAAGGCCACTGAGAGGGAGATCCTGAGAAAAGGCAACTGATATATGAAGTAGAACCTTGAGAATGAGAAGCATTGTGAAGAACACTCTTGATTATCACACGGAAGAAGATTCTGACGAAGTCATCCAGGAATTTGTAACGCTTTTAGGGATTCGAGCAATGCGAATGATGCGATGCTCAAGATAAGAGTGCGTCTTGCTTATCCCTCGTGCGGGAGCCCCAAGCAACTTCTACACATGTACAGGAGATGATTACCAATTTAGCTTCAATATCCATCATTAGGAGTGAGAGTGGATGATCCTTGCATTTCTTGATATCAAGCATTAGGCACAAACCAACAACATCTGAATCAGTGGCGTCACGACTTTTTATGGCTTTCAATCTTTTTTCAATAGGTGGAGCCTTTTGTCAATTCCACTAATCGGAAACTTGAAGACTTCAATTTCCCAATCGTTTTCATGATGTATCTCCCTCTTAAGAGTGATAGGAATCTCAACTATGCCTCAGACGTTTGAATCCATAAGACCTTCTCTTGAGGTGAGATTAACATTTGCATTTGGCTTCTAAGGAACTTGTCTCAACTCTTTGTGTCTAAGAGAAAAAACTTGAAGAGCCTTCATACCTTGATTCATGTTAATCCCCATTTCTGGTCTCATCTCAGTCAAAAACCTCAAGGAGTTGTTCCATTGTTAATTTTCAAGCACATAGCGGTGAGAAGTCAATTTTGTTGTCGAAGCCAGAATCTGAGTAGAAAGGGCCCCCAAAAGCTTCTGAGAGAATTATGAAATGCATGATTGTATGAATGCAATGTTTCATTTCCAAGGGATCCTAAAGTCCTTTCACACTTTTTTGTTTGCTTTTTCTTTTTGGACTCAAAGCTTTGTTTGTATTTTTTTTTTGTATAGAATATCTTTTCTTTTCTTTTTTTCCTTCTGATTTTCTATTTCCTTTTTTCTTTTTCTCTTTTTTTTTTTTGGAAATAGACTTTAGGATCCCCCACAAATGAAGTGGATAAAGCAATGATGTTATGCAATGCAAAGGCATGGGATCGAGGTCCGTATAATCTGAGTAACAATCTGTGCAATCCTCTGAATGACTGATGTAAAGCCTTTGTAGGTCAAATGTCACAGGATCAAAGGTTCGACGCCTTTTTGGAATACCAGAATATCAAGCACCATGAGAACAGACCAAATAAAGGTCCAGCCTCAAATATGAAGAAGCAATGGTATGTAGGAGCCAAGGTTTCCTGTCCCACCCCAATCTCACGGGTATGAAGTCTAGACACGGACAAGTGGTCCCTAATGGTTACTAGGGTCTACAGTTCCCATGGGGTACAAAGTGTTTGAGGCAACAAGCGTGCCAGACACAGTGTTCCATGAAAGAACCTCGCCCAGTTGTGGTACCCCATATTGAACTCATCCATAGCAAGCGCTACGGTAGTCAACATGAGCATCCACGCTAATCCTATGTGTCACTCGGCCTGGGTAGTGGGCCTTTTACCTCACACAAACCCCCCTCCTGCAAAACAGAACAGAAGACCCCAAGGAACACAGAATATAATCCATATGCATGATGTGCAAACAGAAATAAACATGATATGCAAGCAGAAAATAAACATGCAAACATATATACAAAGTATAGACATAAAAACAAGTAAACACCCAGTAAATAAACAAACAAACGCAGGCTAGGATCGACTCACTAAGGATGGACCAGCAACAGGTCTAGCAACATCCCCAGCAGAGTCGCCAGCTGTCGCACGCTCGCGAAAAAATGAACAGAGTCGCCACCAATATATTTATCCCATAAGGGAAAGGAATATCAGAAAACCTAACAAAGGAAGGAACAGGGTCTTGCGACCAGAGAATCAAGGTACGGGAGTCGGTTACGCAAGGGGAAGGTATTAGCACCCCTCGCGCCCATCGTACTCGATGGTATCCACCTATGTTTGTTTCTATCTAAAGGGTGTGTACTATGTCTATGTCTATATGTGAATGCATGCAAAAGAAATACGGGGAAAAGAAGGAATATTTACAAGTGTGCTCGTTCAAGCCCCGCGACTTGATGCCTACGTATCCTTTTCAGGAATCAGAGCGCCGTAGTTCGGCTCAAGATTTTCTGTTTGTTTTTGTGTTTTTTAGTTGGGCGGCGTTAACGTTCGCGCTCTTGCACAAGGGGACAGCCTAGGATGCAATGGAGCGGAAATAACGGTGCCCTTAAGAAAGCGAGAGAAGAGAGAGAGAGTTTGAGTGTTTCGAGGAAATCCCTTAAGCAAGGGAAACTCGAGTTACTCTTTGGTTTGTGTTTTTTAAAGGTCGGGAACTTACGCCTGAATGGAACCCTTAAGCAAGGGAGCTCCAAGCACTCGAACATCCCTTAAGCAAGGGAAGTTACAAGCTATCATTCCCTTTTTATTAGTCAAAGTATTTATTAGTCATTTTTCATGCGTTTTCTTGGTATTTTTTAATGGGAGTTTATTCAAGTATTTTTAGATGTTTTATGGTTGTAAAAGAAAAAGAACTAGCCTAAGAAAACTAGCCTAATATGAATGGGGAATTTCTACCTAATATTATCATGGTCTCTACCTAAGGTTGGGATTTAAAGGAAGCATGAAAAATAAAGCAAAAGGTAGAATATTGAAAATGGCATGAAAAAGAACAAGTCAAAACATATCACAAAAATGAATTAAAAATACTATTATTTTTTATGGTTTTTATGAAAGAAATGAGTTCAAAAGATTAATATCAAAATTAATCTAAAATCTACTTATTTTTTATATGAGTTTTTTTTAATGTCAACGATTACCTAAAAGTCTAACAAAATAGTGATTATTATCATGTTTTTATTATCTAAAAAAAAATAGAACAAAACTATGTCAAAAATACTAAATCTAACATGAAAGGATGGGCTCAGGGGGGTGTTATCTGAAAATTACGGTGCAGTCAGCAAATGGGCGCAGGGCCCAAAGGAAGGGGGCCCAAGCAGTGTTTTTTTTTATTCAGCTTTGCCAAAAATGGTGTAATGGGCTTAAAGGAGGTGCGGAGTGTAGAACGGCCCAAGGATAATGATCCACAGATTGATTATCATTTCAGTTATTGAATTAAAATAAAAAAGGGGGAATTTAAAAAGAAAATTGATCAAACGGTGCGTTTTGGGGCTAAACGCGTGTGACCCTTGAGATCTCATTTTTCAAACTCAATTCTCCAATCTCGTTCTTCTCTCTACTTACTTGCCTCACCGGAGCGATTTCCGGCGGGAACACTACCGCCGTCGCCGCCGTCTCTAATCTCCCCCGATCAACTAAACCTGAACATAAACCTAGCCTAAAATTACGCCCCGAGATAGATTACGTCCATAGATTGCACAGAAAATCCTTCATTTGGCCGGATCGATGAATTCCCTTCCGGAACCCTAGGTTCTAGAAATTCAAATTACATGGCGACGGCGAACGGGAAGACATCAAGACCTTGGGGGAAATAACTGTGGAAGCTTACTCTACGCAATGGTGCTAAGAATCAAGCAGGTAATACGCGAAAGTGATCGATCAGAAAACTTACCGGTGATGACGATTCTTGAAGACGCTTAAATGGAGAAGAAAATACCAGAGGTAACGGCTTCGAATTCCTTTACTGTTTATTCCCCTCGCTTCACTTGTTCTTCTTTCTCTACTCTTCTTCTTCTTCTTCTTCTTCTTCTTCTATGAATTCGTCTCTTCTGGTAGTCTCTTTTCTGAGTCACGATGCTTCTTCGCGATGTTGGTGTCGCTGGTTGATACGTGAAGGAGATGGTGGTTGGAGTATGGTTACGATTTCTATTAGAAGTGAAGGATTGAGGAAAACTGTGGTTGAGGAGTACAGAGGTCGAAATTGAGAGAAGGTTTAGGGAGAGGATCCGAGGGAGAGAGAAGAGAAGTTGCAGGTTATGGTCTATGGAGATTGAGTGGAGAAGAAGATGAGGGTGATGAAGAGTGAAAGGTGAGTGCGATGAATGAAGCGTGTGTGGAGAAGAAGAAGATAATGGCGTGTAACCTTGAGCTTGAAGTGATGATTCTGTTATATAGAGATTTGGAGAGAGTGAAATCAGTTAGAGGGAGAATTGATTAGAGCCTCAGGATTGAGAAAATCTGTTATGAATTGGAGGGTGAGGATCTGTCGGTTATGGAGGTTAGGGAGTTGGTTATGAATCTGTTAGGAGTGTTTCAAAGTTAGTTATAGGAGTTATGGTTAGTTCTGTTAATGGTTACTTAGCATAGAAATTAGTTAGGGATGGGGGAATATGAACTGTTGGATTGAGGGAAGGAGTTATCAGATGGAGTGTGAGATTGAAGTCGGTTATGAGTTGGTTTTGAAGTTAGTTACAACTTCTGTTATGTTAGTTTTTGAATCAGTTAGGTTTGTTTAGTTCTGAAAGTTTGTTATGTGGAAGTTGGGAAGAAGTTAGAAATCGATTACAAAATCTGAATTCTGTTGCAAAGAGTTGCTGGGTGGTTAGAGATGTTTTGAAATTCTGTTTTGTGGTTTGTGTATGGTATGAATTGAATGAATATATTGAATTTTGGTAAGGGTTGCAGCTTAGAATATTTTTGAACAAGGCTTTGGTGGTGTAGGTAAAATAATGCTGATATGATTTCTTCACTCCATTTTTGTTATGAATTTCTGTATTTTTCTGTTGTGGTTTGAAAGCTGAACTGATTTTTGATACATCCTGTGCAGTATGTTGTAAACTCTTCATTGCTTCCAATTATTTTTATCCAGTATTCAGTTGTCTTTTTTCTTCGAATGAAATTGATTTTGCACCTGTTGAATTCTGTTTGGTTAACTATGTTATAGTTGAGGTGAGCTGGAAGTCGAAGACCCCTGTCAGTTGCAATGCGGGATATGAGCTGAAGGCTGAGTTTTGCTAGTATTTTGGTTTTTTCAGTTATGTCAATGAGCTGCAAGTGGATGGTTTGAATTGCATCGTGACGCAGGTTGGTATATTTTGGTATTTGAAATAGTGATTATATGAATTTATGCACATGGTTTTCGGGTAGGCTGACTTACGATCTTAGGCGTGATATCTTTGATTTTTTTATGGATGGTATAGAAGTGATGACGCAATTTTGGTTATGGATTGTTAGTTATTGAAACGGAACCGTTATTTCTTTTTTTGTGTTGGAACTGATTGGAAAAAGTATTCTGCTGCAGCTTATGTAATGAAGTCGAGGAGAGCTGGTTTGGTAATGTGGACTTGTTCGAGGATGTAAGTTGATGATGGCAAGGTATTCTGAATGTTGCAGGGACTGTTTTCTTTTTGTTTATATGTACGGCTGCTCTGAATGTGATGTGGTTGAATTGTTTGAATGCTGCAGGGAGGATTAGCTTATTTCTGAACTGTCGAAACTGAACTGATCGTGTGGACTTGAGTACAATCACGCTGCAGCTTTATACGCTCATTTGATGCACAGAAGGTAAACTACTGGTTTGCTTTAGATTTGGGTGACAAATTGGTTCACCGCGGCAGTTCATTGGAAAGGTTTGTTAGTGAACTGTCAAAGCCATTTTTGTTGTATGAAGGTTATGTAGATTAATGTAGGGCTGGCATGTGGTAGAAAGGGTATGGTTTAGTGTATGTGTGAGCTGAAACCTGTGCATGAGGTAGCAATATGTATGGAGATGTTTCGACATTGTACAAAATGTATGAATGCATTTGTTTTGAATTGAGTTTTTGAATTGGTTTTGAATAATATGAAAATGAATCTGTTTTGGTTTAGTTTGTGGAACTGTTTTGAATGAAACTAGTTGTATGATATGGTTAGAGGTTTGAATTGGTTCTAGTAGAGGTTAGAATTATGTTGGAAATTGGCTGTAAGTTATGTTCATATGGATGTGGTTAGGTAAACTGAAATGGTTTTCTCTTTATGCAGGTATTATGGACATTTGAGTTCAATGATGCGAATTGTGGCATAGCAATCAACAAAATGAAACTCAAGGGAAGCAAGACTTGAAAAGGAAGATTGGGTATAGGATAGACTTAGGACAAAGTTTGTATAATTTATCTCCAAATAATGGTTGGATTTGTAATGTTTCCTTTTGTATTGGACTGAATATTTTTGTAGACTTCTTGTAATGGACTTGGAAGGATTGAATGAACAATTAAATATATGGGCCTCGGATCCTTTGAATGTGTGCTCTTTTCTTTCAAATTCTAAATCAAAGTTGATGATTTTCTTTCCCTCCACTTGAATTTGTGTTGTCATGGATTTAAATATTTTCCTTTCTTTTTGAATTTGTAACGTGGCATAGTCAAAGAATGTAGTATTTGCCAAATGCCAAAAGATGAGCAAAACAATAGTAGTTGGTCTACAAAAGTCAATCTTCTAAGGTTGACTTTGTTGACCAAAAGTCAACTCATGAGCTCATATTTTTGAATTCACTCCTTTCCAAGCCAACACGTTAAGAACCCCAATCCATTTATTCTTTGGCCTCTAAAATCAAATCAAGCACCTGTTATATAAGAAACTTACCCGAGCGAGTCAAAGTCTCGAACTACTGTATGACCATTGTAACAAAAGACTTGATGAGATGCGCACGAGCTCGAGACCCTAATTAAAGAGTCTCGATCCAAACAGCTAGGGAAATAAACCCTAGCCCATGACGAATGACCCCATGCTTTGTATATGTTTATTTGATGAATGAATGCAAGGTCATGTTAATGCCCTAATGATGGTATGCAGATGAAATGGAAAGTATAAGCCAGTTAGAAATAAAGGGGTAGGACAAATTTGGGGTATGACACCCAGGACTCTTAAACACATCAAGGAGAGTTGAATGGTGCCGTTGGTTGGCGTTAAAACGGTCTAAATCAATGAGACCGAAACTTTGCTATGGCAAACCCTAACCATGGTGAACCTTACTCTATCCGCTTAAGCTTCGAACCAAGGACCCAGAACCTGTCTAAAGAGCACAAGGAACTCTTATATATCGTTAGATTTCATTAACACACTACAAGATATCGAAAACGAAATTTTTTTACATGAAGAACATCATGAACCTGGGCCGAGCATTATAAGAAGCATGGGGCACCTTTAACGTGTTGATATTACCTTATACCACCTGGGGAGAAAGATTGAATGACTTAAGAATCTTGAGATTGCTTAGGGCAAGGATCTCGAATTTTTGCACTTTCTTTGATATTTTGATAGCTTTGAAACCCTTATCCTTTCGCCAAAATTCGTCCTCCCCTTATTCTAAGTATTTCTTAAAATATATATGAGTTCTTTAGGGTTTCTTTGGGCTTGAATACTAAGTTTCTAGAGAGAATGTGATTTCATTAAAAAATATCTTTATTCTTTCTAAAATTGGCTATTTTTAATCATGATCAAGCTCCCACGAATTTAGACCTTCATATGATGTTATTTGGGCCCTTAGATGATTAAGAAAGGAACCCCCATGATTTAGTTCATATACCTTGGATTTTATTTTATTTATTTTGCATTTATATGTATAAAATTCAAATAAAATATAACTAAAATATCAAAAGGATGATGATTGTTTTATAGGCCCTTATACATGTCATGGGTGTGTTTGAAATACAAATTCTAGGCCCATTGGTTAAAAAACCAAGTTTTGAACACTTAGGGTTTCATGCACATCTTGAAAATCGCTCAACTTTAACCATGCGTATTTCTCTCAATTTTAACCCTATGGAGGTGTTTTTAATCAATTTAGAAAGCTTAGAGAGTCCTCTAAATGATGTCTTTGGTTTCACCTCAATTGGAGTTTCTGTGCTCAAGTTATGAGCTTTGACCCAAAAGGTATATTTCATTGACTTTTAAAAGGACCCGTAATGTTTTTTTGTCCATATCTCCCAAATGGCGCATTTCTGGATTTTGGGCCCAACATCAAAGTTGTAGAGAATGAAATTTCCTTGAGAATAGGCTTTGGTTGGACAACTTCTGACAAACCATGTGAGATTTATGACGAGTCAAAGTTGAGTTGACTTTTCCCTAAAAAACCCTAATTTGAATAGGAGAGAGTAATTGAGAAAAACCCTTGAACCTCGAGTTATTGAAGATGACATGAGGAGGGCAAATTTTGGGGTATGACAAGTAAAAGCAGCAAAAGAAAGGCTCGAGGTAGTTGACAAAAGTGTGAAACATAAATTGCAGCATTGTACTATTCACCAAAGCATTAAATGCTCCCAACGGTCATTTCCTCTCAACGCCTATAAATAGAAGTTCTCATCAGAAGCTGAATACAACACTTGCGCAAATATACAGAATTGCTGTCAAATTCAAAAGCTTACGAACTTCATCTTCAACCTCACAAACTCTTGTAATATTTAGTGAGTGTTAAGTTTAGAACTTAAGAGAAATATCACAGTTGTGATTACAGCTTTATTAGAAGCAAATCTATACTCTTGTAAACGTTATTTTTACATTGATTGTAAAAGGATTCCTAGAGTGATCAAGTTGTGATCTGTAGACTCTAGAGGACTTAGAGGTTATCTAAGTGGAAAACCATTGTAATCAGTTGGATTAGTGGATTAAATCCTCAGTTGAGGTAAATCACTATAAGGGGGTGGACTGGAGTAGTTTGGTTAACAACGAACCAGGATAAAAATCATTGTGTTGATTGTTTTTATCTTCTAAGTTTTTGAGATACACTTATTCAATCCCCCCTTTCTAAGTGTTTTTCTATCCTTCACAGTGTCCCAGTACTGATGACGAAAGAGCCTATATGAATAGCATCCCATATGCTAATATAGTTGGTTCTTTGATGTATGATATGGTCTGTACTAGACCCGACATAGCATATGCAATAAGTCTTGTAAGCAGGTACATGACGAATTCTGGAAAGGCTCACTGGCAAGCATTGAAGTGGATTTTAAGGTACTGTTACCCAGAAATATGGTAAACAAGCGCTAGTTTCCTTTTTAAAGGTTACTTTTGCGGAATCAACTAGAATATTCCAGGACTAATTGCTTTTATTTGTCTATTATGTGTATCTGGTTTGTATTAAATGCAGTAATAACTTTAAAGTAAAAGTAAACACTGAAATTCAAGACTTTAAAGTAAATGAAAGCAATAAAAAGCAGTAAATGTGCACTGAAAGTAATGCATAATGTAAAATGACTGCATAAATTAAACTGGTGCGCATACATACATTCCAAAGTTGCACTCATCACTCATTATTGCACAGAGATTTGAGTTTACTTGTGTTTTTGTAGAAAATGCGGACCCTAAACTGTTCCTTTGGAACTTGCTTAAATAGTGAAAATAAAATAACTACTACTAACGGTCGACTGATCACTAGCCAACACGTGTCTTCGACATGCAGCATCTTCGTCTGTGAGGCTTCCACGCGTCCTGTAAAATTGCTAAAAAACTGTCTGAAACTGCTTCTTTTGACTTCTAATGCCTTCCGACTTCAAAGCTATACTTTGGCAAAACACCTAAGTTTTTGCTTATTCTAGTCGAACATGCATGGCAGACTTGCTAACTTTAGTCGAACCCTGGCAGTGATGGTCTTTCATAGTCGAACGGTAGTCTTGACTAAAAGAACTTTTAATCAGACTATTTTGCCTCAGACTATTTAATAATCTCATATATCTCAGAGACCACTTATCATTATTAGCAAGTCGAAATCCTAGGGTAACAAATTTCCCCCCAAGCGACTTCTTTCGACTGATTTAAAAAAGAGAAAGATGGCGTTTCGTTTTCTTCTTAGGTTTCGACTTTTATTATCTTTTAACGCCATGATTACTTTGTGCATCCCTAAACACTAATTATTACCTAAAACCTAGGTAGTGGGCTATAACTGCTCCCCACTTTCTAAAACCAGTTTCCAAAGCGTTTTTTGAAGTGACCTTTGATTCAACAACTTCTTTTTCCACACGATTTCACCAACGTCATCATAGTCCCTATATATATGTGAGCTTCTTCTCCCTTTTTCTTTTCTTCACGTTTTCCTGTTCTTCCCAAGCGTTTTTAGAGCACTCTTTTTCTCTAACCTTCAAGCACTTGTTTTCTTCTTTCCTTCAATACACAACAATGGCTGCAAACACCACTATGAATACCAACACCACCGTCTATGCTACAGGCTCTAACCCTTTAGGAACCATTATATCTCGTGAAGAAGAAGAGCAGGGGTTGGATTTCGTTCCTCAACCCAAACTTACAGAAGCCAAAGCCATTATTTGGCAAAATCAAATGCTAATCCCTTTTCAGATTACTGACAAACTAGTAGCTTTCTCAGGGCCATTACCAGATCATCGTTCTCATCCAGCACAAACCACCGGTTTTTTCCCCTCATTTCAAACTACAATGCCTGTAGCATTTGATAAACCACGTCCTCTCGACCTGAAGTTTATGGATCCTTCAGTGAGGGTTTTTCGTTTGACCCCAGCTCCTGGCAACAAGGAGTATCTGGCTTGGCTCAACAAAGTTCAAGCAAAAAAACAACAAAGATGGGAGGAATTGGGTATCTTCGACGCCATCCAATTGTCTAGAACTGGTCATAAGGTTTGTCCCCCTATGCTGCTTGCCTCGTTATTCTTCTGGGAAGGTTCGACCAACACCTTCCATCTTCCTTGTGGAATGATGACTCCCACTCTCTTCGACATGGCTGCCATCACAGGGCTTTCGCCCTTGGGTGAGATCTTCGACCCAACTCTTCCGACAGAAATAAACTTCAACTTCACCAACGCTACCATCACCAAATACATGCAGGATCATTATGACAAGTCTACAGACGAAGTCTCTGATGAAGAGCATGTTGCCTTCCTCACTTATTGGCTTTCATATTACCTGTTTTGTCCAGGGTCGGTTCAAATAGCTAAGGCTTACATACCCCTGGCTATCCAGATTCATGAAGGTCGAAAAGTCTCTTTAGGTAAGTTTCTACTTGCTTATATTTACCATAGCTTGGGTATAGCGTCTTTAAGGATCAAACGCCTTCATGAAACCCCAAAACAGCTATCTCTGTCGGGACCCTACTGGCTTTTGCAACATTGGTTGAATGCTACCTTCGAGTCACATATTGGTTACACTGTTTCTCGATCTATTTTGGAAGTCATGTATGACAGGAGAGTCGAAGGCATCAAACTTGCCTTTCAAACTCCTCAAGATGAGTCTAACAGGCCTAACCTTCTCAAATATGTGAAAGTATTTTCTGAATGTAAAACATTCATAGCTTTTATGGCTCCTTTCTCAAATAGGTGTTTTGGACCAACTTGGTTTAAAGCCATTTTCCCTGGAAACACTCCAACCCTTCGAGCTCAATTAAATGCTATTTGGGCTGCTTTTCTGACCCCAACACTCCTTTCTCATCGCATTGAGTCGACCGGTAAGTGTTATGGGTTTGTAGGTTATCAACCAAACTTGGTCTCTCGACAATTTGGTTTGAGCCAAATGCTGCCCAAAAGCCTGTATTCCCATGATGGTGACATTTGTTACTCTGGTCGACCGTTCACAGCCCGTCAACATCTCGACTGCTTAAAATTTCATAACAAACAATCCTTGGAACACCCCACCTTTACCTTTCAGAATTCTTACTTCACAACCAAAGAGTTTAGTGAGTGGTGGTCTGAGTATTACCAACTATATGATGGGAATTCGTTTGTCAAGAAACTGAATACTGCGTTCGACGTGCTGGAAGATCAACTTACCATAAGTAAGTATTTTTTACGTCTAGCTTCGTTTTCTCATTACAATGTGCAATGTTCTAATTTCATTCTTAGATCTTTCAGGGCCTGACCTTACCAATCAAGTCGAAGTCCCTGCTCCTAAACCAGGTCGAAAGCGTCCCAGTACGTCGAACTCCACCACAACCAAGAGAAACAAATCTATAAGAAAGGTATTACCCTAACCTTTATTCTTTTATCAATAACACCTCGACCTTTGTTAATTGTCATTTTCTCTTTAGCTGGTAGTTCCTGCTGACTCAGACGAAACTACGTCTCCACCAAAATCAAGAAAGTGAAATTTTTTCACGACCTCCGCTTCCAACTCCAACAAAGAAACGAAAGGGTGTTAAAAACATTCCTAAAGTTGTTGTCCAGTCCCAAACAATTCCAACAATAATCCCTTCTTCGTCTCCAGTTCTTCCTGAGGTAACTTAGCACCATCTTTTAATGTATTTCTTTCAACAAATTATTTTCTAACCTGTTTCCTCTAAAATAGAATACATCAACTGTCGACCACACTCAAGAGAAGATCGTTGAGGTTGCTGAAAAAATTACTGAGGCTGCTCCTGACTTCAACCTTTTTAGTCCTCAGAGGACTGACGCTTTTGGAAGCACCACTGATTCAGCTAAAACTCCAGGTCGAAGTCGAACGGAGCCCCAAGACAATCCCATCATCGACCAAGATCAACCTGCAATTAAAAATGTTGAAGTTGCTGACCATGCCTCTCGTCCAGAACACAATACCATTTCTCAGTCCAAACAACATCCTACTGTTGACGACACTAACTCCAACAGTTCTCTTAGTCAGGAGGAGATTCTGAACTTGAAGAAGACTAATCCTTTAGAAGCTCTCTTTCGACTTCAGAAGCTGCGGCCAAGTTCTCTTGATATTCCTGCTCAGTCAACTAATCTTGATGCTGAAATCGATGCTTCTCTTGTCGATGCTATGTGCCAACTAAAAGCCCACCTAAATGAACCTGAGTTTCTTGCTGTCCTTGAGAGTTTTGAACATCTTGGTGGAGACATTCGCAAGTTATTAGATTCACTCATTAAAGATTCTCTTCCAGCAGTTGTTGCTCAGTTCTTCTTTGATTTTGAGGCGTACTTCGACCAGCTCTGGAGAGACCTCATCACAAAGAAAAACATCAATCGACAGGCAAAGAACAAAGAGCGCGAAATGGAGAGAGAATGGGATGCCAGTGCAGCCTCGACTAAGAAGGTTGAAGAATTTCAGGAGAAAACTTTAAAGTTTTCTGACAAGGAAGGAGAAATCGACAACAAGATTGCTGACTATAAGGCCCAAATTAATGCTCTCAACAAGAAGATTCAAGATCTTGAACAAGAGAAAATCACTTTGGCTCAAACTGAGGAAATCCCTTCGCCTGAAACTGTTAATCAAGAGGTTTTGAAAGGACTTGGTCATGGTGAAAATGCCCTCAAATTGGAAAGTAGCATTCGACAACTTAGACAAAACTTGTCTCGACTTGACTCTAAAATTGACTTTGAGTCGGCCAAGCTAGCCTATTTTAGGAACAACTTTCCTACTTTGTAATTTTTATTTTCGACTGACTGTCCATGTACTTTTTAATGATCTTTTTGTAATGACTGGCTCAATTTTCAGCCATTTCTAATATAATCTTTGGCTTTATTCTATTATGCGAATTTCCTGAAGTATAGGTTTATATTTTTTCAAATATTTACCATTTATCCTCAAGATTCGACCATCTGAATTCAGTTCTTCAATTTCATATGCGTTGTTTGAAAATACTTGCAAAATTTTAAACGGCCCTTCCCAACTTGGGGACCATTTACCCAATAATTTATTCCTTTGATCCATGGGTAGAATAACTTTCCACACATAATCACCTACTACGAATGTTTTCTCTTTTACTTTCTTATTGTAAGCTTTTGACACTTTTTTCTTTTGTCTTATTAACCTATCCAACGCTATTAGTCGTTCTTCGTCTAACTCTACTAATTCATTCAAACTAATCTTCGACTGTCCCATATAAAACTATTCATGGAACAATCGTTCTAACTGATTCCATGAAAATACAGATTGTGGAGGTAAGGTCGTGAACCAAGTAAAAGCATTTTTTGTTAAAGAACTTGGGAAATATTTCACCTTTAAATTCTAATTGTTTGCTAATTCTCCAGCCTCTGTCTGGAACCTAGCAATATGTTCGACTGTCGATTCGCCAGTCTCACCAGCAAATTTGGTAAATTTTGGGATTTTCCAATCCCTAGGCAATTATGTTTGCCTTACATACTCTGACAATGGGGAAACAAAATTTGGTCTGTGCAAACCTACATTTATTCCATTCTGAACTAAAATTTGTTCGACTACATTAGAGATATTATTATGTCCAACATTGACATCTTGCTGGATATTTCTAAGAACCTGATCAGCATCTTGATGTCTTTGTACTACTCTAGGGATCTCTTGCTTAATTTGGTCCCCATTTCTCGTAGTTTCAACTACTCTTACATTCGACCCTTGTGGAGTCGAAAGGTTTGGTTGTGGGGGCGCTCCAAAGAAATCTGCTATTCTGGCCATTTGTCCAGCCAATATTTCATAACTTTGGTTCGTATTGTTTATCATGGGAGTAAAAACTGTTCCCATTTGTTGAGTAAGGGCATTTACCATTTCATGGTTGCTTTCGTCTATTTGTTGTCGGATTGACAACATTGACGTAGTACTCAGAGATGGCAATGTCTGGTTAATATAACCTATGCCCATATGTCGACCCCCTAAGTTTGATGTGCTTGTTGCCATCATATTGTCAGAATATGATGAAGGATTCGTGTGTAAACCTTGCATCATAGAAGTGGGCATTCCAAACTGAGGGTTAAAACCTGGTGGAGGTATCATTTCTTGAAACGGCGGTCGTAATGGGTTAAATGGTGACCGTGTATTCATTGGTGACGATACCAATGTTTCTGCCGTCGATCCACCAGTATTTGTTGTTCTAACTGGGGACGAATTTGCGGCATTTTGTGATGTTGTTCCGGTTAGAACAACTCCTTGATTTCCAGAGAGGTCAGAATCATTTGTATTAACTTCAGACATGTTAGTTAATTTTCGACCACTTCTTAGTATCATACATAACTCTTACACTAACAAATATTAAACAAACAGCAATTGACGTGTCCCACCGGGTGTGCCAATTTGTTTACCCAGAAATATGGTAAACAAGCGCTAGTTTCCTTTTTAAAGGTTACTTTTGCGGAATCAACTAGAATATTCCAGGACTAATTGCTTTTATTTGTCTATTATGTGTATCTGGTTTGTATTAAATGCAGTAATAACTTTAAAGTAAAAGTAAACACTGAAATTCAAGACTTTAAAGTAAATGAAAGCAATAAAAAACAGTAAATGTGCACTGAAAGTAATGCATAATGTAAAATGACTGCATAAATTAAATTGGTGCGCATACATACATTCCAAAGTTGCACTCGTCACTCATTATTGCACAGAGATTTGAGTTTACTTGTGTTTTTGTAGAAAATGCGGACCCTAAACTGTTCCTCTGGAACTTGCTTAAATAGTGAAAATAAAATAACTACTACTAACGGTCGACTGATTACTAGCCAACACGTGTCTTCGACATGCAGCATCTTCGTCTGTGAGGCTTCCACGCGTCCTGTAAAACTGCTAAAAAACTGTCTGAAACTGCTTCTTTTGACTTCTAATGCCTTCCGACTTCAAAGCTATACTTTGGCAAAACACCTAAGTTTTTGCTTATTCTAGTCGAACATGCATGGCAGACTTGCTAACTTTAGTCGAACCCTGGCAGTGATGGTCTTTCATAGTCGAACGGTAGTCTTGACTAAAAGAACTTTTAATCAGACTATTTTGCCTCAGACTATTTAATAATCTCATATATCTCAGAGACCACTTATCATTATTAGCAAGTCGAAATCCTAGGGTAACAGGTACATAAATGGTTCTCTGAATAGGGTCCTAATTTATGGTGGAGCCTTGGGTGAAGATAATAAAGCAGTAATAGAAGGATATGTCGACTCTGATTATGCTGGTTGTATGGATTCCATAAAATCTATTTTTGTATATGTTTTCACTATGTTTGGCACTGCAATTAGTTGGAAAGCAACACTTCAGAAGGTTGTTGCTCTATCAACCACTGACGCGGAGTATATTGCCCTAACTGAAGCTCTGAAAGAAGCATTGTGGCTTGAATGTTTTGCTAAGGAGCTGAAACTTCAAGGTGAAGGTATCACTATTAAATGTGATAGTCAAAGTGCAATACACCTGTCGAAGAACTCAGCATATCATGAGCTAACTAAGCACATTGATGTGAGGCTGCATTTCGTTAGAGAAGTAATCGAGCGTGAAGAAGTCCAAGTGTTGAAGGTTTCGACGGAGGATAATGTTGCTGATATGATCACCAAGACATTGTCGAACTGCAAGTTTTTCCACTGTATGCAGTTGATAAAGCTGCATGAAGAAAGCTAGTTTGTTCCCTTGATGGTGTAGAGTTAGGTCCGAGGTGGAGATTTGTGAAATATTGGATCGAACTCTAGTATGGTCGAAGGGTAGCTTCTTGGTTCGACATGATTAAGCATGAAGTCGAAGTTTGTTCACATGCTGGTGTCGAAGATGCTAGGGTTGTTAGCATGTTAAATTAGGTTTTAGTGATTAAACCCTAATTTGTTAAGTTAACTTGTTTATTAAGTTAGCTTGTGTAATGGGTCTTGTGAAAAAAGCCCATTAGTTAGTATGTTAGGTTTTATTATAAATAGCATATTAGTCTCTCATCATTGCATACTGTAAATCCTAATTTAGGGTGAGAGAGGTTATTTGTTATTCTTGTAAACTTGTAATCTTGTTTTCTAAGAGAAAGTAAAAGAATAACAGTTATAACAAATTCTTGTGTTCTTCTTCTTCCTTGTTCTTTATTCATCCCTTATTTTATTCTTTGTTATTGGCATTGAATTCACAACATCATTTATAAAAAAATGGTAAGCATCGCGCACTGAATATTCACCATTCCTTTCTAATTTCCACACAGTTTTATCCTCCTGAACCACTCCAAATAACGGAGTATTGAGAACTATCTCCACTAGTCCCTCCCCTACAAGAGAATAAATCAGGTTAGCGTTTCACTGCTTGACTTTAGGTTGCATCAAGTCTGAAACTTTCAGCCTGGATATCACCGGGTTATTCGGCCATGGATTCATCAACGATGTACTATCATGCAACCAATTTTGACCCCAAGCTTAAATACTCTCTCTCAAACCGATACTCCATTTGTACCCTCCTCAAACACCAAATTTCGAACTCCAAATGCTTCTCCAAACATAACTCCATTTGTACCCTCCTCGAACAACAAATTTCGAACTCCAAAAGCTGAAATCTAATTCGGAATAAAATATTTAACGTGTGTATTACTGTATTTGCATGTCTACAAAACCCATTACTCATATTGAAAAAAACAAACATAACATTATTAAATATGCATAACAACTTTTTGAAACATGCTTATAAAAAAAACAAACATAACATTATTAAATATGCATAACCATGATAGATGAATCTTATCCAACACCGTGTCAAATGCCACCATTAAAAGATCATTAATAAAATCCAAATTAAATAAACAGAGTGGGACCCGAACCACATCACCACGTGGTAAAAAAATAATCAATCCTCGATAAAGATTCTCAATCCAACGATCAGAAAACGTCGTATCTGAAATGAGTTCTTTACCCAGTGGCATGACGCGCGACAGAAAAAGCGCCAGTCTCTGTTTGGGACCCTTCCCCGAAACTTCGCAGATTCCGTACTCTTTCCTCCTTTTCCTTTTGCTCTACATACTTTTTCTTCTATTTTTGGCAGATCCTGTTTGGCTGCTCAATAAACAGACGAAAAATTACTCCAAACGTATTTTTGAGTCAAACTGAAAACTCGAGATTTCAAAGTTAAAACCTACCACGGCACCAGTTCTATCTGCTGTGGAAGTCATTTTATATTCTTTCAATTATTTTTTTTCTGAGCAACCAAACAGAGAATTAGCAGAATGCATGGGAGGTACGTTGATGTGGCGAGGGAGAAGCGGAGTTTGGAATCGAGTTCGGTTGATGATGGTCAGCCTGATCGGAAACGACCTGCTTTGGCTAGGTTAATATGTTGCTTTGATAGTTACTTAATTCCATTTTCAATTTCAATTGTTTTTACTGTGTTAAGATATTAGAGTAATTGGTTTTTGATAGATTCAGCTTAATTTCAATGTTTGTGTTGAATTGAATCAAAATGTTGCAGTGTGATTGTTGAAGCACTGAAGGTAGATAGTATGCAGAAGCTTTGTTCATCATTGGAGCCTATTCTACGCAGAGTTGTAAGAAAATTCAGTTCATTGTGGTATTAATTCTTAATATGATTATTTGTTTATTCTATATTTTAAATTGATTGATTTTTTTTACTGTATTACCTTAAGATATCAATTGCATATTTGAAAGAGTTGTGAGAATCTAACCCAATTGGCCCCTAAAACAAGGGGTTGTTGAATGTCTCGTAGCTAAAATTTATTGTTCTTTAGTCCAGTAGGTCTTGTATGTAGAATCTATCTCAGAGTGCTGTCAAATGCAGCGTTGTTAAATATCCGGTATAGTGCCGGTTCAGAATTTTGGCTATCCGATACGAAAGCTAGTACTGCATTTCGACTCCGCTATGCTCAAAATAGCGGCGCTTTTCTTAAAACCGCTATAGCTGACTATGTATTGATATTGGAATGGGTTAATGTTGTAAGTTTTGTTAGCAATGGACCAATATTATTATTATTATTTTTAGTAATAAGTGGTGAACCCATATTAAGTGGTGGAGTGCTGAGTTGGTGTGGGTAATATATATAATATTTCCTGAATCCACAGCCTAGGTAAACAAAAATAAAAAGAGAAAGGTAACTCTCAGGCCTAGTGTTGTTGGCACTTCATTTAAAACGAAAAGAAGTCGGCTGGTGGTTCTTCAACTTAGAAAGGAAAACAACATGTGATTGAAGTGCGAGATCCTGTCTTGGTCGAATCAAAAGTAGAATTTGAGAAAATTGATTCAGATGATTCAACTTAAGAAGCCGAAGGATATACCTCACTATATGAATATGAGGATAATGATTATGTTCGGGTAAAGGAGAATAATTAGATCTTTTATCACTAGTTAGACTTAGAACTATCAATTATTAGTTGTTTTGAAGTTTGAACTACTTAACTTTTGAGTTTTAATTTCTATTTTTAGCTTTTTGCAGCAATGTTTAGTTGTTTGAACTTGAGATTTTCATATCGGTATTTTGGTGGTCTGCTATTTTCCAAGACCTGCTATTAACAACACTGGTCAAATGTGATTTTATGAAGTACCTTTAAAAATGAAGTGAATGTATATTGCTTGGCATGATAATGTTTGGTCATGTGTCTTGTTTCTTATTTTTCTTGCTTGCGACAAAATAGGTCAGTGAAGAAGTGGAGCGTGCTTTGGCTAAACTAGGTCCCACCAAGCTTAATGGGAGGTATACTCTTTGTTCGCGTAGCTTGTTTAATTGTTCAGGAGTATCATAATGAGTCAGGATCATAGGCTCATCTGGTCTGTTAATTCTGAAAATATTTGGTTGGATGATTAAAAATTTAGGCCTATTTCCAATTTAAAAATGGGAGGAACTTTCCACATCTCCCGGCATAACTTTGGATTGACACACTATATCGTGGATCATTTTTTGTGGTTTTAGACTGAAGCATGACACTGAAAGCTATTATATTTGGTGATTGGGATTGTGGTGTTTATTTCAACTTATATATCACAACTGTTTGTAGTACCAAGATGGTTTTTTCAATGCTCTAATTAAAATTCAGGTCTTCTCCGAAACGCATAGAAGCCCCTGATGGAAAATATTTACAACTACACTTCAAGACCAGACTATCCCTTCCCCTTTTTACAGGGGGGAAAGTGGAAGGTGAGCAAGGGACACTCATACATATTGTTTTAGTTGATGCAAATACAGGCCATGTTGTCACGTCAGGCACAGAGTCATGTGCCAAACTAGATGTATTTGTTCTTGAGGGGGATTTCAATAATGAGGATGATGATAATTGGGGTGAAGAAGAGTTTGAGAGTCATATTGTGAAAGAGCGGGAAGGAAAAAGGCCCCTTCTGTCTGGCGATCTGCAAGTCATATTAAAGGACGGTGTTGGAACACTGGGTGAGCTCTCATTTACTGACAACTCTAGTTGGATAAGGAGTAGGAAGTTCCGATTGGGGCTGAAAGTTGCCTCAGGTTGTTGTGAAGGAATGCGTATTCGCGAAGCCAAATCAGAAGCTTTCACTGTTAAGGATCATCGTGGAGAATGTAAGTTCATTATTTCTCTATATTTGTTATATCTTTCTACGAGTAAATTTTAACGAAATTTCCATTGGACTATAGTATACAAGAAACACTACCCACCTGCCTTGCATGATGAAGTTTGGAGGCTGGAAAAGATTGGTAAGGATGGTTCCTTTCACAAAAGGCTAAATAAAGCAGGAATATATAATGTTGAAGACTTCCTAAGACTTGTGATCAGAGACCCTCAGCGATTGCGGAATGTAAAAATCTAAACTTTTACACATTTAGGTTGTTAATGTCAAATCTTAGCTGACTTAAGAATTGAGATGTTTGATCATAGTTTAACTATTTTTATGTAGATTCTTGGAAGCGGCATGTCAAATAAGATGTGGGATATCCTTGTTGAGCATGCAAAGACTTGTGTTCTCAGTGGAAAACTTTATGTATATTATCCTGAGGATGCAAGAAACGTGGGTGTTGTTTTCAATCACATTTATGAATTGAGTGGCTTGATTACCAATGACCAGTATTTCTCGGCTGATTCTCTCTCTGAGAATCAAAAGGCAAGTGCATTTTACATTTAGGTTTTAATTCGCACAACAGTGGTGTCTTGCTTCCATAACAATTTGGTTGTTGTTCCAAGCACTTTGTGATGTTAAAAGATTCCAACTATTATATTCTCATATTTGGCTTCATTATTTTGACATAAAGCCAATGGTTTCTGTTTTAGGTTTATGTTGACACGTTGGTGAAGAAAGCATATGATAATTGGATGCACGTAATCGAATATGATGAAAAGTCTCTAGTAAATTATAATCAGGATAAAAGTTTGGATACTGCTCACCCTCCGGCTCTTATGGGTTCCCATGAGTATTCAAACTCTATTCAACAGTTTTCCATCCCTAGTTTGCCACATACAGTACATACAGGCCAGACTTCAATGGATACAGGAGCAACAGTTGGAGGTATATATTTCCTTATAAAACATTGTTATGTTAGCAACAAAAGCAAACGTGTTCTCCAGTTGTTTTGGTTTACATCTTTGCTTCTGTTTTACTCATATTTTCTCCCCAACCTTTTCTTCACTCTGTTCAATACACTCACCGCCAGTAAAATTTCTATTCAAACTTCAATTTCGCTAAAAGTCCATGATAATTTTTTTATTGATGATTATGTTTATGTCTGCAGGTTATCACGATGGCATAACTACTAGATTCTCCATGCAATCACAGGATGCTAATCTTAGTTCTTCTATTAAATTTGATGATAATGCATTTTCATTGCAAAGTCAGTTAATGAGTGTTCCCCAGCAAGCTCAACTTCAAAAAAATGAAAATGGGCTAGCTCATGGTCTGGCAGAAACAGGCACTCATGGCTTCCAGACTGCCAGCATCTCGGATTCTACTTACAGAGGAGTTGAAGACTTCTTCCCAGAAGAAGAAATACGTATTAGAAGTAATGAGATGCTAGAAAATGAAGATATGCAGCATCTTCTTCGTATGTTTAACATGGGAAGCCATGCCAGTTCTTCCTTCAATGCCCACGAAGATGGGTACCAAAATACATCTGCATACATGCCTGCAAACCACTTGAGCTACAATGTTGATAATGAACCAAACAGTTCCTCAGGCAAAGCTGTTGTGGGTTGGCTCAAGCTTAAGGCAGCTTTGAGATGGGGTATTTTTGTTCGGAAGAAGGCTGCTGACAGACGGGCTCAACTCATTGAATTAGACGACTCTTAAAAATCTTGAAGGAGTTCCTCATCTATTATGATCTGTAACACAAAATTTTCTGGTTATAGCATAACCTGCCAATTTCCTAACTTAAGAGTTACCATCATGCTCAAATTTCATAGCATGACTATGAGGACGTGAACTGGATTGAATTGTTTGGTGCTAGCTTAGCCTAAAATTTCATTGTGCCATAATTCATAGTTGTACAGAGAGACGTGCATGTGCACGAATATGGATCTGCAAAATCACTCATAGCTGCTTGTTGATATTTTGATTTTTCCCCCCAGCACTCATGTTTAAAAGTTTTAAAGGCTTGAAAGTTCGCATGTTTTGCAAGGTCTAAAAGCGTGAAATCCCAGGAAACCGAGTTGAAATCTTACCACATTTGCTAGGCTGAATTAAATTCTGTTTCAATTTGATGTCAAATGCTTGATTGAAGTAGGTTAGGTTTTCAACCTAATTTATGTCTTGTGCAGCTGCCGTGTGGCATAATAATAGCTATCAATTTGAACTGGCAAGTGCACTGTTTTTTTGTTAGCTTTATATACTATTAACCAGTGGGATACCCGTAGCTCAGCGGGCGTAGCTGTTGGTCCGGAGTTCGATCGTTGGCAGCAGCAATTGTAGTATTTTATTTGTAAACAAGTTGGTACTTATAAACCATCAACTTTTTATTAAAAAAAAAAGTCATGCTAACGAGTGTCCCCGGGGCACTGGTTAAACATTTCAATTAAAGAAAATATCATAGAATACATATATTTTGGGTTAAAAAATATCTTTTTACTTTATTAAATAAAACTCAACTTACCTTTTTAATCTCTTAACCAAAAAAAATATCATAAATTCATTGCATTTGAACACACACAATATGCTTTAGTATGCATTGAATACATATATTTTGGGTTAAAACATTTTTTTTTACTTTATTAAATAAAACTCAACTTATCTTTTTAATTTCTTAACTAGTGCCTCTTGGGCACTCGATAGCATTACCCTTAAATCAATTAGTATTATTATTAACAATTGTGAATGACTTTATTGGATTTATGGAACAGATTACGCCTGATGTATGTCATTAGCAACAGGGCCGGCCCTGTGCATGTGCAGGAAGTGCTACAGCACAGGGCCTCATATTTAGGGTGGCCTCCAAATTTTGAAATGTCTAATTTTTTTCCTTAAATATTAATCGAAATAAATAAAATTTTATAATAAAAATCCCATAAATTAAGAAAAGTGTTATGATGAAAACTTAATGCATACAAAAATTGAGATAGATCAAACTTCAAAATAATTATAATTAAATATATTATTGATTAATATATAATTGTATTTTTTATGTGTCTTTTTTAACTATTATAATTATATTTTTATTTTAAATTTGGGCCCATTTTTAAAATTAGAACGGAACCTCTGCATTGATTGGGCCGACACTGATTAGCAATAAAAATATTTTAACTGAAAAATCTAATTTGTATTAACCATTTAACTGAAGTAATTAATTGTATTAATCATGGGTTGTTTTAATAGTATAGAGAATTGCAAGGTCAGGTAATAGTTGGGAGTAGGAACTGATTCAACTGAACAATGATTTACGTGTGGAAATTCCAAAGACACACCAAACACCAAGTAGTACATCCATCATATGTTAGCAATCAGATTTAGCGCAAGACCTAAGCTATCCCAAAACCTAACCCATCTTCTTCAACTATGGAAGGGAAACTTGTGTTTGGCACTAACATGAAGATCAACTCATCTCATTAGTAAGTTTATGGATTCAGAACATCTTAACATATTCTACAGCCTCCTAAGGTTTAATTTATGCGAAATTGTGTTGTGTTCTTGCGTTGAAATTTAGCAACCGGTAATTTGAGGTTTTGATGTGGTGTACATTCACATAGTTTATATTCCTTTTCTTTAAGAATCTATGATTTATACGCTTGGCACTGTTTTGGTTGCTTTCAAGTTGCATGCATTTAGATATAAGGTATAATTATCAATTTAAACTTATTTGTCATATTTGCTCTGCAGTGGCAAGGAAGAAGACAGGGATGAGGGTTGGAAACAATATATGGGTTACATGGACGCCTTGGAGATTGAGGAGGCGCGGGCTGTGAAAAAAGGTAAAACCAAAATGACCGACGGGCGTGGACATGTTCATGGGAACGAAAAAGTATCATAGGGAAAGGTGCCGTTGCGAAGGGTCAACCTTCCACAGGGGTTGTTGCTAAATCTGTCCAAAGCGTGAATGCAAACAAAACAGGTGTCGTGCAAGGGAAAGAAGAGCAAGAATGCATTTATCTGTCTTCTGATAGCGAAAGGTATTTGTATGATTTTTCTAATGTTAAATGGTTTGTAATTGTTTCAATGTTGCAGGGTTTATACTGGGTGGTACGATTTCATGAAGGATCAAATGCTAAAGGAAGGAGATGTCCTAGACTTTTGCATCTGATACTCTCATGTTTATGAGATTTTTGTATCTGTGAAGCGGGCAAGTGGCAAACGGGGAAATGGTGCATGTTGATAACTTTATTGTTGGTTAGATGCAGTAGCAGGTGATGACCTCATTTTAGAAGCGTTAAGGTGGACTATGTGATTTAGCAGCGGTAGAACATGTTGAAGAATCACCAGAAGATGTTGTTTTTTTGTTGTATTATGTAGTATTACAAAATAGGGAACTTTAAGTGGCAATTCTGAACTTTTTTGGTATGGTGTAAATCACGTTTAAATGTCATCAACTGGGTTGTGGCCACCATATGAATCAGATTCTGTTGTTATGCAGTCATATTAAAGATGTTGCAAAATATGTATTTAAAGCATTATATTTAGGCCATGGAATTTGCGTGTTACATACACATTATTTTATTTGTTTTGTGCAGGTGCAGTTATGTAATTGACAATGTGACTTGTGGTCCAAATCACATTAGTGGTTTTGTTGTGACTATATTTCCGTTCGGTTGAGACTATTTAATTTGTATATCTTTTATATACATTTCTTAATCATCATTATACTATATTTATTTACTATTTATAACGACATTGTGTGACCCTTGTGAATGCACGAGTAAATAACGACTTAATTATTTCATTTATGTTTTCTATTAAATTATATATTCTCGACGGACCAAGACTACTTAATTTATATATCTTTTGAAAACTCTCTGATTGTTGGCATGCATTTTGCTAAAACATTCTAAGAAAGATCATGTTGGAAGAGATGCTATATGACTTAGCATCCAGACATCAACATGTTGAACAAGATGTCATGACATCCTGGCTGCAGAAAGCTGATCTGGCAATTGGATCAGGCTCTTTTATTTGCTACAAAAATCTTTATTTCAACTTAGAATATTCGGAAAAATCTTTTAGCTAATAATTTTGCCAAGATGGTTTCAATCAGAAGATTTCCACGCTGTCTATTATTGGAGACATTTTAAGAAAGATTGGATTGAAGACCTAATTTCTTGGAGAACAAGTAGCAGAATTTTGGTAGCCTCACTGCTACGATTTGAAGCCCAGCCCAGAAAAGAATTATCTATATATATAGAAGGGTTGTAACCTAGTTTAGGTGTGGAACTGATATTGTTTGTTTTAGGGTTTATGAATCTTTATTTTTTGTGTGTTCCATATGTGCACATTCACAAACCTTTAGGTGCTGAATGTTATTTTGATCTCTGAAGCTTTTAAGCAAGGAGAGTATTTGCATCCTCGTAAGCTTTTAAGCATCGAGGAGTAGTTTGATCTGGAAGAGTTCTTCTGGTTATTTTTTATTTGATTTTTATTTTGTCACAGGGATTGTGCCTAGAAGGGATTTGAGGAGGGCCTCATACCTAGGTGAGACTTAGGTAGAAATCATAGGAAGGGTAGTGATTAAGTGAGAAGGGTAAACTGGGACTGTTTAACTTCGAATTGATACTATTGAATATTGATTTCATCCTGCCTTGGTAGCCCCCAAAGTAGGAAGGATTGTTCCGAACTGGGTAAACATATCGCTGTGTTATTTACTTTCTGCAATTTTATTGTTGCTGTTGTTATTCGTGTTCATTACTGATAAGTGTCGAAATGTACTTATTTTGTATATATGTTTTGTGACACTTATCGAGTCTTTTGTTGATATTCGTTGAATTATTCCCCGTTTTATGTATAAATACATATACTTTGTGAATAGTTGTATTTTCATACACTTTTATACTGTTTGATAGTTTTTGTGTCTTCTTGTAGGTATTGATGCGTATTTGGAGCACGGGCAATAAGGTGTCGAAGACACGACTTCAAACGCGCGATTTTGAGCAACTCGTCAACAGATAAGGCTCAAAATAAATATGATAAAATTCATCAATTTTGTTGATATTTATTCATTATTAGATAGAAAATTGAATAAGCTTTCCAATGCTTCAAACTGGGTGGAAATCGGAGTTACGGTTCTCAAGTTATGCCCAAAATAAGATTTCAAGTTCTGGTGTAGCGTGCTAAGCGGGCTTAGTGCGCGACGTGCGCTCTGGGCGGTTTGGAAAGTCATTAAATAGGAAAAAAGTCATATTTTTTAGGGTTATGCTTTGGGGTATTTGTTCCCAAAGTCATCACTACCATTTTTGAGTAGGGAGAGCTTGAAAACAACAATGGAGCACTCATCTTGATGATCCGGAGTCGGATTGCTCATCAATCGGAGTTGACAAACCGGGAGATTTGTGATTCTTCTTCTTTTATCTCTATGTATTCTCTATTTGTTGGGTTTGTTTGTAAGTTTACTTTAAGCCTATGTATATTTGTTACTCTATTGTTGTATAAAGTTTGCTGTACAAATCTTAATCGGTGTTTCCTTGATCTTTTTGCTTAAATGCTTTGGATTTGTGTTGTTGTAGAAATAGACATAACAAATCTTGATTAGGGGGGTATCTGTTAGCTTTAGATTCTAGAGATAGGATTTGGGTTAACATCCATGTAATATCTAAGTTTAATGTGTAACACCTGAGGCCGAAGAGGGCAAGGGTGGTATGGGACTGCATTGTTGAAGGAAAGCTTATAAGGATTGATGGATACTACCTATACCAACAAGATGCATCTTCTTTTCGGTAGCCCGTTCCATAAGAACTCCATAGTTAAGCGTGCTTGACTTGGAGAAATTCTGGGATGGGTGACCTTCTGGGAAGTTTCCCGGAAAGCGTGTGGGTGAGGACAAATTATACTGAAAAGACTCATATTGGTTTGTGGGGTCAGTCGATCATCCCAAAAGCAGTCTGGGGTGTTACATAATGTTTATGTGTTGTTTGACCGGTTGAGACATCATCGAAAGAGCAATATAATTGAACTCTCGTCGGTGTTGCAGAAATGGACATTTATGTGAGAGATATGTGGTGATTCTAATGAGTATTGTAGATTGAGTGCGGCGGAGTGATAAATCTAAGTTTGTGAGGAGTAGTTTAGATTCAAACGAGATAAGTTATTCTCTATCAAGAATGTATTTATTTTATGTTCATATGTTATATTTTCTGTTTTTACTTAAAACCCACTTAACTCAAACTCAAGAAATAAGAATTTGTCGAACGGCAGTTCGGTAGAACTAATCCCTGTGGAGACAATAAATTTCCCGGATAAATACTTCCAAAACTTTTGTTGCATGCCGCTTTACCGCTCCAACAATTACTCAGATATAGTGTCGTGACATCTCATTCGACATCTTATATCTGATACCAAAATTTCAATTGGTACCAAAGCAGGCACTCTGCTCTGCATCTGAGTGAGATCTAGGGAAGTTACTTTCTAGTACGATGGACAAAGAAGTTGGATTTTTGAACAGACCGCATGTTCTGGATGGAAGCAATTATGACTACTAGAAACCTCTTATGGTGGCCTTCTTGAAATCTATAGACATCAAGGTTTGGAAGGCAGTTCTGAAAGGGTGGACACATCCTGTTATTGTGGGAGCAGACAATCAACCCACAAACGTGTTAAAGCCAGAGGTAGACTGGGACCAAGAAGAAGAACTCGCGCTTGCCAATTCCAAGGCTTTAAATGCCATATTCTACATAATTGAAAAGAACATCTTTAGGCTGATGAACACATGTGAAGTGGCCAAAGATGCATGGGAGATCCTTAGAATAGCACATGAAGGTACTTCTAAAGTCAAGATGTCAAGACTTCAGTTGTTAATCACTCAATTTGAGAATCTAAGAATGAAAGAAGATGAAAGCATTCATGAATTTCACATGAATGTTCTAGAGATAGCTAATGCATCGAGTGCCTTGGGAGAAATGATTCCCGAAGAAAAACTGGTAAGGAAGATGCTCAGGTCTCTTCCCAAAAGGTTTGACATGAAGATGACGACTATTGAAGAAGCTCAAAACATCAATCAGATGAAGTTGGATGATCTAGTAGGGTCGCTTCAGACGTTTGAATTGAGCATCAATGGTAGATCAGAAAAGAAGAAGAAAAATATAGCCTTTGCTGCTGACACTGAAGTTGGAATGAAGGAATGTGACCTGGATTCAGATGAAGGGTTATCCGATGCAATAGTTCTACTTGGTAGACAATTCAATCGAGTGATGAAGCAGATGAAAAAAATCCAAGATCAAATATCCAGAACAACTCATCTGACATTCACAACTCTCATGATGCTGGAAAGAGTAAGTCTAAAGAGAATCCCACTTATGAAAAAGGTATACAGTGCTATGAATGTGGAGGTTTTGGACACATCAAACCTGAATGTCCAACATTCCTCAAGAGACAGAAGAAAGGTCTATCTGTGACCTAGTCTGAAAAAGACTCTGACAGTGACCTTGAAGATGAATCGGCCAAACATGTTAATGTTTTAACCAGCATGTGGACTGATAATGAGAATGGCTCAGCATATGATGATCTATTTGCTTCATTTAGAGAGCTATGTTGCACAAATGCTGAACTATTTAAAAGAGGGGAGGAACAAAAGGGTCTGGTGCGACAACTGAATAAAGAGAGGGAAGAACAACTGAGGATTATCACTGAACTGGAAGAAGAGATTAGATCCTACAATGTGAACTAAATAAAGTTCAAGAATTCATCAGGATACATGATACTGGTTTCATCTCTAGGGAGGAAACTGTTCAAGGAGAAATAATGACAGCTAACGTGAGCAGCCCAGGGCTGAATGAAGAAGACAAGTCATCTCTGGACTCCAGTCATTCCCAGACGAGCTCTACAATGTCATATCAAATGTCTCAACATCCAAACGAAGGAGGTATGGATATCACTCTAATCTCAAGAACCAAGAAGGAGACAATTGCTGAAAGCTCCTTCAATGATTTGACTGTGCTGAGAGAACAGTTTAACAATATAGGGACTCCAGGGTGAATAATGAAGGGTATGAATAAACTAATAAAATCATATACCTCAAGAAGCATGAGACAGGGTCAGCTGGGTCATGGTCAGGAGAAAGGGTTAGACAAGAGAATAGAGTATCAAGGACCTAGGGATCGATTGGTGAATCAGAAGAATCTGATACTGAGACTTATGTAGGTGAACTTACGATAAATGAAATGGTAGCAGGATTCTCTAAAACTTTCTTGGAGAATGAAAGGCTTTGAAAGAAGGTAATGGAGCATAGAAACTCTACAGCTCTACTACAAGATGAGAAAAATGAAATCTTGGCAATCATTGAGAGTCTCAAAGAAGAAGGTATGATGTCTAAATCAGACCAATGCAACGCGACTCAAGTAAGCAGAAGATCATTCACATGGTCACCTGTGCAAGGAAGGAATCATTGGAAGGGAAAGAACCGTAAAAAGATCAAGAGTTTTGACTCAGGAAGTGGAGTGACTCCTAAGAGAGAGAAGGAGAAGATGTCACGACCTGTAACTCAACATCCGAAGACGACTAAGAAAAGGTACTCTAACTCTCAACATAAATTCATTAACTATGATCATTGTGGCAGATCCGGCCATTCGAAGGCCAACTGTTTCAACTTGATTGGATTTCCAAGATGGATGCTGTCACTTTAAAGGAATCATAGTAAGACACAATCGGTGTCAAAGAAATTTTCGACTTCTAGGACAAATGTGAAAACCGCGTCTCAAGACACATGCCATGTTGTGCATGGAAGAAAGTCCATGCTAATAAGGGCTGAAAGTCCAAGAAGGAGGAGTAATGGAAACATGAGAAGAATTGATTCTTCTAAGGATGGATTGGAGAGGTCTGACAAAAGGAAATCTGCAGATCCTAGAACTATAATGACAAAAGAAGGTGACTGTGATCGAAAAAATTCTAAGGAGGTGATGGAAAGGTCTATCAAGGCAACTACATCTGAGACTAAAAGAAATGTAATTGAAGATACTTCAACATCAGATGGCAACACCTATGAATCTAAAATAAACGATGCTGGATTGTAACAAGATAGGTTTGATGTGCCTATCCCAGAAGCTACTTCCAAATCTAATAAAGTCTCAACAAGTATTAGCTATAGCTCAGAACATGACATGGGCTGACCGCATGAAAACTGGACTCAATCAGTACATGAGGAATGATACAGAGAACCAGGTCTCAATAGATAGTGATATGGATCCTCAAGGGGACAAGAATCTTGACTATTAGAGTGATTATTCAGGTGAAGTACAAAGTGAAGGGGACTATATGAATAATCAGCTATTGGGAAGAAATGACCAAGATACAAGTATGTGGTATATAACATCGACTGGAGGGACTGAAACTGAAAAGCTCCCTATATTGATAAGAAATCAAGAAACTATGCTCAAATGGACTTAAGCACCAAAGGGAGGTCGGATAAAGTTACTCAACATCCTGTCAAACAGATTCAACCTAAGATTGAAGAGTCTGCAAGGAATGAAGAGCAGGGTCTCAATTTGACAGATATCAGTTGTGAAGGAACTTATGTTCCCTATCATCACAAAGTATCTGAATATGAATGTTGTGTGAAAAGATCTATCAATATTTCTGAAGAGAGCTGTTTCTCAGAAGATAAGGTCTCGAAATTCAGTGGTGAGCGTGGGTGCACTACCCTGATAATAAAGGAAACTGGAGACACTCAGTAAATGGTGAATAAGGATGATGTCACTCTAGATGTCATGACATTATCATGTGACATCTCTATTACTCACAAGGATTTAAATTATCTCAACAGAGATTCCGAGTGAATGAAAATTATGACCCTGGAACATGATGATAAGGAAGCAATGCCTACTACAGTTTCTGTGAAAGATTCTAATGATACTAGTATCAAGAAAGATCTTGGGATAAGTATCCATGAAGAAGGATAGAAAGCTCTTTTGGAGCCATTAGTGGAGGAGCTGAAGTCATGAAGCTTCCACAATGGCTGCTAATGCATGACTCCTGGTGATGAGATTTTAATTTTTGCTTTTTTTTTTGTTGCTTTGTTTTCTATAAGGATGGAATGCCCAGGATATTTTATTTAGTTTTCTGAGAAAAAAACACACAAAGAAAAATGATATTGGACAGGTACCTTACTGGAATATACTACCTTTTTCACTTTGTGGCTAAAAAGGGGGAGTAGAAATTAAGTATATACATATATTGAAGGCTTTCTGATTGTTGGCATGAATTTTGCTAAAACACTATAAGGAAGATCATGTTGGAAGATATGCTATATGACTTAGCATTCAGACATCAACATGTTGAACAAGATGTCATGACATCCTGGCTGCAGAAAGCTGGTCTAGAAATTGGATCAGGCTGTTTTATTTGCTACAAGAATCTTCATTTCAGCTCAGAATATTCAGAGAAATCTTTTAGCTGATATTTTTGCCAAGATGGTTTCAATCAGAAGATTTCCATGTTGTCTATTATTGGAGACATGTTAGGAAATATTGGATTAAAGACCTAATTTCTTGGAGAACAAGTAGCAGAATTTTGGCAGCCTCCCTACTGCGATTTGAAGCCCAGCCCAGAAAAGAATTATCTATATATAGAAGGGTTATGACCTAGTTTAGGTGTGGAACTGATATTGTTTGTTTTTGGGTTTAGGAATCTTTATTTTTGTGTGTGTTCCATATGTGCACATTCACAAACCTTTAGGTGCTGAATGTTGTTTTGATATCTGAAGCTTTTAAGCAAGGAGAGTATTTGCATCCTCGTAAGCTTTTAAGCATCGAGGAGTAGTTTGATCTGGAAGAGTTCTTCTGGTTATTTTTTATTTGATTTTTATTTTGTCACAGGGATTGTGACTAGAAGAAATTTGAGGAGGGCCTCATACCTAGGTGAGACTTAGGTAGAAATCATAGGAAGGGTAGTGATTAAGTGAGGAGGGTAAATTGGGACTGTTTAACTTCGAATTGATACTATTTGTAACACGGTGGGAGAACTGACTTTTTGTTTTGTATTTCGCAAAACATGTTGTAGTTAGCAATAGTCGCCACTGTTAGGAGTAAATTTATGGCATTTTTGTGTGTTATTATAACTATTTTCTGTTCTAAACTTAAGCAAATTATGATAGTTTCATTGGTTTTTCGCTAAGAATTGAACCTTATAAGTTTAGTTCAAGTTGTGAAGCAAATCGAATCACTTTGGGTATTATTGATGCAGATTTGGAGCTAAAAAGTAGCCTTACAAGAGCATGAAGAGGAAAGAAAGCTGGAAGAATTGGAAGCAAAGTAAAGAGGCAATATAAAGCAAGGCCGCGCCGCGCAAAACTCACTGTTTTAGGTCGCGCCGCGGGAATCCTTGTCGCACCGCGAGCACGGCGAATTCGGATTTTTTATTATAAAAAGAAATCCTTGCCGTCATTATGGGGGTACAATTTTTGGTGAACGAAATTAAGAGAGAAGTCTGATTCTGAAGCAGAGAGCAACAATTGAAGGTGGATTCTACATCAATTAAAGATATTCTCTTGATCATGATGAATACTTCAATCAAGCTTTGTGTGTTCTTCATATCCATGGAGAGCTAATCCTCTTGTGTTGAGTTTAAGGTAGTAGTTAACCTATGATCATGCAATACCATTGAATAATTCTTGTGAACAATTGTTTGAGTTTATTATCAATAAGAAACCTTATTTTTATGTTAAATTATTGTTGAATCTTTGATCGAAAGAAAAGGTTCAAACTTTTTCCCTAGGTTACTATGTTGATTCATTCATAATTTGTAGAGATGGAATTATGAATGAGTTTTCATAATTATCGTGCTTTATTACTCTTATCGATATTGATATTCTGAGAGATCGAATCTCATAACGGTAAAAGGTTATCTAACTTAATCTGCAGACATGGGATCAAGTTTGAGGATAAGTGAAGAGAATAATTCAAACGATGGTTCACTTATGATTTAATTAATAAATTGCATAGGAATAGGTTGATAAATCCTAAAGCTCAACATATCTCTTTCTTCGTTATCCAATTTTCAGCATTCTAGTTTTAATAATTGTTTAGGTTTAATAGCAAATTTAGAATAATAAAACAAAATCAACTATTTTTATTGACTCAAAATAATCTGACTATAGAACGGTAGTGATATTAAACCAATCCCTTTCGATACGATATATATAAAATATTTACCCACAAATACTTTCAACAAATTGGCGCCGTTGTCGGGGATTGGTTACAATATTGCACGCATTGCAATAGTCTTTTAATTTTGAGTTTCTCGCACTATTAATTTAATCTTGTTGTTTCATTCGTTCGTTAGTATTTGCAGAATTTAGTGTATGCGCAGCCAAGTTCCCAGCAATCAACTTCTTTTTGATTCCGAGATCGAAATAACTGCTAGGAGATTAAACAGCAAAACACGAAGGAGAGCAAAGATAACAAGGACATGAGACAACATGACCGCGACATCGTCACAGACGTTAGAAAAAATTGACGAGTCACTAGAAGGATTATTCCTTAACAAAATATTTGCTAAAGACGAAGTAGAAGTCATCATACAACCAATAGTTGTCAACATGCCTGCCACTTACACCTGTGCAAATAGTCCAAGACTCAATCCACATTTCACGAGGACTGCCGCCAACAGACGGACATCCGAATTGAAGATCGGTATTCTACAATTAATTTGTGCTAGTCCTTTCGCCGAATTGGACCATGAAGAAGTTAATTACATGAACAACAATCAGGGTAAAAGGCATAACCGATATCAGAATCCTCCTCCATATCAACAAGGTTATCAACAAAGGAATAACAACCAAGGTTATCAACAAAGACCGAATAACCAAGGTTACCAACAACATTCCTTTCAGCCTTACACTCAACCGCAACCACAACAGCAAGGGGGACAGTCAAAGATGGAAGAAACTATGACACAATTCATGCAAATGTCAATGGCCAATCAGAAAAATCAAGAAGCGGCTATCAAAAATCTCGAAACTCAAGTGGGCCAACTTGCCCAGGAAATTGCGGCAAACAAATCAAGTTCATCTTTTTCCGCAAATACTGAAGCTAATCCTAAAGAACATTGCAAAGCAGTGGTGACTATAAAGGGACCTACGAGAAGTAAAAGAGAAATTGAAGAAGATGAGGTTAATGATGAAATAAAGGTTGTCATGGAAAATCAAAGGAAGGAAAGAGAAGAAGATGAAGTAGAGAAAGAGGCTACGAAGAAAAAAAGTGAGAAAGTGGAGAAAAGAAACAATGGGAGGAGAAAAAGTGCCAAGGAAAAGATGGCAAACAATGTGATCCCTAACCAAAATCTCCCGTACCCCCATGCTCTGTCAACAAAGGAAAATGCAAGGTGCTATGCTCGGTTTATGGACATATTCAAACAACTTCACATAAATATTCCATTTGCCGAGGCATTGGAGCAAATGCCCAAGTATGCTAAATTCATGAAGAATATTCTCATAAAGAAAAAGAGGTACACAAATGAAGAGACAATTTTGCGGGATGCCCGTTGTAGTGCCGTAATCCAAAAAACTACTCCAAGAAAGGAATCCGATCCGGGACGAGTCACCTTGCCGTTAACTATTGGAGGTAACTACGATGGTAATGATTTGATTGATTTGGGATCTAGCATCAATGTAATACCTTTATCCATTGTCAAGAGATTGGGGAATATTGTAATGAAGACTACTAGGATGACCTTGCAACTAGCCGATAAGTCTATCACTTCACCGTATGGAGTAGCTCAAGACATGCTAGTAAAAGTGGACAAATTCTTTTTTTGGTGGATTTTGTGGTAGTTGACATGGAGGAGGATCGTGAGGTACCATTAATTCTTGGAAGAACATTCATGAAAATTGCCCGAATGATTGATGATGGGCTTATGAAAGTAAGGGTGCGAGATGAAGAGGTAACATTTAATCTTTTTGAAGCTAAGAAGCATCGTAAGGACAAGAAGGATATTTTCCGAATCGATGCCACCGAAGGGTAAGTCAAAGAGGTGGCAAATCAAGTTCACAAAGACAAGGTGAAAGCATATCATGATGGAAACATCCGCCACAAAGACTTTCAAGTTGGACAAATGGTGCTCTTGTGCAATTCAAGACTCAAGTTATTTCCGGGTAAGTTGAAGTCAAAGTGGTCGGGACCAGTTGTGGTAAAAGATGTGTGTAATTATGGAGCCATTATAGTAGAGAATTCTAAGACGAATGAAAGTTGGAACGTTAATGGAAAACGATTAAAGGTGTATTTCGGAGGAGGGGAGCAACATGCATCACTTTTGAGTCCTTGAAAGTACCGACCGTCGAGCTTGAACGACGTTAAACAAAGCGCTTGTTGGGAGGCAACCCATCGCAATAACTCTTTTATTTAATTTTTGCATTTCAATTTCGTAGTTTTTATTTGTCCCTAGTTTAGAATGAGTAGTGCCTAAAACATAAAGAAAAGCTCAAGTGGAAGGCAATGAAAATATTCAACAAGGGAGCAACATGCATCTGAATGGTAATGATAGATTTTTTGAAAAACGACAAAACACGTAAAATTCTGTCATACCAAAACTCTTGAGATGAATATGAAACTTAATTTGCTAGTAAATTTCCTTGGAAGTTTCTTTATGGTACACCTCAATTGTTGGATCAGTTTAGCCCTTAACCATTGTGAGGAAAGCCTTCCACTTTTTATAAAATGCAGGAGACCATCAATCTTGTTGACATTTTTGTACCATGCTAAACCATGGTTGTGCATTATCTTGTAAAAATCTGTTAAAGTGACTAAGGCAATTGTTTCAAATTGAGAGTTTGCTTAGCCCAATCAGTTCTTAATTTTCTATTGTGAGAGTGCGATCCTTTGCCAACCGTTCTTTGAGCCGGGGATCAAGAAAAAATAGATGAAATTCAAAAGAAAAAAGAATTGAATCCTGATCTCAATGAAATTTTTGTTGTTAAAACATCAACCACAATCTTTGGTGATGTGTTTTCTTCTTTACCTTCTTAGAAAGTGGGGGAGCATTCATAAATCAGATAAGAGGTTGACATCCTAGTTGGGGAGAGGAAAGCCAAAAAAGAACAAGTTGAAGAAGGGCAAGAAAAGAGAAAAGCTTTATAGTTTGAATAAAATGGAACAAGAAGAAGTTCCAAGAAAAAGAAAATAAAAAGAATTTCAAAAATCAAACTGTGAAAGCAGGTGAAAGTGGTTAGAAAAATGAACTATAAAGGTAAACAGAATCAAGAAGACAAAAGAGATGATTAGAATGCTTCCCTAGATAGTATACCCTTTGAATATCTTCTTCTTCTTTGAATCTAAACCACATTACAACCCTAGAAAGACCTTTTGATTTTCATATTTCACAAGATTCGATGCTACTTTTGGTGAATGTATGATATGAGTAATTGTTGATTTGATTGTTTGGATGAGTGTTCAACCCCTCTTCTATTCATCATATCTTCTGATGAGAGTGTTAGTGCTGGTCTAATTGTTATTGTGTAGTGTTTTGGACCTTCCTGTGGCAATTTAATTGTGAAGTTTGTTTCATATGAGTATCCTGACTTTATGGTATGATGAATTGTGCTTGAATTGACCTTTGATTTGAACCATCCAGATGTGTTTAAAAGAAAACTTGTTGCATAATTGTTGAGAAATATCATCGACTTCACTAAGGTGAGTACTTTTTTTTAGGACAAACAAAATTCTAAGTTGGGGAGAGTTTGTTAGGAGTAAATTTATGGTATTTTCGTGTGTTATTATAACTATTTTCTATTCTAAACTTAAGCAAATTATGATAGTTTCATTGGTTTTTCGGTAAGAATTGAACCTTATAAGTTTAGTTCAAGTTGTGAAGCAAATCGAATCACTTTGGATATTATTGATGTAGGTTTGGAGCTAAAAAGTAGCCTTACAAGAGCATGAAATGGAAAGAAAGCTGGAAGAATTGGAAGCAAAGCAAAGAGGCAAGATAAAGCAAGGCCGCATCGTAGGAGTAAGAGGTTGCGCCGTGCAAAACTCACTATTTTGGGCCGCGCCGCGGGAATCCTTGTCGCACCGCGAGCACGGCGAATCAAGGTTTTTTATTATAAAAAGAAACCCTTGCCGTCATTATGGGGGTGCAATTTTTGGTGAACGGAATTAAGAGAGAAGTCTGATTCTGAAGCAGAGAGCAACAATTGAAGGTGGATTCTACATCAATTGAAGATATACTCTTGATCATGACGAATACCTCAATCAAGCTTTGTGTGTTCTTCATATCCATGGAGAGCTAGTCCTCTTTTGTTGATTTTAAGGTAGTAGTTAACCTATGATCGTGCAATACCATTGATTAATTCTTATGAACAATTGTTTGAGTTTATTATCAATAAGAAACATTGTTTTTATGTTAAATTATTAATGAATCTTTGATCGAAAGAAAAGGTTCAAACTTTTGCCCTAGGTTACTACATTGATTCATTCATAATTTGCAGAGATTGAATTATGAATGAGTTTTCATGATTATCGTGCTTTATTACTCTTATCAATATAGATATTCTGAGAGATCGAATCTCATAACGGTAAAAGGTTATCTAACTTAATCTGCAGACATGGGATCTAGTTTGAGGATACGTGAAGATAATAATTCAAATGATGGTTCACTTATGATTTAATTAATAAATTGCATAGGAATAGGTTGATGAACCCTAAAGCTCAACATATCTCTTTCTTCGTTACCCAATTTTCAGCATTCTAGTTTTAATAATTGTTTAGGTTTAATAGCAAATTTAGAATAATAAAACAAAATCAACCATTTTTACTCACTCAAAATAATCTGACTATAGAACAGCAGTGATATTAAACTAATCCCTGTGGATACGATATATAGAAAATATTTACCCACAAATACTTTCAACAGCCACCGACTTTTATTTTATCCAATTTAGGAAAGGCTAAAAGAACAGGAAAGAACTTTTTGATTAGAGATTGAGTTCGGGGGGTAGATTATATAAAGGGAAGGTACAAGCACCCTTTATATCCATGGTTATCCATGGGCTCTTAATTGCTTAGCTCACTTTTTATTTAAATTGCGTGGAAATCAAGAGTGTCGTATGTGCTTGAAAAGGAGGTGCCAATAGTAGGCAAAGCTTCATAATTATCCTTGTGTCAGTCCTCAATAATATTCACGAAGTATTTTGTTTGATTTAAATGGTGGTGTGAAAATCGTTTCTTGTGTTTGAGTAAGCAGTTAAGAGCAATCTACCCTAATCATTTGGGTCTTTCTTCTTCATTTTCTTTCGTTGAGGGAAAGAGACTATCCATACCAATTATTTGGTAGGTAGTTCTTTTATTGGATTTAAGCGGGTCATCAAAGGGTCATCGTGTAGTCATTGAAAGCAACTCGTAGAGGTACCTTTAGCAAATTCGAAGGGACGATCATGACAACAATCGAGGGACGAGATCATATATTCGTAGGCAACATTGAGGGTCATCGAGGGACTATGATCTTTGTTATGATTTTGAATCGAGGGAATTCTTGCTAATGGTACCCCTACGTTCGAGGGACATGACCATTTTATTCGTAAGGCATTCGAGAGGGGAGTACTCTAGAGGTGAGTGAATGCAAGTGTGTTAGATTTGAATATTTTATCTTGTATTAGGATAGCTTATCGTTTGATTTTATTATCTTGCCATGCACACCTAATTAAACATCCATCTAACAAAATATAAGCAGGAATTTAAAGTGCGGACAATGAATCTACGCTATTACAAAAAAACTTGCGACCTATACAACGATTTCTAGAATTTTAAATGTAAAGCAATAATTAAGCATACATGCGACAATCACAAAGAATTTAGATAGGGAGAAGAAGATCAGGAGAAAATTGGGTTAAAAATTCTAAATCTAGGTCAATTATCTAATTATGAAAATTAACCTAAATCTAATTAATTAAAGGAATTAATCTACAAATTAAATCAAAGTACATCTAATTAAATCTAATCGATTTTAAATAATAGGGTTGAAACCTAAAAAAGGGTTTTTTGCGTGTTTGCGTTCGGGAAGATGAAGGAGCGATGATGTGTGAAGAAGAAAGAATCCTGAATGATAAAACCTTGGTATTTAAAGGTTTAGTGAAAACTTTTCAAATCGCTTTTTCGTTTGAATAAATTTTAATAGGACACGCGTCAGGAGCTGATTCACTCGTCTTGCGGTCGAACAGTTATTAGCCTTACTCCTAGTATCTAGGAGCAATGATCATAAGTAATGATGAAACGTGGGAACCCACGTCTTGAAGAGACATTTTTGAAAATGACAAGACATCTTTGAAAGAGAAGTCATAAATGATTGTGACGTTAGTCAGAGTCTTTGAACTCAAAAAGTATGAGGAAATCGAAATCTCATTATGGCAAGAAACGCCTATTTCTCTCATCTTTCCGAAACAGGCATTTATTGGGGGCAATTTGTTAGCTGGAGATTTCGATTCTCATATATGCTTTTCAAAGACTTAAGGTTCAAAGAGAAAAATGGCTTTGGATGGCCATTTCGGAGAATGTGATTTGTGATGAAGATTCCTAAAATCGAAGCTGAATCGAGATAGGTGATCTTCGGGACTTAAATGTTTTTCTGAAAGACAAGAGTGCTGAAACTTGAAGTATTTCAATACATTCTCACAAAGAACACGTTGCCACGTATCGAATAGGATTCAGGCGGGAGGTTTTGAATTTCGAAATATTTTGTTTAAACCGACGAGGACAGATGGTGTCCCAGGGATTCAAAACACATGCATGCGGGCAACGTGGCATTTCGTTAGCGTAGGACCGTTAGGGTCGAATTAGTATAAATAAGGGTCTTAGTATCAGGTTCCAGGGTGTTAATTTTGTACAAATCACTCACAAATCACTCAAGTATCAAGTGTTAAGAGAAAGAGTTTCGCTGAGAAATGTACGTATGACACCAACATTTTAAATATGTTTATATTTCCATTACAGAATCGAAATGTCTTTTAATTCCCTTTACTTTTTCGCCCAGTCTTTCTTTTGATTTAAGTTTCTTTACTTTTATCGTCAAGACTTTACATTCTTTCACATCCTCGTCAAAGTTTTATTTACATTTATAACAAGTTTACTTTTCGTTGTATACTTCGTTAGTTTATTTCGCAAGTTATTTATATGTTCATGCCATAACCAAGTTTTCGAAGAAAAAACGAAAGACCAAGAGAATATGAACCAAATTATCTTGAAAAACAACTCTTTGACCATGTCTTAGGATCAATCTAGTCCATCCTGCGAGTAACCAAAGTATATTTATAATTTGGAGGACTAGCGGTTATTTACCGGGAATCACCGTAAACAAATTGGCACGCCCAGTGGGAGAGTGTCAAAAAGTTTGTCATTAATTTGTTGTTTGTTTTTGTTTAGAACATATCAAGACCTTGTATGAACCTTAGGAGCGGTAAATTAACCAACAGTGCGCAACCAATTCCTAAACGAAGGTACAACAAGAAAATGGTCAATTCGACCAGTGGAAGGGGAAATCAAGATCCCCCACAAGGGTCAGGAACAGTAGTAGCAAGTACGAAAATGTTTCGACCTCTATGCCAGAAGCATAGGAGATACCCACATCGACAGGGTCTACGGCCGTAAGTAGTTCCCAGGCCATGCCCAAAAATACATCGATGCCAACAGGGACAATGCCAGTATCTAGTTCGACTATTGTGCCTCCCTTTACAGGCGCAACAGAAATACCACATTTTTCGACAAATTTTGCAAGTCAACTACATACCCCGAGACCACCAACAACATTCGAGGGTTGGAGACCTTGGAACCCTTATGGAATGCCACCATCATATATGGCAGGATTGCAAGGTGCGGGACCTACCTACACTTAACCTGGTATGGCGACATTTTCGCCTAACGCCGGTTCAGTAGGTCGAAGTGTACAGAACCCAGGCCCATCAGGCCAAATGCCTACCTTAACTACAAATAATCAAGCAGCATTTAGGCAAGAGATGGATGCAAGCAATCACAATATGGTGGGTGTCCTTGCTTGAGAAATGGGTTCAATTTTTTCTCCCTTAATAACAAACATTACCAGGACTAACCAGGATAATGTAGAAACATATCAAAAAATATCTTCACAAATGGGACGTATAGTAGATTTCTTTGGAGCCCCTCAAACGTCTACTAGAAAAAGGAACAACCAGGCTACCATTCGAGAAGACAAACCAATCTTGACACCTGTCCAAGATCTAGTTCAACCATCTAGGCAAAGACCCGGTGAAAGTAATCAGGTGATAGATTTAGAAAATCAGAACCGAAGGACCAATGCTGGTCAACAGGAAGTTCCTGAAGAACATCCTAGGGTAGTCGTAGTTAATAGGTAGCAAAATGCAGATGAAGTAATACACAGGGTTAGGAGAGACAATATGGCGACAGAAAATAACCTAACCACCCTGATAGAAAGGATTATGGCTAATAATGGCCTTAATACTGGACTTCGACATCCAAACTACACCTCCCCTGTAGCAGACTATATCTTGCAAACCGAATTACCAAGAGGAACCAAGATACCCAAATTTACAAAATTTTCAGGGGATACTAGTGAATCGACTGTGGAACACATAGCCCGATATTTGACGGAGGCGGGTGATCTAGTGAATAGTGAGAACTTAAGAATTAAATATTTCCCTAGTTCGTTAACAAAAAATGCTTTTACATGGTTCACCACTTTACCTCCAAATTCCATAGATACTTCGGCACAACTCGAGAGGATGTTCCATGAACAATTTTACATGGGACAAACCAAGATCAGTTTGAAAGAACTGGCTAGCATTAAGAGGAAGTTCATAGAGCCTATAGATGACTACTTTAATAGGTTTCGTTTATTGAAGTCAAGATGTTTCACAGTTGTTTCGGAACATGAATTAGTCGAAATGGCTGCAGGCAGTTTGGACTATTCAATCAGAAAGAAGTTAGATATTCAATACTTGAGATATATGGCCCAGTTGGCAGATAGAGTTCGACAAGTCGAGCGACTGAAAGCTGAAAAGGCCAGAGCAAATAAGAATTACAAGAAAGAGAGAGTAGCTTATATCGAGGCTGAGGATGCTGAAGTTGAAACCTTAGACGACTCCTATAGTTTCGATGAAGTCGAAATAAACTTGGCTGAATTAAAAGAGGCACCTCCATACTCTTGTAAATTGCTCACTCCTTCTAATGGGAAAAATCCTGTCGAAAATGACAAGAATGATAAATTCCCAAAGAAGACATACACTTTTGACGTCACCAAGTGTGACAAAATTTTTGATCTATTAGTAAAAGATGGCCAGATGATAGTACCTCCCAATTCTAAAGTTCCTCCGTTAGAACAATGGAAGAAAAGAGGTTTGTGTAAATATCATTGATTTTTAGGCCATAAAACCTCACAATGTTTTCTTTTCAGGGATCTAATTCAAAATGCTATCAAGGATGGTCGTTTGAAGTTCGCTGACAAGGGAAAGAACAACATGAAGGTCGATACTGATCCCCTCAATGTCGCTGACACCAACTATGCTGAACCAGTAGACATCAACATGGTGGATGTGTCTGAGGCTGATATCACGGAATGGGAGATGGTTTCGACAGGAAAGCAGGCTACTGAAAGCCTAAGCAACAATGTAATCTTCAATACTGAAGTTGAAGAATCTTCGAATCAAAGACCACTGAAGGTCTTAAGGAGAAAACTAGTGAGGCCACTGAAGACCTCGGGGTGAAGCTCCAACAAATAAGAATTTCTGAAGTTCCCCCAGCAGGAGTTAATATGGTGAACGATGGACAACCTTTATCTGAAATCGAGGAACTAGAGAAATGTCTGGTGAAAGAAAGAGAAAAAGGAAACTATGGAAATCCAAAGGCAAATGAAAGCTTGAAAGATTATCTCTGGAGGTGCCATGAGAAAAATGTTGGACGGATGCTAATGTGTCCAAGGTGCTAAATTATGCTGAATCGAAGGGTTCAAGCTAACTATGAAAGGGCCCAACGAAACAAAATGCAGGGGCACTGGAGGCAAGGAAACCAGTTGCTGAAAGTTTACCCAAGGCCTGGTGAAAGTCTTGTAAGTTTCCTGGTTCAATGTCATAAGGCAAAGACTGAAATCATTATGTGTCCCAGGTGTGGGGCAGTATATGATAATCTAATGGCGGAATCATTCGAAAGGATATCATTTCTACTGGTTGGGATGTTCAAGGAGTCAATCCCAACATGTACGTGTTCGATAATCGAACACCATCAAGAAGGCCTGATAGCCCTTATCCCAAGGCTCGCAGAGTGACATTCAAACTTCCCGCAGAAGTACCCATGGATAGATGGACACAAGTTGGCGCAGGGAATAACAAATGGCAAAGCTGGGATCAAGGTGGACGAACTGCAATGGCTTATAGAAGGCAGTTCCAGACGTCAAATCGAAAAATGTACAGGCTTGAGAATTAAAAAGGTAAGAATCCGATGTTCAGATCTCAATGGAGGAGACACCAGAGAATGAAGAAAGCCTAGAAAGAATCCAAGGCGAAGGATGTTGGAGAATCCAGCAGCACCAAAGTCCCAATGCAGGGGGCAAAGTCAAACAAACCTCATGTAGAACGCAAGTTGTTCAGTTCTGAAAATGAAAAAGAAGAGGAAAAGGTGCAGTCTAGTCCTTGGAAAGAAGACAACAGGATGACTAATGATTTCGATTCAGATGGAGTGTCATCTATAAATTTCAACTGCAATATGGTGTCAGTCCTTCCCCACGAATTTTACCAGGAGACGGAAGTCGAAGATTGCGAGGAAGCTGACGAAGAAGAAATGGCGAAACACAGACCAGTGTGTTACTATGTGCTGAATAATGGTGCTGTCGAAGAACATAACGCATTCTTTGAAAGACCTGATCAGCGTATGAGGAATCATCTGAAACCTCTTTACATAAGAGCCAAAATCGAAAATGTAGGCATTAACAAGGTCCTCGTTGATGGGGGGGGCAGCAATAAACTTAATGCCCCAATATATGCTGAAGAGGATTGGCATGTTCGACACTGACATAAGGCCACATAATATGGTCTTGTCCAATTATGAAGGAAAAGTAGGGCATACCTTGGGAGTTATCTAAGTAAACCTAACTGTAGGTTCAGTCACAAGGCCAACTATGTTCATGGTAATACCAGCAAAGGCGAACTATAACCTTTTGGTGGGAAGAGAATGGATTCATGGGGTTTCTGTCGTACCTTCGACAATGCATCAAAGGTTAACTATTTGGAGAGAAGATGGAATAGTCGAAAACATAGAAGGAGACCAAAGTTACTATATGGCTGAAGTGAACCAAGTTAACAAAACGAGTTTCGACAAAAACTTAGCCAACATAGGTCCATGCCATGCAGCAGAAGATATATACTCTCCAAATAAGAATGCTATGTACTATTTATCCCTCCACCCAAATGGATTTCAGTGGAACAGAGAAATAATGGGAGACCTAGAAGAGACAGAACCCATCGAAGGATTACCAGGAACACGGCCAACTGGCTGGGACGAAGACGTTGAATATGTCTGAGTCATCTTTCTTCGAAAAGATTTTGGCTTACATAGATGAAAATAAAAGAAAAGCGGTTCTTGAGGCCGAACTATCAAACACGGCTGTCGAAGCCATATAAAAAGAATTAGAAGTACCAGGCCATGGGATACACTTTATTCCACAACCACCTGATGATAAGATCCATGACGAACAGGTTTCAAGCGAAGGAGCAAGTCAAAGATTAGACGCAATTTATGATGAGGAACCTTTGGGATTCGAAAAGGATCCAATGTCACCAAATATAAAGATGTTAGCTCAAGACCCACTCGAAGAAGTAGATCTTGGAGACGAGAGTCGAAAGAGGGTGACATATATCAGCGCAAAATTGGAGCCAACCCTAAAATCAAAGGTCATTGCGTTACTAAAAGAAAATAAAGATTGCTTCGCCTGGGACTATGATGAGATGCCTGGTTTGGGAAGAGACTTGGTAGAATTGAGGTTGCCAATAAAAGAAGGGAAGAAGTCCATCAAGCAAACTCCTAGAAGATTCGCACCAGAGATTCTCTCAAAGATTAAAGCAGAAGTCGAAAGACTTCTTCATTGCAAATTCATTAGAACTACGAGGTATGTCAAATGGATTGCTAATATTGTGCCTGTTATTAAAAATAATGGTTCTTTAAGGGTATGTATAGATTTTAGTGATCTAAATGCAACAACCCCTAAAGATGAATATCCTATGCCTGTGGTAGAGATGTTAGTAGACTCAGCCGCAGGCTACGAATACCTATGTTAGATGGGTATTCAGGATACAACCAAATTTTCATTGCGGAAGAAGATGTGTCTAAAACAGCTTTTCGTTGTCTTGGGGCAATAGGAACCTATGAATGGGTCGTTATGCCTTTTGGTTTGAAAAATGCTGGGGCAACTTATCAAAGAGCAATGAATTCTATATTTCACGATTTTATAGAAACGTTCATGCAGGTGTACATAGATGATATTGTTATAAAATATGTTTCAGATGGCAGTCATCTTGATCATCTTAGCCAATCATTCGAAAGAATGAGAAAACATGGCTTGAAGATGAATCCCCTTAAGTGTGCTTTCTTTGTGCAGGCTGGAGATTTTCTAGGCTTCGTAGGCCATAAGAAGGGAATAGAAATTAACCGAAATAAAACGAAAGCTATTATGAAAACAAAGCCTCCATCCACGAAGAAGGAGTTACAATCACTATTGGGAAAGATAAACTTCTTGAGAAGATTTATCTCTAATTTGAGTGGGCGTACGCAAGCTTTTTCCCCCTTACTTCGGCTGAAGCAGGGAAGGTTCAAATGGCACGCTGAGCATCAAGAAGCTTTTGATAAAATCAAGCAATATTTGATGCACCCACCCATATTGTCACCTCCAAATGGGAAGAAGCATATGAGGCTCTATATCTCAGCTTCTGATACTACAATAGGTAGCATGTTAGCACAAGAAGATGAAAATGGCATCGAAAGAGCCATTTATTATTTAAGTAGAGTACTCAATGATGCAGAGACTAGGTACACTGCCATAGAAAAACTCTGCCTCTGTTTATATTTCTCTTGTATAAAACTTAAGTATTATATAAAGCCAGTTGATGTTTATGTTTCATCTCATTTCGATGTTATTAAACACATGCTATCTAAACCAATGTTGCATAGTCGAATTGGTAAATGGGCTTTAGCCCTTACTGAGTATTCTTTAACCTTTCAACCTCTTAAGGCAATGAAAGGACAAGTTGTATCAGATTTCATTGTAGATCATGCAGTAGCTGAGAACCCTCAACAATATGTGGATTTGAAGGCTTGGAAACTATATTTCGATGGTTCAACAGACAAAGAAGGGAGTGGAGTTGGTATACTTATAATTTCTCCCGAAGGAATTCCAACAAAGCTCAAGTATAAAATTGAGGGCCCTATGTGTTCCAACAATGAAGCTGAGTGCAAAGCATTACTTGCAGGACTTGAGGCCTTGTTGAAATTGGGGGCAACCAGAGTCGAAATTAAAGGAGATTCAGAATTAGTAATAAAGCAACTAACAAAAGAATACAAATGCATCAAAGAGAATTTGATCATGTATTTTGTCATGACAAATAGGTTGCTCAAAAAATTCGAATACGTAGATTTGAAACACGTCCCAAGAGTAAACAATCAAGAAGCAAATGATTTGGCACAATTAGCCTCAGGATACAAAGTATCGAAGGAAAAATTAGAAGAGTTAATCGAGGTAAGAGGAAAGGAAATGGCTACAAAATTGTCTCCAAGCGACCTGGAAAATTCACAATTAGGCTTCGCCAATGAGGAGGAATTTGAAGTATTAAATATAGATTCTTTAGAAGATACAGATTGGAGGAGTCCAATTGTAAACTACTTAAGAGATCCTTCGACAAATACGGACATAAAAGTAAAATACAGAGCCTTATCATATGTCTTGATGGGAAATGAACTGTTCAAGAAAACCCTTGAAGGGGTCTTACTAAAATGTCTTGGCGAAGCAGAAGCTTACTTGGGACTTCCGAATGTATACAGTGGGGCATGTGGCGCTCATCAAGCGGGACACAAAATGAAATGGCTGTTGTTTCGTTATGGAATGTATTGGCCCACTATGTTAAAAGATTGCATAGAATTCGCCAAGGGTTATCAAGAGTGTCAGGAGCACACAAGTATTCAACATGCTCCTGCTAATGAATTAAGTTCAATCATCAAACAATGGCCTTTTAGAGGTTGGGCACTAGATTTAATTGGAGAAATTTGACCCACATCATCCAAAGTCCAGAGGTATATATTAGTGGGAATAGACTATTTCACAAAGTGGGTCAAAGCAATACCACTAGCCAACGCAGACCAAGAGGCTGTGATTGAGTTTATTCAAAGACATATATTATATAGATTATGAATCCCAAAAAGTATAACTACAGATCAGGGATCAGTGTTTACTGGTCGAAAGATGCAAGATTTCGCGAAAGAAATGGGATTCAAATTATTCACTTCCACACCTTATTATGCTCAAGCAAACGGACAACTCGAAGCAGCTAATAAAGTAATAATTGGTCTGATAAAGAAGCATGTAGGAAAGAAACCTAGGAATTGGCACAAGACTTTAGACCAAGCACTCTGGGCTTGTCGAACATCACCTAAAGAAGCTACCAATACTACATCATTCCAACTTACGTTTGGACATGATGCGGTGCTTCCAGTCGAGATATACCTACAGTCAGTCAGGATTCAGAGACAAGAGGAAATTCCCCCAAACATATATTGGGAAATGATGATGAATGAATTAGTTGATCTGGATGAAGAAAGGCTTCGAGCGTTGGAGATGATAAAAAGACAAAAAGAAATAGTATCAAGAGCATATAACAAAAAGGTGAAAGGTAATGTGTTTATTAATAACGATTTAGTTTGGAAAGTTATTTTGCCTATAGATCGAAAGAACCAAGCTTTAGGTAAATGGTCTCCACATTGGGAAGGCCCTTTTCGAATTTTAAAGGTGTTTTCAAATAATGCTTATGAGATAGAAGAACTGGCAGAAGATCGTAGGATCTTAAAAGTAAACGGAAAGTATCTGAAAAGATAAAAGCCAGTCATACACGAAGTAAAGATTGCAAAAACGTAGATATTAAAATGTGCGTCGTGGGCTAAGATGGCGGATGTTGCGCCAAGATGGCTTTACTCTTAGACAAGGCTTGTAATATAAAGTAAGCAAAGATTTGAAGCTGAAATATATTTAATTACTACAAGAGACCAGATACATATGCATTCAAGATAAGTAGTGATACATGCAAGCCTAGGATTACAATAAGTACTATTAAACAAAATAAGTACTAAACATCAAGGGTAGCAAAATAAAAGTAAAGGCCCACGAGATCTTCAACACCCCTTCAATTAAACCTAAGATGTAAATCCTCCATGTTCAGCAAGGGTAAGCTTTCCGCCTGGAAAGCATATAAGGATCCAGTTGCACGCAGCCTTCATGCTATCCCTAGTTTGACGAATATATGGGACAGAAGCCTTCCGTTGGGAAGACAAAAGGGTTTTCCATGGCGAGAAATTGCAACAGCTTCGGTGAGATGTTTAAATATCATCCGCGAAATGTTGATCTTTCGCTTTTGAAGAGCGTAAAGCATAAACTCAAGGTCCCACACCATGATGTTTTCTTAATCCTCCTTTTGTGGGCGAAAGTTACCCACCAGAAGTTAATGCCAAACTCTGCCTAGGAGTGCGTTGAAAGGATCGTTAGCAAAAATACTCGCTAAAACATCTGACGTAGTCTTGGTAAAAGAGTCGTCACAAACAATACCAGTGTTCTCACATCTCATCACTTCGGAGATAAGTGCTGCAGAAATGATAATGCGAGACCCGCAAACTTCGAAAACGATTGTGGTTTTTCCTTCTGGGTCCATTTGGATGGATGCAAGCATCCAGAAGTGAGCAAGCATGTTTGGATAGATAGGACCCTCTAAGATATTGAGATAAAGCTTTAGGTTTTGGGTGGCAAACATTTCATCTAGATCAATGCCATGGTGATGAAACTCTTCAACAGAAGGTTTAAACTCTTTGTGGATGGTGGAAATAATGTTGTTATAAGTGAGAGGCATTATCGCTGCAAGAGAGAGGTATGAGAAAGATGAAAGGTTGATAAAAGAAATATGGAAGAGGATGAAGAAATGACAAAAATGGTAAGGTTTATATAGAGAATGATTGTCTTGAAGAGTGGTTACGCTCTGAAATCTCATTGGACCGTGTGTTGGATCCCCGAGGGAAGATATAGAGTCCGCCGTTTCAAGTCTTGGAAGTTGGAGTGTAATCATAGTGGAAACTGACACACGCATGTCTTAATTAGACGTTTTGAAAAAATAAAGTCATGATTAACTGACTAATACGACGTGTACAGTTGGAACGTCAAATCAAAAGCGAAGTGGCTGCGAAGGGTAATTATGTCGCGTGCATAGGCTATCGAGGCCATTATGATGGCTAGGAGATTAGGTGTAGTAAGTGGAAAGATGGCCAAGGAAATGTTACTCGTGGTATTGCATGGAAACATATATATAGCCAAAATAAATTATATATATTCATCGATGAGTTTGATTACAAAAGCAGGACAAATGAGTGAAAAACATTATAAAGACTATTACAATTAGTTAAAATCCTCAGGGAGATTGTCTTTCATTTTAGAATATTGAGAAGCCAATAAGGACAAACGGCGTTCGATTGTGGCCTGTTGTTTCTGAACTCTTCGATCTCTGGCCCCAATTTTTGAGCTATTTCGATATGTCGAATACCTGCTTGCACCACTTCATCCAATTCTTTTTGTTTTAATTGCTAGATTTCCTCCTGGCGAGACTTTGCAGCTTTCACTTTCTCTTGGAGGAGTTCAATTTCTTTTTCCCAAGATTTGATATTTGCCCCACAAGTATCATACTCTTTTTGGCGCTTCGAATGCTCAAGCTCGAGAGCATCAACTTTGGCAGATGACTCGTTAGCAGCTTTCCACGAAGAGCTGTGAGTAGCTACTTTCGTGCTGAGTTTTTTGGTTAAGTTCTTGCTTTCGAAGGTTATCGGCTTGAAGCTGATCAAGTAAAGAACCTAGTGAGACAATCACTTGCGAAACTTCATCAGAGACTTGGAGCAAGTCCACCTTCTTTAAAAGATTTTTTAGCCCAAAGCAGCTGGTAGAATCTTTTCTCAAAGCTTCGATAAGATCAGTTCCAAAAAACTTCTCCTTTATTTTGTGAAGAAGGCTTGGGGTGTCAAATTCTGCACTACTTTCCACAAAGGTGTTCGAAGAAGTTTCACCCATGATGGACGAAACACTCTTGGAATTCACCATAGCTTTGAGGAAGCTTACAGGATTGGTATTTTTAATTTTCTCTAATTCAGCTGAAGTAAGTGTAGGAGGAATCTTGGTCGAAGTAGTTGCAAGAGTAAAAATCTTCCCAAAGGTCGAATTTTCATTGTTGCCTGATTGAGGTAAACTGGAGGCTTCATCCATAGTCTCATTTTCAGGGTTAGTGTCCTCACTCCCTGTGGATTGCTCAAATACCTCACCAATGTTAGAATGCTGAGGGTTATCTTCCATATCTTCGTCTTGATTGATGATTGGAGATGCTTCATTCAAACGAGTATCCTCAGTATGCTCAGGGGAAGGAACTTTAGTGGTAGGTTCGTCATCCTCGAGAACTGGAGAAAGGACGGGAGAATTTCGTTGACGAATACCTGTCATAGAGTCATAGCATGTTAAGATAAAAGCTACGAAATAATTGTTGATAGACACAAGGAAAATAAGTATATACCTTGAAGGTTATCAAGATCAAGATTAAGATCTGAGGCTTTGAGATCAGAAGTAGAAGTGCCTACATCATCCTACAAATGCAAGGTAAAATGTAAACTTAGCATTTAAAGTTAAGTGTAGTGAATTATCAGAATCCAAGATTCGATACCTTGGTCAGGATATTATCTGGGATCGAATTGTGACTTTCGACAACAAGAGCGTTTCTAGTGGTCTTCAAAAGTTGTTCATCAGAAAGTACTTTGTCACTCGATGAGGTGGGTTTTGAAGTCCTAGATCCTATTCCCCTAGCTGAAGAAATGGTAGCCTTCTGTCTTTTCTTCGCAGCTTGTCTGGTATGAGGGGGAGATCCATCCTCATCATCTAAAGCGATGGCAGCACTAGTAGTCGAAGTCTTTCATTTCGGAGTTTGTGGGGGTTTCGAACTCTAGAAATATTTATAACGAAGAGCTTGAATGATGTTCAGAATAAAAGCATAAGTTAAAGTGTGAGAGTATGTACCGTTGGCTTCTTGCCAGTGTCTGCAGAGTCATCCCCGCTTGCCCTTTTGCTTTTCGAAGCTTCAGCAGCCTTGTTCGCAGCAGCCTCCTTGATATTTTTCTTTCGACCTTGAGCTGTAAATAAGACAAAAAAACAAGTTAGTACAAAGATGAAGAGAGAGTTATAATCGAAAGATTATCCAAGCCCCAACCTTCAGGTATTGGAGTCAGAACACGAACGTGCTCGAGACTTATATGAAGATGTCCTTTGAAATTATCAAGGTATGCTTAGTCGGAACCACTCGTTCAGCGTGTTTTTTGGATTGTTCGCAAAGAATTTTAGGGACATTCCCACATACAAACCAGTCTGGAAAAGGAGGGCTTAAAGACACACCAAAGTCAGCACTAGGTAGTGGAGGAAATTTTGGAGGATAGAGCTTGAAATCCACTTCATAACGCTGTTCAGGTCGAACATACATGGGCAATTTTAGCTTATCCAGTTTATTGGAAAACTTTTTACGTAAAGTAACTGCAGCTTCACGAACGGTCCGACTAAGATCATCAGGCCTATAGATAGTTTCAAAGAACTTTTGAAAAGCTTGAATTTCTTTAATATGGGTTGAAGTACCTTATTTGAAGTTCGCCTGCACACCAGCAAAAACATCAGTTAGTTCTTGCGAAAGACCATCCGCATCGAAGATTTGTTTGTTATAATATTTTGTCCACCACTGATGGAAATCTATAGTAGAATAGAAGGCAGGTTCGAAAGAAATGGGAGAGAGGGTCGTGATGCCTACATATTCGGAGATCTTGGACTCATAATATTCTTCAGATGAGTGCATAGTATGCAAACACATGTGATTTCTTTTTTCGTACATGCATTTAGGCTTGAGCTGAACCAACCCAAATTGTCTCGACACGAGATTAGGTTGGTAACAGAGAAGACAACAATGGCTCTTTGGGGACCGTAGTCGATGATACAATAGTTTAGGCGTCAAGAAAGCTTCCCAAATAACCTTAGATTCAGCTTGTTGATCTGGAGAGGTTGCAGGAAATTTTCGTGTAAACCATTCGGGACCCACTTCTCTTTTCACGAACGGAGCCATAGAAGGACTGAACTGATAACGTTTAGCAAACATCATGATGTATGCTCGAAAAGTTTCGCGCAGTTTTCCTCCTTCTTCTAAAGGGGTTAGGTGGGCTAGCCTAGTTCCTTCAACTGTTCGGTTCCGAATAGTTGGGTCTTTCTCATCAACAATGCCTTTACTTGGAAGGAAAGCTTCGAAGGTGGCATTATGCCATAACTGCAGTAGCCAAAAAGGTCCAGCGAAAAGAAAAGAAGTTCCAGTTTTGTAATCTTTGATGAGATCTGTTGCTTCGCCAAGACTTTCATAAAGGTACCCTAGAATTAGCTGGCTCAAGTTTAATTTCTTTCCAACATTGATTTGGTTAGCCATACAAAGATACCTCTTGGCCACTTGAAGGGATCTATAACAGAAAACACATCTCGAAAGCCAAAGTGCCAGAAACGCAATATGCTCTTTGTCTGATACTTCGTCAGTCGTTGTGTCATGATATTTCATGGTGAATGGAGTAAAAGTTGCTTTGATTTCATTAAATTGTATGGTATCGGTATCCATGTAGTTGGGATCGAAGATTTCCCCTGTTGGTCGAAGCCCTGTGATAGCGGCTATGTCGAAAAGAGTTGGGGTAATCATCCCACAAGGAAGATGGAAAGTATTATGGGAAGAATCCCAGAAATATATGGACGCTACTAACATGGTTTGGTTATATTCTAAACCTGTCTTTGATAATTGGATCAGATCGTAAATCCCTAATTCTTTCCAGAATGGAGCTCTTTTGGCTTCAAACTTAGCCAACCAAGCATAATAAAGCTCGGGATCCTTCGCTAAAGGAACCGCTCTAAACACTTTGAGAAAATTAGTCATATAATTCAGTCTAATTTTTTCTGGAACTATAGCGGCTTCAGTCGAAGCGCCTTCTACACTGGTGGTTTCAGCTAAGAATGGGTTATCCCCTTTGTCTATTTTGTTCTTACTAACTAAGGGCCTAGTTTTGTAATAAACAGGGAAGAATTTGTCTTGAAGGGGATTGTTTTCACCAGGTAAAGGACCCATAAAAGCATGAGTCTTCTCAGAAAGAAGGAAAAGAATGATTACCTGAGAAGCATAAATTGCACGAGATTCTTCTAGGTTTGGGTCTGTAATGTACTGTTGATTTCCCACTTGTATAGGGCATTGAAGTTGTTGGACAGGTTGAAGAGCGTTTGAAGTTTCCGGTGATGAGTTTTGGACGGTGGAAGACGCCATGAGTGAGTTGTTTCAAGAAATAGGGTTGAAACCTAAAAAAGGGTTTTTTGCGTGTTTGCGTTTGGGAAGATGAAGAAGCGATGATGTGTGAAGAAGAAAGAATCCTGAATGATAAAACCTTGGTATTTAAAGGTTTAGTGAAAACTTTTCAAATCGCTTTTTGGTTTGAATAAAGTTTAATAGGACACGCGTCAGGAGCTGATTCACTCGTCTTGCGGTCGAACAGTTATTAGCCTTACTCCTAGTATCTAGGAGCAATGATCATAAGTAATGATGAAACGTGGGAACCCACGTCTTGAAGAGACGTTTTTGAAAATGACAAGACATCTTTGAAAGAGAAGTCATAAATGATTGTGACGTTAGTCAGAGTCTTGGAACTCAAAAAGTATGAGGAAATCAAAATCTCATTATGGCAAGAAACACCTATTTCTCTCATCTTTCTGAAACAGGCATTTATTGGGGGCAATTTGTTAGCTGGAGATTTCGATTGTCATATATGCTTTTCGAAGACTTAAGGTTCGAAGAGAAAAATGGCTTTGGATGGCCATTTAGGAGAATGTGATTTGTGATGAAGATTCCTAAAATCGAAGCTGAATCGAGATAGGTGATCTTCGGGACTTAAATGTTTTTCTGAAATACAAGAGTGCTGAAACTTGAAGTATTTCAATGCATTCTCACTAAGAACACGTTGCCACGTATCGAATAGGATTCAGGCGGGAGGTTTTGAATTTCGAAATATTCTGTTTAAACCGACGAGGACAGATGGCGTCCCAGGGATTCGAAACACATGCATGCGGACAACGTGGAATTTCGTTAGCGTAGGACCGTTAGGGTTGAATTAGTATAAATAAGGGTCTTAGTATCAGGATCCAGGGTGTTCATTTTGTACAAATCACACAAATCACTCAAGTATCAAGTGTTAAGAGAAAGAGTTTCGCTGAGAAATGTACGTATGACACCAACATTTTAAATATGTTTGTATTTCCATTACAGAATCGAAATGTCTTTTAATTCCCTTTACTTTTTCGCCCAGTCTTTCTTTTGATTTAAATTTCTTTACTTTTTTCGTCAAGACTTTACATTCCTGCAATTTACATTCTTTCACATCCTCGTCGAAGTTTTATTTACGTTTATAACAAGTTTACTTTTTGTTGTATACTTCGTTAGTTTATTTCGCAAGTTATTTATATGTTCATGCCATAACCAAGTTTTCGAAGAAAAAACGAAAGACCAAGAGAATATGAACCAAATTATCTTGAAAGACAACTATTTGACCATGTCCTAAGATCAATCTTGTCGATCCTGCGAGTAACCAAAGTATATTTATAATTTGGAGGACTAGCGGTTGTTTACCGAAAATCACCGTAAATAATTTCACACTACAGACGTTAAAGCTTCAACTTAATGGCTTTATCCTGTTCTAACCAACACCAAGAATACGTTAGAAGCATTAGTTTATGTCAAAACACAGTAATGTTAAAGAAATGAAAATTGAACATGAATGAACATGAAGAACATGGTGTGTTCGTTCTAGGTGCTTTAGAACATGTCTAACGATCGATACTTACTCCTTTTTTATCTCAGGAAGAGATTGGAATGATTGATTTGGATGGAGGGTGGCTGTTTCAAGAGAAAAATTCTTGCCCTAGTTTCTTTTAAATTTTGGAAGTTTGGAGAGTGCTCTTGAGGCAAGTTTTTCGTGGCTGTCAATGCTGAATGATGTGATGATATATAGATGAGTGAATTAGGGTTGAAAGAATTGGAAAGAAATCATGCCTTGATTAAAAAGAAATTTGATTTGATTCTTGCATGAAAACATTCTTTTTTTTGTTCCCATTCTATTTTCATGCTCTTTTCTCACAATTTGTTTTGCCTTAGGATGTGAATTTGGACCTGATTCAATGAATGAGAATATTCCATAGCATCTTATAGGATTTTATTTAATTTAAAATGAATTTAAATAAATAAATTCACATATAAATGAAATAAAATCATGAAATAAGTAACTATTGGTTCATGGGCTTCTCATAAGCTTGCATTCACGTGGGAAGTCCAAAATTATAGGCCCAATACTCAAAAATTTGAAATTGGTCATTTAGGGTTCATGTACTTTTCCAAATTTTCCCCAACTTCTGATAACCATAACTCACTCAATTTTTATCCTATGAAAATGATCTTGTACTTTTTGGAAAGCTCAAGATATCCTCTACAACCCCCTTTGGAACATTTTTTGCATTTGGAGATTTTATTTTGAAGATATGGCTCCTGACAAAAAATGGCTTTTTGTTGACCTATAAAAGAACCTGTAATGTTTTGGCACAATGAATGAAAGGTTGCTCGCATTCGTAGTGAAGATAACAAAATGCTGAGGTAACATCAATAATAATATGGAACTTTTGCTCTAAATTGAAAGTAATTGGTCTGAAATACAAAGAATCAGTAAGTAATCATTCAAAGCATTTAGTTGATTGAGTAACGGGGTTGGAAAAGTGTAGTCATATTGAGTACTGCTTATTGTTCTTAGTAGGGAAAATATGGTCAAGTGGGATATTGATTTGAAGCACGTTTCTTCTTTTGAAGGGTAATTTATGACAATTATCAACACATGAAAATGATATTGCTTGATTTGTGTTCAGCAGTAATGCAATATTGTGAGGAAAACAAATAGATTTTGGGTAATATTTTGATAATGCAAATAAAGCACTTTAATGAATTGTAAAGCCATATGATATGTAATGTGGTTAGGTGTTCAAAAACCAGTTTGTTGTGAAATTGGATTTTTTTTTTTAGTTCTGTAAACGCGTTTTAGGCATGAAGGTTATTGAAGTTATCGTAAATTGCTTTTGGTGATGGACAAGTTCATGAGTTTCTAGCTGGGGAAGGCTGCGTCATAATACCCAAGAGTAAAGGTGTGAAACTATTGTTATTCAACTACAGTACCAATGTGAGTATATACAAATACAAATACATGCATCAAACTAAAATCCTTGAAAAAATCCTGATAAAAAACTTATGATGAACTATAATAAAGAATGTGTTTTGTATGTAATTTTTAATAAAGTCTCACATCAAGTTTTTTCCATAATATTTAAGACTTTATAAATGATAAACATAAATAGAATAATAATTAATTTAATTAGAGTAATAGTGGGCCATTCAATGTTAAGCTAACGTGTTTTTGGTCAATTAAGAATTAGGTAAAATCTGACTGAACTAAAGTTTAGGGATCAAAAACCTAAGTTTTAAAAGTGAGAAACTAAAACTTAAAAAATACTAAAATAGAGGAATTAAAAGTGCATTTAAATCTATATTTATTTATTATTCGAACAAAAAGTAAGTTTTGGAGTTTTCATTAATGAGAGCTATAGCATATACATTAAACTTATAACCAACCCTTTATTGTGTGAGCCATGGGGATCATGTCATTGTTAAAGATAAAAGTATAAAAAGTTATAATTTTGTAAAAGTTAAAAGAAATAAATAAATATAAAAAAAAAAAGTTGAAAAAGTCATTTACATAATCGCACATTATAATTACATAGCCGTATCTCAGATTTTAAATGATTATCAATTTCGAGAAATCATATAATTGTGATTAAAAATCGAATTTATTCGCTCTTTATTATATCCAAGATGTTTATTACTATATCTAAGATAGTAGTAGACTTGCAAACAGTGGCGGAATTACAAATGACGTGGAGCGGGTGCAGACCGTGCAGTAACACCCTCAAAATTATCAGAATATTTTTAATGGGTTTTATATTAATTAAATGAAAGAGTAGTGGTAGATAACTTTTATATTTTATTTAAACAACTTTTTTTTACCTAACTTGCTTCATAACAAAGAAATGTTAAACAATTTTTTTACCTGACTTTTTTCATGATAATGAAATGATATTTGGACACTTAAAACTAATGTGGAATATGTATTTCTTTGCTACTTTAAGTTATATTAATATATTTTCAAAATAAATCAAAAAATAAAAGAGCCATTGACATATAATAATTAAAATTTGATATTTAAATAATATAACTTTTTTTTAAATATACGCTTAGGAATACACATTATTATAGGCAAGCATTTTGGTGGTTTTATTTTTAAACGTCCAATAATAAATTTAATATGTAATAATGAGATGATATAATTTTTTTAAAAAATTTTTAAAATTATTTTTTATATGAAATTAATCCAAAAAATATCTTAACTACAAAATACTTAAGTAAACTTGAGTTATATTTGCTTAAAATCAACTATTATTAAATAAAAAAAAAATCTATATATCAATTAATATTTTAAGTTGCACTTCAAATTAATTATATTTTTTATAATTTGCTTATTATTGAAAATAGCCATTATATATATATATATATATATATATATATATATATATATATATATATATATATATATATATATATATATATTATAGTTATTTGTGTTGGTGTTAAACTAATAAAATTTTAATGAGACTTTGGTATTTTGGAAATTTAGTTGTATATTTTTTTGACAAATAATGTATATCTATTTTTAAAAAGAGAAGATGGAAATGATAGTTAATTTGTACGCATCTTGTTGAATATTTTTTTATCAAGCATATTTAATCAGTATTTTATAAAGTTAATTTAGTAATTGATTTGTGTATTTTTTTTATGATTAATACAATGGTTGGATATAAATTTTTTTGATTTTTTTAAGAAAATAATTTTAAAAAAATATAAAAAAATTATTGTTATAATTCTTTAAAATAATATTTATCGCACCTTTAGACAATATCCATCACTGTTGGCAGATATTTAGAATTTTTCCATTTATGGAAAATATGTCATAATAGTCTTTACTATGGCTTATAGCAAAAAGTCCTTCTCTCTTCAAACAAAATAAAATATGTTAGAATTAAAAAATATAATCCATGTAACAAAAATTTAAAATACAACTATGTTGATAATAGATAAGCACAATCTCCTTCGGCCAATATTATTGTTGAAATGAATTTGTTTAGTTGGAAATATAACCGTTATTTTTTAGTAAAGATTTTTTTTTGATTTTATTAATATTTTTCTTTCTTTTTACTTTCACCATGGTTTCTTTAGACAAACTCTTAACACAAATATCAACTTTCTTTTGTCATTTTTTATTGTCTTAAATCTATTAGTGAACAATTGTCGGTAAAAATTATAATATTTGAACGCTATAAACAAATATTACATTGAGATTTGATTTGTGAGTTTATAATCTCAATTTTAAAATTGTGATTGGAATTTTTTTTTGAATATTTGATTTAGATCCTAATTAAAAAATTTTGTTTTAGTGAATCAATCTGTTAAAAATTGTGAGATGAACAGTTTTTGATCTCGAACCTAATTTATCAGTTGTGTTGAATTTGAAAAACTACCTATGTTATTGTGGTGTTTTATTAATTATCTTATTTGGTGTTTTTAATAATTATTTATTTTAATTAATTATTATGTGGTATAATGATTATGTGAATATTTAATTATATGTATTTGTGCTATTTGGGTTAATAGAGTTATTAATGAGATAATATGTTATTGGGCCTAATTAGTGAAATAAGGATGTTGGGCAATAATTGAGTTAAACCCAAATTAGAGAAAAGAGATAGTAAGAGAGAGTTAGGTCATTTTCATTTTTCATAACTTTTGTGAGAAGAATAGAAGAGAGAAGAGAAGAAGATTTTTGTGAGATTCTTGAAGATAGAAGGAGATTAACTTGGGGTAAGGGTTAGAATCCAAATGATTATTGGTTTATATAATTGGGTAATGTTATGTATATGATTTGTGTATGATTTATATTTCTCTCAATTTCATAAGTTTATAAAATGTTAGGGTTTGGTAGATTTCATAAGATTTTGTGAATCAAAGCATGTTTGATGATGTTTGTATGTGAACCCATGGTTAGAAACATGTTTAGGAACCTTATATGTGTTCTAAATGGCTGACAATTGATGTATAAATTGTATGAGGGTTATTGGTTGTTGTATGAGGTGAATGGGGAAGGAAAATGGTGATTTTTGGGTTTTTACGCAACATGAGTCGACCTATACAGAAGCCATGGTCGGCCTGAGCTAACCCACAAAGGCAAAAATCTGGGTTTTTTCAGCATGAGTCGACTCATGGGTCGGCCTGAGCAAACCCGCAGGTTGTCCAATTTTTTGGCAGATTTTGTAAAGACCATAACTTTTGATCCGTGACTCCGTTTTATGCGCCATTCGAAGTGTTAGGAAGCTAATGTAATTATCTATATGATAGGATATAATTGGTTAGCACTTGATGAAATAATTATAATTTTAATATGTGGATAACATGTAATTATGTTGTGTGCATTATGGATTGATGAACTGTGGATAACATTAGTGGATGTGTTATGTGTATGACATTCCTGATATGCGTAAATGAATATATACTATTTGAATTTGTATTGTTGGGAATGATTATTCGAAATATGTATGTATTCAGATGTGAATCGAATAATGATAATGCAATGCATGTTTTGCTAGACTTGAATACATGTGATTGATTGATGTGTGTTAAGTGATGCATTGTATGGTATTGAAGTCATGTGGTGTAAAGTTGTGCAATGTTGGGAAGATGTGATTATATAGTTTAAGAGGTTGTTAATCGTATTATATGCATAAGTCTTGTTTGTTGCACACTTACACTAGCATGAGTCTTTGAAAGAGGCAATGTCTGGTAATATCGCGAAGATTATTTGATTGTCCCAAACCTAACGAGTATGGGGTTTGAAAGCTTACCAAGTTGTCATACCCCAAAATTTGCCCGATCAAATATACGCCTGTTAATCCACCAAGGGTCAAAATTAAGAGTCATAGGGTTTGACATTTCTATTGCCAAACTCGCTCTCTTATAAATCAGGTTGAGTTAAAGCAAGGGTGTAATTAACAGATGTTTAGGACCCAAACGTTGGGCCCAATTATTACAAGGGTTTTATCATTTTTGGGGGTATTTTGGGTTTTACTAACATTTGTTTTATTATTATTTTTTTATCATGACTAACTGTTAATATTTAGTATTATTAAATTTTATTATTAATGTTAATATTAATAGAATTATTAATAGGTAGTATTAGAATTAGTATTATTTAGGGTCAATGTTTATTGATTAGCATTATTATTAAGTTTAATAGGATTATCATTAGTTTCATTAATATTTTTTAATTATTTGATTTCTTTTAAAATATTAAATAAAATACACAAGTACAAGATTTTCATGGGGCCACTTGGAAGCCCAAAAGAGTCAACTTGGAGGCAGAGAAACCGAGCAAAAGGGATTGGAGTTGATTGAAGATGTAAAAAATAGCAAAATTGGATATTGATTCAAAATCAAAGATCTGGGCATTATAGAACAAGATTTACCATCAAATTTGTCAACCTAATCTGTTATACTATATATGCACAAGAGTAACAAGGGAGGAGGGGATTTTTTGGGGAGGAGGATTGGCCGCAAAAACGCTGCTCTGAAGGGTGAAAAAACCGTGAGTTCAAAGGAAGAGGGAGACAAGGTTGCAGTTTGCGAGAAGCCAAACAAACGATCCCAATCGATTCTCTAGAGTATCCCGAAACCATTACAACCATGCCTTCAGCCGAAGCTTTCAGAATTTCCTCCTCTAAATCACCGTTTCGTCACATTTTTATGTCAATTTCGTTTTCAATGATTCACGACTCATAAACGCATTTTGATCATATAATCTTGTTTGCCATGGTGTGGTGAGTGATTCTGGATAATTTAATTTGAGTTATATTGCAGGACGAAGCATATGCCATTGCTAGGTTTTTGAAGCTTTAAATCGGGGATATTATGATAGAAGCGAAATTAGCCCAAATTAATGGTTCCATTAGATTCAGTGGACAATTTCTAATCGATCTGTGTTTTTATCTGGGATTTATTTGGCTTGTATGATGAAATTAGAATTTGCAGGGCTATGGCAACACCCCATAACCGTGGCCAAAAGCGTGCTGTTTCAGAAAACTAAAAGGGAGAAGATGAAGAAGACAAGCACGGGTTATGTTTGAAATTTTAAAAAAGGGCTTTCATTTTTATATTTATGGTTATTGGTGCGTTTCTTTAACAGCGTGTAAAACTGGCGGAGGTGGTTGAGGCGTGTTGTTGGTAAACAAAGAGACCTGGGTTCGATCCCCAGGTCGTGCGTGCTGTTTTATTTTTTTCTTGTTTATTATTTCGAAGATTCTATGCTGCGCTTCTCCTGAAGGCTACCATACGCCCTCTCCATTCAGCCATCAGATTGTCTTCAATACAAAATCCAACGCCCATAGGGTTGAAGGCATACCGTGGGTACTCAGAAGTCATTCACACAGAATCATGCCCAGGTTTTATCTTTATATATTTTTTATTATTTGATTTAGATTAAATTTAATTAATATTAGTTAGTTTAATTAGTTTATTTAATTAGAATTAGATAATAAAATTAGGATTCGGGTTAGGATTATAATAGGTCTCGAGTATTTCGATTATTCGACTTAATTGATTTTAATTAATTTTAATTATTAAAAATCACAAAAAACCCTAGGAGTGTGTAACCAAAATATTAGGGTTTGCCCAATTCCACTGCCATTTGGCAAAAACATTAATTCTTATCCAATTGCTTCTTGATTAATATAATTTTCTCCTCGATCCGACTATATCTATTAGTCGCATTGGCGAGAAATAAGTTTAATCTAATTAATTTATTCATTCATATTAATTCTGATTTAATGGGTTCTTGGCTAATTCTCTCCACGATCCGACTAAACCTATTGGTCGCATTGGCGAGAGATAAAATAATAAAACATAAATAACGAAATTCATTTTCGTGTAATAACCAAATCTATTGGTTATGAGAGGTGATGATAAAACATGAAATTTAATTATACAAAATTAAAATACACTTTATTTGCTGCTCGTGACGACCGAATCTATTGGTCAGAATGACCAGCAATACTTTATCTAATTCGTTAATTATAATGATCAAATCTATTGATCATCGCACCTAACGAAAACACATCAAACCAGGGTTGTACGCCCAAATCTTAAAACACTCCTTCAAACTACGGATTTTCATCACTTCGACAACGAAACTCAAAATGCCTTGCAAACCACAAAACTCAAAACTACGATAAGGCAATTCAAAAAGCCTTCAAACCACTTCATCTTAAATTCTAAGGCGTACAACCTTGTGCCCCGAACTACGTTGACTCTGATTCTCCATAAGGAGATACGTAGGCACTTGGCAACAAGGCGAGTCCCCCTCCCTAAAATTTCAATTCACTTAAAATCTCACTTTTCACCCGCTTCACTTCTTTAGCTATAAACCTCAATGATTTTTCCATAAACCTTCACTTTACAATGCAACCCTTAGGAAAGGGTTAAGGGTGCCTAACACCTTCCCTTGACCTGATTATAATAATCTTACCCAGATCTTTATACTGCATAGGGTTTCCTATTCGCCCTGGTAGAATAGGTGGCGACTCTGAAATCTTAATTTTTAGGGCAGGTTGCTACAGCTGGCGACTCTGCTGGGGATAAAACTATAATGGTGAATTATTATGCTCCTATAGGTTTTGACAGGGTTTAGGTTTTAGTTAATCATTTAGGGTTTTGGCTAATTATCAGGGTTTGGCTGATTTGCCAGGGTTAGGGTTTAGGATTTATTTTTTATAAATATTTAAATTTTTTGTGTTATTTATTTATTTAGTTACAATTTCATCTATTTACAGCATTTAAATGAATATTTGTTTATTTGAATATTTGTGGTTTTATTGCATTTTGGGGTTGTAAATAACAGGATTTTGGGATTAGGTTTTTTTCCTTTAAATATTTAGATTTAATTTTATTTATTTATTTGCAGCTTTATTTACAGTAACTTCTTTACAGTAATTTAAATAAATTTTTATTTAATTGCTTGTTTTACTGTATTTTCTAGGATATATAAATTGCTGTCAAATCTAAGCGTGGGAATTATATTTAAGACCAGAGGAGAATTACATCGCCTACGAGTCTTATTATAATTCCACTCAGAGTGGGTTGAATATCCAGAAATGTCTGATACGAGGCTTGACTTTGTTGAGGGCAGGACTTGGTATTTGGCTGATCTCTCTTAGAACCTACCCCTAAAACTCGAACCTCATGGACAAATGAGTTATTCTAAAATCCAAAGAGACAAAAAGTCTCGGCGGCTACGAACGACCCCATGAGACCTTCTAGAACATACCAATGGGAAGGGTAGGCACCCTAAGCCGTTACGTCGGACCTATGAACCTAGGGCTTATGTGCTTATTATATGTGTGCAATTTATATACTGTGAATGCCTTGCGTTTTAATTTTGCAGGTACATCTACGCATTCCCTAGCCTGTAGGGATTCTATTTCTAAAAATGCATCCTTCATACGAAGGACATCTTCGTTAACGCACGTCGATTGGCTTCACGATGGCCATGAGAGCTGGTAATTATCTTGAACGGTCAACCCGTGCTTGCTCCTACGAACTCCCTAGCCTGTAGGGATTTTCTTGTACGTCCATGTGTCTTTACAATGACTTTGTCCTTCCCCTGAAGGACACCCTCATTAACGCACGTCGATTGGCCTCTCGATGGCTATGAAACTTAGTGATTGTCCTGAACGGTCACTCCGTGCTTGCTTCCTGCGCACCCTCTAACTTGTAGGGCTTGGATTTCCATTTATGTATCTTCAATCCCTAGCCTGTAGGGATTTCACTTCGTTTGATATCGTCCTTAGATATGTTGTGTTCCGCATAGAGAACCTTCCCACGAGGGACAACTTCAATGGTACACGTCGAACGGCCTCTCGATGGCCATGAGATTTGGTGACTGTCTTGAACGGTCTAGCCGCTACCTTCTGCATACTCCCTAATCTAATGGATTTCCACTGGCGTGTCATAACATCTATCTTGCAAGGATTTCACTAGGGTCTAATGTCGCCTCTAAGGCTATCCCTAGGACTATACGTCACACGTCTGCATTGCATACAAGGAGTTATAATATAAGGAGTCTCTCACATACGCATGCATTTGCATTCTTATGCATTCATTCATTTACATTGGTATTTGCGTTCATATCTCCGCATGCATCCACACTTACCATGCTAGCCGATTTCCCGAGACCCACGAAAAAAATCAAAAGGATCCTAAACTATGGAGAAAGGGGAATAAATTATTGAGAACGAACGCGTCCTTACAAGGAGGAAAAAAGGATACCTTTCACCATGCCCGTCACATGTCCATGCCTTTTCGTAACAGAGTCGTAAATACAACAAAGGTTATTGTCGAGCAAGGATTAGTTCAACAAAGAAGTTCCCTCATAGATACACTCAAGGGGTATCTAGTCATAAAGGGGTTCATCTATGAACAAAGCAAAGCTTACAAAGACACTCTACGATAACTTAGGGGCAAGGGTCGGTCCAATTGGGGCAAGATCCTGAACAAAGACGCACAACTAAGATGGAGGGAAGGTGACGTATGTTAACTCCACACCAAGGGGCAAAAGGGTCATAGGTTTCTTTAGCAATCTACAAGCTCTGAAGGTTGCGAATGGTGTGATACTATCCTTAGGAAAAGCAAAAGAGGTTCAATCAAAGGAAACTCATGAAGTTCTGAAACGACAAAAACCCGCCGCTAACAATTTATTCCCGATTGGTTTGACGTGCCTAAGGAAAGTTCGAGATTACCCTTTACTTCTACAAGTCCATGAACTAAGGAGTAAAACAAGGTCAACGGATTTACAAAGGAGATTGTCCCTAGGATCAATAGGTTTTGTCATGCTAAGAATTTCAACCCCTACGATCGCTAAGTGTACCCAGGATAAAAGTTGTACCTTCGGATTAGCAATTCTAATGGGATGACCATGCAGGTTTTGGAGTCAATTCATTCGCTTACTACTACGACTTTCCACTCACACACTTCTATTTTCAATTTCAATTCTCAAATACTAACAAACTTAAGGGAGAATGACGAATGCAAATAACTAAATCTCGCTAAACGTATGCTTTCGAGGTAAGACCGAGCCGACGATGTACAAGACATTATTTCAATTCCTAAACAGTGGAGATATAAGGATGTTAATCCCTCGTCACCCCCTCGAGCCAGGAGTTGGAGTTTGTTTCTACTTTTCAAATAAACCTTGATTTCAACCAGGGGCAGGGTATATTTCAATTAATTCAATGAGGTATCTTGGTTGTCAAGAGAATCAGTCAATCCAAGTAAGGATTCAAGCATAAGGATCAGGCAAAGCAAAGGTTCAAGCATGTCTTCTTCCTCACGTTCATCCAAGATTGAGGAAGCAATGGAGATAACATTCACAACATCTTCTTCCTCAATACATCATTCGAGATCGAGGACGTATCAAAGTCGAAGCTTACAAATCAAAGTCAACACGGCAGTCACAACATTCAATCTCAAAAGGAGCATTCAAAAGAAAAAGGAGAAAAAACACCTGCTAAGTCAAAATGGAAAATTTCATAAAAGAAAGAAAAAATGACTTAGGCAAAAATTAGGGCATCCCGATGGATCAAACTCAAAGGAATTGGTTCATGCAAATATAAGGGATAAAAACAAAGGCTAAATACAAAGGATAATCTTGTGACTGCTAAACCATCGAAGCTTCTCATCAATGCTTGGATCTCTACAACATTTTTCATCGGTGCTTGGATCTCTACTAAGGCTTCTGCTCAACATCAAAACTGAAACGATTCTCTTACAAACAAAGCACATTCATTGGATTAAACGAATTTTAGGATTTGGAGAACATCAAGGAGAAAGGATTGGGTTAAATAAATTTTGAGCCTTATATCTGTTGTTTCTTAAACCCTGAACCAAGGCCAAGTTACAACATTCAAAAGTCCTAATTGAGGCAAGGTTAACTACGAAAGCATATCAAGCAGGATTTTGTTATACTGACTCCTAGGATTGTTAAAACTATTTCTAACCACTACGTTTCTTCAAATGTTCATTTCTAATCTTCTAGTCCTAATTCATAACGGACTTCGATTTTAAAACTTGCATACGCATCGCATTGGAGTTACTTCTCAAAGGGTACAACGTCATCTACGAATATACACTTAGCATCGAGGAAATCTCAAAATTGGTTAATCAAAGGCGATCATTTATAATAAAGACTCTGGAAAGGGGGAACCACATCCAGAGGGTTCTCCTAAACAGGGGCAAAATTTCAAGGATTACAGGGGCATGCAATCAAAGATCCTATTAACTAGGGGCATTCATCCTAAGGTCCAATCAACTTGGGTCACGTCTCGAAGCAATAATAATCAGGGGCATGTCAAATAGGGGAGAAATTCAAAAGGATAGAACACTATGGATAGCCCTCCATATCCTGGAGATCAAGGGCATACCCTTCAATCTAAACGTCGAAGCGTATGACAAGGTTATTTCTAGGGGCACTTCCTTCATGGCTTGGACATCATAGGCATCTTTTTCCACTAAACATTGGGGCATTGGATATCAAGTCCATAAGGTAAACAATTCAAAAGGTTAAAGGTGTGGAGAACCTCGAAAGGTTAAAGGTGTGGAGAACCTCGAAAGGTTAAAGGCATGGAGAATATCCAAAGGTTAAAGGTGTGGAGAACCTCGAAAAGGTTAAAGGTGCGAATTGTAAAAGGTGAAAGACATGGAGGACTTCAAAAATTCAAAGGCGTGGATTAATTCAAAGGGTCAAAATGAGGCAAGGCGCACAACATAAGGAAAATGCGTTCTCACACTTTACAACATCGAACAAATCTTTCTCCTAACTACGATCTTCAAAATTAAAAAAAAAAGGATTGGGAAGTCGCGCTAGCATCACACCCCACCTTATCAAACAAACCTTACAACTTTAACAAGCTATATACGCTTTCGGTTACCAACAACCTAGCATTGGAGCATCATGCAAATATACATAAGTCATGCATTACATACATTGGTTAATACATTACAGCATCCAAGTCATCATTCTGGTACGAAACCATACTATCCACCTGCTTCCCGGTAACCTTACCGATGACAGTAACCTTACTGTTGGTTTATTTCCAATCACCTGATTGATGCTTCCGGTAACCTTACCGATGACAGTAACCTTACTGTTGGTTTATTTCCAATCACCTGATTGATGCTTCCGGTAACCTTACTGATGACAGTAACCTTACTGTTGGTTTATTTCCAATCACCTGATTGATGCTTCTAGTAACCTTACCGATGATAGTAACCTTGCTGTTGGTTTATTCCCAATCACCTGATTGACGTATCCCAGAAACCATGACAGTAACCTTATTGTTTATTTACTTCCAATCACCCGATTGATGTATCCCGGTAACCTTACCGATGACTAGCAACCTTACGGAGATATTCACCCCAATCACCTGATTGATCTATCCCGGTAACCTTACCGATGATAGCAACCTTGTTGTTCATTTCACTCATAAAACATATACATACGCATTAGCATATACATATCATCTAGCGCATTCACAGCCCAATTTCCGACCCACGTGTCGTGAGTTTCCAACCCTCGTGTTGTGACTGATTTAGTTTCCGACCCACGTGTCGTGAGTTTCCAACCCTCGTGTTGTGATTGGTCTGTTTTACGACCCTCGAGTCGTGAGTTTCCAACCCTCGTGTTGTGATAGGTGTATTTTCCGGCCCTCGAGTCGTAAGTCTCCGACCCTAGTGTTGTGACTGGTTTGTTTTCCGACCCTCGAGTCGTGAGTCCCTAAACATATCATTTTCTTGCCAACCCTCGAGTCGCGAGCATCATCTTCGTACATCTACAGGATACCGTCAAGGACTTTATGCGAATAAACTTGCTAGCGCTATAGCAAGTGAATCTTTTTCATGCAGGTAAGTTTGCTAGAACTATAGAAAATGGTTCATCTTATGCAGGCACACTTGTCAGAACCATGGCAGGTAATTCCTTTGATACAGGTAAGTTTGCTAGAACTATAGCAAATAATCCCTAATGGTGCAGGTAAGCTTGTCTGAACGAAGGCAAGTGACTCCTATTGGTGCAGGTAAGCTTGTCCGAACAAGGACAAGTGACTCCTATTGGTGCAGGTAAGCTTGTCCGAACAAGGACGAGGGACGCCTATTGGTGCAGGTAAGCTCGTACGAACCAGGGCAAGCGAATCCTATTGGTGCAAGTAAACTTGTCCGAACCAGGACAGGTGATCCTATTGGTGCAGGTGAACTTGTCAGAACTATGATAAGTGATCCTATTGGTGCAGGTAAACTTGTCCGAGCCAGGACAGGTGATCCTATTGGTGCAGGTAAGCTTGTCTGAACCAGGACAGGTGATCCTATTGGTGCAGGTAAGCTCGTCCGAACCAGAGCAAGCGACTCCTATTGGTGCAAGTAAACTTGTCCGAACCAGGACAGATGATCCTATTGGTGCAGGTGAACTTGTCCGAACCAGGACATGTGATCCTATTGGTGCAGGTGAACTTGTCAGAACTATGATAAGTGATCCTATTGGTGCAGGTAAACTTGTCCGAGCCAGGACAGGTAATCCTATTGGTGCGGGTAAACTTGTCCGAACCAGGACAGGTGATCCTATTGGTGCAGGTAAGCTTGTCCGAACCAGGGCAAGTGACTCCTATTGGTGCAGGTGAGCTTGCTAGAACTATAGCAAGTGATCCTTTCGGGTTTATCACATTAGTCCCTCGTCAGTGATATTTCTTCGAAAATACAAAGGGTTTTACAAAGGGTTTCACAATAAGGTTTTTCAAAGGGGTCCTCAATTGGGTTTATCACGTTAGTCCCTCGGCAGTGATATTCTTCAAGACTACAAAGGGTGTTACAAAGGGTTTTTCAACAAGATTTTCAAAGGCTTCCTCAATGGGGTTTATCACGTAAGTCCCTCGGCAGTGATCTTCTTCAAAACATCATCAACAACAAACAAAGGTTTTACTTTTCTTTTCCAAAGTTACTAACATACTTCAACTAACACAACTAACAGTCATGCATCATCCAACTGCATACCTCATTCATTCATTCATAACGCATATATATATATATATACACTGCTCTCATTTATTCTGAGAAGCTCACTGCATCATGCATCGCATGCATCATAACATTGTATAAAATTCAGGTTGCCTTTTTAGGCCGAACTACAATCAAAGCAAGTGGTTCCTTTCGAAAGTATCTGCTTCACATTCTAAAAAAAAGAGGGGTATTTACCTTGGGTGGCATCTGTAAGCCCATCTCCCATGGAACTTCTTCCCAACTAATGCAAATTTCCGGGCATTTCAGTGTTCAATCATCTTCAACCTTTAGATCACGATAGGCAGACGTGCCTATCTGACTCTTCAGGTTTAAGAAGATTGAACAGGGGCAGCTGTCATACCCCAAAATTTGCCCGATCAAATCTACGCCTGTTAATCCACCAAGGGTCAAAATTAAGAGTCATAGGGTTTGACATTTCTATTGTCAATCTCGCTCTCTTATAAATCAGGTTGAGTTAAAGCAAGAGCGTAATTAACAGATGTTTAGGACCCAAACGTTGGGCCTAATTATTACAAGGGTTTTATCATTTTTGGGGGTATTTTGGGTTTTACTAACATTTGTTTTTGAATCAAGGATAAACTTTATTAATGATTCAAAGCAGTTGCATACAAGTGACCAAATGAGGTCCAACAGACAAGCTTAGTACACTATGCTACCAAACAAAGAGCAAGCAAAACTACGGCAACATTACACGACTGATAGCCCCACGAAGCTTTGTTCTATCCCAACATCGATATGTAACCGAATCAATGATTCTATCGATAACAGATTGTTCATCCGGTTTCACTTCAAAACATGCCTTGTTTCTATACCTCCAACATTCGTACACCGTTTCTACAAAAGCACATTGTATAATTCTGGCTTTAGCTCCTTTCTTTTTACACTGTGCGCTCATCCAGTCAATTTCCAGACTCCATTCAAGCGGACAGTACTGTACATTGATCCATGTAAGGATGCGTTTCCAAATGCCATGTGTACCTGCACAGAGAAACATGAGGTGATCCATAGATTCCACCTCCTTGCAAAACACACAAGTCTGATCAGCTAACAGTCCCAGCCTGCAGAGTCTTGCTTTAGTGGGCAGTCTTTGGTGGCATGCCAGCCACAGCACCTGTACTGCTCTAGATCTCGCAATATTTCCTTTTATGATATGCTTCCAACTAACGTCAGTACCATGGTTACTCAGTAAGCCATAGATTCTCCTGGTGGAAAACTTATGCTCAGCTCTCATTTGTTTTATTATTATTTTTTCATCATGACTAACTATTAATATTTAGTATTATTAAATTTTATTATTAATGTTAATATTAATAGGATTATTAATATGTAGTATTAGAATTAGTATTATTTAGGGTCAATGTTTATTGATCAGCATTATTATTAAGTTTAATAGGATTATCATTAGTTTCATTATTATTTTTTAATTACTTGATTTCTTTTAAAATATTAAATAAAATACACAAGTACAAGATTTTCATGGGGCCACTTGGAGGCCCAAAAGAGTCAACTTGGAGGCAGAGAAACCGAGCAAAAGGGATTGGAGTTGATTGAAGATGTAAAAAATAGCAAAATTGGATATTGATTCAAAATCAAAGATCTGGGCATTAAAGAACAAGATTTCCCATCAAATTTGTTAACCTAATCTGTTATACTATATATGCACAAGAGTAACAAGGGAGGAGGGGATTTTTTGGGGAGGAGGATTGGCCGCAAAAACGTTGCTCTGAAGGGTGAAAAAACCGTGAGTTCGAAGGAAGAGGGAGACAAGGTTGCAGTTTGCGAGAAGCCAAACAAACGATCCCAATCAATTCTCTGGAGTATCCTGAAACCATTACAACCATTGCCTTCAGCCGAAGCTTTCGGAATTGCCTCCTTTAAATCACTGTTTCGTCACATTTTTATGTCAATTTCGTTTTCAATGATTCACGACTCATAAACGCATTTTGATCATATAATCTTGTTTGCCATGGTGTGGTGAGTGATTCTGGATAATTTAATTTGAGTTATATTGCAGGACGAAGCATATGCCATTGCTAGGTTTTTGAAGCTTTAAATTGGGGATATTAGGATAGAAGCGAAATTAACCCAAATTAATGGTTCCATTAGATTCAGTGGATAATTTCTAATCCATCTGTGTTTTTATCTGAGATTTATTTGGCTTGTATGATTAAATTAGAATTTGCAGGCCTATGGCAACACCCCATAACCGTGGCCAAAAGCGTGATGTTTAATTTCAGAAAACTAAAAGGGAGAAGATGAAGAAGACAAGCGCGGGTTATGTTTGAAATTTTAAAAAAGGGCTTTCGTTTTTATTTTTATGGTTATTGGTGCGTTTCTTTAACAGCGTGTAAAACTGGCGGAGGTGGTTGAGGCGTGTTGTTGGTAAACAAAGAGACCTGGGTTCGATCCCCAGGTCGTGCGTGCTGTTTTATTTTTTTCTTGTTTATTATTTCGAAGATTCTATGCTGCGCTTCTCCTGAAGGCTACCATACGCCCTCTCCATTCAGCCATCAGATTGTCTTCAATACAAAATCCAACGCCCATAGGGTTGAAGCCGTTGAAGGCATACCATGGGTACTCAGAAGTCATTAACACAGAATCATGCCCAGGTTTTATCTTTTTATATTTTTTATTATTTGATTTAGATTAAATTTAATTATTATTAGTTAGTTTAATTAGTTTATTTAATTAGAATTAGATAATAAAATTAGGATTAGGGTTAGGATTATAATAGGTCTCGATTATTTCGATTATTCGACTTAATTGATTTTAATTAATTTTAATTATTAAAAATCACAAAAAACCCTAGGAGTGTGTAACAAAAATATTAGGGTTTTCCCAATCCCACTGCCATTTGGCAAAAACATTAATTCTTATCCAATTGCTTCTTGATTAATATAATTTTCTCCTCGATCCGACTATATCTATTAGTCGCATTGACGAGAAATAAGTTTAATCTAATTAATTTATTCGTTCATATTAATTCTGATTTAATGGGTTCTTGGCTAATTCTCTCCTCGATCCGACTAAACCTATTGGTCGCATTGGCGAGAGATAAAATAATAAAACATAAATAACGAAATTCATTGTCGTGTAATAACCAAATCTATTGGTTATGAGAGGTGATGATAAAACATGAAATTTAATTATACAAAATTAAAATACACTTTATTTGCTGCTCGTGGCGACCGAATCTATTAGTCAGAATGACCAGTAATACTTTATCTAATTCGTTAATTATAATGATCAAATCTATTGATCATCGCACCTAACGAAAACACATCAAACTACGGTTGTTCGCCCAAATCTTAAAACACTCCTTCAAACTACGGATTTTCATCACTTCGACAAGGCAACTCAAAATGCCTTGCAAATCACAAAACTCAAAACTACGATAAGGCAATTCAAAAAACCTTCAAACCACTTCATCTCAAATTCTAAGGCGTACAACCCTGTGCCCCGAACTATGTTGACTCTGATTCTCCATAAGGAGATACGTAGGCACTTGGCAACAAGGCGAGTCCCCCTCCCTAAAATTTCAATTCACTTAAAATCTCACTTTTCACCCTCTTCACTTCTTTAACTATAAACCTCAATGATTTTTCCATAAACCTTCACTTTACAATGCAACCCTTAGGAAAGGGTTAAGGGTGCCTAACACCTTCCCTTGACCTGGTTATAATAATCTTACCCAGATCTTTATACTGCGTAGGGTTTCCTATTCGCCGTGGTAGAATACGTGGCAACTCTAAAATCTTAATTTTTAGGGCAGGTTGCTACACAAGTATGGGGATTTGAGGTCTTTGAAAGAGGAAATGTTGGGTAATCTCGGGGAGATTATTTGCTTGTCCCAAATCTAACGAGTATGGGGTTTGAAAGCTTAACGAGTATGGGGCTTTGAGGTGGTTATCTAGTTTGAGAGATGGACAATCGACTTGCCGGAAATGATAATGGAGGGATCCACATGCATATCGCATTGAGTCACACTTGAGTCGCACGTGCAGTGTGAATTGTTGTTGTTGGTGTGATTTATGTGATATGAATTGTGTGGAACAATGTTATGGATATACATATATAGGGACTTGGTGAATCATTTGACATGAATTGTTGAATGTGTTGTGGATGTGATATATGTGATTGAAACATATGTGATGTAGATGTGAATATATATATATATATATATATATATATATATATATGTATTAATGAGATATGTATATATGTGTATATGTGAATCATGTTTGGTTGATGATGATGCATGTGGTAAGAGATGTGATTACTTGTATACTTATGATATAAATGACATGATTCCAATGATATAAATATATTCTATGATGTTTTGTGAGTTGGGATAGAGATGAATATGTGCATTTGGTGATATATGTTCATACTTGCGATGTGTCGGTGAATTGCGCACATGTCTATATATTTGGAAAATGTGTATACGTGATTATGTGAAGATAACTTGTATATTTGAAATATAATTATGTTTGCATACAATTGTTACTTCGTGAATGTTGTTGGAAAGGATATGTACTTAGAATCTGTATGTTGGTGAAATATGATTATGTACATTGTTTAGTAATCATGTTTGATTACTTGGGATTGAATGAGCTTTGTCGTATGATATGAACATGTGAATCTTGATTTATTGCATATGATATATGTTTATGGAAAGTGTGAGGAATTCTTGGAGTATAATTGTTTTTGTTTTACATTTCCCATATTATGTGTATCTATAATGATTTGAATTCTCACCCTTCTGTTTGAATGATGTTCATTGTGACATCGTGCAGGTTCCGACGAGTAGTGAGCTTATCCGAGGATTTAGCCGAGGAGCTTTGGTTTATCTTTTGATTAGGTAGAGAGTCAAATGATCTGATCATGTAACACTTGGGAGGGTTTATTTGAACTCGTGTTTTGGTTATTTGGATATCGTTATCTTTTTCGTATTTAACATGATATTTTGGATATGTTGTTAAAGGCTATGTTGCCAAGATCTTGGATTTCATATAACATAGTGATTATGTTATTTTGAATTGGTAGATGAATATACTATGGGATATATTCATTGAAATTGTTTGAATTGTACTTATTCTTCCGCGTGCGATATGCATATTAATGAAACATGAAGTTTCAGATTGTGTTATGAGATGATCAGATGCATGTTTGTATGGTTGTATTTTGTTTTGATTTTTATTGCGGTGAAAACAACATGTGACGCCCTTTTTATGTTATGCATGTTAATACTCTGATTATATTTATATTGAATATTTGGGGTTAGAAAAGGGGTGTTACACTTGCCACTTTACCGCATCAACAAAATGGTGTCGTTACCGAGGATTGGTGTTTTTATTGGACCGCATTGTGATAGTTTCTTTGTTTTTGGGTTTTGTAGATATCGTATGTATTTTTTATTCTCACTTGTGCATTCATTTGTTTATGTTTACCAAACTTGTGAATTTTACATGTTTTCGATACTTGTAAGTTTAGTGTATATGTTTGTTTCTCTTCACGTTTGCTAATGTGTTTGGTTAGGTTTCGTCGTTGGTGAGCACTAGCCGTGTAAAGAGGCAACTTGGAGAATGTGTATAAATAACAGGCGTCGAGCCATCGACGCAAAACAAACATGTTGTATTGTGTTTAGTTGTTGTAATATAGGTAGTAAGGTGAAATTGACTAAACAAATTTAAATCGGACCAACTTTGAAATTCTAAATCTTCGCTTTTAAATTTGTTTGTCAATTTTCACCCGATCTTGTAGTATGTGTGTCATACCCCAAAATTTGCCCACCATTTTTCAAGGTATCTTGGCCTAAGAAAAGTTCCTCAGACATCTATGATCATCAAATGCTCAAGACAACACAAGAACTGGGCATGCTCATCCTTCTCCTAAGCAATAGGTCCCTAACTAGGGTTCGGTTCCTTTTCAAGGAAACGAGATTTCTGACACCTCAAGTGGACTTCATGACTTCCTATATGCTTCAAAGAATCCCCATACCAATTTTCAAGCCTTGATTCACAAGATAGCTCAGTCAGTTACTCAAAAGGTCAATAGTCGACTATGCTAGGTTAAAAGTCAACTATGGTCAATCTATAATCAAAACTCCTGATTTTTGGTCAACATCAACATTTTGAGGTTAGAATCATCATTTGATCAAGGGTTGATCATGATTCATCAAGAAAAGCTCCAAAGTTGACAAAACTCAAAAGTTTCTAATTTAGGGTTTTGAACTAAAAGTCAACCCAACTTTGACTGGTCATAAGTCTCTCATACATTATCAAAAATTCCCCAATCAAAGCTTATTCTTAAGGAAATTAAATTCTCTATAACTTTGATGTTGGTCCCAAGACCAAGAAATGCATCATTTGAGAGATATGAGCCAAAACATTACAGGTCCTTCTAGAAGCTCACAAAAAGCTGTTTTTTTCCAGGAGCCATATCTTCAAGATAAAATCCCCAAATGCAAAAAAAGGTTCCAAAATGGCTTGTAGAGGGCATCTTAGGCTTTCCAAAAAGTCCTAGAACCCCTCCATACAATAAAAATTGAGAAAGTTATGATTGGTGGAAGTTGACTAAAATTCAAGAAAAGTGTGAAACCCTAATTGACAAAATTCCAACTTTGAGTAATGGGCCTATAATTTTGAGTTATCCACGAAATCTTAAGCCCAAAGGGAGCCCATGGATCAAATATTTTTATTATTATGATAATAACATTTGATTTTAATCATTTAAAATCCTATAAAATCAAATAAATCATAAGATGATCATATGATTATGGAATCAATTTTTTTATCAAGATTTGAATAAATTTTATTCATTGGCTGAGATTAAAAGGGAAATATGCACAAAATAATAGAAGGCTCAAAATAGTAATATTTGGTGCAATATTGAATACAAAATTCTCCAAGATTTCTCTCACCAATTACACGATGTTTTGCCTAATATTTCAACCCTAAAAAACCCTCTATATATACACAGCAAAACCTAACGAGAAAGGGGGAGAAAAAGCTGCGTTCAAAACGTGATACCATATCTCCAAATTTTCAAGCTTTTAGGGCAATTCGCAAAAACAATCTACAGCCACCTTCAGAGCTTACAAACAATCTCATTCAGCTCCTGAGATATCAAAGGTTAAGTATGTATCGATGAGTAAGTATTATAACACCCAGCATGTTCTTATCATACTCATCTTGTTCGTTCAAATTTGAATTCTCATATCTTGCGTGTTATCGTGTTTTAGTTCATACTAATTGTATATTTGAGTTCAGCATGAAGTTTAGAAGAGATCATAACCATTATGGCGAAGCTTTCACGCACGAACCAAGAGATGCCATGGTTAGGGCGTGATAATCTTCTTCTTCGTTTTGAGGGTTGCAGCCGGCTTTAAGGCAAACAAATCGCACCAATGAATTCAGATGGTTTTATATGGTGGATCTGGGCTATCTTCGCGCATGTTTAATGTGTTTATATGGTTCTTTTTTTTTTTCTAGAATTAGCTACCAAATAATAGTAGCAAAATCCCAGGAGTTCGTAGCAGATTCGCGTCTGATTCGTAGCCAATAAAATGTTGAAGATGATGAACAGTGTTGGAGAGTGGTGGAATCACGCGTGGCATTATCATGTTTTCCTATTCGCTGGTCAAATAACCGATCTCTCTCTCTCCACTTAATTGGGCACGCATGAATACTAGGGGCCCACTTTGACTCATCTTCTGACTTTTCCTTTCTTTTCATGTTTATATTTATTTTATTTAGTGTATTGTGTTAACAACCAATCCACTGTAGCAGAGCTGGTAACATTAAAGCCACCATGACCCTTGATGCCTGAGTTCGAACCCACACAACGACGTTTAATTTTTACAAGGTTTTTCTTACAGATTCCACGCAACACGCCCAGGGAGGACCACGGTGTACCTCGCGCAGGAGCCATCAGATTACCCCTAGTGCGAGATCCAACGTCCCAGGAACGACTCCCCACTGTAGACCCTCAGACGCCCGATGCACCAGATTCCAGCACCAATATTTCATTCTAATTTTCTTTTTTTTTTCTCTTCTTTCAATTTTTCTTTTACTAACCAATCACTAATTTTTTTTAACCACAATTAAAACTAGCCATTTTAATTAATTAACCAATAAGGATTAGTCATTTAATTAGTCTAATTTTTTAATATTTTAATTAGGTTAATTAATTAGTATTGTTTGGTTAATTAGGTTGGGTAATTAGGATTAGTAAATAATTAATTTCTTTTAATTTAGGTTAATTAATTTATTGGAATTAGGTTAATTTTTACATGATCTTAATTAATTTAGTAATTATCCTTAGGATAATTAGTTTATTAATTTACTTTAAATTAAAAACAAATAGAATTAGGGTTCTAACCAGCTTCAAAGTCAAACGTTTTTTTTTTGCTAACTTTCGCGATCTTCTCTTCTCATCCCGAATTCCAATGATTGTTGCATGTGTGTTTATTTACTTGTTTCACATTTTAAATTCTAGAGATTATGTATAGGTCGCAAGTTTTTTTGATGTAATAGTAATTAGGATTTACTTTTCCGCTTTACTTCTCCGCCTTTACCTAATCCCCGAAGCCATGTAATAGCTTAGGTTTAATTTTCCGCTCTTTATTTTTCTTTATATACTTAATTGCTAGATGTATGTTTAGGATTGTATGGAAATATTTAAAATCAATCACTAGCTAACCTTAACTCAAGATAAATAAATATCCGAACTTAACATGCTTCGCACACACCCACCTTTAGGGTGACCTCTCTTCCGTTGCCCTTCAAATAATAGTCAAGTCCCTCGAGCGTAGGGATACCTTAGCATATGCTGCCTTCGATTCAAAATCATCATAGTCCCTTCAGAATAAAGATCATAGTCCTTTCGAGTTGCATACGATAAAATGATCTCGCCCCTCGATGTTGCCTTCGATTAAATGATGATAGTCCCTCCGATTGCTAAGGTATCCTTACTTGTTGCCTTATGACTATTCCCATCCAATGCATAGGACTTCCTACCCTCTTTATGGTATGGATAGCCCCTATGACTATACGATGACCCTCGATGTCCCGAATACATCCAACGTATAAGACTGCCTGCCTCTATATGGTATGGATAGTACAATCGCTCAAGGAAAGTCTTAGAATAGGAAAGACCTTACGAACTTATGGTAGGTAACTCTTAAGTGCTTGCTCACAAAAAATCAAATGCTTTTCACACCCCCGTTTTTTAACATTGTCCTTTTTAGACATTTTCAAAATTAAATTGTTTTTCTAAATACACACTACACTCTTTCAAATATTTCAAACAAAAAGTGAGCTAAGAAATTAAGAGCCCATGGATAACCATGGGTACAAATGGTGCTTACACCTTCCCTTTGTATAACTTACCCCCCGAACTCAAGTCTTTTTAAAAGGTCTTTCCTTTTCTTTTAGCCTTTCCTAAATTGGATAAAATAAAAGTCGGTGGCGACTCTTGCTATCCGCATATTTAAAAAAGCCAGTTCTCCCACCGTGTTACAATGTGTAAAGTAATTGTTTTAATGTGTTTTTGTTTGTGTTTGTCCAAGATCTTATTTTGAGTAGCTTGAGGAAATTTGAGGTGATTTTCCAAGTTTGATCGTTTCAACTTGCGGATGTATGGTAATTATATTGTTTGAAGTTGGTACACGCAAGGTACTCGTTTATCACTTTCTAGAACATAGCATGTTTAGGAGACTTTTCTTTTGTACAAAATTTCATGCCATTTATTCTTTTACCATACTTGTTCATTCTTGAATCACTTTAGGACCAAACCCTTTTTGTGATGTTTCTTCCATTGTTTACCATATGCAGGAGACCAACTTTCTTGGTAACTCGGTTTTATTAATGTTTAATCGTATATTTGTATTGAATGTGTATGAAAGTTTGAAAAGGATCGGGGTATTTTTTTTAGTTTGAGCATAACCACCTAACAAAAAGCATTTGACCCTGTGAGTGTGCGAGCATTTGTTAGCCCCTTTGAGCCTTTTTGTCAATATCCATGTTTTAGTTGAACTTGATACTTGTGCATGAGTGTTTAGTTCACTTATTTTCAAATGGATTTTGATTATTTTTGTCCCCTGAACCTTCAACAATATAACTTGTGGTTTGATTTTGTTTTCCCTGCCTTAGAAAGTTAGGGAGCATTCACACTTCATGTTTGGTTATATTCAAGTTGGGGAGAGCATTGTTTGATTGCTCATGTATTGGTTACTTTGTGGTTGAAAGAAATAAGTGGTTTGAAAAAGGAAAGAAAGAAGAAAAAAATGTGAAAAGGAAAACAAAAAGAAAAGAGAAAAGAGAAAAAAAGAAAAAAAAAATTGTGTGTGTTTGAATAAAATCAAGGTTGTACCAATGAGTAAAGTGATAGGGTGAATAAAAATAATTTTTGATTGATTGAATATGTGTTATTAAATGCTCTCATAGGTTTAGGCAATTTCGTTCAGTTAGCTTTATGATTAACCCTTCTTTGTTGACCAAGCCCAATTACAACCCTTGAAAAGCACCCCATTGTTTTTGTAATTCATCCACCGGTGAATTGTGTGCTAGGTGTGATTCATTTTGAAACTTTGTATTGTTTTAGAATCTTTGACATGTGTTTTGTATTTAGGAAATATTTCGTTTTCATGCTATCGTTGTATTTTAGTGGTAAGTATTTACTTTGTTTGTGTGTTTTTTATTTGAAGCATACATTTGTTTTTCGTTTTCAAAATCTGTTGATTTGTGATTCTTTGATTTTTGCTTTTGTTTATTTGAGTTGGTTAATTCTTGTTTAGGGACAAACAAGTCTAATTTGGGGGGAGTTTGATGAGTGCTAATTTTTTGTAAATTTGAGTGTGAATAATTAGCACTCACCGGCTTAATTCATTTTCTTTTCGTCAATAAACCTCAACTTTAGTGTATATCCGGTATAGTTTATGTTATAGTGTATATATCACGTTATCGTGTAAATATCATTGAGTTTAATTGTTTTATCTCATTTTTGTAAGTATTCAAGCAATGATATTTTGTCACTGTTAGAAAAAGCATTGAATAAGCTTTCCAATGCTTTGAACCGTGCGCAAATCGGAGTTATGATTCTCAATAGCTCTCTTTTCATTCTTATATTTTTATTCTGCTTCATATAATTTTTTGAAAATGATTTGGATAAGTTTGAGTTTGTTGTTGGGTGAATGGTTGGTGTGAGGTTAAAATTTGTTCAAGTGTATGGTGCATTTATGGTTGAAATCGTGAATCCAATGGGTCAGGTGTGTGATAGTCATATGCTTGTTATTGAAAGGCATGGGTGTTGATATGGGTGGAGTTAGGGTTTGTGTGTGATGGTGTTGTAGTGGTATAAGAATACGATGGTGTAACTCTGTAGGAGAACTAACTTTTTTAAATGTTGCGGATAGCAAGAGTCGCCACCGACTTTTATTTTGTCCAATTTTAAGAAAGGTATAAAAGTACAGGAAAGACCTTTAAGAAAAGAGTTTGAGTTCGGGGGGTAAGTTATGAAAAGGGAAGGTGTTAGAACCCTTTTCATCCGTAGTTATCTACGGGTTCTTAATTTTCTCAAATCATTTTTGTTTTGTTTGAAAAGCTTGGAAGTGTAGTGTGTGTGTGTGTGTGTGTTTTGAAAAGAGGTGTCAATAGTAAGGCAAAACCTCGCAATGATCCTTCTATCAGTCCTCAAGGATGTATGCGAAGTGTTTTGAAGTTTTGTTTGAAAAAAACAAATGAAGTGAAAAGCATTTTTTATTGTTAAGCAAGCAAATTAGGAGTAACTTACCCTAATATTTGGTCTTTCCTATTCTTTCTTACTTTCTTTAGGTGATAGGACTAACCATGCCATTTGTGGATAGGTAGTCCTATCTATTGGATGTGTAAGGGACAAGAGAAAGTTCATCTATGGTCATTGAAAGCAACAAATAGAGATACTTTAGCAATTTAGCGGGACTATCATCATTTCCGAAGGGACTCCAAGGGACAAGATCTTTTACCGTAGGCAACTCCGAGGGACATTGAGGGACTAAGATCTTTTTATGATGATATTTTCATGAGGGTCATCGTTTGCTAAATTACCTCTATATTCGAGGGACATGATCACTATATCGAGAAGGCAACCAAGAGGAGGGTACCCTAGAGGTGAGTGCGTGCAATTGTGTTGTATTCAGTTATTTTTAATTATCTTTGATTTGAAAGTGATCTATCGGTCGTTTTTAAATCTTATCATACAATCCTAAGTATACATCTAACACGTATATAGTGCAGAAAGTAAAAAGCAGAAAATAAATCCTAACTATTACAAGGCTTCGGGGTTAGGGGTTACATAGCCAAAAAATTGCGGGGAAGTAAATAAACCTAAACTAATACACAATTTATATGAGTAAACTATACTATTACATGGCCATCATACAATCCTATATAAATTATTCTAACAATTGAAGTGCAACAAACATAAGAAAAGGAATAGTGATTGGTTTTAAATAATAAGAAAAGTTATTATTTACAAAAAATAAATCCTAATAGAATTAACTAATTATTCACAAATAAAAATAAGTTTTAAAAAATCTTTAACTCTAATTGATATCTTAAATGATTTTGATTATTGAAATATTTACAAATTAATTAGAGAAATGAAGGAAATTAAATTTAAAAAAAAACTAATCTACAGTTGATTTTTATGATTTTTTATGACTTATTAATTTAATTAAACAAAATTAAAGAAATTAATTACAAGAATATTTAGAAATTAAAATCTAGTATTAATTAAAAAAAGATAATTTTTATTTGATTTTTTTGATATTTATTATTCTTTTATTGATTTGATTGATTTAATTAAATAAAAAGAACAAAACAACAAGAAAAAGAGGGTGTGGACGCTGAGATTTGAACCCAGGTCCTTTGGGTAACATTCTTCCCACGTTTGCCAACTATGCTGAAATTGTTAGCTGATAATGCAACCTGAATCAATTATAATATAATAAAAGCAAAATTAAAATATGAAAAGAAAAAGAAAAAGTCCAAGCGCGGGTCCCAGGATCGCTGACTGGCCAATGCAAGGCTGTCACGCGCCTGGTAAAAAAGTCAGAATAACTATTCACCATCTTCTTCATTTTAAACCCAGAATTAGCTACCATTTTACTAGGAAAATTGCCATAAATTAGCTACGATTTTTTGTAGCGAAAAACCTGCAAAATTAAACTTGCAAAAAAGAACGAAAATTAAAAGTCAAAAACACCTTACCCCCCTAATCGGTAAAATAGCAAGTGTACTATTTTGCCTATGTAGAAATAAGGAGAAATTCCCCGAATGTCGATCTCAAGTACTGCGTAGTAATGTCGAGTTCAAATTGTAGTTCAATAAAACAAAAATTAATGTTGGGGGTTTGTTTGCAAATTGTCACTAAACAATAATTAAAATAAGCAGAAAAGTAAATTGGCTTTTTGAAAAATATGAGTATTATGCTAGGGTAAAGTGTGTGACTGTCCCTTTAATAACCTTGGATTTTAGATCTCCTCAACAAGTTCATACTATTCAATTACCAGCCCTTTAGGATATTTTCCCCTAATTCCTTAGCGGGAAAACCTTTGAACATTCAACCTAAATCCTAATTCCTTAGAGATTTATTATGAAATCAAGCAATTGTTTTATCAAGAGTTAACCGGTAACTATAGGGTATCCTAATTCCTAGGTGATATCTACTATAATCTAATCGTACAAAAACCTTAACAACTGCGGTCCAGCAAATCGTTAACCGTAAACCAATCCTTGTTTGTCCGACAAAGAAAGCATAAAAACATTGTACAATCAAATTGAATAATAAAACATGCAATTGAGGAAATTGGGAATTCAAAGTCATTACATGATCTAATCAGGGACACCCCCTAGCATTGGGGGGGGGGGGGGGAGTTAGCTACTCATATCGTTCAAAGAAAACAAAATATAAAATAAAGACATTACAAGAATTGAGATGAAAGTTGATCTTCAATTGCTTCCGTTCATGAAAACCTTCTTCTCCCCCAAACCCTCGTGTTCTCCAATCTTCAATTGTGTATTCTTCTCTGGCCAAAAAGTCCTTTAATTCATCGTTAAAACTCTTCTAAATAGTGCAGACTCACTTAGGTTGGTTGGAAGTACCCAAAACGCCCCCACAGCTTAACCCATGAAAAAAATATGAAAACATCATAAAATCAGCGTCACATGCTGACACGGGCCGTGTCAGCCAACACGGGCACTCGTGTCAGACTTCTGTCATCTTAAAACTTGATCTTTTCTCCCAGGCCTCCTGACACCGGTACCCGTGCCACGTAACACGGCCCGTGTCAGCCCATAACTTCAGAATTTGGCTTTGAGTTCTTCATCAAAGTTGTAGCCCTTTTTGTTAGCAAATTTTTTCCACCGGAACCGCCAATCGTAGTTACGAAGCTCTAGTTATGATCAAAATACTACACGCCTGTCACGATGAGAAACATGCTGAAAATTTCCAGATCTTACACTTGCTAACACAGACCGTGTCATCCCCCTGACTTTCATCTCTGTTGCATTTTCTTGGCCATGCTTCATCCTAACACGACCAATTTTAGGTGACACAGGTGGTCGTGTCAGGCCTCATGTAGCATGATTTTCACTTCCTCCGAAACTCCCCTTTTTGTACTTTTTCGCATTGATTTGTCTCGATTTATTCCTTTGAGTCTGCAAACAGTACAATACACAACCAAAGCATAAAATGTAGAAGAATAAAGTAAAATGCTTGACAATATAAAGCAAAGACGACTAAAATCAACGGTAAATAAACGTGTAAAAACCACTGATCACCCCCCTAAATTGACCCTTACGAGTCCAATGGTGGTGTCTGTTTGGTCTAAAACGGCCTCTAAATGGGAGAACGAAGCTTCACCATGGTTATTCCCTAACTATGGCACCCATGAAATCACGCCTTCAACCTTTCATATGAACGTCCAAACCTTCTCTATGCAAGCTCAGAAACATGTTAGTATCGTAATTTTATATTAAAACACAATAACAATAAAAATATAAAAAAAAGTCAATATGAGTGAGAGAATGATTTCGTGATGCATGTTTTGAATACTACAAACCATATCTTTTGATCCATACTTACTCTCTGATGTCTCAGGAAGAGTTTTGGGTGATTGGCTTGGATTGAAAGTGGCTGTGGTGCACAAATTCGTAAGCCCTAGTTTTTTTTTTTGAATTTTTTTGAGTTTTTGGAACGTGTTTGTTAGGATGCTATTTTCGTGGTCCTTTTGTTGAAGAAGTGTTGGTAATTTATAGAATGAGAGAGTGGGAAAAAATATGGCAAGAAGCATGCCTTCGATGGCCATGAATTTCAATGATTCTTTCCTTGTTTGTTTTGAAAATATTTCAAGTTTACGAGATCATGTTCATATGGTGGTTAAGGCCTTAAAAGAACTTTGATTTGGCTTCTAGAAAACCCCACAAAATGGGCGCCCATTTTGCATATTTATTTTTATCTTGATTTTTTTTCATTTTTATTTTGAATTTAAATGAGCATATTCAAATAAAAATAAAATAAAATCAAGGAATAAATAAAAATGGGTTTATGGGCCTCTTGTAGGTTGGTGATCACGTGGAAATCATAAAAGTATGGGCCCAATAGTCAAAAGTTTGAAATTCCTCAATTAGGGTTTCATCCTTTTTCCAAAATTTACCTAACTTGTGACAACCATAACTCACTCAATTTTTATCAAATGGAAGTGTTATTATACTTTCTGGAAAGTCCAATATGTCCTCTACAATCCCCTTTGGAACATTTTTTGCATTTGAAGGATTTATTTTTAAGATATCGGCCCTGACATAAAATGACTTTTTGTGAACTTCTAGAAGGACCTGTAATGTTTTGGCCCATATCTCTTAAATGAAGCATTTCTTGGGTTTGGGCCCAACATCAAAGTTGTATATAATTGAATTTCCTTGAGAATGAGCTTTGGTTGGACAATTTCTAATGAACCATGTGAGAGTTATGGTTGGTCAAAGTTTAGTTGACTTTCTCCTTAAAAACCCCAATTTAGAAACTTGGAGTTTTAATAACTTTGGAGCTTTTCTTGATGAATCATGGTCAACCCTTTATCAAGTGACGAATTTAACTTCAAAGTGTTGATAGTGACCAAAAATCAGGAGTTTTGAGTGTAAGTTGACCATAGTTGACTTTTAGGTCAAACTAGTCGACTGTTGATCATTTTAGCTTTTGACTGAGCAAACTTGTATTGTGAGGCTTGAAACTTAGCATGGGGAGTCCCATTTCCCTTAAAAGAAACAAAACCCTAGTGAGAGACCTATTGTTTAGGAGAAAGATAGGTGTGCCCAATTTTTGTGTGGTCTTGAACAGTTGAAGATCATGTGAGCTTGAGGAGACTTCTTTAACAAATGCCTTGAAATATTGAGGGCAAATTTTGGGGTATGACAGCTGCCCCTGTTCAATCTTCTTAAACCAGAGAATGTAGATTGGCCTGTGTGTCTGTCGTAATATGAAGTTGGTAGAGGATTGAACACTAAAGTACCCAGAAATTTACACTCGCCGATGTAGGAAATAATGTTGGAGATGGGCTTAAAGATGCCATTCAGTTGTTGACAGAGCGTTGCTGGAGATGGGCTTAAAGATGCCATCTGGTTTTGATAATATGAAAGTCAGAATGAGTCGTATGTTAGACTGTATCTTAGTTTGATGTATTGAGAGGTGTTTGTTGGATATGGGCTTGCAGATGCCATCTGAAGAAGATCACTGCCAGGGGACCAACATGATGAAAGATAATTTTGTTACCGCTCGGGGACTAACGTAACAAATTAGAGATGTAGATATTACCGCCAAGGGACTAATGTGATATATAGAAGTAGATATCACAGCCAAGGGACTAACATGATGAATGAGAACCAACTGATTACCGTCAGGGGGTTAACATGATGAGAAGGATTTTGGTTACTGCCAGGGGACTGATGAGATATCACTGCCAGGGGATTGTTGTAGATATCACTTCCAGGGGATTAACATGATGAGGACCAACTGATCACCGCCAGGGGACTAACATGATGAGAAGGATTTGGGTTACTGCCAGGGGACTGATGTAACCTATCACTGCCAGAGGACTAACATGATGAGGACCAATTGATCACCTCCAGGGGACTAAAATGATGAAAAGGATTTGGGTTACTATCAGGGGACTGATGTAGATCTCACTCCCAGGGGACTGATATGATGAATGAGAACCAACCGATCACTTCCAGGAGAATAACATGATGAGAAGGATTTGGGTTATTGCCAGGGGACTGATATGATAGGAAGATAACTTATTACTACTCGGGGACCAATGTAATAAGAAGTAGATGTATATCATCGCCAGGGGACTAACATGATAGGAATAGATTTTGGTTACTGCCATGGGACTAACGTACCAAAGAGATATAGCTTCATACCAATTCCAGGGGACTAATGTGATAATGAGATAACTTATTGCTGCTCAGGGACCAATGTAATAAGTTGTAGATTAGTGTACATCATTGCTGAGAGACTAACGTGATGGGATTTTGATGGGAGCGCTTATCAAAATGAATCTTCTTCTAGATTGTATCTGAATGATCTGTTGATAATATTTGTGAATTGTCCTAAAAAACAAATTTCATTCTTATGCAATGTCATGACGTATGAATTGCATGATGACTTTTTAAAATGAATGATTATGTTATGTGTATGCCATGAGACGTATGATGTATGAGTGCAACATGTTTTCAATGATGATAGCTGGTTGTAGCAGCGTCTGGTGGAGGAAATAAATCCCTGACTGTTGTGGAGAATACGGAGTACAAGTCTTCCATTTTAGTAGGAACTCCTGCTTCATGCTCGAGGATATTCAGCTGGGGATTTTTTACTTCTGCTTGGGGAAGATATCTCTATTGACAGACATACCCCAATGGACTTACATATTAGAGGATTTATTTTGACAGTGTGATCATCATGGATATACACTACAAATATCGACAATGAATGCTTGTAAGCTCGTCTGTTATCCTTCGATGTGTTATCTGACCAAGTTCCAAGTACGCTGAATAAGTATTATGATGCTGAAGGGAGACTTCTGAGGAGTCCAGTAACGTGTGATAAACAAACTTCATTGGGGAATGATAACATGATTTTGTGGGGATATGATATGAGCATTATCCCCAACTATTATAGTAACTGCTATTCTGAAATTTTTTATAAACATCAACCATATTCAAATGCGCGTGTTCGTTCGAAATAACCAACGGACGTTGATGCAAACACAACAGGGGAAGTACACATGGACTTGTATTGATTGGAACACCAACAAGTGCCGGCCATAATTTCAAACAGGCCTCGCATAGCTTTGCCCCATCCAGTAGGGACTTTGGGGAGATTCGCCTTGTGAGGATCTTCTGAGATATACACTATGAGTGACTTGCCCGTAGTAATTATAAACTTAGGGCAATGCCCCTGGTTTATTAGGAAGTAGATTCAAACACACTTGGGTGCATGCCCCTGATTATTCGGTGTTCCTAAAAGATTCTTCAAGTCTTGACCTGATTGCCCCAGATTGATTGGACAAAAACATGTCATGCCCCTTGTATACATTGGTTTTTTAACCAACTGAGTCAGGTGTGGGAGACATTACTTCTGAAGTAGTTTTGTCTGTCGGGAGAAATTTTAGTCATTAGTTTCACCCTATGCAGATTCTTCCTGGTGCCAAACATTTGAATGTATGTAGAAATATATGTTTAATAATGAACATCACAAGATGCGATGCATATGTCTGTCTTAAAGTTTTGAAAAACATTTTAATAAAACAAAAAGGTGTGAGAGCGTGATATCTATAAAAACGTGATATCAACTCAGCATTTAATGGTAAACCTTAAGGAGTCAAGACACATTTTGATGACAGTATGCTTTCGAACTAACCATGCTTCAGTTAGGACTTTCAAGGGTTGTAACGTGGCTTGGTTCTCGGTTTAATAAACAAAGGATAATGGCTCAAAGTTTATTAGTACCCCTCCCAATCTTCGTGATGTTCTTCAATCCCATGCTCAGTTATCTATGCGTTTAAGCTCCAAAATACTTTGGAATTGTAACACGGGCATTAGTGGTGGTTCAGAACCTGAAGTTTATTTGAAAAGGCAGTCATCTTTTTTGTAACATTCTCTTTTGTCGAGGATTTGTAGCAACCTCTTTTTTGACTTTGTTATCCCTAACTTTTGCCTGAACTGTTTATTTTAAGATTACAGTCAGCGGAATGTTTCAATTTTTGATAAGTCTCCTTCATAGGTTTTGACTTAACAGTTTTTTCTTTTGATGGCCATTGACTACCTGACTTAATGATTACAGGAACCCATCACTAATTGTGTAAACGAACAACTGGTATTATTGAGCTAACTGAGTAACTACCCTGCCCCAGGTTATGATTAAGGGTTTTAATTTGTACGTGGAAGAATAACTTCTACACCTTAGGCTCAAATGGGTTGACTAGGGATGAATATCCTTATACCTCCACTGTTTAGGAATTGAAACAATGCCTGTACATCGTCAGCATTGTCTGTTCAAAAGCATACTGTATGAGGTTGCGATATCATTTTCGTCATCCTCCCTCAAAAGGCATACAGCTTAGCAGGAGTCGAATATCACAAAAACAAAGATAAAAGCAAAGCTTTAATAGCAAAAAGAGAAGAAATAAATCCAAACAAACATATGCAATGCATTAATGATGATTATTAAAACAAATAATGTTTATCATAAGTTTAATGTTTAAACAAACAGAATAGAAATTGCAAATGAAAGTAAATCTAATGATCCAAGAGTCCATCCTTCTAGCCATCCACAGCATTAGCAATTTTGTTGTGATTAGGTGTAATACGGTGGGAGAACTGACTTTTATTTTTATTTTCGCAGACAAATGTTGCGGTGAGCAAGAGTCGCCACCGAATTTTATTTTATCCAATTTAGGAAAGGCATAAAAGAACAGGAAAGACCTTCTTTGAAAAGAGATTGAGTTCGGGGGGTAGGTTATACAAAGGGAAGGTGTAAGCACCCTTTGCATCCATGGTTATCCATGGGCTCTTAATTGCTTAGCTCACTTGTTTTTGAAATGTTTGAGAAGTGTCGTGTGTGTTTAGAAAAACAGTTTGATTATGAAAATTTCTAAAAAGACAATGTTAGAAAACGGGTGTGTGAAAAGCATTTGATTTAAATTGATTGTGAGCAAGCACTTAAGAGTTACCTACCCTAAGTTGTAAGGTCTTTCCTGTTCTAAGGACTTTCCTTGAGCGATAGTACTATCCATACCATATAAGGGTAAGTAGTCATATACATTGGATGTGCGAGTCATCGAAGGGTCATCGAATCGTCATAGGGAATAGCCATACCATAAAGAGGGTAGGAAGTCCTATGAGACGTGAATAGTCATAAAGGAAACTAGTAAGGATACCTTAGCCAACGAAGGGACGATCACCATTTAATCGAGGGACTAGATCATTCATACCGAAGACGACATCGAATGGACTATGATATTTAAATCAGAGGGTGATGCACCCCAAAATTTGCCCTCTTTCTCCGTGTCATAAGTTATAAATGACGTTTATTTCGTCATTCAAAAATCAGAGGAAAATAATAACGAGTTTCTTATACGTGGTGGCCGCAATCGTTAATTGGGCTGAGATTCATTGGATTACACGTTGAGATGTTCTTAGGTGCTTCAGTCCTTATCTTCTCCAAGGATTCCTTAGGGCGTTATTGTTATGTTGATTTGGAGTTCGAATGCAAATCATGGCATAAAGAAGTGAAATGGCAATCAAGGCTATTGTTTGTCGCTTTTAATGTAAATAATTTGGTTCATTGATTGAGTTAGGATTTCGTTGAAGTGAAGTTCATTCAAGTGAGGTTTTGAGTTCATTATAATTCAAAGATTGGATCGAGGTTCTTTAAGGTGTGCAGAGATGGAAGATTAATTCATTTTGGTTTGTTCGATATGCAATCTACAAGATCAAAAATTCATCATAATATTCATTCAAAAGTTCATCCATTATTTATACCATTTGATAATAATGATTGTAATACGGTGAACTGACTTTTTAATAATCGAAATGTCGCGGTAAGCAAGAGTCGCCACCGACTTTTATTTTATCCAAACAGGTTCGGAAAGGCAAAAAGAAACAGAAAAAAAACCTTTTAAAAGAAATCTAAGTTCGGGGGGTAATTTATGCAAAGGGAAGGTGTAAGGCACCCTTTGCATCCATGGTTTTCCATGGGCTCTTAATTGCTTTGCTTGCTCGTTTGTTTAGAAGATGTAGATGAAAGAGATAGGGACTTTAGCCCGTAAATGAGCGTAGCCCTTTTGAAAAATTATGAGAAAGAATATAATGAAAGTTTGAGCATTGCAAGGCAATTAGGGGCAATTACCTTAAACTCAGATGATAGGTCTCTTTTTAGCCTTTCAGAATGAAAGGGTCTATCCTTGCCATAAGAGGGCAGGAAGCCTTTCGTTTGGAGGTTGAAGGGTCATCGAAGCATCCTTTGCCATAAGACTGTCCCATGCCATAGAAGGGCAGGTAGTCTAAGGCAAGGATCAGAATAAGCCATTTTTCGTTAGGCAACCAGAAGATACCTCAGCCTTTTTCCGTAGGCAACTTCCGAGGGTCGAGGTCATTTGTGTATCGAAGGCAGCATCATTTAGGGTCGTGACCTTTTTATCGAGGCAACATGGCTGAGGTATCCTCATATTCGAGGGGCATGGCTTATTCTGCAAAAAACACAAAGGCAACAGGCAACAGGCAACAAGGCAACAAGGCAACAGAGAGGTTATCCCAAAAGCATGCGTGTGTGCAACAATCACGTGATTATATTCAGAAAATTATCTTATAATTAATTATCTACATTGATTTAAGGCTTGCACTCCCTAAGATTACTAACCACGCAATAATATAAAGCAATAAAGGGGGCGGGAAATTGTAACCAGCGGATCCCTTATCAGGGTTTGACACAAGTAATAATAATAAGAGGCATAAAATAAAATGAGGTTTAGGGTTACCAACAACGTAGCTTTGGCAATGGATAAACCCTGAAAAGGAAAAAGACAAGACATAAAACATATAGTGAGTGCATTATCAAATTCGAGGGCAAACCTCATTAACTACAAAAGAAAATAGGATAATAAATTAAAAATAGAATAGGGAGAAGGTACTTAGCTTGGCATTTGCCTGACAGGGTTGAGGGCAAAGGTTTGGCAGAAGCATCGACTCTGACCATTAGGAATGAGCAAAGAAACAAATAAGGCGTGAGTGTATTATCAGATTCGAGGGCAAAGGGATTAACCCTAAAAATAAAGAATAAATAAATATAAAAATAATAGTTAAAAAAGTGAGGGTACTTAGCTCTGATTTGATCTGATATGGTTGATAGGGTGCCTTTAAGGTTAACCCTGAAAAGAAACAAGGCAGGAAAGGAAATAAATCAGTGTATGGCATGCTCTTCATAAACCCTGATTAGGGCACAAAATTAAAATAAGAAAATACAAAAGATTTAATTAATTATTGGTCTCACGACCTAATCAATTAAATCGGGATAATTAAATCGAGTGTAAAAATAATTTTATGGAATTTTTGGAATTTAAATAAAATAAATATGATTTTTTTAAAGATTTTTAATAATTAAATCAATTTAGATAATAATTTTATAAATAATATGAGTATTATATTTTATATAATATAAATAAATAATCAACATGAATTTATTTATAAAAAAATCTATATAACTTATATGTATAAAATTAGTTTTTGTTTGAAGAAAACATATATATATATATATATTAAATGAAAAAGAAGTAGATAAAAGAATTAAAAAATTGTAAAATACTCAGCTGGATCGTATGCTTCGCGCGCGTGATGTGCATGGATTGTAAGAGCGTGAGATCTGATGGTGGAACGTGGAGGGAGCATGGCATCTGCGTGAAGCGTGTTGCACAGGATCCAGCAATTCCCTTCCCCAGATGCGCGCGCTTCCCATTTGAATCAGACCACTCGCGCGATGACACGATGTCATCTTCTACCTCTGTCCGTCGCCTTAGCCTCTACCTACGGACACCCCACCGTAGCTACAAACCTGCACTTACGAATAGGGCAAAACGCAACAAGAAATATTTCGCGACCCTATAGGCCTGATCGTCTGAGTCTCACGATTTCAATAGGACATGTAATTGGTTCTAATTTTGCTTAGAACAAAAAACCCTCTTTGAAGGTCTCAAACCCTAACAATGGCGTTAAGACCAAAACAGCTTATAAATACAATTAAATCTCCAGAATTATTCAGAGTGACAAGAGTAACATGAATATGCATCAAGGATATGTTAAATATGCGTGTATGATCCATTCCGATTCAAAGTTCAAAGGTTCAGAATTTCGACTTACAGTGGGGTGTTTTGGCGTTGTTGAATGCGTACGATGATCTGGATCGGTTCATAATGCTTTCAGGAACGTGTTGGGATGAATTGCAAGCCTTGAATTGCCTTACACCAACAATTTGAAGTTTGACTTTTTTATGAACTTTTGGACTCGAATTAGGGTTCTTTTAGCTGCAGCCTCCTCCCTCTTGCCATCTGCACTTGTTTTGTATTTATATGAGACTGACTAGGGCAACTAAAACCTGACCAAATCTTCTTGAATCTTGAATTGCAAGTTTGAGAAATTTGATTGAAAATATGCTTTAGAAATTTCCCATTATGGCCGATATTGACTCAATCTTCTCCCAATCATATTTGCACGAAATTACATTGGATATGGGACATATTTTATGATAAAAATAGATCCAAATCATATCTTATACAAATATTTGATTTTCTCTTTAATTTATTTGATTTTAATCCTTTTTAAATGAATTAAAAATTCATAATAAATCAAATAAAACTTATAATTTCGTGGGAAAAGGTTTTGGGCCTTGGATGACTTGTGTAGCAAGATTGGATCAAGAGAACTTGGGCCCTTTTGCAAAAAGTATTCAATTCTTTCACATTTTCTTTCCAAAATAGTCCAACTTTAACAAGGCCTATCTCTCTCATTTTTTGAGGTATGGAAGTGTTATAAGACTTTTTAGAAACCTTAGAGAGTCCTCTAACCAGTGTCTTTGGTCTCATATCAAAATAATTTTCCATGCTCCTTGTGTGTCCTTTTGAAAAAAGTGTCTTTTTGTTGACTTTTGAAAAGGACCTATAATGTATGAAGCCATATCTCTTAAACCATTGACCTATGAGCTCTGATTCTTGGCCCATTGGATAGAGGAGTGAATTCCCTTCAAAATGGGCTTTGGTGGGAATTTTTCTGATGAAGTATGAATATTTGGTGAATTTTCAAAGTTTGGTTGTCTTTTCAGTTCATGCCCAAAATAGTAACTTTTGACTTTTGACTTTTCTGATCTTTCATTGCATCATCATGATCAACCCTTGATCAAATGATGATTCTAGGGTTGTAAGGATGTTGTTGACCAAATATCTTGAACTTTGACTGTATTTTGACTTGAAATGACTGTTTTGCCCTTGAGAGTCGACTGTTGACCTAATCAGGATTTGAGGGACCAACTTTGCTCTGTTTGACTTGAAACTTTACATGGGGATACTTTGGGATGTTTGTGACCCTATGGATTCCACCTTGAGCCATTGATTCAATGATTTTCTTTTGAATGACCTAAACCCTAATTCAGGGCCTTGTATAGGAGAGTGTATTTTGGAGCTTTGTGTTTTGATTTGATTTTGTGCAGGAGAAAATGTATGGGCAAATTTTGGGGTATGACAGCTGCCCCTGTTCAATTATCTTAAACCTGAAGATGTAGAGTGGTTTGTATGCCAGTCGGTATCTGAAGGTGGAAGATGATTGAACACTAGAATACCAAGAAATTTGCCCTAGCTGAAGTAGGGATTTTTGTCAGAGATGGGCTTGGAGATGCCATCCAGATTCTTGGGATTTGATTGTGATGGGCTTAAAGATGCCATTTGTCTTGATAAGTTTTGAAAGTCAGAATGAATCACACGTTAGATTATATCTGAACTTGAAGTGTTGAGAAGTAGTTGTTAAATGTTAATCGTGTCATTTCTGTTCGTAGTAACAGGATTTAGACTTTGACAGTTGATCGCATCTACCTCGTTTGTGATGATAGACTTAGATCTTGTAAATAGAATACCATAACGGGTCATACATTAGACCATATATGCTAGAGGACGTCAGAACGAGTCATGCATTAAACCATATCTGCAGAAGAATATTAGATCGTATTTGTTGGAGGGTGTCAGAACGAGTCATACATTAGACCATATCTGATGAAGGATGTCAGAACGAGTTATTCATTAAACCATATCTGAAGGATAATGCCAGAACGAGTCATACATTTAACCATATTTGAGAATACCGGAACGGGTCATACATTAGACCATATCTGATGAAGGATGTCAGAACGAGTTATTCATTAAACCATATCTGAAAGAGAATGTCAGAACGGGTCATACATTTGATCATATCTGATGAATGATGTCAGAACGTGTTATTCATTAAACCATATCTGAAGGATAATGCCAGAACGAGTCATACATTTAACCATATCTGACTGAGAATACCGGAACGGGTCGTATATTAGACCATATCTGATGGATAATGCCAGAACGAGTCATACATTTAACCATATCTGACTGAGAATACCGGAACGGGTCGTATATTAGACCATATCTGATGGATAATGTTTGTTTGTTAGGGTTGATGAGTTATTTGACGAAGTTTTGGAGTGTAAAAAGGCTTGTCAGAATGAATCTCCAGCTCGATTATATCTGAGAGGAATGATTGTCGAGGCGGAACCTGAAAACAAAGTATGCAATGTCATGATGCATGTAATGAATGAGATGGGATTCTCAAAATAAATGAGAAACTTGCATGAAGTGATGTATGCGATGTATGAATATGTTTATGACATGTGATATGCGGATATGATTTATGTTGTCCTGATTTGAGAAAATAAATCTCTATATCCTTGTGATTTTATTGTCGGATCTTGTCTTGAAGATGCTCAGCTGGTGATTTATGGTTTCTGCTTGGGGATGATCAGTAACTTGATATTCCCTGATTGGGGATAAAGGGAAACCATGTTGGGGAGCCGTGCCTTTGTTGGGATAGGAGTGTTGGAAGACATCTTCTTAGGGATTACTCTGTGGGGATATGATCTTGCGAAATCAGCTTTGTGGGAAGACGCGGATGAAAGTTGCCCCCAGTATTATAGTAACTACCATTCCTGGATTTGATTAGGACACACCGCTGAGTATTGATCAAGATGTCTAACTGGACTTGCATAGATTTGCCCCTGCTAGTAGGAACTTTGGAAAGATTCGCCTCGCGAGGACTTTATGAGATGTTTACTATGGGCGATATGCCCCCAGTAATCATAGGCTCGTGACAATGTCTCACGTTGATTGGGGAGTAGCTTTAGATATGCTTGGATGCATGCCCCTGATTGTTCGAGCATCCATGAGAGATTCTTCGATTCTTGACTTGATTGCCCCAGATTGATCGGGAAATAGTTTGAAACCCACTTGGGATGTACGCCTCTTGACTTTTTGGCATTTGAGAGATTCTTGACCGGATTGCCCCAGATTTATTGGGCAAAGCGTGTCGTGCCTCTTGTATATGTAGGAGACATTGCTTCTCGGAGTAATCATGTCTGTCGGGATAGCTTTCAGTCATTAGTTGTACCCTGTGCAAGTTCTTTCTGATGCTAACATTTGAAATTATGTAGCAGAATATGTTTAATAATTAATTCATGAGATGCAATGCATATGTCTGTCTTGAGTTTGTTGAAAAACGTTAAAATTGGATATGTAAAAGCATGATGTTTATAAAAACGTGATGTTTGTAAAAAAACGAAGTGTCAACTCAGCATTTGTGGTAAACCTTAAGGAGTTAGGATACCTTTTTTGTGACAGTATGCTTTCGAACTAACCATGCTTCAGTTAGGACTTTTAAGGGTTGTAACGTGGCTTGGTTCACGGTTTAAGAAACGAAGGATAAAGGTTCAAAAATTGATTGTACCCACCCCTCTTCGTGATGATCTTCGATCCTAAGCTCAGTTAATTCAACTTGTGCATTCAGGTTCCAAGAGACTTTTGGATTTGCACCTTTGATAATGATGATGGTTCACAAGCAAGGAAAGCTTTTGAGATGGCAGTCGCTTCTTCCTTTGGTAGTCACAACATTGTGTTGTATATTGATTTCTCTTTTTTCATCTTTTTGATATCCCTAACTTTTGCCTGAACTGTTTATTTCTGAGATTACAGTCAGCGGGATGCCTTGATTTTGCCTAAGTCGTCTTTTGATTTTTGACTTAGCAGGCTTTTCTTTGTATATATATTTTTCATTTTTTCTTTTGAAGATATTGACTGTCTTGTTTGATGATTGACGAACCATCATTGTCTTTTGATTGTCATCTCCAACACTTCTTTGATGTGTGCGGATGAGCGCTTGTGATTGAAGCCTTTATCGAAAGGTGTACTGAATGATTCTCTTAAAATAGAATGCACAGCCAAATTAACTGAGAACTACCCTGCCCCAGGTTATAATCAATGGTTTTAATTAGTACAAGGAAAAACTTCTACTTCTTAGGCTCAAAGGGGTTGACGAGGGATTAACATCCTTATATCTCCACTGTTTAGGAATTGAAACAATGCCTGTACATCGTCAACATAGTCCGTTCAAAAGCATATTGTATAAGGTTACGGTATTGTTTTCGTCATCCTCCCTCAAAAGGCATACAACTTTTAGTAGGAGTCGAGTATCATAAAACATATGCAAAGTAAAGACATAATTTAAAAAGAGTGATAGCGAGATAAATTACTCAAGACAAACATATGCAATGCACTGATGATGATTATTAAAACAAATAATATCTATCATAAGTCAAATGTTTAAACAAACAGAAAAAGGAATTGCAAATGAAAGTAAAACTAATGATCTTAAAGTCCACCCTTCTAGCCATACACAGTATTAGCATTCTTGTTGTGATTAGGCATGGTTGCAGGAGAGTCGAACTCAATTTCTCCAGCGTCAATCATATCCTGGATTTTGTTCTTCAGCGGCCAACAATCATTAGTGTCATGTCCAATGCTGTCGAAGTGATAAGCGCACCTTGCATTAGGGTTATATTGGTGAGACGCGGTATTAGGCTTCAGAGGCGGATCCTTTAAAGTAATCAACCCTGCTTTCAGCAACTGTTGTAACGCTTCAGCCAAAGTTATGTTGATCTTTGTGAATTGTCTTTTAGATGCGCCTTGTTTACGCTGGTTGCCCTTTTGTCGTACCAGCACTTGATTAGAGGCTAGGATTGATCCCACAGTATTGGATTCATTCCTCTCATTGTGCATTTTCTTTGCGGTATTAGAATATGTAGCCACTTGAATTTTGCCGCTTCGGATGCCGCTTTCAACCCGTTCCCCAGTCAGTATAAGCTCGGTGAATCCAGATGATGAACTTCCCAACAAATGACTATAGAAAGGGCCAGTCAGTGTATTCATGAACGTATCTACCAACTCTCTGTCAGTCAAGGAAGGTTTGACTCTTCCAGCTAGATCTCTCTATTTCTGAGCATACTCCTTGAAACTTTCCTTAGGTCCCATGGACATGCTTTGTAGTTGCATGCGAGTTGGTGCGAGATCAGAATTATATTGGTATTGCTTATAGAAAGCAACAACCAAATCTTCCCAAGTACGGATGTTGGTACTTTCCAGTTGATAGTACCATTCGAGTTGAGTTCCAGATAAACTCTCTTGGAAGAAATGGATCCAGAGCCTCTTATCAGCAGTGTGGGGCTGAATCTTTCTTACATAAGACCTCAAGTGCATCTTTGGACAAGAGACTCCATCATACTTAGCAAAGGCGGGAGTTTTGAATTTTGGAGGAATAACGACCCCAGGAACGAGTCCAAGCTCTTCAAAATCCAGCCCAGGTACCTTCTGAATTTCCACGCTTCTCAGACGATCTTCTAACATCTTGTATTTGTCATCAGGATGTTCATCCTCATGGTGATAGTCCTCTTCTTCTTCAGAGGGTTTGGCAGAATCATGGTTACTTTTTGCATCACTTTTGATACTAGCATCATCATCTTGCTCATCCTCATCACTGTCTTCAGAGGGTTCAGCATCCCTGAGTTGCAAGATCGGTCTAAGCTTTTTCCCCAGAGTCTTCTTACCCTTCTTCTTCTTCTTCTTGGTCAGGAGTGCTTTCAGTTCATCTTGCCCCTTGGACAGGTTCAGGATCAGATCTTGAAACTGGGCGTTCTGAGCTTGAAGGTCTTTGACTGATTGCTCGAGATTCATGATGCTGAAATAAACAGCGAGGTGGTAAGAAACCTGTGGTGGAAACCTGTGTTGCAATGTTATGAATGCAGATGCAATACTTCCAAGGATCTTTGGAAATTTAGTTAGCAACATTGGAACATGATTCGATCGCTTCTTCGTTTGAAGAACTCTGATTTTTTGGATGTTCTTCTATAGGAATCAAGCTCACCATATCCAGTGGGTCATCGCCTCTGATTCGGGATACTTCGAATTTGAAAGTATAGGGCCAAAGGAAGATAAATCCTCTTGCCCCTTTGTTAGGTGCTGAGTTTCTGACTTGGAAGGTACGTGGCCAGAGGAAAATAAATCTTCTTGCCCCTAGATAAGACTTTAGTCCTTGATAAGAGTACCTGGAATTGTGCGCCCTAAATCCCTAAGATCCTTGAAAGGGTTAGTTAAATCATGTTATGCTTATGATGTCATGATGTCATGATGTTATGCGAATGCAGTTCATTAGACTTGGTGCGAGATGGTAAGGACAAACAAATCCTTTCAACAAAACCTGCGAGGAAATGAAGGTTAGTAGTAAACACAAACAAGTCACACAAGTCACACAATTTTTGGCTTAGGGCTTGCATGGAGTCTGATCAGGTGTCCTTCCCAAGGGTATTTCTATGGATAAGGAGATTTCAGCAACGGGTTCTAAAAGTTATCCAGAATTGTCAGCCCTTCTAAAGCACCCTCGGACATGATGCATTTGCACCATGCAATGATACTTTGAGAACGAACCTATCTGAATTGTAGCATCGGGTAGCGACTAGTTCTTAACATTTGTCAAGAGTAGTCCCCCCACTACGTTCCTAAAGGCCAGGATGGGTTAAGGGTAACTAAAGGTCCTTGAGCTCCGGCGCACCCATAGACACATACATAGACCCCCCTCATTTGAGAAAGGTGTGCATATGCTATGGAGTCCTAACTCAAGCGTGAACTTCATATTGACTCATCTCCCACATATGTGAAAGAGGTCGCCATGACTATGCCACTCCTAATCTTAAGTGTTCTTGAATCCGGGAATAGGATTCGTCCTTCAGTTAATTCCCAAAAACGCCCCTGAAAAATAAAACAAACAAAGCAAACAATGGAATACAATTAAGTGATCCTAAACTTTTAAGGTAACCCCTCTTTTATCGAAAAATCCCCAGCAGAGTCGCCAGTTCTGTAATACGGTGAACTGACTTTTTAATAATCGAAATGTCGCGGTAAGCAAGAGTCGCCACCGACTTTTATTTTATCCAAACAGGTTCGGAAAGGCAAAAAGAAACAGAAAAAAAACCTTTTAAAAGAAATCTAAGTTCGGGGGGTAATTTATGCAAAGGGAAGGTGTAAGGCACCCTTTGCATCCATGGTTTTCCATGGGCTCTTAATTGCTTTGCTTGCTCGTTTGTTTAGAAGATGTAGATGAAAGAGATAGGGACTTTAGCCCGTAAATGAGCGTAGCCCTTTTGAAAAATTATGAGAAAGAATATAATGAAAGTTTGAGCATTGCAAGGCAATTAGGGGCAATTACCTTAAACTCAGATGATAGGTCTCTTTTTAGCCTTTCAGAATGAAAGGGTCTATCCTTGCCATAAGAGGGCAGGAAGCCTTTCGTTTGGAGGTTGAAGGGTCATCGAAGCATCCTTTGCCATAAGACTGTCCCATGCCATAGAAGGGCAGGTAGTCTAAGGCAAGGATCAGAATAAGCCATTTTTCGTTAGGCAACCAGAAGATACCTCAGCCTTTTTCCGTAGGCAACTTCCGAGGGTCGAGGTCATTTGTGTATCGAAGGCAGCATCATTTAGGGTCGTGACCTTTTTATCGAGGCAACATGGCTGAGGTATCCTCATATTCGAGGGGCATGGCTTATTCTGCAAAAAACACAAAGGCAACAGGCAACAGGCAACAGGCAACAAGGCAACAGAGAGGTTATCCCAAAAGCGTGCGTGTGTGCAACAATCACGTGATTATATTCAGAAAATTATCTTATAATTAATTATCTACATTGATTTAAGGCTTGCACTCCCTAAGATTACTAACCACGCAATAATATAAAGCAATAAAGGGGGCGGGAAATTGTAACCAGCGGATCCCTTATCAGGGTTTGACACAAGTAATAATAATAAGAGGCATAAAATAAAATGAGGTTTAGGGTTACCAACAACGTAGCTTTGGCAATGGATAAACCCTGAAAAGGAAAAAGACAAGACAGAAAACATATAGTGAGTGCATTATCAAATTCGAGGGCAAACCTCATTAACTACAAAAGAAAATAGGATAATAAATTAAAAATAGAATAGGGAGAAGGTACTTAGCTTGGCATTTGCCTGACAGGGTTGAGGGCAAAGGTTTGCCAGAAGCATCGACTCTGACCATTAGGAATGAGCAAAGAAACAAATAAGGCGTGAGTGTATTATCAGATTCGAGGGCAAAGGGATTAACCCTAAAAATAAAGAATAAATAAATATAAAAATAATAGTTAAAAAAGTGAGGGTACTTAGCTCTGATTTGATCTGATATGGTTGATAGGGTGCCTTTAAGGTTAACCCTGAAAAGAAACAAGGCAGGAAAGGAAATAAATCAGTGTATGGCATGCTCTTCATAAACCCTGATTAGGGCACAAAATTAAAATAAGAAAATACAAAAGATTTAATTAATTATTGGTCTCACGACCTAATTAATTAAATTGGGATAATTAAATCGAGTGTAAAAATAATTTTATGGAATTTTTGGAATTTAAATAAAATAAATATGATTTTTTTAAAGATTTTTAATAATTAAATCAATTTAGATAATAATTTTATAAATAATATGAGTATTATATTTTATATAATATAAATAAATAATCAACATGAATTTATTTATAAAAAAATCTATATAACTTATATGTATAAAATTAGTTTTTGTTTGAAGAAAACATATATATATATATATATATATATATATATATATATATATATATATATATATATATATATATATATATATAATGAAAAAGAAGTAGATAAAAGAATTAAAAAATTGTAAAATACTCAGCTGGATCGTATGCTTCGCGCGCGTGATGTGCATGGTAGACCTGCGGCTGTAGTTCGTTGGATTGTAAGAGCGTGAGATCTGATGGTGGAACGTGGAGGGAGCATGGCATCTACGTGAAGCGTGTTGCACAGGATCCAGCAATTCCCTTCCCCAGATGCGCGCGCTTCCCATTTGAATCGGACCACTCGCGCGATGACACGATGTCATCTTCTACCTCTGTCCGTCGCCTTAGCCTCTACCTACGGACACCCCACCGTAGCTACAAACCTGCACTTACGAATAGGGCAAAACGCAACAAGAAATATTTCGCGACCCTATAGGCCTGATCGTCTGAGTCTCACGATTTCAATAGGACATGTAATTGGTTCTAATTTTGCTTAGAACAAAAAACCCTCTTTGAAGGTCTCAAACCCTAACAATGGCGTTAAGACCAAAACAGCTTATAAATACAATTAAATCTCCAGAATTATTCAGAGTGACAAGAGTAACATGAATATGCATCAAGGATATGTTAAATATGCGTGTATGATCCATTCCGATTCAAAGTTCAAAGGTTCAGAATTTCGACTTACAGTGGGGTGTTTTGGCGTTGTTGAATGCGTACGATGATCTGGATCGGTTCAGAATGCTTTCAGGAACGTGTTGGGATGAATTGCAAGCCTTGAATTGCCTTACACCAACAATTTGAAGTTTGACGTTTTTATGAACTTTTGGACTCGAATTAGGGTTCTTTTAGCTGCAGCCTCCTCCCTCTTGCCATCTGCACTTGTTTTGTATTTATATGAGACTGACTAGGGCAACTAAAACCTGACCAAATCTTCTTGAATCTTGAATTGCAAGTTTGAGAAATTTGATTGAAAATATGCTTTAGAAATTTCCCATTATGGCCGATATTGACTCAATCTTCTCCCAATCATATTTGCACGAAATTACATTGGATATGGGACATATTTTATGATAAAAATAGATCCAAATCATATCTTATACAAATATTTGATTTTCTCTTTAATTTATTTGATTTTAATCCTTTTTAAATGAATTAAAAATTCATAATAAATCAAATAAAACTTATAATTTCGTGGGAAAAGGTTTTGGGCCTTGGATGACTTGTGTAGCAAGATTGGATCAAGAGAACTTGGGCCCTTTTGCAAAAAGTATTCAATTCTTTCACATTTTCTTTCCAAAATAGTCCAACTTTAACAAGGCCTATCTCTCTCATTTTTTGAGGTATGGAAGTGTTATAAGACTTTTTAGAAACCTTAGAGAGTCCTATAACCAGTGTCTTTGGTCTCATATCAAAATAATTTTCCATGCTCCTTGTGTGTCCTTTTGAAAAAAGTGTCTTTTTGTTGACTTTTGAAAAGGACCTATAATGTATGAAGCCATATCTCTTAAACCATTGACCTATGAGCTCTGATACTTGGCCCATTGGATAGAGGAGTGAATTCCCTTCAAAATGGGCTTTGGTGGGAATTTTTCTGATGAAGTATGAATATTTGGTGAATTTTCAAAGTTTGGTTGTCTTTTCAGTTCATGCCCAAAATAGTAACTTTTGACTTTTGACTTTTCTGATCTTTCATTGCATCATCATGATCAACCCTTGATCAAATGATGATTCTAGGGTTGTAAGGATGTTGTTGACCAAATATCTTGAACTTTGACTGTATTTTGACTTGAAATGACTGTTTTGCCCTTGAGAGTCGACTGTTGACCTAATTAGGATTTGAGGGACCAACTTTGCTCTGTTTGACTTGAAACTTTACATGGGGATACTTTGGGATGTTTGTGACCCTATGGATTCCACCTTGAGCCATTGATTCAATGATTTTCTTTTGAATGACCTAAACCCTAATTCAGGGCCTTGTATAGGAGAGTGTATTTTGGAGCTTTGTGTTTTGATTTGATTTTGTGCAGGAGAAAATGTATGGGCAAATTTTGGGGTATGACAATGATCAATTGTGCAAATTGGCCAAAGAAATTTGGATACAAAATTGGAAGTTTATTAAATTTGAATTACACAAAGTCCTCCAAGAAATCGAAATCGTTGTTCATTACACCATACAAATATCCATATATTCCAAATACACATCATTACAAAAAAGATACAAGTTACATCCTGATCCAAAAAGTGCGCTCATAAATCAATTGGCATCGAAGGTCTCAAACCGAACCGCAGCACCTAAAAACGAACCGATACCGGTACGCAAAAGCTCAACCTGCTGCACTTCAAAAAGCTCAACATGTATAATTCACAACTACATACATATGTATTCACTTGAGTCCAGACATTCACCATAAAAACTACAAAGAAAAATAAACAAGTCCAGAAAAGGTGAGTTAATCAGGATCAGCTCATAATCAGCTCTCTCGTCCTTACCTTTGATTTCCCTAACCGATTCATAATCTCACGGTGGAGATTCAATTAGCCGTAACAAACTTTGTTAACTGTGACTAAAAGGGATTCAGCAAAGAGCAAAAGGGGAGAGGAAAATTCATAACAGAAAACTCAGAAAAAGCTTAAGAGAATCTGTAACAAACTTTGGGGGAGGGGATTCAACTCACCGAGTCACATATCACTCTCGGAAATAACCTCTTTTTTGATCCGAAATCGTTCTTCAACCGATAATCTTCTTCATCTTCTTCACGTCTCCAAGATTCAATCTCAGAAAAACGCCCTCAGATTCTCACTCTCGACAATCTTCATCAACTGGAACGAGAAAAAGCATAACAAAAACGTAACAAACTCATCTCTGCATCCGCACTATCTTCATCTTCTTAACCTCTCCGATTAAATCACCAAGAAAAATGGAGAAATAGAAGAGGAGAAAACCTGTAAGAAATTCATAACAAACTCTGAACCGAATCTCTCTCGATTCATCTTCAAGAACCAAAAAAATCTCTCTCTCTGAGAACCTTGATTCATCCACCATTCATTCATCATCTTCATCCTCCAATCATCATCGTCACCTTCATCCGTTCTTCACCTTCATTGCACCTCTCTTCACTGTGACACCTGCAATCAACGCATCGTTTTACACATCAATTTCGACAACAACAACAACAAACAAATGCGAAGAGAACAGAGAGAGAACGTATTGAGAGTGAGGCAGAGAGGTATGTTGGTGATGTGACCGGACAGTAGCGTCGTGAATTTTGATCGGTGTAGGAGGAGGTGTTTACTTTCGATTACAATGATGAGTTGAAGGATTTCGCCGGAGCAATTGAATTTCCGCCGCCGTTCTGACCATGAGGAGAGTTTTCGCCGGTGAGAGGGATGGCCGCTGCGCCGTTTTGTTCATGAGTGTAAAGAAGAAGGACTTGTTCAGAGAAGCTCCATAGTCACAACTTAGAAAAACCCTAAATCCTCTTTTGACATTTCTTTTGATTAACGTGTTAATTAGCCTAATTAATTGACATTAGTGTGCATTAATCTGAAGTTAATATTAACAAAAATCTGAAGTGAATCCATGGACCATACTTTGGGCCGAAGTGCACGTTATCCACACCCCTTTGCTAGCCCAACATCACACTCTTTTTGGCATAACAAAAATCTGATTTACAAAATTTGCTAGGCTAACTCCCCTTGGGCCTCTGCGCCCTAATTTCTGTCTACACCACTTGTTCCAGCAATAAACCCCCTGTGTTCATAGTTTTCTATCTTAGATTTGGTTTTTTTATCTAGCTTGTTCTCCATCATTTTTAGTATAACAAAAACATAAAATCATAATAAACTTTGTTAGATTTTGGTTTTGATCTTGATATTGTTTTGTTAGATTTTAGAAATTAATCGAATAGTTTGTTTCGGTAGCTTCTGGTTGTTTAAAATGCCATAATAAAATCGTTACTTTTGTTTTGTTTTGTTAGATTTGAGTTAATAAAAAATAATAATAAAAACAAGTAATATCTTTTGCTCGTTAGAATTTAATTGTTTTGTACATAGTTTTGTTCTGTTGCTTTTTAGATAAAAATGCCATAAAAACAATTTAATTTTGTTAGATTTTTGTTTAGGATTTAATTAGAACTTAATTGCTAGTATTTTCTATAGCGTGCTTCCTTGTTATTACTGATTTGTTTGTTGAGATGTGCGAAAACTTCGAGAGAGCCTTTAATTATGATTCGACTTGCTTCGTGTTCCACTTTATTTGTGGGACACGAATTCGCTTCCAGTGCGATTTTTCTTATGACTTGATTTGCGTCGTGTTCCACTTTATTTGTAGGACACAAACCTATTTCCGAATCCAGTCACCTGATCTCTCAATCATTGGGATGTATACTCTTGTATTGTCTGGACTATTTCTCTTGCAGGTTGCTCGTGTGGTTATGCTCGACGTGTACCACATGTCGCTCGTGATTTATTTTCACGACGACGCTTTCTGACTCACTTTGCTTGATGATGGCTTACGCGAAGTATTCCAGACTTCTCTGCTTACGCTTGCTAGCTCAATACGGATTTGCTATCCGTTCAGTATCGTCTCCTTGTCCCTTTTACCGCTTTCCACATCATCCTATAACATGAGAAGTAGGACCTAGACATTCATCTGGCCAAGTCCTCGAAAGAGGCTCTGTTTTTGTTGGTGTGTTTACATTTGTGCTTTGCGGCAGGGAGTCACGGTGTAATAAGTCCTATATGGCACTCCGTTAAGTCCTCATGGAAGGCACCCGGAAAGGGTTAGCAATCAACCCCCGCCCAGTCTCATCGAGTCTGTTCAGTATGCGCACGCTACGCGTGACTCGCTTCTGAACCTGCACAAGATCTTGTTATCGAGTATGTCAGGAAAAGGGTTCATGCAACCGGACCCCCGCATTTCCTATAGCTCGCGTTGCTCGACATTGATGCTCGGTGTACGCACGCACCATTTTCCTTTCTGATCTGTGACGGCTTGGTTGCTGAGAGGGATCCGCTCCTCTTGTCTATGGCCCGATCATTTTCGCGAGGTCTGATGCTTGGTTGACTCAGGTGATTCGCTCCCCTTGGCTATGGCGGGACCGCTTTTCTACCATTCGGCCAGTGTCGTTGGTTTGTTTGCTTTACGAGCGGAGCTCGTTTGTGTGATATACTTGTTTGCATTCGCTTTTCCCCGTAGGTTGCTAGCATAGTTTAGACTTGTACCCTTTGTATGATAACATTAGGTAGCAAGCTTTCCCCCTTAGCTTAGGTCTTCCTCATGCATTCTTTAAAATACAAACCACACTCTTTGATTTTCTTTTCTTAAGAGCTTGTTATTTCCGCTCCATTCCCAGCATAAGTCTCCAAAGGTCGAGCAGCGGAGTGTGAATGTAACTCGTTCACTTAAAAAACACAAAACAAACAGAAACTAGTTAGCCGAGCTACGGTAGCTCTGATTCTGCAAAACAGATACGTAGGCAGCGGGGTAGGGCCCGTGCGAGCACAATCCTTTCTTTTCCCTACATTCTGCATTCATTTTAGTCCAAATTAGCACAGTTTTCTTACACACCCATAGATTTAGACACTAGCGTGGATACCATCGAGTACGATGAGCGCGAGGGGTGCTAATACCTTCCCCTCGCGTAACCGACTCCCTTAGTTGTTTTGTTTTGTGGTTTGCTGGCATCCCCTTCCTTTTCATGATAAATATGTTAGTGGTGACTCTGTTAATTTTCGCGGTAGCGACAGAGGGACATGGTGATTTTGAATCGAAGGCAGCATAGGCTAAGGCATCCCTACGCTCGAGGGACTTGACTATTATTTTTCGAAAGGCAACGTAAGAGGGATACCCTAAGGGTGAATGTGTGTAACAATCATGTGTGTTAGATTCAATTATGTTAATCTTGTAGTTAGTGATTTAACGTTGCTTTTAAATCTTGCCATACAATCCTAAGCATACATCTAAACAGATATAATTTTGCAGAAAAATAAAGTGCGGAAACGTAAACCTAAGCTATTACATGGCTTCGGGGATTAGGAGAGTACATAACCAAAAATGGGGATAGGAAATTATTACAAACCCGAATAAAAGATTAAAGCGGAAATAAAATAATAATATGTACAAATTATAAATGATAAATGTCCACAGTAGTCCATAAGCTTGTATAGTAGTACCTCGCATAAAAAAAAAGAGGTTAGTGACAGATGTAGAAAACGATGCGTGAAAATGGTGAGAACATGAACAAATATTAATCAAAATTAATTAAAGAAAATATAAAAATAAGCATATTAAATCTAGAAGAAAATTAAAAACTAAACAATATATCTAACTAAACAAATTTTTGAGTTTTGAATATATAAATGAAAGAAAATTAAATTGCAAGAAATGCTTTGGTATTTTGTATATTTATCAAGAAAAGAAATTAAAAGTAAATGAGCAAATAAAATAAAAAAATCAGTAAAATGGAGGGGTGTGATCATGTAAACGGGCGCTGGGCCCAAAGAAAGTGCAACAAGTTCAGAAAGCTGCCAAACAGAAATGATTAATAAAAAAATGTTTTGGGCCGGACCGGGTCAGACCGGATCCAGGCCCTTGCCTACTAAAATCGGTTTTTATTAGAAAACCCTAAAACAAAAAGAGGTGAACCTTCCGCCCCTACCTCTATCTCTCTAATACTTCCTATCTTCATCTTCTTTTTCAACTTAAATTAACAATAAAAAGTAGCCTATTTCAATCCTCCCTCTCGCAAATCTCTCGCACTGTATTCACATCCCAATACACTCACCAACAATTTGTTATTTCAAATAACTTCTACTCAAACATTTAAATGGTTCAGCACATGAATCACAACAATAACTCAGTCAAAGCAAACACAAACAGTTCGGAAACTATATCGGATCTTACAACAACAAATCAAAACATAAAAGCTCAAGATTACCGATGGTAGTGGCTGGTGCCTTGATTGAGTCGCGATGGCGCTTTGGCTATTGTTGTTGCGTCTAATTATGAATATGTGACGCGCGTCTAATTATGCACTGCAATTTTATTTAAACTGATGGTATATTGTCATTTGATCTTATCTTCTTGCTGTTTAATTTTATAATGCCACTTTGTTCAAGAGAGAGTTCTTGGTCAATAGACATGTCCATGAAAGCAGCTGAAAAGAAGACTGGGAGAGGAACACTGGTTTTTGTTCTGTGTGCGTACTGAAGTAGTACTAAATTGGTGATGGTGCCCTTGTAGGTTTGGCGGCAGATTTGCGGTGGAGGGCGAAAAAAGAAGTCCCCTTTCCTCTGTAAAGCTGTTGTTCTTTTATATTGATACCTTTAGGTCTAGAATAATAACACAATTGTTTTCTTTTTGGAAAGATTTGATGGAGATTTGAATTGTATATTTGTAACCGAAACAACTTGAATGAGAACTGAAACTGATATAGAAAGATTTGAGTGACTTTTGAAAAGATACAGTTTTTTTATTTTGGAAGAAAACAATAACGTGAATGCTTTTATTTTTCTTTGATCTTTCTGCCTAATAACTTAATAATAACGAAATTAGAAGGTTTACCTAAAATAACATACCGAAAAAATTTTAATATCTTATTTTTTATGATTTTTATTTCTAAGTATGAAAGTGAGAAACAAAAATAATTTTTTTCTTTTGTTTAATAGCAATAATAGCATCCGGAATACTAATAACAATACTAATAACAATAATAATAATAATAATAATAATAATAATAATAATAATAATAAAACATACTAAACTTAATAATTACTAATAAACTAACCCTAATATAAAAATTAATATCCTAATTATAAAAATTATAAAAATTATAATAATAATAATAATAATAATAATAATAATAAAAAGGTTAGAACTAAAGTTAGAAAATAAAAGGAAAAATTGTTAGAAGTGAGATTCGAACCCGGGACCTTGTACTTGCAATCCTCAAACTCTTACCGACTGGGCTATGTCAATTATTTGAAATAAAATGACAATTGCAAATATATGAAGGTAATTTTTGGGGTACAACATTAGGCATGGGAGCAGTGATCACGTTAGGGGTCGCAGGAGGGTCGAACTCAATTTCCCCAGCATCGATCATATCTTAGATCTTAATCTTCAGCGCCCAGCAGCTATTGGTGTCGTGCCCAGGACTATTGGAATGATAGGCACATCCCACATTTGGATTGTGCTTAGGGGAGGAAGTGTTGATGTGTTGAGGAGGATCCCTCATAGCAATCATCCATGCCTTCAACAGATGTTGCAATGCCTGATCTAGTGACATGTTAATCTTGGTGAATTGACGCTTAGGTGCGTCTGGCTTGCGTTGTTGTTGTGGTGCCGGTGTAGAGACTAGAACTGCCCCAACATATTGGCTATGATCAGTCTTGTTGCGACCTTTCTATCTGTATACAGCATTGTCTTCATCTTTCCCATTATATGGCTTTTTGTAGCACCAGAGGAAGTAGCCACATGAATCTTACCACTTCAGATTCCGCTTTCTACGCGCTCTCTAGTCAGTATCAGATCAGTGAAACCAGATGATGAACTTCCTAGCAAATGACTATAGAAAGGACCAGTCAAGGTACTTATAAACATGTCGAACAACTCTCTGTCAGCTAAAGGAGGTTGAACTCTACCATCCAGGTCTCTCCACTTCTGAGCATACTCTTTGAAACTTCCTTTTGGCCCCATGGACATGCTTTGTAATTGTGTACGAGTCGGTGCGAGATCAGAATTGTATTGATATTGCTTGTAGAAAGCAACAGCCAAGTCTTCCCATGTATGAATATTGGCACCCTCCAGTTGATAGTACCATTCAAGTTAACTTCCAGACAAGCTCTCTTGGAAGAAGTGAACCCATAGCTTTTTGTCAGCAGTGTGAGGCTGAATTTTCTTCACATATGATCTCAAGTGCAGCTTAGGACAAGAGACTCCATCATACTTAGAAAAGGTTGGCCTCTTGAATTTCGGAGGGATGATAACTCCTGAGATGAGCCCTAGTTCCTCAAAGTCCAGCCTAGGTACCTTCTGGATCTCCATGGCCTTCATACGTTCTTCCAACTGCTTATACTTCTCCTCAAGATATTCCTCCTCGTAGTAATAATTGTCTCCTTCCTTGGAGGCCTTGACAGAACGATGGTTGCTCTTCACGTCTGTCTTGATACCGGCATCATCCTCTAATTCACTGTCAGTGTCTTCAGGAATCTGAATTTCCTTGGCCTTCTTAGCTGGGCCTCTGAACCTTCTCCCAATGTTGAGGACACCTACAGATATTCTGGTCTTCTTATCCTTCTTGGTTAGAAGGGATTTCATCTCTTCCTGCCCCTTGGACAAGTTCAGGATTAAAGCTTGGAACTCGGCATTCTGGGCTTGAAGGTCTTTAACTAATTGCTCGAGATTCATTTTTCAGCTGAAATAAACAGCGAGAAGATGAGAAACCTGTCATAGAAACTTGTTATGCAGTGTTTATGAATAATATGAGAGTGTATGCAATGTTTTCAAGGACATTGAAATTTAAAATTTTTTAAACCAAGCAAGAAATAAACTTCCATTAATAATGTCAAAAACTATAAAAACTGTTTGTCGCTTTTAGGTTTTACAAAGAAAGAACTGAAATGGTAAAAATAAAAGCATAAAAAAGAAAAATCTTCAAGTCTCCCATGGACGCTTTCTCTTTGCGCCAAGGAATGTGTTGACGCTTTGCTCATCCTGAAGTTGCTTTGTGAGCTCTAACACTTTCTTCTCTTTAGCACAAAATTGAGCTTCAAAGGTATCTCTCTATTCCTTCAACTGAATCTAGGATCTTTTCAGCTCCTCAAAGTCAGTAGACATGTCTGGATGAAGAATAACCTGAGGAACATCTCCTTCGAACTCGGGCTCAATAACCATAGGTCTGATAGTGGGGTATGGCTTAATGAGCTTCTGAGCACGAGTGCGCACCCACCTAAGGTAAGGCTCGAGAGGAATGGAGTTTTTCTGGCCCAACTCTTTGCTAGCATACTTGTATACTTTGTCTCATGCACGTATGAACCTTTGTCGTTAATTATTAGAATTGTCTTCATAATCAAACACATAACCCTTGATAACCATGTCATGAGGAACGTCTCTTCGAGCATAACCAAACTGACGTAGAGCTAGTGAAGGATTATAAGTAATACCTCCCCTAATGCCAAGGAGTGGCACATTAGGGAATTCCCCACACGATCAATGATAGTGAAGTCCTTTTGAGATTGAGTGCACCAACGGATATCTGAATGAGAGAGCGACATTATTCTTCGTGACCATTGCATCCTTTGTTCATTCTTCAACACTGATCGGGGAAGATGCGAAATAAACCACCTGGATAGTAGAGGCATGCAACACATGAGAGTTCCTCGCTTCTTACTGGTACGAGTGTGAAGCGAATGTAAAATATCTCCAAGCAAAGTAGGTATCGGGTTGCGAGCTAGAAATATCTTGATAGCATGCACATCTATGAATTGGTCGGGATTAAGGAATAACACCAAACCATAGATTAGCAAGGCTAATACGTCTTCAAAAGCAAGATAACTCATGGCCTTTAGGAATGATCGAGCCTTCTTCAATAAGAACTTAGCAAGAAAACCTTTAACTCCACTCTTCGTTTCCCAATTAGACACAACTTCTGATTTTTCTAGATGTAGCACACTTGCAATGACTTCAGGCTTTGGAACATCTTCCAAACCTAGGAAGGGCCTCTGATTCCGAATGGGTACGCCAAGTAGCTCAGAGAATTCTTCCAGGGTAGGTACCAACTGATAGTCGGGAAAAGTGAAGCAATGGTGTGTATGGTAAAAGAACTGGAACAGGACTCTCATCATATCTTCTTCAAAACCTGAGGTGACCAGTATGGGTAAATAGCCATATCTTTCGGTGAATCGATAATTTTCGGGGATCTCTGAGACTAACTCCTTAAGCTCATAAGGTACTCCTACGAAGTTGATTTTGATGAAGTTCTTGGTAACGGAAGCCATGACCTACAACAAAGAACAAAGATAAATTCCTCGGTCCTTGAAATGGTTAGTGAAAATTCTATGTCATGATGTTATGATGTCAAGTAGGTAACAAACACAATCAAATCACACAAGAGTCTTAGGTTTAAAAGCTTGCATGTAGTCCATAAGTGAGTACCCTCCCCACTGAAGTTTAGTTGGTTCAACCTGTCCTAGAATAGTAACCGGGTTCTAGGGAGCTCATATCACGAATCTTTCTCGAAAACATTATCTCAATCATCGCTTGAACGGCTGACCAAAAATATCTCGAAATATTGATCTCAATGAGTGTAGCACATCGAGTATCAACCAACTTCGGTCAGGAATCCAAAGCCAGTCATCTCGCTAATTTCTAATATGCCAAAGTCAAGTTCAACTAGGGTTCTAAGGGTAAATTAGTGCTTAATGACACTACATAGCATCCTAATGTCTCCTCGATCATATTCAAGGGCTATCAGAACAAACCAAAGCGTCGCACTAATAGTGGCCACCAGATAAACCATATCGGGACGATCCGTACAGTCTTCTTGATCTATTGCCACATACCTAAGGTATCTCGAGATTCGGTTTAGAATCTTTCACACAGGAACATTCCCAAACAGTACCCTTAAAAATAAAGCAAGCAAGACAAACAATTGAAAACATTTTAAGTGATCTAAGCTCTAAGGTAAACCCCTATTTTTATTTAAAATCTCCAACAGAGTCGCCAGTTCTGTAACTCGGTGGGAGAACTAACTTTTTTAAATGTTGCGGATAGCAAGAGTCGCCGCAGACTTTTATTTTGTCCAATTTTAGGAAAGGTATAAAAGTACAGGAAAGACCTTTAAGAAAAGAGTTTGAGTTCGGGGGGTGTAACACCCTTCTAAACCCAGCGGCAATTTAATTAAATTCATTCAGAGTACATGAAAACAAGGGTGCCACAATTCAAAAAGTAATTTAAACATCGTTCAGTTATGTCATGCATTCACTGAGGTAATCATCATCAATTAAAATGTTTCATGTTAACACAACGGAAAATCAACATCACACGGATTAAGTTTAACATCTTTAAAACTTATCCTTCAAAACATCAAAACATAACCAGAGTTATAAAACATAAACTCTAAACATCGCGTCCCCATTGTTTCAAATATCAGAGCATGACACCTGACGCTAACTAAGCAACTGACTTATGAGCTAATCCTCACTGAGTCGAACAGCCGCTATCCTCAATCTGAAAATGACAACATATAAGGGTGAGTCTCATCATAATTAACAAATGTTATAAGGTTATAAAGCGATAACACATCATAGTCGCATCATTCACCCAATTGTTTCATAAACAGACATTCAGACAAGTTTCATCATCATAAACAACCAACCAACACATCATCAATATTTATAACACTGGAATACATCCAATCATGTTATAAAAATCATGCATATGTATGAACTGGCACTATGCATGTGGTACCAACATCATCAAATGGGAATAACCCATGACCGTTCCAACATCATCAAGATACGGCCCTGCCAGCACAGATTCCACACAATGGGAATCATGCCCTTTACTGATCCAACACATTATCATGGATACAGCATCAATAATGAATATGAATGAATGCAAACATACATGAACATACTTATACCATCGTCAAGTCTATGAGTAACATCATCAAAATACTCATTTCATCATAATCATCATCATCATCAAGTATATTTATATATATATATATATATGCATCATTCAATCACAATCACATCATTAATCATCACATAGATTATTTCACAAGGTTCGTTCAGCTCGAAACGGCACACAAAACGGACCAACGGTTCAAAAGTTATGAACTTTCCAAAATACATCATTTTTCCAAAAACCTTCAGTGTAACGGGTTACAGAAAAAGCGTAACGGGTCACGAAGAAAAAATTCACAAAAACAGTTTCAGCCGTAACGGGTTATAGAAAAAGCGTAACGGGTTACGAAGAACAAATTTTCAAAAACAGTTTCAGCCGTAACCGGTTACGAACAACACCGTAACCGGTTACGAACTCGTAACCAGCCCAAAAACCCCATTTTACACAACCGTAACCGGTTACACGCCCGATCGTAACCGGTTACATCACCTGTAACAGCAAAAAAAGCACTTTTGACAGCAGCTTATTTCCATCCAACACAATCCAAATCGAATCATTTCGACTATACACGAAAAACAGAATCAATTTCACAATTATTCCCTGTCATTTCATGCCTCAACAACACATTCAAACACAATCAAACATCACAAACAAGAATTTACACATACTTTATCAATTTGAACCACAACAACACAAACATCATGGATTATAGCCAAATGATCAATCATCATCCAAATTGACTCAAATCCCTAACTCTATCATACGACTCAATCGATACGAATTCCACATCTATTCTATGCTATCAACCCCTAACCTGATAATAGATATTAATCAGATAAGTCCCCCTTACCTTAGCCAAAAATATGGACTTTTCCCCTTCATCTCCAGCAAACCCGTAAGCCCTTTTTCTCCAAATTCAGCACGAATCTCCAATCTTCAAACTCGCTTATCTCCCTCATCAAGAACTTCCCTGACACGAATTAATATATCAAATCGAAGAAAATTTCGTGTAGAATCCGAATCTTCGAGAGTTACCTAATTTGGAGCTACGAGCAGAAAGTTATGGCCCGTTTCGTGATGGATGCACCATGAATACGAAAATGCTTTTGTCCATGACTTCTCCATCTCTCCCTATTAGGTTTTTCTCCTCTATTTCTCAAATTCCTCTTATTTTCTTGTTTTATGAAAACATAACATAATTTAATAATGGGCTCCTTCACATTAACACCCCCACATTACTAACTCCACCAATGGCCCAACAACTAACATTTTATTATTTCCAGTTAATTTCAATAAAATGCTAATTTCGAATAATTAATTTAAAACTTAATTAAATTAATTAAATAAGAATTTTTGGGATGTTACAGGGGGTAAGTTATGAAAAGGGTAGGTGTTAGCACCCTTTTCATCCGTAGTTATCTACGGGCTCTTAATTTGCTTAGCTCATTTTTGTTTTGTTTGAAAAGCTTGGAAGCGTAGTGTGTGTGTGTGTGTGTTTTGAAAAGAGGTGCCAATAAAAAGGCAAAACTTCGCAATGATCCTTGTATCAGTCCTCAAGGATGTATGCGAAGTGTTTTGAAGTTTTGTTTGAAAAAAAAACAAATGGAGTGAAAAGCATTTTTTATTGTTGAGCAAGCAAATTAGGAGTAACTTACCCTAATATTTGGTCTTTCCTATTCTTTCTTACTTTCTTTAGGTGATAGGACTAACCATACCATTTGTGGGTAGGTAGTCCTATCTATTGGATGTGTAAGGGACAAGCGAAAGTTCATTTATGGTCATTGAAAGCAACAAATAGAGATACTTTAGCAATTTAGCGGGACTATCATCATTTTCGAAGGGACTCCGAGGGACAAGATCTTTTACCGTAGGCAACTCCGAGGGACATTGAGTGACTAAGATCTTTTTATGATGATATTTTCACGAGGGTCATTGTTTGTTAAAGTAACTCTATATTCGAGGGACATAATCACTATATCGAGAAGGCAACCAAGAGGAGGGTACCCTATAGGTGAGTGCGTGCAAGTGTGTTGTATTCAGTTATTTTTAATTATCTTTGATTTGAAAGTGATCTAACGGTCGTTTTTAAATCTTACCATACAATCCTAAGTATACATCTAACAGGTATATAGTGCAGAAAATAAAAAGCAAAAAATAAATCCTAACTATTACAAGGCTTCGGGGTTAGGGGTTACATAGCCAAAAAATTACGGGGAAGTAAATAAACCTAAACTATTACAAAATTTATATGAGTAAACTATACTATTACATGACCATCATAAAATCCTATACAAATTATTCTAAGAATTGAAGTGCAACAAACATAAGAAAAGGAATTGTAGTTTTAGAGAAATTTTTTTTATGGTCTAACTAAATTAATTTATAAATTAAAAAACTTAATTTTTGTATTTTTAGTGATTGGTTTAAATAATAAGAAAAGTTATTATTTACAAAAAAATAAATCCTAATAGAATTAACTAATTATTCGCAAATAAAAATAAGTTTTAAAAAAATCTTTAACTCTAATTGATATCTTAAATGATTTTTATGTGTTAGTTTTATGACTTATTAATTTAGTTATAAATTTAGTTAAACAAAATTAAAGAAATTAATTACAAGAATATTAAGAAATTAAAATCTAGTATTAATTAAAAAATAATAATTTTTATTTGATTTTTGTGAGATTTATTGTTATTTTAATGATTTGATTGATTTAATAAAATAAAAAGAACAAAGCAACAAGAAAAAGAGGGTGTGGACGCTGGGAAACATGTTAGTATCATAATTTTATATTAAAACACAATAACAATAAAAATATAAAAAAAAAGTCAATATGAGTGAGAGGATGATTTCGTGATGCATGTTTTGAATGCTACAAACCATATCTTTCGATCCATACTTACTCTCTGATGTCTCAGGAAGAGTTTTGGGTGATTGGCTTGGATTGAAAGTGGTTGTGGTGCAGAAATTCTTAAGCCCTAGTTTTTTTTGAAGTTTTTTTGAGGTTTTGGAATGTGTTTGTTAGGCTTCTATTTTCGTGGTCCTTTTGTTGAAGAAGTGTTGGTAATTTATAGAATGAGAGAGTGGAAAAAATATGGCAAGAAACATGTCTTTGATGGCCATGAATTTCAATGATTCTTTCCTTGTTTGTTTTGAAAATATTCCAAGTTTACGAGATCACGTTTTTATGGTGGTTAAGGCCTTAAAAGAACTTTGATTTGGCTTCTAGAAAACCCCACAAAATGGGCGCCCCATTTTGCATATTTATTTTTATCTTGATTTTTTTTCATTTTTATTTTGAATTTAAATGAGCAAATTCAAATAAAAATAAAATAAAATCAAGGAACAAATAAAAATAGGTTTATGGGCCTCTTGCAGGTTGGTGATCACGTGGAAATCATAAAAGTATGGGCCCAATAGTCTAAAGTTTGAAATTCCTCAATTAGGGTTTCATTCTTTTTCCAAAATTTATCCAACTTCTGACAATCATAACTCACTTAATTTTTATCAGATAGAAGTGTTCTTGTACTTTCTGGAAATCTCAAGAAGTCCTCTACAACCCCCTTTGGAACATTTTTTGCATTTGAATGATTTATTTTTAAGATATCGGCCCTGACATAAAATGACTTTTTGTGAACTTCTAGAAGGACCTGTAATGTTTTGGCCCATATCTCTTAAATGAAGCATTTCTTGGGTTTGGGCCCAACATCAGAGTTGTATAGAATTGAATTTCCTTGAGAATGAGATGTGGTTAGACAGTTTCTGATGAAACATGTGAGAGTTATGGCTGGTCAAAGTTTAGTTAACTTTCTCCCTAAAAACCCCAATTTAGAAACTTGGAGTTTTAATGACTTTGGAGCTTTTCTTGATGAATTATGGTCAACCCTTGATCAAATTATGAATTTAACTTCAAAGTGTTTATGTTGACACAAAATCAGGAGTTTTTGTAAGTTTAAGAGTGCGCCTAAGAGGGGGGTGAATTAAGACTTTGAAAGTTTATCGGTTTTTAGAAACAAGTTGTTTTTATTTTTTTCTGGTTTGGTGCAAGAGTTTAGAAATGTATTACTTTCTTTTCTGGTTATGATTTGTGAAAGCGGTAAATGCGGAAAAGTAAAGAACACAATGATGTATACTGGTTCCCCTCACAATCCGAGAGTACTCCAGTCCCCTTTCAACACGAAAGAGATTTCACTATTGTTAGATATTTGTACAAGCCTAATCCCAAGACTTATCCTACAATCTTCTAACACCCAAACCACCAAGAACAATCCTCTTGGATTTATCAAGTTGAAATGAGAACAATCCTCTCACTTTCAACTTCTTGTTTCCAACAATCCTGAAAACAAGGAATACATTTCACACAATCTTAATTCCAACAATCCTGGAAAAATAAGATGTGATACATACAAGAATTTTTGAATAAATAAATTTGTAGTATATAAATCCTATGAAGGACTTCTTCTCTTTCAAATATGAAACTCAAGAACAATATACTCTCTTAAGTGCTCAAGATACTTTATGAATATGATATGAAAAATATGACTCAAAAGTATCATTTGATGAAATTTCTATTTGATAAAAATATGCAGAGAGTTTTTTATTTAATTGATTGAAAGAGGTTAAACCTAAAATGAATTTGAAAATGAATTTATAGAGTAAAGAAAACTCTTCACATAAGTTTGCAATAGTTGGTTTCAAGACATGCTGAAAATAACGTGCCTAATGATGAAGAGACGTGATGAAAAGGCGTGTTACAAAAAAAAAGTTTGTTTTAGTATTTTTCAAATAAATTGGAAAACGTCAATTCATTGATTCACATAACGAATCAATTTGCTTACCGAAACAACGTAACTTTAAAATTTGAAAAGGCCATTGTCAATTGATTGTATCAAAAAATCCAATAGGTTGGCTTATACAAATAACGTGCACTTTTTGAAAACTGAGTATGGACAGTCGATTGAGGCTACATTGACTATTATTTATTTTTATTTTTTTAAAGCAAATAACGTTTTCTTCATTAAAAGATCCAAAGACAATCTATAGTTTCTCAAATCCAATCTATTGTTTTAACCATGCTTTTTTTTTTAAAGATACACAACAAGTGACTTAAAATAATATTGTCTTAACCATGCAATATATTGTCTCACAAAGCAATTGATTGGCATAGTTAATAAAAAAACATAAAAGATATTTTTTTAAGTGAAAAAAAAATGTAGTAACACATTTCTCCAACCAAGTTCAAAAAGAAAAAGTTGAAAACTATTTTACTAAGTTTTAATATGCATGATGAAATTTATTTTGAGTGAAACTTAAAAAAATATTTTACTTAAGTTTTAATATGCATGATTAATTTATTTTGAGTGAAACTTAAAAAAATATTTTACTAAGTTTTAATATGCATGATTAATTTATTTTGAGCACTAAGATTGTATTTGAAAAGAATTTCATATACCTTAAAAGTTTGATCATAAAACTTGAACAAAGTCATGCATCTTTTTCCTTCTTCTTTGATATATGTATATGTTCTTGAGAGTTTTAAAGTTGTCTTCATCAAAACACAATGTTGGAGAAGCTTGACTTCACAGTTTTGACTGTAAGTTGACCATAGTTGACTTTTAGGTCAAATTAGTCGACTATTGATCATTTTAGCTTTTGACTGAGCAAACTTGTATTGCGAGGCTTGAAACTTAGCATGGGGCGTCCCATTTCCCTTAAAAGAAACAAAACCCTAATTATAGAACTATTGTTTAGGAGAAAGATAGGTGTGCCTAATTCTTGTGTGGTCTTGAGCAGTTGAAGATCATGTGAGCTTGAGGTGACTTCTTGAACAAATGCCTTGAATTATTGAGGGCAAATTTTGGAGTATGACAGATGGATATGATTTATGTGTATGTGGTGAATACCCATGATTAAAATACAAATTTGGTGATGAACATGCACCATGAGTGTTGGAATAATAAGGTGTAAGAATTTCCGATTTAAAAGATGGAAATGAGGGTGTGGTAGGAGTGGTGTCCATGGTGGAGTGAAATTGATATGTCATGGGAGGTTTTGATGTTCAAAAATGAAGGCACCAATCGTTAGAAACTAAAATAAAAACCTTAACAAAACTAGAGAAGAATTATAAAATAAAAGACAATAAAAGCTAACTAAGAAAATTAAGATTATTTTGATTTCATTGATTGATTTTTCAAGTGTCAAATAAACTACATATATAATGATACTAATGGATAATAAACTAAAGGCCCCAATAACTAATTAAAGTCATCCTCAATAATTCACTATATTTTAAGGTCATAAGAACATGAGAATTTCTTATTCCACCCGATGCTTTTCTAGCGCACCACGTGAAATTCCAAAAATGTCTCAAAACCGAAAATATATTTCCGGTGCGCACCAAAATTTGATAAATTGTACAATGGAACCGCAAATGTAATTCCGGTTTTGACCCGAAGATATACCTCCAATTTTGTGCTATGCAGAAACCAGAAAAACATCATTAACTAACACTAATATCACAAACTCAAAACTGGTATAAGTATTCCACATAGCCCAGATGTCAGCGTCGTTCTTCTGCTCACGGTTGATGAACACAAGCTTCCCATCTTTGTCTACAGATGGCAAGCGGTGCTCGGTCTTCACAATTTTGAGATTGTCGCCATAAGGTACAAGTTCCTGCAATATCACACACACTTCTTCTATTGGAGTGTACATGGTGAGCTTAAATTCGCGTGATGGTGTGGCGCCGGTAAAGTGGACAACTCCAACATGCCATTCGATAACATGTTTCCAATTTCAAATACAGATTAATGTAAAGAATGAGGATTGAAAAGAATAAACTTTACCTTAAATTCCACTTCCTTAAGCTCTTTTTGATATGATGAACCACAAAAATGAAGATTTAGAATGGAAGGGTTTTTTAGAGGTTTTATGAAAAGAAGAAGAAATGATATGATCAAAAAGTGACCTTGCTAGTTACTCGTTTAAGCTTTATGTAGTTGTCATAATACCGGAAGTGTATTTCCAATTATATAGGAAATGATAAGGGGCAGAAAATTTCAATTTCCCCGCTCTACTAATCGGGGTTATATTACCGATTCTAAATCAGAGATATATCTCCTGTATGATTTTTTATATTTTGAGAGCCTAAACCATATTTTGCCTATTTTGTAAAATATGTGGTACAAACCGAAAATATATTTTCGATTTTGGAGGGGCAAAATCGAAATTGCAAAGGATATCTTTTTAGTACCTGATACCATTCTTAAAAGCATTACAAATTAAAATATAATTTCTACTTTAATTTATATTTAATCAATAATTCACACTGTATCTTTATTATTGCGGGGTGGCCTTGCTCTCTAAAAGTTCCTTAGCTTTGTTTTTGCCCATCTGAATACTCCGATTTTGTTCCAGAAAACCCAAGAAATTCCTAGCTCATACCCAAATGGACAATTAGTTGAATTCATCTTTAAACCGTGCAACCTCATTCATTTTAAAGCTTATTCTGATTCCACCAAATAGTTATGGAAGATGATGTACTTGAACTTGACCACCACATAATCATTGCTATTGAGGTCATAGAAGATGACATCCATTTCTCTCTAATAATTGGTGCTGTATATATGTTTTATTTTTTTTAACTATTTAATTGAAATACATTGACGGTGTACAGAAATTTTTACCATCAATAAATCATAATCGTTAATTTGTTAGAAGTGTTTAATTTTTTTTTAATTTTCTTAAAATAATATATTTGAGAGATTGTGATACATTAATAATATAAAAAAAATTTAATGATAATTAAACTTGTTTTAAATAAATAATTTATATTTAAAAGGATTCGAACTTAATATATATGTTTTATTATGTTCCGTGTAAAATATATATTGCACCACCATAAAATCATTAAATAAAAAAGAACTCATAAAATTTCAACACATCATAATATGCGTTGAGATTTGAATAACTTCATAGTCAAATGTTAAAAAGATCTGAACTAAAGAATTTTAAATTACAAAAGGATAATCTCATCAAAACAAATATATATATATATATATATATATATATATATATATATATATATATATATATATATATATATATATATATATATATATATATATATATATATATATATATATATATATATATATATATATATATATATATATATATATATATATATATATATATATATATATAGGGAGCATATCAAGTAAGAGCATTTTTAAATGAGAGATGAGAGGAATAAATATCCACCTTTAGATTCATCAAGAGAGAGAAATTAATAGCCACATTAATGTATTAACATTCTCTCTCTTGATGAATCTAAAGGTTGATATTTATTCCTCTCATCCTCTCATTTAAAAATGCTCTCACTTGATATGCTCCCTATATATATATATATATATATATATATATATATATATATATATATATATATATATATATATATATATATATATATATATATATATATATATATATATATATATATATATATATATATATATATATATATATATATATATATATATATATATATATATATATATAGCGTATCCGGTGAAAACTAATAGATTTGTGAAAAATAAGAAGTTATATTTAATTAACGTTTAAGATTTAAAGATTTTATATTAAAAATACCTTAATATGTAAAGGCTGACCCGATGTAATATATATGTTTTAACATCAGTGGTTTCCTGGAACCGATGTAATATGTTTGTTTTTTTCAAAAGGATTAGACTATTTGCGTGATTCCCTGTAATTTTTTTTGTCACCTAATTTTTCATTATTTTCCAACATCATACAGACCATATTCAGGTTGCTATTTTTCATATTCTGCCAACATCACACATACCACATTTAGGTCCTAATTTTCATATTTTTCTAACCAACATGTTAATTTCGTTGCACCAAGGATGCACATATATACTTTTCCCCGATGTAAAAAGATTCATAAAATTTCATAAAAAAATTTCATGAATTTTTTTCTATTAAACTTAATATGTAAAATTTCATAAAAAAAAAATTCTAGCTCAAAATAATTTTATTACAATGATTACATCATTATTAAAATATTTGTTATAAACATACTTAATATTTAGTTAGATATAAATATAAAATATTTGTTATTTGTTAGAACATAGTTGGATTCCACAAGATCTTGCACTCTAGAGATAGGTTCCTGATTCATCGTCTGGAAACAAATCGGCCAATAAATCTTGCCACTATTATTTTTGGACACTTGCGAGAATCTCTGATTGCTTTCAAACTCAGTCAAAACTTCTACATACCTTATGGTAGAATCCTGTCTGTTATGTTCGAGTCTGTAGGAGTGGTAGAAACTCTTCGCACCACAGAACTTCCAAACAGAGATGAAGTACTGTTTGTTGAACCCTGCAAAGCCTTTCCTTTTACCAATGGATCTTATGAATTTGACTTCTAAATATTTCTGTCTTTAGTATTGATGTCTGTATTTGTTCTTTTGTTAATGAAAATTTTTCTTTTGTCTGCCTTTTTGTTTGTCAATTAAACGGGGATAACATTGAATTTGATACTTATAACAGTTTGTATGGCTCGAAACCTCAAACATTTTTAAAATATATATATATATATATATATATATATATATATATATATATATATATATATATATATATATATATATATATATATAATGCCTTCTTTATATTAAAATGTGAGAATGAATCTCATCTATTAGATTTTAAAATAAATGGTCGAGATTATGTGTGAATTTTTTTTCTCTCTCCATTATTAAAATAAATTATGTAGGAGAGAGAAAAAAAGATTCACACATCATCTCCACCATTTATTTTAAAATCTAATGATTCAGATTCATTCTCACATTCTCGTATAAAGAAGGCATTATCATATATGTAATGGGCCTGTTTGTTTCAGCTTTAAAAAAATAGATTTTTGCTTTGTATTTTTGAAAATAGATTTTTCAAAACTGTTTTTCAAAATATTACAAGTTTTTTTATATTCGTTTTTTCGAAACACTAATTTTGACATCCCATAACATAAACATACATTATTAACACAAAAACTTAGTCAAAATCGTAATTTTTTCAAAAAGTTGTATTTTAAAAATGATTTTTATGAAAATCTATTTGAAATAGCTTCAAAATTAAGTAATTTTTTGAAATTTTGATATCCAATTTTTTTTCCATAAATAGATGAAATAACTAAAATCACATTTTAAAAATAACTATTCAAACAAAATTTTCATTTGAAGCTTTTATAAAAAGTTTTTTTGAATTTTTTTTTTACAAAATTATGTAACACTATAAAAATCATTTTTAAAAAAAGACAAAACAAACTGCTCAATATCCAACAATGTCCAACATCGATCCAAAATATGCTGCTCAGAGCCGGCGTTCTTAAATCTAACGCCATTGTCTATTGCCATATTGGGTTCCTATCTCCTATATAAACTGAACCCCAAAATTTTAAAAAACACAACTCGAACATTTAAATTTAGAACCATAATTAGAAAAAGAGTTTGAAAGAAGAAAAATGGCCAAGTCTACTAACATCAACTTTGCTCTAATTTTTTCACTTATTCTCATTATGATGTTCATTGTTGAAACTCAATCAGCACCAACAGGTAAATCTGCAACTGAATTTCTAAACATAGCTAGAGATAATGCAAACTTTGATAAAAAAATATATAGGCTTTGAATTGCTAAATGACTATAAAACTATTACACTACTATGATACTATATAACGTTCATATACATGTTGCAGTTGCAGTCCCAACATGTGACACAATTCATGGTGTGGGAAAAGCTGAAACTTGCTCCAGCATCATTCAAAAGTTCAACCTTATTGAAAGCCACTTCCTTGAGATTAATCCTAATATTAACTGCGTTGGTATCTTTGTGGGCCAATGGGTGTGTGTGGAGGGTCAAGTGAATTGAGTTGTAATTGCTGCCAAACGTAGCTATATATAAGCTTAATTGAATAAACAGGAGAAACCAATCTTTGCCATGATATCATTATCTTTCTGATATGTAATAACTAGGACGTTTTAATGAATGAACGGTAATGAGATTACGTCTTTGTTGTTAATAAGGGGTATTGCATTACCACCATGCATTCGAGTTATTTGCAACCGAAACCTGAAAACCAAGGTAGAGCAATTTATTTCAATGACTCTACCTTATTTTTGATGGACACGTTATTTTTTATTTATTCGCCGGACTTGAAAATGAGTCGAGGGATTGATCGACTAATAACAATCAACAATGACTTATTTTGGTCTAGCGACTACTACGTTGAATGAAGATACTTGATCTCGTTAAATGTAGATTCGTTAATTACTTCAAAGAACTTTAAATATGGTGGTTAAGAATAAGAGTGAGAATAGGCTGAGTCAAGTTGTTAAAAATTCAAAGTTTAAAATTGACCTTTAGCATATCATAGGCTTATTTTTAAACTTGAGTTTAGTCATTTTATCATATTGACTTTCTAGTCTACTTAAAAGCATGTTTCATTTAAAATAAATGATTCAACTAATGTAAAATAGACTAAAAAATTAAAAAAAATCAATAAGATTAATATTTATTTTCATTGACTCATTCGAGTTTACCTAAAATAGACTATTTATTTGAGAAAACTTATAAAAAAACATAAGGGTACCTTTCAAAAATAAAATCGATATTTATTATTTAAAAAAAATGATTTTTTTTTTTGGAAAATTGATTTTTCATGTTTCCAAAAAAAATGATCTTTCGAATTTCCAAAAAACTCAATTATTTGTATTTTTAAAAAACTTGATTTTATGTATTTTTTTGAATTTCGGAAAAACTTGATTTTTGCACTTTCGAAAAAACTCGATTTTTTGTATTTTTGAAAAAACCCGATTTTATTTGTTTTTCAAAAAAAACTCGATTTTTTTTTCCGGATAAAACTCAATTTTCCGTGTATCCGAAAACTCGATTTTTTGCATTTCCGAAAAAACTTAATTTTTTCATTTTTTCGGAAAAAACTCAATTTTTTGTATCTTCGGAAAACTCGATTTTTTTAATTTCCTAAAAACTCGATTTCTTGTATTTCTGAAAAAACTCGATTTTTTGTGTTCTTGAAAAAACTTTATTTTTTTGTAATTCCAAACAACTCGATTTTTCGAATTTCCAGAAAACTTGATTTTTTGAATTTCCAAAAAAACTCGATTTTTTCATTTTTCCAAGAAACTCGACTCTTTGTATTTCAGAAAAACTCGATTTTTCGTTTTTCTGAAAAAACTCAATTTTTTGTATTTTCGAAAAACTCAAATTTTCCATTTTTCTGAAAAACTCTATTGTTTTTATTTTCGAAAAAACTTGAGTTTTTGTGTATCTGCAAACTCGATTTTTTATATTTCCGAAAAAACTTGATTTTTTGTTTTTTCAAGAATTTTTTATCCGAAAAAAACTCGATTTTTTGTATTTTCGAAAAACACAATTCTTTGAACTTCCAAAAAAACTCGAGTTTTTGTGTTTTTTTTAAAAAATTGATTTTTCTATTTTCTGAAAATCTCGATATTTAAAAAAATATCGATTTTTGAATCTCTAGAAACTCGATTTTTTGTAATTCTGAAAAATATTAGTTTTTTGTATTTTCGAAAAACTCGATTTTTTTCATTTTTTCAAAAAACTCGATTTTTCATTTTTCTGAAAACTCAATTTTTTCGTATTTATGAAAATCTCGATTTTAAAAAAAAAAACTCGATTTTTTGAATTTTCCGTAAAAAATTCAATTTTTTGTAATTCCGATAACTCGATTTTTTGTATTTTCGAAAAGTTCGATTTTTTCAATAAAAATAAATCATTTTTTTTATTTTAAAAATATTATTTTTATTATTTTTTAAAAAACAATTTAATGAATTTAAAGTATAAGAGAAAAATAATACATTTGATTATCAAAATATGTTGGATAGATTTAATCTAATTCATTAACTTGTTTTTTATGTAGTGGGTGAATTGAATGGATTTTGCGTGGATTCAATTATCATCCCTACTCCCAACAGCACATAAGCCACGGTAATAAATAACTATAATATGACACGACTAGATGGCGCTGCTCGTCTAATATCTTTAGCAATATGTTAAATATGTATTATTCCCGGGACAATTCTATAAAAGATAGATAACCACTCTTATGAAGTTTTTTTTTTTTTTAATCAAAAAGGGGGAACTAGGCCCTCCATCAAATATATTAAAAAGAAGAGAGAAGTTACAGAGCAAAAGAGAAAAAAAGGGGGGGACCAAACCAAAACCCCTTAATGAGTAACTCTATAAATTGGAAGACCGATGGAGTTTTTAGCAAACTCCATAAGAATTTCCCTATGAACAACATCCCACCAGGTAAAGTCTTGTACATGTAATCCTATGTTAGCAAGCCTATCCGCACAGTAGTTTCCTTCCCGATAAATATGAGTGACCAAAAAATTAATGGATTTAGTGTGGTTGATAACATTCTCCCATCTGCTCCTGAGAGCCCAAGGCACCATATGAGGTTTGGAGAAAGCGAGAACAACAAGCGTGGAATCCGTTTCGAGCCAGAGGTTATTCCAATTTTTCTGTCTAGCAATCTCAATCGCCAAAATGGCTCCAAATAACTCTGCTAGAAAAGCATTACCAGGACCTAGAAATTTGGAAAAACTTCCCTTATGCATACCGGTATGATCTCTATAGATACCACCACAAGCCGCACGTTGTGGTTCTCCAGACGCCGCTCGATCAGTGTTACATTTAATCCAATGCAGAAGAGGAGGATGCCAAAGGAATTCCTTGACCAAGAAAGCTTTAGGAGGGTTAACATTAATATTGAAACTTTTCAGGAATTGAAAATCCAAAATAGCATTTGAACCTTTTTTCTGAGTAGAATTTCCAGCAAACATAACATCTCTCTTAACCTCAAAAAGTAAAGTGTACCAGTTGCATTTTTTATCCTCGAACCGACATAAGTTGCGAGCTTTCCAAATCATGGATACCACACTAGAGACCGCCGCCATCCACACCACCTTGCTTTGCTCAGAAATAAGTTTGTTGTAAACGGACCAAATGTCTTCTATAGAATTGCACAATAACGATAAAGACTCTGACAAGAAATGCCAAAATCTGGCCGCAAACGAGCAATTGAAGAACAAATGCTCCACTGTTTCTCCCATAATACCACACAGATTGCAAAGAGAAGGTAGATAGAAACCCCTAACAGCCATGTTATCGTCTGTCGGCACTTTATTGTGAAGCAACCTCCAGAATAGTAAGGAGTACGAGGATGGAATCAGCTTGTTCCAAATGCGTTTCCCCCAATCTAAAACGCTGCTTTTGCTGGAGATGAAGTCGTAAGCTAGCTTAATATCACTAGGCAGACTCCACTTTCTATCATGAATATACACAGCAACTTTGTCTTTGTAGAACGGATTTGAAACTCCGGAAGCGTTTAAAGAATCTAGCACTACCGAACCATTCCAATTGTCCGACCAGAAATTAATCTTCTCCCCATTTCCTATTAACCAGCAAGAATTCTCTTTAACCTCTTCCAAAGACGCTTTAAAGCTGCTCCACAAAGAAGAAAAAATGTGATACGAGATCTTTCGGCCATCCCGCCAAACTCTGGCCCTAAGCAAAATTGCCCACTGCTCCTTCGAATTAAAAAGATCCCAACACTGCTTCAAATTGGCAGCGTTGTTTAAAGTAACCAGAGACCGAATTCCCAAACCTCCCTCTTCATATGGCCGACAGCATGTGTCCCAGGCTACCGTGACAGTTTTTCGCTTGTCAATCTCCCCACTCCAGATAAAATTCCTAGCCCATCTATTAATGCACTTCAGAACCGAAATCGGCCAAGAATATATCACTAAGGTGTGGATCATCATGCTTTGAATAACAGATTTGACAAGCACTAATCTGCCAGCAATAGATAAAAGGCTAGCTCTCCATGCCGTAAGCTTGTTTCGAATTTTATCTGCAATGCCTTGAAAGTGGATCGGTTTTGGCCTTCCTCGAAAAATTGGAGCACCCAAATACGTGAAGGGACCCTGTCCCGTATTGAAACCCAAACGAGAGGCAATATGAAGATGTCTTTGATTTGAAATTGACCCTGCATAGATTATAGATTTAGAAGGATTTACATGTTGACCAGAAGTATTCGCATACCTTTGGAAAAGATTTGTCAAAGCCTCTATAGAACCTTTGCCTCCTTTGCAAAAAACCATGATGTCGTCCGCGAATAAAACATGCGAAGGCACAAAAGAATCCCTAGTAGCTTTAATAAGCTTCACCTTTATTTTCTCCACAAGTTTAGATATTCCCCTGCTAAGAACGTCTTCGGCTAAGCAAAAAAGAAGCGGCGATAACGGATCTCCCTGACGCACTCCACTTTTACAATTAAAAAAACCTGCCTGCATACCATTAACCGAGACAGAAATGACCGTAGAATGAAGAATAGCATAAATCCAGTTGCAGAATTTTTCCTCAAACCCAAACCTTTTGAGAACTTTGAGTAAGAAATCCCAGTTTAGAGTATCGAATGCCTTAGATATGTCAACTTTAATGGCCAGATTTCCGCTCTTGCTCCGGTTTGGAAGGAGATTGATAGCTTCGGAGGTGACGCAAATGCAGTCTTTAATCGTCCTTCCCTTGATGAAGGCCCTTTGTTCCTTAGAAATTAGAGAAGGCATTAACACTGCTAATCTGTCCGCCAGGATTTTGGTTATAATTTTGTGTTTGAAATTCGCCAGCGCAATAGGCCTGTACTGATCAATGGACAGCGCATTTGGAACTTTAGGAATCAACACCAAGGTGTTGGAGTTATAATTCGGAGTGATCCACCCTTCTTTAAAAAAATGCAGAACAGCCCCAAAGACATCATCCTTAATTATGCTCCAGTATTTTTGATAAAAGAAACCGCTGAAACCATCCGGTCCCGGGGCGCTCTCGTTGTTCAGGCTCGATACGGCTGCAAAAACCTCCTCCATTGATGGCAGCCTGGTGAGATCAGTGTTTTGCTCAACTGTCATCATATTAGGAATTACTTCATTAATGAGACTATCATCCTGCAACACAGAAACATTGTTAAAAAGGTTAGCATAAAAGTGAATCACATGCTCCGCAATTTGTTTCCTATCCGTAATGATGTTCCCGTCCACTTTTAGACAAGCAATTCTCTTGGTGGTTTGCTTAATCTTGGCAACCCTATGGAAATACTTCGTATTCCTATCCCCTTCCGCCGTCCATTTGACACGGGCTCTTTCCTTCCAAAAAATCTCTTCTCTTTGAAGAGCAAGATCTAGCTGAACCTGAGCATTTCTCTCCATAGCCTCCAGCGAATCCGAGGGGCCATCTTCCACTATCTTATCCTGAATTTGCTTGAGACTATCTTCCGAATCCTTGACTTTGTCTTGGACATTACCAAAAGTGTGTTTATTCCAATCTTTGAGCCTTGATTTCAGAATTTGAAGCTTCCTTTGGAGAATGAACATAGGACATCCCACTACCCTAGTTTTCCAAGTCTCAGTAATAAGATCTTCGCAGCCTTGATGCGAGGCCCAAGTGCGCATAAATTTAAAAACAGAGGCCGGTTTGTCTTGACTGTTCAAAAACTCAAAAAGAATAGGATAGTGATCCGATTTGTTACGAGATAGGGTTCTACAGGAATTGCTACTCCAATGATCAATCCAACCTTGATTGCAAATTGTTCTATCTAGGCGCCTCTCAATGTGCATAACACCTTTTCGACCATTCTTCCATGTGAAAAAGGTTCCAGAGGTAGGGAGATAAACCAGGGAGTTCCGGTTCGTCCAATTATTGAAATCATCAATCGGAGTTCTAACCGGAGACCTAGAGCCGCTATGTTCATGAGCACCCAATATGCAGTTGAAGTCCCCAGTGAAAGCCCAGGGAAGGTTGAAATTATTTTGAAGTTGAGATAAGTTATGCCAAAGCAATCGACGATTCACAAGGTTTGTAGAAGCATAAACAGCAGACACACCAAAAAACCTTTCCTGGATCTTCAGAGTAAAAGAGACCTGCTGGCAGTCGGCAGCAACAACTTGAGGTTCAAGAGATAAGAGGCAGCAGCACCAAAGATTAGGATCTAAGCCATCTCTATTGTTCACAGCAAACAGCTTAAGACCTAATCTTTGAAGCCATCTAAAAGGAAAATCTTTCACATCCATCCATGGTTCAGAGATGAAAACAAAGTCCGGTTTATTTACACGAATAAGTCTTTTTAGAGCTAGTTTTGTGGGAGAGTTAGCAATACCTCTCACATTCCAATAAAGGCACTTCATGGAAGAGTTCTAGCCGGTCCTGCTTGAGACCTTGAGGCATTTTTCGCTTTGTTTCTTGCTGCCTGTTTCTTTTTCATAATTGAAACCGCATTAGTAAAAGCTCCATCTAAGTCTGCAGGGTCCTCCTCCAAGTCTGCAAGATCTGCCCAAGCGTTGTGAAGAACAGTGTTGTCGTTGAGTTGCGTTTCCACCACAACCGTTGATTCCACAAATCCTGAACTGGAATCATCCGGTGGCTGAGAGATGTAATTTAAAGGATTCGGCACTATAACTGGTTCCACTGGCGTCTCTTCTATTAAATGTTGAGTCTCCTTTTCCAGATTTTCGTTGCTTGTTGTTGCCTCGGGAGGTTTGTTGTTTTGTTTTTGAACATATGCGCCTTTCGTTCTAGGAGCTGGGGGAGCAGTCTGCTTCTGTAGAAATTTACAATCCTGTTTAGCGTGTCCCAACTTCTTGCAATGCTCACAAAAAGTAAGAAATATGATGATATAGGTACACAAGGGAGTATATGGAAAACGCATAGCCGGAAGATCCTTAGATAAAAAACTCCCATCCTAGTTTCTAATGAGTGGCTATGATACAAGACAAACATCGAGTATATTAAGTGTGACAATTGTCAATGATACACAAAATATATGTCATTCTTAGTCAAGTCGATGAACTCAACGGAACCTCTTGACCCTTCTATTTTTGGGGAATAGATATCTTGAGGGCCTTCCATATAGCCCCTAAGTAGTTGAAACTCTTGATGAAGATAGTATATTGTTGAATTAAGACCATGTATAATAGGGGTGTTGAAAAACAAATTCAATAGTTGAATTCTTATAATGAGGGTGTTGAATAGGGTGTTTAAAGTGAAGTGTATTAATTGGTGTTAAAAGTTTTCAACATGTTGAATGTGGAAAGAGTGAGGTCCACAAAATACTTTGTAAAATTTTATTGATTGTTTTGAATGTTTAAATTTTTTAGTGTGTTGTGAATGGTGGTGGAATAGGATGTTGAATTTTATTAAACAAAATTATAGTGAGTATAAATTGAATGTGTGTTGAATTATTAGGTGGAAGAAAGAGAAGATGATGTGTAGTATAAAAAATGAAAAAGAATAGTGTTGAATAATAAAACCATTGTACATAGCCTAAGTGGATAAAATGTGTACCCCTCGCCATGATCATAGTAGAATTATTGGTGGTGCTTGATGGTGATCTTTCTATTGTAAAATTATTTTTGTTTCACTTTACATATGTATCTTGCCATTTGTTTTGTGGCATAATAGAAATTCGAATTTTTTTTTTAAATATTTAAATTTTTGTTTATATTAATATCACTTTTGTTAATTAGTCTCCTATTCTAACTATTTTTATAGTTTTTTATTGGATGATGTGAATATGACTTTTTTTCGTGTGAATCAGAAGATGATGATAAAATTGTATTACATTATTGTTGTTTGGGAAGTCTAATATGTTGGTGATTTTAGTATCATCAATGTATTTTGGTAGTAATGTGATTTACTATAGGCCGATGCAATTATGCGTTAAGCTTGAAACGAGTTAGGGTAGTGCGGAGTGCACGCTCGTCGAGCCAAACGTGTAATTGAATACGAATAATTGAAACGGGGTTCCAAGGGGCGAAGCCCCTAGCGGGGTGCGGGGCAGCGCCCCGTCAGGGTCCAAGGGGCGGAGCCCCTGGCGGGGTGCGGGGCAGCGCCCCGTCGGGGTCCAAGGGGCAGAGCCCCTGGCTGGGGTCCCGCTGCCAGGTCAGCGGGCGGGGTGCGGGGCATTTGGCCGTTTTCTACGATTGTGTCCTTTCCCAACAGACATGACCGTTTTCTGAACAATTGTGTCCTTTCGGTTTCTGTTATTGATCTCCTATATAAGGAGTCATTTGGCATCGGTTTTGGTTACACGAAAAAAAACCATACTTTCTCTCTACATTTCTGATCAGTTTTCTTTTGCCAGAAACAGACTGTTCTTCGAGAATTCTCCCCACAAAGATTTCATGAACCCAGGCAAGAATAAGGTCGAAATACTTTGTTCGGAAAGTGTACGAACACGATTCTTCGAAGTTATCCAGGATTATCATACCCGAATTTCTAACATAATATTCATTCAGGTAAATACATGTCTATAGCCATATAATTGCATAATTGAAAACTCCTCTTTTTATTGATTTTTTTTTGTTAGTTCGTTATTCTACTTTTCTTTCTTATTTCTTATTTTTGTATTGAATAACATAAATATAACTATTTTTCTTTGATCAGGAGTAAAAGATATATATGAGACTTTCATTTTTTTAATTGTTGCATCATGGTTATTCTCGAGGTCTATGAGATTGTTATTGACATAAATACATATATTTTTAATCCTAATATATTCTCATTTCTACTCTATTATTATTGTTATTATTACATTCATTTGTAGTAAAATTATTTAAAGAAAAATAGTTTCACTATGAATATGATATTTAATAAAGAATTTACTTTTATATACTCTTATTACATTGGCGTTTCAATTTTTTTTCATAACCTCTTACCCTAATTTTTTTAATCATGCTATTAAACAAAAAAGAATTCACATACATATTAATGCTATTTTTATACATTTAAAATAAATATTTTATATTTTAAATTTTCCGAGTCTTAATTATGTTCGAACACAATCAATAATAGTTAAATTTTTCTTATAACAAGGTTAATGAGTTAAGTTTTTATTTTGTTCTTCCAAAATAAAATAAAAAAATTATTAAAGAGTAAAGCAGAGTTATTAATCCCGGATAGCGGAGCGGTCGACCCCCAAAAGTGAGAATAGTGGAAATAACGGGATCCCGGATAGCGGGATAACACGGCCGACCTATATATTTTTATATACATTTTCATAAAAATTAGCATAAATAAATAAAATAATTTTTAAATTCTAGGTAATTTTGGTGAAAATATTCTGAATGAAAGAAACCTTAAAATTAAAACAATTTTGTATTTTTAAAAATGTCTAAAAGAAGTATTTTTGTATTTTTAAAAATATTTTAAAGAAATAAAATAAAATAATAAATTTTTTTGTGATTTTATACGAAAGAAAATCTAACTTTTTAACTGTTTAAAATGGCTAACTATTTTTTCATTTTTGGTTTTTATTCATTTAGTTATGAAATTAAAGTGAAAAGATAAAAAGAAATAAGAAAAGAGTTTGACTTGTGGAGCAACTCGGAATTAGGGGTAAAAGCCCAAACTAGATAAAAAAGACAAGCCAAAAAAATTGGATTGGACTGGTTCAGACTGGATGTATGGTCCAACCTGATAGCCTATTATGAAGAGGGAAAAGAAACAAACCCCATGACCCCTGGAGACGCCGTTCCAATCCTTTCCTCAGTTTCCAACGTTACTTTATATGCTTCATCTTCATCTGCTTACGTTTCATCTTCATCTTTCACGAATTCTTATTCTTCTATTTTTCTTCAATTTTGTCTAGAAAAATTTAAAAAAAAAAAGAAAAAAAAAACCGAATGCAGCTCAATCCGGGCAAAACCCGCGACCCGGTTTAGCACCCGCCTTCCATCACCGCAACCGCACCCAGGTTCTTGCGCGGGTGGGTGCCGCCCCGCTCCGGCGCGTCGTGATAGCGGCCGGGATTAATAACTCTGAGTAAAGTATGACTAGTTTTAATGGCTTTTATGTATTCTTTTATTAGTAATATAATAATATTTAATTATTTTATTTAATTTAACACTTATAAATTTTCTCAAATAATAAATTCATTCTTTAAAATAAAAATAAACAAAATGTCGATATAAAATCTTATCTAAAAAGAATGTCACTATAAAAAAAAATCTACTTTTGAAAATATTTATTTTCATTAATCTTTATAACTTTTAATTCTCACTTTTTTTATGAAATCTTTAAATCTCACCTTATTAACTCTTATTTTAATATTATAAATAATTTTAAAATTTAATCTTATTCTTTAAATTCTCACATTTTATAATCTCAAATTTTCTCTAATACTCACACTTCTAATTATCACTTAAATAAGTCAATTTTTTTAACGACTTTTAACATAAAACAAGCTAGCAATTTTTTTTTTTTTTTTGCATTCCTCAATAAAAAGAGAGAAAAAATTTATATTATAAATTACATCAAATACTCGTAATACTTTTATATTATAATTTTTATGGTTAAATTTTAATATTTTAATATTATAATATAAAATTTATATTTCTATATACCCAATTAAAAGACTTCTTTCAAGTAAAATGTAAGATACAATATATTATTATATGAAAGAATAATATCTCTTCTACTTTTTAATTGACTATCACTTTTTAATTTTCTTTCTTAATTATCTATTGAATTGTCCATTTCATAAGACTCATCATGTTTGAAACTTTAATTCTCACAATTTTTAATTTTATTTTCTTTCATTTACATTTTAATAGTCAATAAAATTATAACTTTATTATAAGTTATAGCTTACACACACTATAGACAATACATAAAAATTAAAAATAAAAATTAATTGAAACAATAAATACTATGTAACTAAAGTAGGTAAATGGAAGGAGGTTAATGCCCGCCTCAATAGTTTGCAACCTTACCTTGTCATTTTGGTTGAAACGAGAATTAAGGAGAATAAAGCTGTTAACATTCGGAATCGTTTTCATCAATCCTAGTCCTATTGTGATAACTACCAGAATCATCCTAATGGGCGTATTTGGCTGATGCATGATGCATCTCGAATCAGTGTGAAATACCTTCACAGTACTACCCAACTTATCCACAGTTGCGTGCAGAATCTGGATGGTAGCATTAAATTCTGGTACACAGGTATTTATGCCATGAACACCCTTTTGGATAGGAAAAATTGTGGAAGGATATCATACAGTGTAAGCCTCCGGATGGTGATCCTTGGATAGTCCTGGGTGATTTCAATAATGTCCTTCGAGCAACGGATAGAACAGGTGGCAATCCTGTTGGGGAGGCTGAGTACCTTGATCTGGTTCATATGATGGAATACCTTGACCTTCATGAAAAAGAGACCAAAGGGGACTATTTCATGTGGTTAAACAAACAAATGAATGGCACTATATATTCCCGCATTGACAGGATTCTTGGCAATTTAACGTGGCATCAGCAACATATTGATTCCACCTTGTTTATCATGGAACCGGGGGTTTCGGATCATGCGCTTCTTTTCCTCAAGAACACTGAACCCCCTCCTTTAAAAAGGAAGCAATTTAAGTTTCCGAATGTGTTAACCTCTGCAGATGGTTTCCTGGATCGTGTGCAAGAGAATTGGAACCTTCCCATGGAAGGCAAAGCCATGTTTGTGCTGTGGAAGAAATTACAGCGCCTCCAACATACCATCAAATCTATGAGCTTGCCGTATAAAGGTATGCAGGAGCAGATTGTCAAAGCCAGAAATACCCTCTTCCAAGCCCAGAATGATCTGAACAACGATAGAATGAACCTTATCCTCATTGAGGAGGTTAAATCCATTACTGAGAAGGTTATTAGGCTGAACCAAATTGAAGAAGAGATGTTGCAGCAACGATCCAAAATTAATTGGATTAAGATGGGGGATGGGAACAATACGTTTTTCCACGCTACACTTAAAGCCAAAGCCAAGCAGATTCTAATCACATCGTTAATAACGGACGCAGGGCAAACCATTCAACAACAACACGAAATCAAGGAAGAGATTCTCTATTTTTACAAGAACCTTATGGGCACCTCTGCTTGTAGTTTGCAGGGGATAGATATTGCTGCTATGCGAAAAGGGAAGCAGCTCACTCATGATCAACGTGACTGGCTTGTTAAACCCGTCACTGAGGAGGAGATTATCAATAGTTTGAAGGGCATAAATGACTCCACTGCCCCAGGGTGTGATGGTTACAGTGCAAAAAATTTCAAATGTAGTTGGGATATTGTGAAAACGGATATGATAAATGCAGTTAGGGAATTCTTTGTTGATGAAAAAATGTATAAGGCAGTAAAAAATTCTCTGGTTACCCTCATCCCCAAGACATCTAATGCTACCAAAGTGAAGGATTATCGCCCTATCTCGTGTTGCACTATTATTTACAAAGTAATCTCTCGTATCTTGACTGCTAGGCTAAGAAAGATCATCGGTAAAATAGTGCACAACAGCCAGAATGTGTTCATACCCGAGAACCGTATGCAAGACAATATTCTCCTTGCCTATGAGCTGATCCAAGGATATAGTCGCAAGAGTGCCCCTCCTCGTTGCATGCTCCAAATCGATCTTCAAAAGGCGTATGATTCTGTCGAGTGGAGTGCCGTTGAGACTATCCTAAACGAGATGAACTTTCCCCACAAGTTCATTAGGCTTGTAATGATTACCATCAAAACTGTGTCATACCGGTACAGTGTTAATGGTGAATGTTCGAACATCTTGATTGCTAAGAGGGGCCTCCGTCAAGGTGACCCGCTCTCCCCCTTGATTTTCGTTCTGGTTATGGAATATTTACATCGGGTCCTGCAGCAGCTTCAACACAATCCCAATTTTAAGTTTCATGTGAATTGTGAAAAGCTTGGAATCATAAACATCAGTTTTGCGGATGACCTTCTTTTGTTTACGCGTGGTGATCCTATTTCTGTCCAATTACTCATGAAAGCTTTTTCCAATTTCACTGCTTCGACTGTCCTTTTTGTGAACCCATTGAAATGTAAATTGTATTTTGGTAATGTCTCTATCAATGATAAAGCGAGCATATCCCAGATTACTTCGTTCCAGGAAGGAGATCTCCCTTTTCGCTACCTCGGTATTCCTCTCACCAGTAAGAAACTATCCGTTGCTCATTGTATGGTTCTGGTGGAAAAGTTGACTGCTCGTGTCCGGCATTGGAGTGCAAGACTTCTTAGCTTTGCTGGCAGGCTTGAATTAGTTAAAAGTGTTCTTTTCTCCATCTTAAATTTCTGGCTACAGAGTATCCCTCTTCCAAAGAAAATTTTACGTATGGCGGAATCCATTTGCCGCTCATTCCTGTGGTCCGGTGGTGAGGCTATTAAATGTAAGACTCTTGTTGCTTGGGAGAGCACATGTAGACCGAAGAACAAGGACGGGCTGAATATCCTTTCTCTTGATATTTGGGGGTCTGTTTGTCTGCTAAAGCTTCTTTGGAATATCTGTAGAAAAGCTGATAGCTTGTGGGTAAAGTGGCTTCACTGCTACTACATTAAATCTGCTGAAGTGATGGAAGTACCAATACGGTATAATTGTTCTTGGATCCTCAAACGTATTCTTCATGTTCGTCGTAAAACTACGGGCCTCGCCGATTGGAATAACATTCTACATCATACTCATTTCCCGTCCAAGAAGCTTTATTATGAGTTGAGCACAGAGCTCCCTGATGTGCCTTGGAAGAAACTGTTTTTCAACAACAATGCTCGAACGCGCGCCAAATTCATTCTGTGGACGGCATGTCACAACAAACTACCTACTAGAGAAAGATTATACAGGTTTGGATTTATCAATACAAACCTTTGTTGCTGCTGTTCCGAGATTGAAACCTTACAACATTTGTTCTTCTCCTGTCAAACTTTCTCTGCTATTTGGTCATCTGTGCTGGATTGGATACATTTTGATCACTCACCTCGGAGTTGGAATGAGGAACTCTGTTGGATCCTTGCTGCCATCAAGAGTAAAGGGAGCAAAGCTGAAATTCTGAAATGCGCTTTTACGAAGACTATCTATGAAGCTTGGCTGATACGTAACCAAATTTGTTTTGGCACCACCATAGTTAACAACGATATCGGTCCTAAAATTATTAGCATGATCTCTTACCGGTGTTGGATGAAGAGTAGACTTAGAAAACACATCGCTAGGCTTATGCTGCCTGTCTAGTTTCGTTTTGTGATTTGTGTGGCTGGATCGTTTCGATCGCCGTTGTTTTATCTGTTTTTGGTTTTGAAATAAAGTTTATCATTTCCAAAAAAATAAATAAATAGTATATAAAAAAATGAAAAATAAAAGAAATAAAGTAAGAATTAAAGAATTTCATTTTCATTTTCATTTTAATAGTCAATAAAATTATAAGTTATAGTTTATACACACTATAGACAATACATGAAAATTAAAAATTAAAAATAATTGAAACAATAAATACTATATAACAAAAATAAAAAATAAAATAAATAAAGTAAGAATTAAAGAATTTGATGTTTTATATTCTTTGTTATTTAAGAGAAAATAATCCGTTATTTGATATAAATATGATGTTAACAGATAAAAATGTATTTCAAAATATCTTTTTCCTATTAGTATTCATTTAAAATATTATTTATGATAAAATAATATTTTTAAATCAAAAAATTAATTAAAGTTTTAAAGTAAATAATTAGGAAATAAATAAAATAGTAGTTAAAAAATTATCGTGATTAATTTTTTTTTCATGTTGTAAATTCTTTGATTTATAAAATATGGAAAATACTATAACATAAATTCATAATTGTTATTATTTTAATTAACGCTTAAGATTTAATAATTCTATATAAAGAACATTTTACTGAATCTTTTCTATTATATTTAATATTTAAAATTTTCATAAAAATATAATCTTTCCAAAAATATTTTTCAATATCATATTTAATTTTATCATTAACATATCAGTTTTAATTTTTTCATCTTATCTCGTACATTTTTTAAAGTCTTTTGATTCTTTACATCTATTACAAAATAAATCATATTCTATTTTTTTTTTATTGTTGGAGAGTTTTGATATTATTTATTTTACTAAAATATACATGACAGTAAAATAGACATGTCTAAGGTATACAATTTTATTTTGGACAAAGAACTTTATTTATTTATCACCTGTAAATTTTTTTATTAATAATATTGAAGAATTTAAAACTATTACCTATATTTTACTGTGCCTGGTTTATTTATTTACAAGTTAGAAAATTATTCTTTTATCAAATTCTACTAAATAAAATATTTCTTTTATTCTTTATTTAATTAAAAATATTTCTTTTATAAAAAAATATTTTTATTTAATTTATCACTTATGTTTTATTAAAAAATATTTAAAAAATATGAAAGTATTACTAATATTTTAATTTTATTGATTTATTTATTTGCGTGTTTGGAAATTTTTTATTTTTACAAACTTCATCATTGTGACTATTTTTATAATTTATACTATTATTATAATATTTTAATAATTGTGACCCCTCTTAACTATTAATAAATTATAATTTTTAATCTTAGTATTTATTCATTTTGTTTCGATATAAAATTATTATTCTTGAAAGAATGAAAATAATTTTCAATATGTTACTTGCAAGAACGATAACATATACAAAAATTAAATAAAAAATAAGACTAAAATTTCTAGTTCGTCAATATTCAAAAGAGGCCACAATTATTAAAATATTATAATAATAAAAATAAAATTTATTTAAAATAATCACGTAAAATTTGAAAAAATAAAAATTTAGTAAGAAATAAATAATCCAAATTAAAATATCAAAAAAATTTCTTAACAATTCAACAAAAATATAGAATATGATTTTTTTTTTAAATAATAATATTTCGAACTCCTTAACAATAAAACAATTAATAATAGAAAAAATATATATATTTTAGACATGTATATTTTAGTAAAATAAATAATAACAGAGTTCCATAACAATAAATATATGATTTCTTTTTGAAATAGTTATAAAGGATCACGAGAGTTTAAAAAACATTATACGAGATATCTTGTAAAAAAATTAAATTTATATGTTAATATATCATATTGAAAAATATTTTTGGAAAGATTTTATTTTTATGAAAATTTTAAATATTAAATATAATAGAAAAGATTCAATAAGGTGCTCTTTATATGGAATTATTAAATCTTAAGCGTTAATTAAATCAGATGGTTGATATTGATAGTTCTCGTTTCTTATAAATGATATCAGTTCTCACCGGATACGCTCCCATATATATATATATATATATATATATATATATATATATATATATATATATATATATATATATATATATATATATATATATATCACTTTGGATCATCTCCTTCATTTTTCTCTCCTTTCCTCTCCATCCTCTCTATCTCTCTCTTAATTTCATTCTCTTTTTTGATTAAATATTATTTTTTAATGATGAGTGAGAGTGATATTAAGAGAGATAGAGAGGATGGAGAGGGAAGGAGAGAAAAATGAAGGAGAGGATCCAAATGCCACGGGATTTGTTTATAACTTATCAATAACCATTGGATGCAGAAGACAAATATTTATTTTAAATATTCTAGATTTATTCATCGGAATAAATTTCCTAAGAAATTTATGTTCCTCCATTCTTATGTTTAGAAAATTCTATAAAATTAACTAGAAACGAACGCATCTCTAGGTATGGATGAGGAAGAATAAGGAGAGAGAAATGACAGGGTTGTGTGTCGTTTGTATCATCCTATCTACTATATTTTTGACATTTCATTTGTGTCCCTGTTACCCTAGGATTTCGACTTGCTAATAATGGTAAGTGGTCTCTGAAACACATGAGATTATTAAAGAATCTAAGGCAAAGCAGTCTGATTAAATGATTTTGTTTAGTCAAGACTACCGTTCGACTACCAATAGATCATCATTGCCAAGGTTCGACTAGAATTAGTTAATGTACCATGCATGTTCGACTAGAATAAACAGAAAACTTAGGCGTTTTGGTTTAAGTATAGCTCTGAAGTCGGAGGGTATCAGAAGTCAAAAGAAGTAGTTTTTGAGCAGTTTTTAGCAGTTTTCACAGGACGCGTGGAAGCCTCACAGTTGAAGATATTGCATGTCGAAGACACGTGTTGGCTGATAATCAGTCGACTGTTAGTAGTAGTTATTGTATTTTTACTATTTAAGCAAGTTCTATAGGAACAGTTTAAGGGGTCCGCATTTTCTACAAAACACAAGTAAAACTCAAATCTCTGTGCAATAATGAGTGACGAGTGCAACTTTGGAATGCACGTATGCGTACCAGTTTAATTTATGCAATCATTTTACGTTATGCATTACTTTCAGTGCACATTTACTGCTTTTTATCGCTTTCATTTACTTTAAAGCCTTTAATTTCAGTATTTACTTTTACTTTAAAGTCATTGCTGCATTTAATACAAACCAGATACACGTAATAAACAAATCAAAGCAATCAGTCCTGGAATATTCTAGTTGATTCTGCAAAAGTAACCTTTAAAAAGGAAACTAGCGCTTGTTTACCATATTTCTGGGTAAACAAATTGGCACGCCCAGTGGGACACGTCAATTGCTGTTTGTTTTATATTTAATAGTGCAATAGTTATGTATGATACTAAGAAGTGGTCAAAAATTAACTAACATGTCTGAAGTTAATACAAACGATTCTGACCTTTCTGGTAATCAAGGAGTTGTTTTAACCGGAACAACATCACATAATGCCGCAAATTCATCCCCAGTTAGAACAACAAATACTGGTGGATCGACGGCAGCAACATTGGTATCGTCACCAATGAATGTACGGTCACCGTTTAACCCATTACGACCTTCATTTCAAGGAATGATACCTCCACCAGGTTTTAACCCTCAGTTTGGAATGCCCACTTCTATGATGCAAGGTTTACACACGAATCCTTCATTATATTCTGACAATATGATGGCAACAAGCACATCAAACTTAGGGGGTCGACCTATGGGCATAGGTTATATTAACCAGACATTGCCATCTCTGAGTACTACGTCAATGTTGTCCATCCGACAACAAATAGACGAAAGCAACCATGAAATGGTAAATGCCCTTACTCAACAAATGGGAATAGTTTTTACTCCCATGATAAACAATACGAACCAAAGTTATGAAATATTGGCTAGACAAATGGCCAGAATAGCAGATTTCTTTGGAGTGCCCCCACAACCAAACCTTTTGACTCCACAAGGGTCGAATGTAAGAGTAGTTGAGAATACTAGAAATAGGGACCAAATTGAACAATAAATCCCTAGAGTAGTACAGAGTCATCAAGATGCTGACCAGGTTCTTAGAAATATCCAGCAAGATGTCAATGTTGGGCATAATAATATCTCTAATGTAGTCGAACAAATCTTAGTTCAGAATGGAATAAATGTAGGTTTGCATAGGCCTAATTTTGTTTCACCATTTTCAGAGTATGTAAGGCAAACAGAATTGCCTAGGGGTTGGAAAATCCCAAAATTTACTAAATTTGCTGGCGAGACTGGCGAATCGACAGTCGAACATATTGCTAGGTTCCAGACAGAGGCTGGAGAATTAGCAAACAATGAGAATTTAAAAGTGAAATATTTCCCAAGTTCCTTAACAAAAAATGCCTTTACTTGGTTCACGACCTTACCTCCACAATCTGTATTTTCATGGAATCAGTTAGAACGATTGTTCCATGAACAGTTTTATATGGGACAGTCGAAGATTAGTTTGAAAGAATTAGCTGGAGTTAGGCGAAAGGGTACAAAAACGGTTGATGACTACCTAAACCGTTTCAGGTTATTGAAAGCTAGATGTTTCACACAAATTTCTGAACATGAGTTAGTCGAAATGGCTGCAGGTGGGTTAGATTATTCCATAAGGAAGAAATTAGATACCCAACATTTAAGGGATATGGCACAACTGGCAGACAGGGTACGTCAAGTCGAAAGGCTAAAGGCTGAAAAAGCCAGAGTTAGTAAATATCATAAGAAAGAAAAGATAGCTTATGTTACTACAAATGAGTTAGACTCTGATAGTGATAGTGAATACAAAGAGGGAGAAGTTAATGTGGCTGAATTAAAGCCAGGACCACCATATATCTGTAAATCACTCAAGCCTTCAAAAGATAAAAATCCGATCGAAAATAAAAATGAAAAATTTTCTAGTAAAACGTATTCATTTGATATAACAAAATGTGATGAGATATTTGATTTGTTGGTAACCGACGGGCAAATTATAGTACCCCCAGGACTTAAGAATCCTCCTCTTGAACAAAAGAAAAAACGAGGATTTTGTAAATTTCATAATTTCTTGGGTCATAAGACTTCTCAATGTGTCCTTTTCAGGGATTTGGTGCAGAAGGCTTTGAAAGAAGGAAGGCGACAGTTTGGAGAAAAACCAAAGTCACCAATGCAAGTTGATACTGATCCCTTGCAAGTCGAAGAGGCTCACTATACTGAGCTTGCTGATGTGATGATGGTCGAGACTTCTGATGGTTTCGGCGAAAAGAAAGACGATGCTACTGATGGCAGAGTCTTGAACATGGTGTATCCTGAACCAAGAGAGAGCCTTCTGAAATTCCTTGAGAGGTGTCACAACAACAACTCTCAAGTTGGATTATGTCCAAGGTGTGATGCTGTTTTCAACGTTGATGCTGCAAACAAAGTGAGGTTTGACCCTCGTCGAGGCAAGAACCGTCAGTTCATGTATACAGGAGAAAACAGTGGTCGAAGGGCTGGAGAATATGGGAAGATGTTTGAAAAGCCAAAGACTTTCCGTCCTAAGACGGATGTCCCTGAGGATAAGTGGGTGAAACCCATTAACTTCAGAGGAGGAAAACGTCCAGAATGGCAGATCCAAGGTGCTGGGGCAAATGCTGAAGGCTCCTGGACTGATAGTGGATCTAAGAGGAAAGATTACATATCTCCAAACTACAAAGGAAAGAATCCTATGACTCGAACGCAGTGGAGGCGTTACCAAAGAAGCCATAAGAATAGACAGGAAAGCTCAAAGATGATGCAAGCAGGTTTTTCTCATTATCAGCCAAAGCCTTTTCAGAGGAAATTGACTGAAGAACAAGCCAAAGTGGCAAATGAGAGACTGGCTGCAGGAATGATCCTGGGAAAGAAACTCATCAAAGAGCTAGTTGACGATGATGCTCCGACTCTCAATACAGGAAAAAAGCCTGAATATTCTCCACTGTCGGACGAAGAGGTCGACGACAACTTTGACATATGTCGCACGCTCGCGAAAAATGAACAGAGTCGCCACCAATATATTTATCCCATAAGGGAAAGGAATATCAGAAAACCTAACAAAGGAAGGAACAGGGTCTTGCGACCAGAGAATTTAGGTACGGGAGTCGGTTACGCGAGGGGAAGGTATTAGCACCCCTCGCACCCATCGTACTCGATGGTATCCACCTATGTTTGTTTCTATCTAAAGGGTGTGTACTATGTCTACCTATATGTGAATGAATGCAAAATAAATACGGGGAAAAGAAGGAAATATTTACAAGTGTGCTCGTTCAAGCCCCGCGACTTGATGCCTACGTATCCTTTTCAGAAATCAGAGCGTCGTAGTTCGGCTTAATATTTTCTGTTTGTTTTTGTGTTTTTTAGTTGGGCGGAGTTAACGCTCGCGCTCTTGCATAAGGGGACAGCCTAGGATGCAATAGAGCGGAGATAACAATGCCCTTAAGAAAGGAGAGAAGAGAGAGAGTTTGAGTGTTTCGAGGAAATCCCTAAGGCAAGGGAAACTCGAGTTACTCTTTGGTTTGTGTCTTTTAGAATTTGGGAACTTACGCCCGAATGGTTCCCTAAAGCAAGGGAGATCCAAGCACTCGAATGATTCCCTAAAGCAATGGAGATTCAAGCTTCCATTCCCTTTTTAATGATTTTCACTTTTTTATTAATGTTTTTTAAGTATTTTCTTTGTATTTTTTAAAGGGATTTTATTTTGATATTTATTAGATGTTTTAATGTTGTAAAAAGAAAAGAATGAAAAAGTGGGGGACTAGCCTAATTTCTAAGCCTAGAGTTATTATTGTTATGTTCCTAATAAAGAATGGAGAAAAAGTTATTTAAGTTTATTAAAATCAACTTTAATAACTAGGGGTATTTTTGGTATTTCACAATATAAGAAAATATTCACAAAAAGAAAAGAATTAAAATCTAAACTATTCATGAAAATTATTCACAATCAAATTGCATTTTTTCATGTTTAAAACCATTTTGAATTAAAACTAAAAGAACTACCTATTTCTTTTTATGGTTTGTTAACCAATCAAAAATCAAAGAAATTACCAATTAAAAATTCTAATTAAAAGAAAACAATATTCCTAGAATTCTAATTAGTCAAAAACTATCTTTTATCATTTTTTATTTGCATGGAAATTGAATTAATAAGCAAAAAGTAAAAAAGAAAACTATTTTTATTTGTTTTTGTTTTTTATTATTAACAGCAAAGGGGAATGCAACAGCAATTTCAAAATGAACTAAAATGCAGTTATAGCGAAACTGGGCCTAAAATTGGGGTGGAAACAGCAGTGGCGCCCAGGGCCCAGGTTCATAAGCGCATGGTATAATAGCGAAAAGGAGGTGCGATGCTGAAAACAGGGGAAAGCCCATGCGTGAGGCCCAACGTCACTACAAACCACTTGATTTCTCTATTTCTCATTTTATTCTGTTCCATTTTTATTAACCAGCATGTAATTTATATAGTTTGTATTAAAACGTGACAAAATAAAGTATGCAAACATGATATCAACTGGTGCATCTGATCTTAAGTCACTAAAAAACAAAATTAACCCACGGACCAATCACAGCGTGACAACAACGCATCTAATCATATGAATAAGGACAAAATTGACAATTAATTGGGAAAGGAAGCCAATGAAATCGCACCACGTAAGCAAACGGAAAGAGAAAGTAATCAAAGCCAAACAGACGTCGGAGCCAAGCTCCGGTCGTCTTCTCCGGCCAATCCAGCGGCGGAGCTCAACCAAATTTTCCAGAAACAAAAACGAACACCATCGTCCGCCTCGGTTTTTTGCGTAGATCACAGATCCGGCCTTCACTATCACTGAATCGTCCTCTAACGTTTGAAACCGTCATAGACTTAAAACCCTAACTAACAAAGGCTTCACAAAATTGAAATAGAGCGCATCAATGGATTCCTTATGGATCCTGGAGTTCATATTCACGCAACAAGCACTTAGAAAGCTACGCTATCACCTTAACTGAATTCAAAGAAAAAGATCTTCACATAACAAATATCACGCGTTCTCATCAAGCACAGCCACATTAAGCATATTAGCAGTGTCCTATAACATGCAACTAAATGCGGAGCAAGTGTTACGAAGCTTACTTGACGGAATCTCAGAACAGGAGCTTTAGAGGATTTCTGATGGATCTTGACGTAGCTGATCGCGCAAGGCAAGTGTGAGATCTTGGAGAAGATGATGACGCTGCTCAGCACTGCATAGTAATGATGGAAGAAGGTTGTGGTTGTTGCTGAAGGTTGAGGTGATTAGAGGCAGTCTGAGAAGTTTGTTACGGCGGCCGGAGTTGGTTATTGTAGTTGGTTATGGTGGTTAGAGGTGGTGGAGATGAGAGAATGAGGGAGAGAACCGATAGGAGAGTGGGGAGAGTAAGAAGAGTTTTTGGAGTGAGAGTGTGAAGTGAGTGAGAAAGTGGGAAAATGAGAGTGTGAAACAAGAGTGTGAGACGCTTGCCACTTATATAGCAAGAGGTTTATGTGATTCATGGTGGTATCTTCGAGGTGGGGCCTTTCTTGGCAACACTTAGTGCACAAGTTTGTGCATTATTGGCAGGTTCATTTTATGCTTTCCTATTCTCAGAATTCTGCATGGCTTGATGGAGTAACAACATTGCATGGCTATCACATTTGGCTAGAGCCTCCACTTTAAGCCTCCACATTTCTATTTATGGCTTGTTGTTCGTGTCAAATATATGCTCATTGGAAAGAAGGAGTTTAGTGGAGCAACTTTGGTGTTGAAAGGACTTTAAGATAGAGCCTGGGAATGCAAGAAAAATGGCCATGAATATGTGAGATCTTCACTGTTAGTGTTCTGCGCACGCGTAGCGCCAACCTGGCCTCGATTTCTACCAGAACGTGACTTTGTGAGGGCATAACTTTGGGCCTTCATATCTCGACAACCATATGACCAAAATTCGTGATCTTTAGTCCTTTAGATAGAGGTCATGGAGTAGAAGAGTTTGACATAACAAAGGAGTCCTGTAGATGCCTGGAGTCTCCTAAAAGCTGACATACAAACGGCATACCAAGTGCTTGACGAAATGCGTTGCGCATGACCTGGATTCTGGCCTATGTGCCTGGCAATGCGTGACTTGGCCAGAGTATGCCTTTGAGGCTTTACATCTCCTTCATTACTCACTTAATTCCCAGGATTCTTTGTTCGTTGGGTAGAGGGCATGGAGGGGAAAAGAATGATACCAAGCTTGGACCAAAGTGGTGCTTGTAGTCTCCTGAATATTGTCTCAAAGATGATACGCCATGTGTTTGATGGAATGCATGCGTTGATGAGAATTCCTGCCCAGCAATGTGACTTGCACAAGTTGTAATTCCCAAACTTCCTAGCTTTGTATCTTTCCATCTAGACTTCAAATTGAAAAACTCACAACTACAAAGTTGTTCTATGCCATGAAAGGAATAATTTTGGTGTTGAGCTTGTTTTGAAATGGGGCCTAGAAACACGTGTGAACATGCTGTGAAGTCAGCTGACCAGCCATCTTTTAAAATCTCAAAATATTTTCTAAGTGTTGAAACTTTCCATTTTTGGCCATATTTCCCAAAATAGAAACTTTGACCAATTTGCCCTGATTTTATTATTCCTCTGACTTTTCTTGGCTATTTTTCCACCATGGATCAATTTCTGACTGATTGACTTGTCTCTGATCAAAAGTCAACTTTTCTGATTTTCTCTGATTATTGATGAAATTTGTGATTAAATCTCCTCCAGTCAAATCCAGTCAAATGAGAACATCCACATAGTTAATATGAAAGCTTCTCACTCATAAAATCCATTCCTGATTAAATGTTGACCAGAAAGTCAATTGGTTGACTTTGGTCAAGGAAACCCTGATTAAGAGGATCAGATGACTCCTAGACTTGTACACCCCCACCAATGCCTTGAGTTGAGAAAAACCCTAATCCAGGAAGACTTCAATGAAAACAAAGCCACATAATCACACCTCAGATCCTCACATTTGGTAGGAAATTCCTTGCCATAAAAGCTCTTTCTTGCTAGTCTTTGATTGATACCAATGATATGCATGCATGGGTATGGATTATGACCTAAATGATGTATGTATATGAATTATAAGCCAGATGGATAGGGTAGGACAAATTTGGGGTATGACAGCTGCCCCTATTTAATCGTCTTAAACCTGAAGGTGAGATTGGCGTTAGCCTTTCGAACATTCGAGGTAGAAGAAGATTAAATATCAAAGTACCAGAAATTTGTCCTAAAGAGGGGATGGTGTGAGTGTTATTCTTATTTTTTTTTTATATCTGTTGGGGAAAGAGAATTCTTGTTTTTCTTCTGGTGGAAAAGTTTATGGTAAGCAATAGTTGGATGGTGATAGCTTGTAACGTAGTAACGATGCCAATACAAGGTTCTTACAAGAAGCGGTTGTATGAAACAATGACTGAAAGGAAAAGATCTCGTGCGATCTATTACTCAACAACGACTCGACATCAGGAGAGGATCTCGTACGATCTTCAGGACTGAAAGGAAAAAGATCTCGTACGATCTATGACTCAACATCGACTCGACACTAGGAGAGGATCTCGTGCGATCTTCAGGACTGAAAGGAAAAATATCTCGTGCGATCTATGACTCAACATCGACTCGACACTAGGAGAGGATCTCGTGTGATCTTCAGAACTGAAAGTAAAAGATCTCGTAGGATCTATGACTCAACATCGACTCGACACTAGGAGAGGATCTCGTGCGATCTTCAGGACTGAAAGGAAAAAGATCTCGTGCGATCTATGACTCAACATCGACTCGACACTAGGAGAGGATCTCGTGCAATCTTCAGGACTGAAAGGAAAAAGATCTCGTGCGATCTATGACTCAACATCTGGAGAAAATCTTGTACGATCTTCAGGACTGAAAGGAAAAGATCTCGTGCGATCTACGACTCAACATCTGGGTGAGAATAACGAATTCACGACTCACAAGAATTGAAGAAGGATAAACATCAACAATGAGGTTGGAGAAGGAGAAGATAATCAACAATACTGAGGCTGGGGATTGGGAATTGGGTTTGAAATGGTTTGCCAGGACGGGAATTGGGCTTTGAAGGGGTTTTCCAGGTTGGGAACTGGGCTTTGAAAGGGTTTGCTAGGTTGGGAACTGGGCTTTGGAATGGTTCGAAGGTCGGAAGGCAAAGGATTCACAACACGGGGGTTGGACCTGAAATTTTGTCCGCATGAGGGAAGGGGACCACAGAAACTAGTGACGACTAGACTTGATCAGAAGACATCGGTAAACATTGAAGAATCACGAAGATGTTGATGCTTGCGAAGCATAAGAATTACATTAATCCCTCAGGCTAAAGGCGGGGTGTAACTCTTCAAGAGTGGCAATCGTTCGAACTGCCACACACCAAGTATGGTTATTCAAACGATTGAAAAATGAGATGGGTTGAATGCCCACCCTCATTCGCACTCTAATTAGCACGCAGCATACGGGAAATAACCACGACAAGACTAGTAATGACTAGACTCGACAAGAAGATGATAGTAACCACTGGAGATTACAGAGATATCGATGCTTACGAAGTATAAGAGTCACATTAGTCCCTCAGGCCAAAAGGCGGGGTGTAACTCTTTAAGAGTGGCAATCGCTCGAATTGCCACACACCAAGTATGGTTATTCAAACGATTGAAAAACGAGATGGGTTGAATGCCCATCCTCATTCACACTCTAATATGCACGCAACATACGGGAAATAACCTCGGAGACAACGATTCTGACGAAGAAAGACATTGTATCCGATCCATATTGGAGAGAGAAAATGAGACTTCTTTTGGGGATTAAGGATACCAGGTATCGGCACCGTGGCATAAGGAGATTTGTAATGTAGTGGCAGATATCAATCGGAGTTTGTAAGGGCAACTTTTTTATGTGGGGAAGTATCGTCTTCTTGATTGAGTGCTAATTTGTATTATCTGGCTTATGCTTTGTTTGAGTGCATGTTTGAATTTTTCTATGGCATAATGCTCCATTTTGATGGATATGCTACGCTTTTGAGGATGCAATGTTATATGCAGTGAATACTATATGCAGAGTGCCAAATAAAGGCATTAGTGAGGTAAACACCAGGGAGAATCCCCTTAGTGTTAAGGACCATGTGGAGGTGCCAATAGATATTGGATTTTGACTTGCAAGATGCCCCTTCTGGTTGCTGGCTTGTAGAGTGTAGAATAACTTCTGACCTCTCACCATGTGCCACTGCTTGGAAGATTTTCAACTTGAGGAGATTCCCTCGATTCACCACGTTGGGGATGAGAAGTCCAGATAAGGAGCCTTGATTAGGGTAGTAGAACCCCTCCTGGGAGAAATAAACTCCAGTGCTTGGGGGGAGAATAAGTTTCCGAGAGAAATCTGACGCTCAAAGATAGGCAAGATAACTCAAAAGATTGTGCCCCAAGCTTCCTGACCCATGAAGGAATTTTCCCTAAAGGATTCTTGGAGAGATTTGTCGAATCTCGACGTAACTGCCCCAGATTGGTTGAACTCAAGAGAGATTCCTCGACATGATTTCCCCAGATTGATCAAAGCTTGAAGAGATTTATCGACATGATTGCCCCAGATATGCTGAATTTGAGAGGTCAAACCTCAACTTAATTGCCCCTGATTAGGTACATCTTGCTAGAATCCCCAAGCTTTCTTTGTTTTGAAGTCAAACAAACATGGAAACAACTTTACCACGCTCAACGGAGTCTTCAAACTCTTCCCCACAGAGTAATCAAAGAATGCATCAACTGTTCATGCCCAACGGATTTCTTTAGAGAACCTGCCCCTTGATGGTCAACATTTGAGATGATTAGCTTTTACTCCTTGGAGTTCTCAAGTCTCCTGCACTCTGACATGATCAATTTACTCACTGATTCTCATCCTTGAAAACTTCCTTGATGTTAAGCACATATTTTGCATGCAAAAGAATGTTAATTCTAAGAATGATAATTCTAATGCAAAGCCTATGTTAGTCTTGAAGTTTTAAAACTTTTTATTGAAATGAGGTTGCGACCTCTTGTGAATGGATAACCAGTTGACACAACCTCGATTTTTGCATGTGGAAGATAAAGCAAATGTACGATACCAACATAAATATGTATCACGCTTCATTGGGAGTCAGTTAAATGTTGTCTCATCAGAGTATGCTTTCAAAATAAACCCTACTTCAATTAGGACTTTTAAGGGTTATAACTTGGCCGGGTTCACGCTTTTAGAAACAACGGATTTTTAGGCTCAAAATTATTCGTACCCACCCCCTTCGTGATGTTCTCCAGTCCTAGGTTCAATTAACTCAACATGAGTGTTCATCCCTCACAAGGAATTTTGAAATGGTTGAAGAATCAATGAGGTTTTTTCGGACATGGCGGTCGCTCACCTTTTATTCTTTTGATTCATTGTCAGACGACTTTGTTCTCGCTTGGCAATTTCCTCATCTTTTTTTTCATGCTTCTTTTGCCATTTTTCTTTTCATTATTTTTTTCGCCATTTTTTTTTGCTCTTTTTTTTGAACAAGTCGTGTGACTTTGCATAGTCTTTGATTCGTTGGAGGTGATTGCGACTGCCTCGCTCCTTTGATTTGATGAAGGATTACCGTTGTGGTATCGTCATCTCTTGATCTCTTGATGAAATAAGGATAATAATTGCGGTTTTGACATTCCTCAACCTTTTGAAGGATAACCATTATTGTATCCTTAGATGCATACCCTTTTGGTGAGTTTTGAACACTCGATCAAGTTAAATGAACACTACCCTGCCCCAAGGTTAAAATAAGGGTTTTTGTGATTAGAAAAGAAACTCCTACTTCAAGGCTCAAAGGGGTTAACGAGGGTCTATCTCCCTTATATCTCCGGTGTTTGGGGATTTGAAACAATGCATGTACATCCTCAGTAGGGTTTTTTATTCAAAAACACATGATTAGAGATTTTTGCGTTTTTATTTTTCCATCACCCTCCCTCAGCTTTCTGCCTAAGCAGGCGATTAGTAAAGTTGGTATCGTAATGCCAAAAACATTTTATGAGTGAAAACGAATGGATTACTTCAAGACAAACATAAACAATGTATTTTTATTTTCATTCAACGATTAACAAGCTTTTACATGCTAACAATGCTTAAACACACAAAGGAAAAATTACAAATGAAAATGTGGTAAAGAACTAAATGAATGTCATTGTTGAGGAGACTTGACTCCGTCTGGACTTATTGCTCTTGAATACTTTCTGCAGTCCCTTCCAAACACTTCAGATTACTTCAAAAGAAAACTCCAACGAAGTCACCCAAGAGTTGTAAACTTTTGCCTTACTTTAGGGATTCGAGCAACGCGAGTGATGCAATGCTCAAGATAAGAGTACGTCTTGCTTATCCCTCAATCGGGAGCCCCAAGCATAGTTTCTAGAATAGTAATTGCCATTATAAGTGGAAAGAATCTTGTATGGTCATCAAGCTCAGAAAAGCCATCTGTTGTAAGGAAAGCTCAAACACTGACTGAAACACCAACCTGCACGGATACAACTGAGCACAAGAACCTTGAGAACGAGAGATGCTTCTACAAAACATTCTTGATTACTTTTTTGGAAAAAGATTCTGACAAAGTTGCTCGAGAATTTGTGGTGCTTTAATTGTTACCATACCAACGAGTTTAAACAGGGAAGTAGCCTTCAACAAAACAGGAAATACTGAAATGAGAATACAAAAATGAAATGATTATTGCCATTGTTGAGGAGGCTTGACTCCGTCTGGGCTTATTGTTTTTTGGAGATGCTTTGTGGAATACGGATATTCATGACTCCTCAATTTATGCGCAGGCCATTTGGAGTGAATGATATTGCTTTGGAGTCAATGAGATCTTGGACTTTGTGTTTCAAAATATTACAGTCCTCAGTTGAATGTCCAGATGTCCCAGAATGGTACTCACACTTTGCATTTAAGTCATATCCTTGAGGAATCGATGTTGGTGGGTGCTTAGATTCCCTCAGTTGGACCAAAGAATCCTTGAGTAAATGAGAAAGCAGTTGACTATAGGTCATAGGAATTGGGTCCATTCTTCTTGGTGGTCTCCTCGGCCTTTGTGGACCCTGTTGCTGGTGATGATTCAAATACCCAATCTGTTCAGGCGTCTTCCTTTTTTGATTTGGTTGTGAAACAATCAAAGACTGATAAAGTGGAGAATTCGGAATCCAAGATAGTGTGTTGTGCTTCTGACTTGAAGTAGATCCGACATAGAAGTATGAATCAACCTTTTCTTCCACCACAGATGGAACTCTATTTCCTTGAACGCTCATACCCTCGCGGGTAAGCAAAATCACTTTTGAGTCAATGAGATCTTGAATTTGATGTTTCAGCGCCCTACAATTCTTAGTATCATGACCAGGTGCCCCAGAATGGTACTCACAGCGAGCATTGACATCAAAATTAGGGGGAATCTTTTCAGGCATGGACAAATCGCGTAGCTCAACCAACCGAAGTTCCAGCAAGCGGGGAAGTAACTGAGCATAAGTCATCGGGATCGGATCGAGAACCCTCTGAGGCATCTTAGGTTTTTGTCCACACATTTGGCCCCCTTGATTCATTCTAGGAATATGAACCAGTTGACGTGGAAGTAATGGCACTTGAAGTTGAGGGAGAGCTCCCTGAGGCATCCCATGAATGAAAAGAGATCCTATTGAAGAGAAGGAGTCAACAATTTCTGTTGCAGCAGTAGGGACAACATCACCTTCTTTTCTTAGTATCGTCTTCAGAACTTCCATGACCAGGCTCAACTGAGTCTTCAACTGATTGTTTTCCTCTTTTAGTGCACCCTGATTATGGATCAAGTCTTGCATCTCCAACATAAGATGACCCATTTGTTCCCTCATCTCATCCATTTCCTCACGGAGTTGTTCCATAGTTGATCTTGGAGCTCGTGGCAGTGAGAAGTCAAATCTGTTGTTGATCTTGAAATCTGGCAGAAAGGGTCCCATAAGTCTCTGAAAGAACCATGAAATGCATGATAGTATGAATGCATGTTTCATTTATGAGAGATCCTAAAAGTCTTTTCATCAACTTTTGTTTCTCTTTTTCTTTTGGAATTAAAGCCCTTTTTTTGTATAGAATATCTTTTCTTTTTTCTTTCTATTTCCTTTTTTTCTTCTTTTTTTCTTTTTTTTTGGAAATAGACTTTAGGATCTCTCACAAATGAAGTGGGTAAAGCAATGATGTTATGCAATGCAAAAGCATGGGATCAAGGTCCATATAATCTTAGAAACCACTGCACAATCCTCTGAATAAATGATGTAGGTCAGATGTCACAGGATCAAAGGTTCGACGCCTTTTCAGAATACCAGAATATCAAGCACCATGAGAATAGACCAAATAAAGGTCCAACCTCGAGTATGAAGAAGTAATGGTATGTAGGAGCCAAGGTTTCCTGCCCCACCCCAATCTCACGGGTATGAAATCTAGACACGGACAAGTGGTCCCTAATGGTCACTAGGATCTACAGTTCCCACGGGGTACAAAGTGTTTGAGGCAGCAAGCGTGCCAGACACAGTGTTCCATGAAAGAACCTCGCCCAGTTGAGGTACCCCATGTCAAGCTCGATCATAGCAAGCGCTACGGGAGTCAACATGAGCATCCACGCTAATCCTATGTGTCACTGGCCTGGGTAGTGGGCCTTTTACCTCACAAAAACCCCCCACATGCAAAACAAAGCAGAAAAATATGTGGTCCCCACGGGGACCCATAATATAGTCCAGATGCATGCGGAAAGTAAACATGATATGCAAGCGGAAATAGACATGATATGCAAACATATATACAAAATGTAAGCATATAAACAAACAAAGAAACACCCAATAAAACGAAACAAACAAAGGCTAGGATCGACTCGCTAAGTGCGGACCCGCAATAGGTCTAACGTCCCCAACAGAGTCGCCAGCTGTCGCACGCTCGCGAAAAATGAACAGAGTCGCCACCAATATATTTATCCCATAAGGGAAAGGAATATCAGAAAACCTAACAAAGGAAGGAACAGGGTCTTGCGACCAGAGAATCTAGGTACGGGAGTCGGTTACGCGAGGGGAAGGTATTAGCACCCCTCGCGCCTGTTGCACCCCAATTTTTGACCTCTGAGATCCCATCATTTTCTAAGTGTTATGATCATTATTGTTATACCCCAAAATTCGCCCTCGTTCTTTTTTCAAAAAAAGAAGTCAACAGACTTCTGTCTAAAAATTTGGATTTTTATACAATCTTGGATTTTTATTTCATAAATATCCTGATTTTATGAATACTCAATTTTTAGAATTTTTTTATACAGTATTTTGGTTCGCTGTTAAATTTATCCTTTCATAAATGCCAAATACTGTTTATCACTTCATACACTGTTTATTTGAGATTTATTTTCAGATAAATAATGCTGACGCAGTTCGTGCAGAATTAAAATTTGCAGGCGCGGAGTCCGGGTTTCAGATTATACTGGAGAACGAGTTTTTGAGACCTCAAATGGATTTCATGGATCTACATACGTCTCAAAGTACCACCAGACAAATTTTCAAACTTCGATTCGCTCGGACGCACAGTCAACAGCTCAAACAGTCAACAGACGACCAGTTTGACCAAAAAGTCAACAGACAGTCAAAAATGCAATTTTTGGTCAACATCCATATTTTGTCAAAAGATTCATCATGTGATCAATGGTTGATCATAATTCATCAAGAAAAGTTCAGAAATCGACAAAACTCAAAATTGCAAAATTAAAGTTTTTTACCTAAAAGTCAACTGAACTTTGACCGACCATAACTCTCTCATAATTTATCAGAAAAATTCCAATCAAAGCTCATTCTCAAGGAAATTCAATTCTCTACAACTTTGATGTTAGGACCAAGGTCAAGAAATGCTTCCGCCTAAGAGATATAAGCCAAAACATTACAGGTCATTTTCAAAGTCAACAAAAAGCAGTTTTTTGTCAAAGCCCATATCATCAAGATAACTTCTCCAAATGCAAAAACGCTTCCAAAGTAGCTTGTAGAGGACATCTTGGGCTTTCCAAAAAGTTAAAGAACACTTTCATAGGATCAAAATTGAGGGAGATATGCCTTGATGAAGTTGACCTTTTTTGGAAAAATGCATGAAACAAGTAATGACCAAAATTTGATTTTTTTTCAAAAAGGCCAATTCTTTTGTGATTCAATCTTGATTCTCATATGTTTAAAGGGCATCCACGACCCATCCATGATTCATGACATTTTTATTTCATTTTAATTAAATTTTATTCATTTAAAGTTTAATTAAAGTGAGATAATTCAAAGATATTATCAAAGATGCTTATGGTTGCCAATCAAGACCAATTCAAGATGTTTAAATATATTATTGCAAGATTGAAGAGAATAATACTTGAGTGTTTTAACCATGGTTAAGAAATACACTCATTGAAAATATTCCATTATCATATTTTTTCCACAAAATCAATCATGACAATTTCCACTTGCAAGGCTTCCAAGATCAAACTCTTTGCCTATAAATAGAACTTCATTTTCTTCATTCAAGGGAGAAAAAATAGGAGGAGAAACAAGAGGAGAGCACAACAACAAACACCAAAGCCATAGCATAAGTTTTATATTTTCCAAAAGTTTCAATAAACTTGTAAAAATCAAGGCTCATTCAAATAGCCACTTTCAATCAATTTCAATCACTCTTTTCCACTCTTGGAACATCATAGAGTAAGTACAATGTAATTTTTAATATGTAGTAGTGTTAGGAGTTCATGAATTAAAAACTCCATATTTATGCATATTTTCAATTTCTCAAAAAAAAATGTTTTAATTTTAGTTTTAAGTTGATAAAATGTTTATTTAATTTTTAACATAAAAATATTTTATTTCTTTTCATAATTAATTTATATTGCTTAATTAATTAGTAATTATGTAAATATTGCTTTTTTAATTATTTTTAACCAATAAAAAAAAACTCCAAAAAAATTTTCCTTTTAGATTTAGGTTTATATTTTTTATAATCTAATTTTTGACATATAAAATAATATTTTTCTTGTTAAGTTTAATTATTTGTATAATTATTTGTTTAATTAGTTTGTTAATTAACTTAAAATCAATTCCAAGAAAATCACAAAAAATATTAAGCTTAATTTGTTTTATATTTATTTTTGTATATTATTTGATATTATTTCTTATCTTTTTCTTTGTCTTGAATTGGAATAAAAAAAGATCAAACATGGAAGAGAATTGTATGCGGTTGATTTAAGACTTATGGAATTTTATCGTGTAGTCGCTATGATTTTATCAAGCTTCTGATAAAGATCCATTGAATTTAAATCCAAGAACATCCTTCACTCACCATCAATCTTTATTACTAACTTTGATAACATACTTGACAAGTTTCAAGATGGTTATCTTTAACATCTAACAATTAACTTTAATTTCCGCATTTTATTATATTGTTCTTTATATTTCTTGCTTCATGCTTTATTTTATTATTTATTATTTATGTTTCTGTTATTTTTTCTTTGTCCATTTGGACATATTATTTATGTTTCTGTCATTTTTTCTTTGTCCATTTGGACATATTATTTATGTTTCTGTCATTTTTTCTTTGTCCATTTGGACATATTATTTATGTTTCTGTCATTTTTTCTTTGTCCATTTGGACATATTATTTATGTTTCTGTCATTTTTTCTTTGTCCATTTGGACATATTATTTATATTTCTGCTATTTTTTCTTTGTCCATTTGGACATATTATTTATGTTTCTGCTATTTTTTCTTTGTCCATTTGGACATATTATTTATGTTTCTGCTATTTTTTCTTTGTCCATTTGGACATATTATTTATATTTCTGCTATTTTTTCTTTGTCCATTTGGACATATTATTTATGTTTCCGCTATTTTCTTTTTGTCCATTTGGACATATTATTTATGTTTCCGCTATTTTTCCTTTGTCCATTTGGACATATTATTTATGTTTCCGCTATTTTTTCTTTGTCCATTTGGACATATTATTTATGTTTCCGCTATTTTCTCTTTGTCCATTTGGACATATTATTTATGCTTCCGCTATTTTTTCTTTGTCCATTTGGACGCATTGTTCATGTTTCCGTCATCTTCTTTTTGTCCACTTGGACCATACTTTACTTTTATGCTAAAACACTAATAAACAACAAAAATCTAAATAAAAAACGCTTAAGGTTCTCTCTTGGACTACTGGTTACTATCCCTAGCATTTTGGAGATTCGGACTTATGGACTTAGTGCCTCTGGACCCTTATTCTGTTATTACTCTGTGGTTGTTCTGTCTGGCATTGGATTGTTGTCTGTTTGCGTATGCAGGTATTTCCTTGAAAATCCTTGATGGTTAATTCTAAGGCATTGAGATAAGGATTTTATCCGAAAACAACCGTTACTCTGCCCGATTTTCATCAAAATTTTAATGTGCTTAAATGCAAAGTGGTGCTAAAGATAATAAGTTCATCTGGATCTCCAAGTGGTAATGCGTCGGTCAACTGTTGGTTTCTTATTTTGGTCAGATCATTCTCTCCTTAAACTTTTATTTTATGCACTAGGTTAGCCTCTTCATCTCCTCCACTTCTTATATTTTCAAAATCTTCTTCCTTTTTTTTCCAAAATCTTCTTATGTTTGTAAAACCTTTTTTTTAAATCCTTTCTTAAAAATTTCTTTTGCCCTTAGTGGCTTTTCTGCAAAAGTTTAGACACGATTAATTGTTGTAGTGAGTTGCGATACCCCACGATTTTGAAATTGATTGATATAATGAGATCTTTTCTGCGTGAGAGAGCTAGTGGCATACTCGTTGATTTTATCCGAGTTTGAGCCCTTCTTTCATTAGCGATGCAAAGAACTCATTTGTTCTCATGCTCAAGATCAATGGCCGAGTATTTCTCTCCAACGATGATAAAGTGTTTATTCGTTTTTTTTTAAAAACCGTTTTTCCTTTTAAGCGGAACTACATTAGCTCTGACTTCTCCATTGCACCGAGGAGGTATGTAGGCACAAGGCTTAATGTCTTGCCGAGCTTATTTTAAAAATCAAACAAGAGCAAAAGTGATCTAAGCAAAACTAAGAGCCCGTGGATAACCATGGATACAAAGGGTGCTTAAAACCTTCCCTTTGTATAACCAACCCCCCGAACCCAAAATCTGTCAAAAGGTCTTTCCTGTTCTTTTATGCCTTTCCTAAATGTAGGATAAAATAAAAGTCGGTGGCGACTCTTGCAAAAATATAAAAAATCAAAAAAAAAGAAAGAGCAAGGAGTCAGTTCGCAAAAAACCGAGTTTACAGCGCCCATCGTACTCGATGGTATCCACCTATGTTTGTTTCTATCTAAAGGGTGTGTACTATGTCTACCTATATGTGAATGAATGCAAAAGAAATACGGGGAAAAGAAGGAATTATTTACAAGTGTGCTCGTTCAAGCCCCGCGACTTCATGCCTACGTATCCTTTTCAGGAATCAGAGTGTCGTAGTTCGGCTTAAGATTTTCTGTTTGTTTTTGTGTTTTTTAGTTGGGCGGAGTTAACGCTCGCGCTCTTGCATAAGGGGACAGCCTAGGATGCAATAGAGCGGAGATAATAATGCCCTTAAGAAAGGAGAGAAGAGAGAGAGTTTGAGTGTTTCAAGGAAATCCCTAAGGCGAGGGAAACTTGAGTTACTCTTTGGTTTGTGTCTTTTAGAATTTGGGAACTTACGCCCGAATGGTTCCCTAAAGCAAGGGAGATCCAAGCACTCGAATGATTCCCTAAAGCAAGGGAGATTCAAGCTTCCATTCCCTTTTTAATGATTTTCACTTTTTTATTAATTTTTTTAAGTATTTTCTTTGTATTTTTTAAAGGGATTTTATTTTGATATTTATTAGATGTTTTAATGTTGTAAAAAGAAAAGAATGAAAAAGTGGGGGACTAGCCTAATTTCTAAGCCTAGAGTTATTATTGTTATGTTCCTAATAAAGAATGGAGAAAAAGTTATTTAAGTTGATTAAAATCAACTTTAATAACTAGGGGTATTTTTGGTATTTCACAATATAAGAAAATATTCACAAAAAGAAAAGAATTAAAATCTAAACTATTCATGAAAATTATTCACAAGCAAATTGCATTTTTTCATGTTTAAAACCATTTTGAATTAAAACTAAAAGAACTACCTATTTCTTTTTATGGTTTGTTAACCAATCAAAAATCAAAGAAATTACCAATTAAAAATTCTAATTAAAAGAAAACAATATTCCTAGAATTCTAATTAGTCAAAAACTATCTTTTATCATTTTTTATTTGCATGGAAATTGAATTAATAAGCAAAAAGTAAAAAAGAAAACTATTTTTATTTGTTTTTGTTTTTTATTATTAACAGCAAAGGGGGATGCAACAGCAATTTCAAAATGAACTAAAATGCAGTTATAGCGAAACTGGGCCTAAAATTGGGGGTGGAAACAGCAGTGGCGCCCAGGGCCCAGGTTCAGAAGCGCATGGTATAATAGCGAAAAGGAGGTGCGATGCTGAAAACAGGGGAAAGCCCATGCGTGAGGCCCAACGTCACTACAAACCACTTGATTTCTCTATTTCTCATTTTATTCTGTTCCATTTTTATTAACCAGCATGTAATATTATATAGTTTGTATTAAAACGTGACAAAATAAAGTATGCAAACATGATATCAACTGGTGCATCTGATCTTAAGTCACTAAAAAACAAAATTAACCCACGGACCAATCACAGCGTGACAACAGCGCATCTAATCATATGAATAAGGACAAAATTGACAATTAATTGGGAAAGGAAGCCAATGAAATCGCACCACGTAAGCAAACGGAAAGAGAAAGTAATCAAAGCCAAACAGACGTCGGAGCCAAGCTCCGGTCGTCTTCTCCGGCCAATCCAGCGGCGGAGCTCAACCAAATTTTCCAGAAACAAAAACGAACACCATCGTCCGCCTCGGTTTTTTGCGTAGATCACAGATCCGGCCTTCACTATCACTGAATCGTCCTCTAACGTTTGAAACCGTCATAGACTTAAAACCCTAACTAACAAAGGCTTCACAAAAATTGAAATAGAGCGCATCAATGGATTCCTTATGGATCCTGGAGTTCATATTCACGCAACAAGCACTTAGAAAGCTACGCTATCACCTTAACCGAATTCAAAGAAAAAGATCTTCACATAACAAATATCACGCGTTCTCATCAAGCACAGCCAGATTAAGCATATTAGCAGTGTCCTATAACATGCAACTAAATGCGGAGCAAGTGTTTACGAAGCTTACTTGACGGAATCTCAGACGAGGAGCTTTAGAGGATTTCTGATGGATCTTGACGTAGCTGATCGCGCAAGGCAAGTGTGAGATCTTGGAGAAGATGATGACGCTGCTCAGCACTGCATAGTAATGATGGAAGAAGGTTGTGGTTGTTGCTGAAGGTTGAGGTGATTAGAGGCAGTCGGAGAAGTTTGTTGCGGCGGCCGGAGTTGGTTATTGTAGTTGGTTATGGTGGTTAGAGGTGGTGGAGATGAGAGAATGAGGGAGAGAACCGATAGGAGAGTGGGGAGAGTAAGAAGAGTTTTTGGAGTGAGAGTGTGAAGTGAGTAAGAAAGTGGGAAAGTGAGAGTGTGAAACGAGAGTGTGAGACGCTTGCCACTTATATAGCAAGAGGTTTATGTGATTCATGGTGGTATCTTCGAGGTGGGGCCTTTCTTGGCAACACTTAGTGCACAAGTTTGTGCATTATTGGCAGGTTCATTTTATGCTTTCCTATTCTCAGAATTCTGCATGGCTTGATGGAGTAACAACATTGCATGGCTATCACATTTGGCTAGAGCCTCCACTTTAAGCCTCCACATTTCTACTTATGGCTTGTTGTTCGTGTCAAATATATGCTCATTGGAAAGAAGGAGTTTAGTGGAGCAACTTTGGTGTTGAAAGGACTTTAAGATAGAGCCTGGGAATGCAAGAAAAATGGCCATGAATATGTGAGATCTTCACTGTTAGTGTTCTGCGCACGCGTAGCGCCAACCTGGCCTCGGTTTCTACCAGAGCGTGACTTTGTGAGGGCATAACTTTGGGCCTTCATATCTCGACAACCATATGACCAAAATTCGTGATCTTTAGTCCTTTAGATAGAGGTCATGGAGTAGAAGAGTTTGACATAACAAAGGAGTCCTGTAGATGCCTGGAGTCTCCTAAAAGCTGACATACAAACGGCATACCAAGTGCTTGACGAAATGCGTTGCGCATGACCTGGATTCTGGCCTATGCGCCTGGCAATGCGTGACTTGGCCAGAGTATGCCTTTGAGGCTTTACATCTCCTTCATTACTCACTTAATTCCCAGGATTCTTTGTTCGTTGGGTAGAGGGCATGGAGGAGAAAAGAATGATACCAAGCTTGGAGCAAAGTGGTGCTTGTAGTCTCCTGAATATTGTCTCAAAGATGATACGCCATGTGTTCGATGGAATGCATGCGTTGATGAGAATTCCTGCCCAGCAATGTGACTTGCACAAGTTGTAATTCCCAAACTTCCTAGCTTTGTATCTTTCCATCTAGACTTCAAATTGAAAAACTCACAACTACAAAGTTGTTCTATGCCATGAAAGGAATAATTTTGGTTTTGAGCTTGTTTTGAAATGGGGCCTAGAAACACGTGTAAACATGCTGTGAAGTCAGCTGACCAATTTGCACAATTTGCCCTGATTTTATTATTTTCTAAGTGTTGAAACTTTCCATTTTTGGCCATATTTCCCAAAATAGAAACTTTGACCAATTTGCCCTGATTTTATTATTCCTCTGACTTTTCTTGGCTATTTTTCCACCATGGATCAATTTCTGACTGATTGACTTGTCTCTGATCAAAAGTCAACTTTTCTGATTTTCTCTGATTATTGATGAAATTTGTGATTAAATCTCCTCCAGTCAAATCCAGTCAAATGAGAACATCCACATAGTTAATATGAAAGCTTCTCACTCATAAAATCCATTCCTGATTAAATGTTGACCAGAAAGTCAACTGGTTGACTTTGGTCAAGGAAACCCTGATTAAGAGGATCAGATGACTCCTAGACTTGTACACCCCCACCAATGCCTTGAGTTGAGAAAAACCCTAATCCAGGAAGACTTCAATGAAAACAAAGCCACATAATCACACCTCAGATCCTCACATTTGGTAGGAAATTCCTTGCCATAAAAGCTCTTTCTTGCTAGTCTTTGATTGATACCAATGATATGCATGCATGGGTATGGATTATGACCTAAATGATGTATGTATATGAATTATAAGCCAGATGGATAGGTTAGGACATATTTGGGGTATGACAACATAGAGTCAGATGAGTTGTTGATTGACTGTGGAATTGTATCTGTACTTCCAGCAGAGTTCGACACAATATCTGAGGTGTCCGAGAATGAAGATGATTTTCTTCCAGATGACAATGTGGAAGAAACACCTGTGTGTTACTATGTAATGGGAAAAGGAGTAGTGGAAGAACAAAAGGCTGTGTTTGAGAAGCCAGGTCGAGGAATGATGTATCATTTGAAACCTTTATTCATAAGGGAAAAGGTAGATGGGGTTCCAATAAACAAAGTGTTTGTCGATGGTGGGGCTGCTGTGAACTTAATGCCTTACTCCTCACTTCAGAAAGTGGGTAAATCTGACAAAGACTTAAGGCCTCATAATATGGTGTTGTCTAACTATGAGGGCAAGACAAGTGGAATACTTGGAGTGATTCAGGTGAAATTGGTTGTTGGTTCGACGGTCAGGTCAACCATCTTTATGGTGATTGCATCCCAAGCAAACTTTAAATTACTCTTGGGTCGAGAATGGATCCATGGCATAGGGGCAGTCCCCTCTACTTTGCATCAGCGTGTGGCCATTTGGAGGCCAGATGGTATAGTGGAAAATTTTGAAGCTGACCAAAGCTATTACAAGACTGAGAGTGGTCGCAGGCATTTCGACCAGCATCTGGCAAATGTAGCTCCTTGCTACAAAGCAGAAGAGGTGTATTCTTCTGATGAAAGTGTGTCTAAGTATCTGAACTTGGACCCAAATTATGGTTTCATTTGGAATAAAGAATATCCTAATGAACCATTGAATCATGAAAGTCCTCCAGAGGAGAGGACAACAGTCAAAGATGATGACCACTGAGTCAGAATATCTGGCTCGAATAACGGCTTATTTGGCCGACAACAAGAGAAAAACGGCTTTAGAAGCTGAACTAGAGAAAAATATGGCTATTGAGGCCATGATGGTAAAAAGTGAAAATAATCAAGAAGTCGATCACCAGGTCGGAAGATTTGATGGGATATACGATGAAGAACCTTTAGGCTTCGAAATGGATCCTTTGGGATCAGTAAAAAGAATGCAGGCTCAAGATCCTCTTGAAGAAATTGACTTGGGTGATGGAGTCACTAAAAGACCTACTTATGTAAGTACAAAACTTACAAGCGATCTAAAGACCAAGTTGATCCGACTTTTGAAAGAATATAAAGATTGTTTTGCATGGGATTACAATGAAATGCCTGGTTTAAGTCGAAGTGTGGTAGAACATCAATTACCTTTAAACCCAGGAAAGAAACCTATCAAGCAACTTCCTAGAAGATTTGCGCCAGAGGTTATGGAAAAAATCAAAGTAGAAATCGAAAGATTGCTGAGAAGCAAATTTATTCGAACTACAAGGTATGTCGAATGGTTAGCTAATATAGTGCTTGTGATAAAGAATGATGGTAGCCTTCGTATATGCATAGATTTCAGAGATTTAAATAAGGCTACCCCTAAAGATGAATATCACATGCCTGTTGCTGAAATGTTAGTCGATTCCGCAGCCGGATTTGAATATCTCAGCTTATTAGATGGATATTCAGGTTATAACTAAATTTTTATAGCTGACGAAGATGTACCTAAGACGGCGTTTCGATGCCCAGGTGCTTTAGGAACTTATGAATGGGTAGTAATGCCCTTTGGTTTAAAAAATGCTGGAGCTACGTACCAACGAGCTATGAATTCCATGTTTCATGATTTTATTGACAAATTTAAGTAGGTTTATATTGATGATATTGTAATAAAATCTAACTCTGAGAATGGTCACTTAGACCATCTTCGATAGTCTTTTGAACGAATGAGGAAATATGGGCTCAAAATGAATACTTTAAAATGTGCTTTTGGTGTCCATGCAGGGGATTTCCTGGGTTTCGTGGTTCACAAGAAAGGTATTAAGATAAACCAGAACAAGACAAAAGCAATCTTGGAGCTGAAGGCGCCAGAAACAAAGAAACAACTCCAGTCATTGTTGGGGAAGATTAATTTCTTGAGGAGATTTATCTCAAATCTAAGTGGCAAAACGAAGATCTTTTCACCACTTGTAAAGCTCAAGAATCAAGATCAATTCAAATGGGAGCAAGAACATCAACAGGCATTCGACCAAATAAAAGCTTATTTAACTAAGTCTCCTATTTTGTTGCCTCCCAATAGGACAAAAAGTATGAAGTTGTACATAGCTGCATCAGGCTCGACAATTGGGAGTATGTTAGCCCAAGAAGATGATAATGGCGTCGAAAGAGCTATATATTATCTAAGTCGAACCTTAGTGGATGTTGAAACTAGGTATAATGATATTGAAAAATTATGTTTATGTTTGTACTTCTCATGTAATAAACTTAAGCAATATATAAAGCCTGTTGATGTGTATGTGTCCTCTCATTTTGATGTTATTAAGCATATGCTGTCTAAACCAATTTTGCATAGTCGAATTGGTAAATGGGCCTTAGCGTTAACTGAATTTTCTTTAACATATGTTCCTTTAAAAGCAATGAAAGGACAAATCGTGGCCAATTTTATAGTCGAACATGGTTTAGTTGAATTATCAGCAAATTTGGTCGATCAAACTAACTGGAAGTTGTTTTTTGATGGTTCTAGTCATAAAAATGGATCAGGTATTGGAGTCTTGATCATTTTTCCTCAAGGACTGCCAACCAAGTTCCATTATAAAATGAAGGGTGTATGTTCTAATAACGAAGTCGAATACGAAGCTTTGATAACAGGTTTAAAAGCCCTCATAGATTTGGGGGCAAAGCGAGTTGAAATTCGGGGCGATTCTGAGCTTGTGATTCGACAAATCAAGAAAGAATATAAATGCATTAAAGAAAATCTAATAGTGTACTATGAAATAGTGGTACGCTTGTTAGAGAAATTTGAACATGTTGAGATCTTGCATGTACCAAGATCTGATAATTATATTGCCAATGAATTGGCCCAGATTGCTTTTGGGTATAGAGTTTCTAAAAGTAAGTTAGAAGATATGGTCGATATCAAAGAGAAGGAAACTCATGCAGTATTAGACGAATTGGAACGATTGTCGACGTCAAAACTTGGGGGGTAGAAAACAAAGTTAAAAGTGAAGATTTGCATACCTTGGAAATTTTTGCCATCGATAATATGACAGTTTCTGATTGGAGAAACCCATTGGTCCACTACTTAAATAATCCAGTCGGAGGAACTGATCGAAAGATCAAATATAGAGCTCTAAATTATGTAATATTGGGAAATGAATTATACAAGAAAACAGCTGAAGGTGTATTGTTGAAATGCTTAAGTGAAGCTGAAGCATATTTGGCCGTGTCAGAGGTTCATAGTGGCGTTTGTGGAGCTCATCAGTCAGGCCATAAAATGAAGTGGTTGTTGTTTAGACAAGGTTTATATTGGCCGACAATGTTAAAAGATTTTATTGAATACGCAAGAGGATGCCAAGAATGCCGAAAGTTTTCAGGTATTCAACATGTTCCAGCTAGTGAGTTGCATTTTATTGTCAAACCTTGGCCTTTTAGAGGATGGGCTTTGGATTTAATAGGAGAAATCAAACCTGCATCGTCTAAACAACAGAGATTCATTTTAGTGGGAATAGATTATTTTACTAAATGAATAGAAGCAATTCCCCTGATTAATGCTGATCAAGAAGCAGTGATTAGTTTTATACAAAAACATATTATTTACAGATATGGGATTCCAGAAACTATCACTACTGATCAGGGATCAGTCTTTATTGGTCGGAAGATGCAAGCTTTTGCAGCAGAAACTGGATTTAAATTGCTAACATCCACCCCTTATTATGCTCAAGCTAATGGTCAAGTCGAAGCTGCTAATAAAGTTATTATAAACTTGATAAAAAAGCATGTGGGGAGAAAGCCAAGAAATTGGCATCAAACGCTCGACCAAATCCTTTGGGCTTGTCGAACGTCACCAAAGGAGGCAATAAATACTACCCCATTTCGTTTGACTTTTGGGCATGATGCTGTGTTGCCTGCAGAAATTCATCTACAGTCAGCTAGAATTCAACGACAAAACAATCTTTCGTCAGAGGAATACTGGAGTATGATGTTAGATGAATTAGTAGAGTTAGACGAAGAACGACTAATAGCGTTGGATAGGTTAATAAGACAAAAGAAAAAAGTGGCGAAAGCTTACAACAAGAAAGTAAAAGAGAAAACATTTGTGGTAGGTGACTATGTGTGGAAAGTTATTCTACCCATAGATCAAAGGAATAGATTATTGGGTAAGTGGTCCCCAAGTTGGGAAGGGCCGTTTAAAATTTTGCAAGTGTTTTCAAACAACGCATATGAAATTGAAGAACTAAATTCAGATGGTCGAATCTTGAGGATAAATGGTAAATATTTGAAAAAATATAAACCTATACTTCAAGAAATTTGCATAATAGAATAAAACCAAAAGATTATATTAAAATGGCCAGAATATGGCCAATCATTACAAAAAGTTCCTTATAAAGTACGTTGGCAGTCATTACAAAATGTGGTCAGTCAGTCGACAACAAAATTACAAAGTAGGAAAGTTGTTCCTAAAATAGGCTAGCTTGGCTGACTTAAAGTCAATTTTAGAGTCAAGTCGAGACAAGTTTTGTCTAAGTTGTCGAATGTTACTTTCCAATTTTAGGGCATTTTCACCATGGCCAAGACCTTTCAAAACTTCTTGATTAACAGTTTCAGGCGAAGGGATTTCCTCAGTTTGAGCCAAAGTGATTTTCTCTTGTTCAAGATCTTGAATCTTATTGTTTAGAGCATCAATTTGGGCCTTATAGTCAGCAATTTTGTTGTCAATTTCTCCTTTTTTGTCAGAAAACTTTAGAGTTTTCTCCTGGAACTCTTCAACTTTCTTAGTCGAGGCTGCACTGGCATCCCATTCCCTTTCCATTTCGCGCTCTTTGTTCTTTGCCTGTCGAGTGATGTTTTTCTTTGTCATAAGGTCTCTCCAGAGTTGGTCGAAGTACGCCTCAAAATCAAAGAAGAATTGAGCAACAACTGCTGGAAGAGAAGCTTTGATGAGCGAATCTAATAACTTGCGAATATCTCCACCAAGATGTTCAGAACTCTAAAGGACAGCAAGGAACTCAGGTTCGTTTAGGTGGGCTTTTAGTTGGCACATAGCATCGACAAGAGAAGCATCGATTTCAGCATCAGGATTAGTCGACTGAACAGGAATATCAAGAGAGCTTGGCTGCAGCTTTTGAAGTCGAAAGAGGGCTTCTAAAGGATTAGTCTTCTTCAAGTCCATAATCTCCTCATGACTAAGAGAACTGTTGGAGTTAGTGTCGTCAACAGCAAGATGTTGTTTGGACTGAGAAATGGCATTGTGTTCTAGTCGAGAGGCATGGTCAGCAACTTCAGCATTTTTAATTGCAGGTTAAGCTGGGTCGATGATGGGATTGTTTTGGGGCTCTGTTCGACTTCGACCTGGAGTATTAGCTGAATCAGTGGTGCTTCCAAAAGCGTCAGTCCTTTGAGGGCTAAAAAGGTTGGAGTCAGGAGCAGTTTCAGTAACCTTTTCAGCAATGTCGACAACCTTCTCTTGAGTGTGGTCGACAGTTGGTGCATTCTATTCAGAAGAAAAGTGTTAGAAAATAATCTATTAAAGAGAGATACATTAGAAGATTATGCCAAGTTATACCTCAAGAATTTGAGACGAAGAAGGGATTGTTGGAGCTGTTTGGGGCTTGACAACTACTTTGGGAATGTTCTTAACAATTTTTCGTTTCTTTGTTGGAGTTGGAAGCGGAGGTCGTGAAAAAATTTCACTCTCCTGATTTGGTGGAGATGTGGTTTCGTCTGAATCCTCAGGAACTACCAACTAAAGAGAAAATGAACAATTAATGAGTGAGAAATCAGTGAAGAGCATTGACAAGAGATAAAGGTTAAAAGTAGTACCTTTCTTACAGTTTTGATTTTCTTGGTTGTGGTGGTGTTCGACGTACTGGGACGTTTTCGACCTGGTTTAGGGGCAGGGACTCCGACTTGAGTCGTAGGATCAGGCCCTGAAAGGTCTAAAAATTGAAATTAGAACATTGCAAATGATAAATAAAGAAAACGAAGTTAGTTGTAAAATGCTTACTTATAGTAAGTTGATCCTCCAGCACGTCGAACGCAGTATTCAGTTTCTTGACAAAGGAATCTCCATCATATAATTGGAAGTATTCAGACCACCACTCACTAAATTCCTTAGTTGTGAAGTAAGAATTTTGGAAGGTAAAGGTGGGGTGTTCCAAAGATTGTTTGTTATGAAATTTTAAGCAGTCGAGATGTTGTCGAGATGTGAATGGTCGATCAGAGTAACAGATGTCAGCATCATGGGTGTACAAGCTTTTGGGCAGCATTTGGCTCAAACCAAATTGTCGAGAAACCAGATTTGGTTGATATCCCACAAACCCATAGTATTTGCCAGTCGACTCAATGCGATGAGAGAGGAGTGTTGGAGTCAAGAATGCAGCCCAAATGGCATTCAATTGAGCTCGAAGGGTTGGAGTGTTTCCAGGAAAAATGGCTTTAAACCAAGTTGGCCCAAAGCACCGATTTGAGAAAGGGGCCATAGAAGCTATGAATGTTTTACATTCAGAAAACAATCTCACATATTTGAGAAGGTTGGGCCTGTTAGACTCATCTTGAGGAGTTTGAAAGGCAAGTTTGATGCCTTCGACCCTCCGGTCATACATGACCTCTAGAATGGACCTGGAGACAGTGTAACCTACATGTGACTCGAAGGTAGCATTCAACCAATGTTGCAAAAGCCAGTAGGGTCCCGACAGAGATAGCTGTTTTGGGGTTTCGTGAAGGCGTTTGATCCTTAAAGATGCTATACCCAAGCTATGATAAAGATAAGCAAGTAAAAGCTTACCCAAAGAGATTTTTCGACCTTCATGAATCTGGATAGCCAGGGGTATGTAAGCCTTAGCTATTTGAACCGACCCTGGACAAAACAAGTAATATGAAAGCCAATAAGTAAGGAAAGCAACATGCTCTTCGTCAGAAACTTCCTCAGTAGACTTATCATAGTGATCCTGCATGTATTTAGTGATGGCAGCGTTGGTGAAGTTGAAGTTTATCTCTGTCGGAAGAGTTGGGTCGAAGATCTCACCCAAGGGCGAAAGCACTGTGATGGCAGCCATGTCGAAGAGAGTGGGGGTCATCATTCCACAAGGAAGATGGAAGGTGTTAGTCGAACCTTCCTAGAAAAATAACGAGGCAAGCAGCATATGGGGGCAAACCTTATGACCAGTTCTGGATAATTGGATAGCATCGAAGATTCCCAATTCTTCCCATCTTTGTTGTTTTTTCACTTGAACCTTGTTGAGCCAAGCCAGATATTCCTTGTTCCCAGGAGCTGGGGTCGAACGGAAAACCCTCACTGAAGGATCCATAAACTTCAGGTCGAGAGGACGTTGTTTATCAAAAGCTACAGGCATTGTAGTTTGAAAACAAGGGAAGAAACCAGTGGTTTGTGCTGAATGAGAGCGATGATCTGGTAACGGCCCTGAGAAAGCCACCAGTTTATCAGTGATTTGGAAGGGGATTAGCATCTGATTTTGCCAAATAATGGCTTTGGCTTCTGTGAGTTTGGGTTGAGGAACAAAGTCCAACCCTTGTTCTTCCTCTTCACGGGATATAATAGCTCCTAAAGGGTTGGAACCTGTAGAGTAAACGGTGGTGTTGGTATTAATCGTGGTGTTTGCAGCCATTGTTGTGTTTGGAAGAAGAGAAGAAATCAGATGTTTGAAGGTTAGAGAAGAAGAAAACTCTCTGAAAACATTTGAGAAGAAAATGAAACAAGAAAGAAAAAGGAGAAGAGACTCACATATATATATAAGGTTGTAGTGACGTCAGTAAAATCGTGGAAAAAAGAAGTTGTTGAATCAAAGGTCGCGTCAAAAACGCTTTGGAAACTGGTTTTAGAAAGTGGGGAGCAGTTATAGCCCACTACCTAGGATTTAGGTAATAATTAGTGTCTAGGGATGTGCAAAGTAATCATGGCGTAAAAAGAAATCAAAAGTCGAAACCTAAAAGGAAAATGAAACGCCATCTTTCTCTTTTTTGAAATTAGTCGAAAGAAGTCGCTTGGGGGGCAATTTGTTACCCTAGGATTTCGACTTGCTAATCATGGTAAGTGGTCTCTGAAACAGATGAGATTATTAAAGAATCTAAGGCAAAGCAGTCTGATTAAATGATTTTGTTTAGTCAAGACTACCGTTCGACTACCAATAAATCATCATTGCCAAGGTTCGACTAGAATTAGTTAATGTACCATGCATGTTCGACTAGAATAAACAGAAAACTTAGGCGTTTTTGTTTAAGTATAGCTCTGAAGTCGGAGGGTATCAGAAGTCAAAAGAAGCAGTTTTCGAGCAGTTTTTAGCAGTTTTCACAGGACGCGTGGAAGCCTCACAGTTGAAGATATTGCATGTCGAAGACACATGTTGGCTGATAATCAGTCGACCGTTAGTAGTAGTTATTGTATTTTTACTATTTAAGCAAGTTCTATAGGAACAGTTTAAGGGGTCCGCATTTTCTACAAAACACAAGTAAAACTCAAATCTCTGTGCAATAATGAGTGACGAGTGCAACTTTGGAATGTACGTATGTGTACCAGTTTAATTTATGCAATCATTTTACGTTATGCATTACTTTCAGTGCACATTTACTGCTTTTTATCGCTTTCATTTACTTTAAAGCCTTTAATTTCAGTATTTACTTTTACTTTAAAGTCATTGCTGCATTTAATACAAACCAGATACACGTAATAAACAAATCAAAGCAATCAGTCCTGAAATATTCTAGTTGATTCCGCAAAAGTAACCTTTAAAAAGGAAACTAGCGCTTGTTTACCATATTTCTGGATAAACAGTCCCTCTATATCAGCAATTTAATTTCTTCTTAAATTCTTGCTACATTACCACGTTGCCAATTCGGTTTCCGATACCGATTTTCCATTTTGCATCATCACTGCGGTGCGCGCTAAGCAATCTATGCGATTTTGTTCTCCAGTCTCCATAGGTGAAACAGTGCTTTTAAAAATCTTAAAATATGGTTCTAAGTGGCGAATGCATTTGAACTACTTCAGTTTAAGAGTTCTTCTTTCTTCGGAATCTTGAGTCTGAAGACATGTGATGTGATATTTAAAATTCCTTAGTATTGACAAGTCGAAACACTTGATGAGTTTATGAATTGTGTGAAATGAATCTAATTAGTTGGTTGATTGAGCAAGACAAGCCAACATTTGTAAGTAGATCAAGCAAAGTATGTTGCAAGTTGTAACCATTTGGTGAAACTCTCAAAGTTTGGAGTACAATTGAAGTGCAAGAAATGTCTCATATCACCTAATTGATCATGCAAAGCTAGATGTTGACTCAAGGTCAGACAGACACAAAACTAGCACCATAAATATATAACAAAAGGAGGGTTTAAAATAGTATTTACATCAAGAATATTTGACTAGAAGTGTGAGAAACAAAAAAGTATGAATATTATTCGATGATTTGATAATAGAAGCACTAGTGCTATTATATAGATTGATCATTATAATTGACACTAAATAAAAAAAGAGAAAAAAGTATGTTCTAATCATATTGTTATATTGTAAGAAAAATAGAATATTTTATCCTAAAATGGTATTGTTTACATCATTTTTCCTCAAGCTAATAAATAAATATCACCATTCTCAACATACAAGTGAGAACTCATAAATACTATGTAAACATAGTTTTGTATACACTAGTTCTGGCTAAGCAAAAAATTATATGTAATGCAAGTTTAATTCTTCCAAACACATGCTACAATTTGAATGACATCAGGAATAACACTAAAAAGGGAGTAGTTGAGTAAAAATGACTAAACTATCGTAGCACTGGCATATAAAACAGTTAAAAATTTGAGGTTTCTTTCTACAATGGCATGTTTCCAATCAAAATTTGATCAGACGGGAAAATTTGATAACCCGTTTCTAATTGGCAGCTCTATACAAATCTCTCTCCCTCTTTCTACATAGAACAATCATCAGATTTACTTAAACGAATATAACAAATATGCCCTACTAATACCTATTTCTAATCATATCTGGCTACGCTAACTATTCTTTCTATTATACAAAAAAGAGGGAAATTCTTTATCAGAAGTGGTATCTTGGTTAGTCAGCATTCAGTAGTTACCTCCTATCACCGCAGCATGTTGCACGTTTTAATTCCTGAAGTTTGTGCCACAAACATAGCATCTCCCTTGGACCTTGATAATGGGCAACCACATAACCATCCTTGCAACCCTCATTATAAACTCTGCCCTCATTTTCGTATCGAACTTCTAGACCTTCCTTCTTCATTTCTGCAATCCAGATTCCCATTGCAACATCTTCTAATTTAAACATCTGTAACAGTTTTAGAATTGCCAAGTGTTCATGTATGCCTCCAATGCTTTTTGCATAAAATCTTTATAGCCCGCTAGCGATGTGTTACATTTTGAACAAATAAAGGATTTTACATACCTTCAAATGATTCTCTCTGTATTTCTTGTAGACTGCCTTTGCTATGTCATGTGAGATCACATAGCCGGGACCATGTGCCCATGGAGGATAACTTTCTTCGCGCCATTCCTTTACAATAAGTTAATGTTACATTAGTTGAAAATAAGTAGAGAAGAAAATAATTAAAAAATGCGCATAAAAGTTTCATTCCAACAGTGTAGCAAATAAGCAATTCAGTCCAATCTCAGTAAATACTTTTTCATCTAGTTTCTAACAATGTAAACTGTTGGGAAGATTTCCATTTTCTGACAATAAGCATATGATAATTAATAAAAATGTATCTGCCCATGGGCCATGACTCAGGAATCAAGTTTCAATCCAACCACGGGAAATAACATTAATTATAATAGATTCATTCAAAATTTATTTACAAGCAGGCTCAATCAACAAATATTGCATATACCATTAACTTACAATCAGAAACTAATAATGTAAATGAAATGGAAGAAAGATTGTTCAAGTAAAAAAGGATATCCCTACCTCTGTACTGATGTACCATTTGCTATCAGGATTTCGATGAGGCTGGGAATCAGAATTGATGAGTCCGTATAGCAACCCATTAGCCACATTGATCCTCTGCAAAGAACCTAGCACTTCATCTACACGAACAAATGCATCATCATCTGTCTTCATGATAAACTTTGCTGAAACAACCTGTGTCTGTTCAAAAGATAATGCCAATGAGAAGGGAATTATTTTCCAAGTCAAAGAAAAGACAAGACATTACCCCAAAAATGCAGATTGCTAAAGACTTCCAGGTTATGAGGCTGTAGTAGTCAACAAACGGCATCAACTGTATGTCTCCATATGTTTGTGCTTCTCTCCATAATTCTTCATTAACTATTTGGCTTTTATGCTGCATCAAATCAAACACGAGATTTACTTCAGCAAAGTCCTTCGTTTAACACTATTAACAGAGAATTCTACATATCAAAATATCATGTCTGTATTGAAATTATTCCGGGTGAAAATGCTAAGATAGTGTATAGATAGTGAAAACAAAAATCTCAAATGGAAACAACTTTGTTAGCACATTTTATTTCTTATTAATGAAACAATTTATAAGTTTCAAGACCATTAATTCATAAAAATAAAAGAATTTATAGTATGATATGATAGATGATCTTTCCCCAATTCTACTTATTTAGTATCAAGTGAGAAGATCACAAGTAACACCCACCAAACCAACAAAGAAGCGCACAGCCGTTGTATTTGATCTAACTGCATTATACTGCATCCAGGTTCTTCTAACAGCCATCCGTCGCTTAAAATTGTTGGCTGTAGAGAAAACACCAATGAAGAGATCTAACGGGGCCTGTGCAGATAGAGGACTTGATTTCAATAGTTCCAGATCATCAATATGATCTGAATCCTCTGATGTAGGCAGACCACTAGCAAGAATGGATGCTAATTTTATGTCCCCTGAAATTTTTATCTCACTGACAAGCCATGGCTCCAAGGTCTGAATCATAACCAGAAAAATTGGTCAGCATATTTAAAGACATTTTATTCAATATTTAATATTACAAAAATTAAAAGCAATAGAGTAAGAAAGTACTTCGCGGAAAGCAAATGAAGTAATATGCTTTCCATCAACTGTCATCTGGATTCCCTCTGATCCCACTCTAATAGTTGCGACAAATGGGTAACCTTGCTTAAAAGGAAAGTATTTTCTCTTAATTGATTGCTCTTCAGCTGCTGAAATTTGTCTTGAAGTGTGGGAATGCATACCGCCTATGTAAAGTTGGCTAATATTCTTGCCTACAATCTTATTGCACTGTTCCAGCTCATCAACTGGCATAGAAAACAGCAATAAATAAATAAAGGAAGTTAAAAGAAGTAGTGTAAATGCACTTTATGGCATATACAACATCTGGATCAGCAAAAAGTTATTAGATTAAGTTTTAGCACTAAAAATTAATATAGAAGAGGAAAGACGAAAACGAATATTGATAGAAAAATCAATTGATTTTTAGGCAGAAAAGATTCAATTTTGTTGCAACTGTAAGTTAAGAGGCTAAAAAAACTAGGAAAAATGGCCTTTTGTTATAAAACAAATACTCTTTGGCAGTCATTGAACTCAAATATCTTAAAAATTGATTTTAGAATCACAAGAGGAACCTTGACATCAGTTATGATTTATTTCAGAATCGTAGAAGGAAACTTTGGCTTCAATTATGATGCACATGAATTCATATGGATTAATGAGAGAGTGATTTTCACCTTTCTTAACCTCTTCAGAACCAGGGGATGGACAGCGTTCCTCTTCACCCCAATCATGAGCTAATGTCCAAGTGTTTTGGACAATTACTGGATCTTCGGTGATTTTATCGCCATGAAGCCTAACATTGTAGTGCAAGATAACTGGAGGATCAGGCTCCCCAGGGATTGGTTCTCCAGTCAGGTCTATCCGAAAATTACCTAGAATACCATTCGGAGTGCCAATTACAGTAATGGAAGAACCTTGTGTCAGACCACAAGGTACTTGCAGTTTGTAACTACTATTACCAAGTTCAGAAGAATTCATTTTATTAAGAAAATGGGGACATTGTTTCTCTTTTGCTCTTGAACTATCATTTGCATGACCTTGCTTTTGCTCTTCAACTGAAGATACAAGACTATTCCATGCATTGGCAGCTTCCTTGATAGCTTCTGCTGCACTAGGTAAACCCTGAACATGACCAATTAAGTGCTTCAAGTGGTTCCATGTTTGCAGAGTTTGTTGTTCTTTTTTGGAAAAGCTGTTCTTAGCAAAGAGGCTAGATACTAAAATGTCTGCAGAAATAACTTGAGAAGTACCATCTGGGTTTTGAATAGCAGGCGGAATCACAGGATTTATCCATTCTAGAGGATTAGTACCATTTATAGAGACAGGTATGGTCAAATAACCTTCACTAATAGGATTTTTCATGACCCCGTAACGCAGGATCATAAGCATAAAAAGTGTAAACGCTGAGGCAATCAGAACTCCTCCATACAATTTCTTCATCTCGGTGATCCTATGAATGAAGCAATATCTCTACGACTTTATGGTACTTGATCATAAGAATGCCAGACCACAACCAAATTGATCATTGTCTTCCGGAATATTGTAAGAGTTCTTATTAGATATACGGAAGCATGTGCAGTGAAACCTTTGCCAGCTATGCAAGATTCGCTTATTTTTTCAAGTCTGTTGTCAATCTGAAACTAAGTTCAACTACCAGCCTTTAGAAGCATGTTTGTATACTGAGACATCCACCATGAAAATCATACCAAAAGCAAATCAAATGCAGCAAGCATGCCGAACCTGTATACAAAACAATAAGTTTACACAGTTATATCTTTATATATTGCAGCAGGTGGGGATAAAATAACTCAAACGTTGTGCTTTGTCTATATGATTAATCCAAACCAAAAGCAAGTTTTTGATCTTTTTTACCATAACGAAACTTACCATCTTAGGATACTATGAAAAGAATAGAATGGAAACACCACAAATCATTACTAGAACTAACTAGATTTAAAGAAAAGGTAAGATGTACGATTTTCTAGAGAACAGATCTTGTAATATGCAGTACATATGGTATTATTTGTAGCATGTTGAAGTGTCTCAAATTTTTTTACAAGTGGTTAAATTACATTACACATACCAAAGCATCTAGGAGCATATCTAGGAGTCTGTTATAATTTTGTTACAGGTTCTTACATTCTGTAACAGTCAGTTAATGGCCATAATTGATTTAACCTAATTCTACTATTTTAGTTTTCAGCAAAGCTTGTGTTCTGGGGGATCTTATAAATAGCATTGAGTATCTCTAAGTGGGTAATCTAAGTAAAATACAAGTGTGGTATATTCATGTAAACTCTCTATAGTGTTAAAAGAAAATAAGATTGAGATTATAGTTATGAAAAAAAGAGGATCCAAGACTGAACAACAATCATTCTTAGTGCTCATCTTCTTCCCTGCTCTTGTTGAAATTGGTTTCAGGCCATAATTAAATCCACTAACATATCATCTTTGATTTTGCTCAATTTTCAGTTTTGTATGCAATGCAATACTAGTTTCCTAAATTGATTTTAGACCATAATTAATTCCACTAACATATCAATAGTAAGCAAATTCAAAAATCACATCAAAAGATGTTGAATTATATTCACTGCCTTGAGGTAGTATGAAGCATAATTTCTTTCCAACATAAACTTAAAATTTATCATGGCCAGTGTTGAGGATGGCGGATGACTGTCCATGGCGGAGAGCCAAAATTCCACCATAACGGCCGCTTTGAGGCGCAGTTATAGCAGATTTTAATATAGGTCGATATTTACAATTGCGACGAGGCCAAAAACCACCATGTATATCTGTCATAGCGGCCATGGTGCCACAATTTGATAACACTGACCATGGCTTTAGCAATTTATTATTTGCTAGTATCATGCAGATATTATTTTCTAGAAATTTTCCTGTTGTTAGTCAATTCCGTTACCAGCATTATATTGAAGTTTAATGCAAGTGAAGCCACTTCAAAAAAAGTTTTCTAACAATAAATGTTGACAAGTCAATACCCTACCTAAGCAAACAACCACCATTTGGTCAACATAGCAATACGGTATTTCATATTTAGAAACATTAATTTTGTATATATGTTATACTAATAATTAAGAAATAAAAAAAAAAAGTGAAACTCAACATATATAAGAGAATAAAAATAAATTGACCAATGATTTGATGACACTTAAATCATTAAATTCAATCAAAATCTCAAATTATTATACATTAATTAGAATCACATAAACCCTACTCCAATCAAATCTTATCAATTTAAACTCAGATCTTAATATTTCCATCGCTTTACCTTTATATAAATTCAGCATTAAATCTACTAATATAATTAAATTTAGAAATGCATATATAAAAGAAAATATTTATTTAAATATATTTATGCATAAATATATATAATAAAAATATATTAAACGCGTTAATCTATGAGCTTCTTCCTAAACTATTCGATCTTCAAATTAAATGCCAAGCAAAAAAAGTATGAATCATTACCAAAACGGAATGAACAAAAACAAATCATAAACATGAGAACAAAATCATGAAAAATAACTAGCACTAAACTAAAACAGTTATAAAATTGCGGTTAATTTCAGTAAGATGCATCTGAAATCAAAGCAAGTAAAAGCGGAGTCAAATGGATCAAAAGAAGTGTAAAAAAATTACAAAGAAATTCGAAGAAATTAGAAAGAATCGAACAGAGAGAGTGTGAAAACGAAGTAGAATCGCAATGTAAAGCATTGAAAGAGAAAGCGAGTGAGAGAATCGTTTTACCTTGTGAGATTTTCTTGTAAAATGGCGGAAAATGCAGAGAGAGAGAGAGAGAGAGAGAGAGAGAGAGAGAGAGAGAGAGAATAGTATAATTATTTATGCTGGTGTTATTTCTTTGTTTTATAAAGTTTGAAGTTTCTTTCTGATTTTGTCTTTCTAAATTCTTCACTGTTCAAACTTAATACGTGTAGTACGAACTTTGAAATGATTGAAAGAGAAATAAAAATTAAAAAATACATTAAAAAAAGAGTCGGTATGGAAAAATAAAAACACCGAGACATTCGGACACCGTTTTCTCCGGTGTTATTAGATTTTTTTAGTTTAAAACGGGAGGGTAAATATGTAAATAAATATATGTAGAAGAAAATTATTCTTTCAAATGCTACATATCTCAAAAGAAAAATTATAAAATGGGTAAAATATGAAAAGAATATTATGAAAACTCAATTTTGCCTTACGTTTCAGAAGGTGTATTTTGGGAACGCATCATTTTTTTTTAAAATTTTACTTAATTTTAAAAATGCATTTACGAGAAAGAATCGTAAATATATTTTCGGACTTTATAATAAAAAAATAATTTTTGTTGTTTCAAATGTTGTCATATATTAAGACATATATTATATGCATGATGTGAATACAAAATGAATGCAATATTATATGCATGACATGAATACAAAATGAATGCAATACTATATGCATAACATGAATACAAAGACATGTATTTTTATATAGTAGTCAACATCACAAAATGTGTCGAAAGTCGATAAAGTTATCAATCAAAATATTATTCAAATATAATTCAACGTCGATAAACAAAATATTATCCAAACCAAAATACAATATAAGATATACAAATGTGAAGCCTAATGTGTATGGCAGACTCTGAGTTGGTCCGTGCCATTTCCGACGTTCATCCGTTGCCTCATGTACAGCAGAGCCTCCCGAGAGCCTCCGTCATAATGGCATCTAGAAAATCTCTAACCTTAGAACAATCAGGAAACAGTTCTCCATCAATACTTGTATGTTCCATTTCCATGATACGACGGCACCTATGCAACACATCATGAGCTTGGTCGGCCCTAGTCTGCTCCTCCTCTAGAATCTCCTGATAAGTTGGCCTAGGTGGGTTTTCTGGAGCATCTTGTACCAGATATGGATAAAAAACCAAATGATCTAACCGTCCACGTAGCTTCAGTCGTCTAGGCTAAGGTACTCCGAAACTCATGTGGCACCAGATGATTAACATAATCATTATACAAGGCATTCATATCCCTGCGTTTCGCCATGGGAGGAGCAGACACAACTGGATCTCAAAGAATGCACTGCATGTACTCGAACTAATGCATTACGCGCGCAGGCAAATGAGAAGTCGTCGTCTTATGCGACTCGCAAGTCAACCATCCCGAATATAACACAACGTCATCAAATGGAATCATCACACAATGGTCGATGTATGCCTGGAAGTGTGTGTTATCGAACACTAAGCGGTCAATATACACCTAGAACGACTTTGTCGTCTAATACCCTCAGAGTGGGTCGAATGGAGCGGCACGCGAATTTACTTCAGTATACGTAGGATCAAGTGACCAACCGGATATGTGAGGGAAGTGTTGTAGAATCCAGACCTGAAAAACCAAGAATCATTAATTACTAACGAAATTGAAATAATTTACAAAATGGCACACATACAATATAAGACCAAGAAATATTACCGTCAAGAATGTGATGTTGGCGGTCATCTACTTCGTCTTCCACTTACATCCTTCAGATAGCTTATGGTACAAGTATACCAAACAAGCGGCCCAACATTTCATGGATCTGCTCAAAGTCGTTAAAGTACTGCAGGTACATGACATCAATGTAAGTCGCACTCGTGTCCACAAAAATGGAAGTACCAACCAGATACAACAGGTATGTTGTAATAGCATGCGCTTTGTGTCGGGCTACTTACTCATGATTACCATCAGCCTGCTGTGCACGGAGTAGCTCTTCCGTGAATACCCTCTGTAAATAGCTAAATCTGACATGAGCACCACGGGTGCAGTCCATCTCCTCCATAGAATTCTATGAGGTAACTCCTAAGTACTATACCAACAAATTTAGTGTCTCCCGTTTGGCGCTAATTTCATGGTCTAAAAACCTCTCTCTTATCGGAAGATGTAGCAAATACGCAACATCGTCCAGTGTGATCGTCATCTCACCGTGTGGTAGATGGAATAATGATGTCTCGTGATGTTATCTCTTAACAAAAGCGTTAATCATACCATGATTAACAGTAGTATATCCACAGAGGGTCAAATATTTCAACCCTGAAAGCAGCAAGAGCTCTTGAAACCATGGCTCAGCAGGAGCTACCAGACGAGTGATCTTTCGTGCATGATTAATGATCTTTAACGGATCATGTTCCTGCATACATGGTTTAACAAAATTGATTCAACCAAACAAAACTTAATAATAAAGTAAACACTGCAAAAATTAATACTAAAATGCAATATTTACCTCTCAGTCCCAGATAGATCTAGTAACATGGTCCAAATATAGAGGTAGCAGTGATAAATCAGAAAGTCGTCCTCCAAAACCCTGAGGTTTCGCAGGTGCGGCTTCATCTGCATGTGACTCAGGTTTTGCCTGTCACTGAGACTAGGATGTAGGTTGTGGTTGGGATTGAGGCTGGGATGCAGGTTGTGGCTGGGACTGGGGCTAGGATGCATCAGGCACCGACTGTATGGCCACATGTGTCGGCAGGGAGTGTGATGTCTCTTCTGCCTCAAATACCATAGGTGAGGCAGTGCGTCTACGGGAATATGGAAGCATGGAGGGATGATCTGGAGAGTCTCCCGTAAATGCATTTGTGGAATATTTCTACGTGACATTGAAGGTTTAGGCTAAACTACGGTCTATAGTTGGGGTAGTTCCGGAAATACAACTATGGGTCCCTCCCGTAAACGCATTTCTGATTAGTTCCTAGTTAAGGATGCTTTCGAAAATACATTTTCGGTATTTAGGGGCATTTATGTATTTTCGCGTGGTGCACTAGAAAAATATTGGGTGTGTTAAGAAATCCTCAAAATTAAATGTGTGCGTGAGTTGGGTTGGACTTAATTTATTTGGCTTTTGGGTTAGATAAGATTTGTCGAACCCTTTATTTAATCCGTTCAAATTTTAGTGAATTGGGTTCATTGTTCAATCTACGATTTTATGATCATAATCGATTAAAATTGACCTGTTTATTATAGGTTGGGTTGGATTACGTTCACAGATTGTGTTTCAAATAAAAAACATTTTTTTAGAAATTTTTACAGTTTATAAAAAAATTGCAATACAATTTACATTATTTTCTAACACTCAAATTTAATGAAATATCATATAATATTTAATAAAATTTATCTATGTGACATAATATTTAATAGGGAAATGCTAACAAGTCATAGATAGGATCACCCTTTAAATCCTTAAAAAAAGTAAGTTTTTATTAAAAATATACGTATTTAATCCATTGAAAATTAAAATGATAAACTTTTCTATGAATATTTTCGTTATTTGAAATCCTTAAAGAGTATCACTAGGGCACCCCTATTTGATAATAATAAAAAATTTCACAAAACACGTTATTTTATAAAATACGTAAGTTAAAAATGATACAAAAAGAAAATAAGAAACAATATTTAATCTTAAAATTACGTAAACTCATTGATCTAGTAATAATATTGATATCGAATAAAAAATATAATTAGTAGAAATAAAAAATCTTTAATATCACATAAACGGATTTGACCAATGAATCAACGGATTTGACCAATGAATCAGCGGGTTGAGAAACTTAAATTCAATATTCGAAGCAAAACCATACAAATTATTGAGAATTTAGTTAGGTATATCCATAAATAAATAAATTCAAATAATTTATAAATTAGTTTAATTTGGATCAACAAATTCTCAGATCAACTCACATTCGTAAACATCCAAAGTAAAATTTCAATTTCTATATAAAATGTAATACTAATTTTTAGAATCCACTAGTGGTCCTCTATATTTGACTTTCTATAGCCTCTTATATTTTTATAGGGCGATAAATGTTGAACTATTTTGTCAAAATTGTACTTTACTTAAATTTTGTTTTTCTAATGTAAAACCAAACGTAAAATACATAATAACATTAAATTTTCACATTTACATAGCAATGCTCTAGAAAAGGGTAACCTTATAGTATATGCCTAAAAATAATAAATAATAGTCGGATATCGACAATCAAATAGAGAGGACCCCTACTAAGTTTGGACCCTTAAAATTAAAAACCATATTAAAAGCTTAATACAATATCTAAGTTTGGACGCTTAAAATTTATAGTTGATACCATATGTATTTAATTTTCTTAGTTTTTGACCTGGTCCATTTGCTTTTGGACTTTTCTTAACGTCCCAAACACAGCCGAACACATTTTGTTTTCTTTGGTGGAATCTAGAAACTTTACATTTTTCTTAATTCTTACGCGTTTAATTAATATATTCTCTAATTAATGAAGGGGCAGGCTAAGAGCCGGTTTGTTACGTTATTACCAAAGTAGCCTTATCTTTTTGCCAAAAGTTAATTTTTAATTCAAAATCTTTGTTTTTCTTATCAGGTGAAATGTAATTTTCTTCTTAAATTATTTATATTTAAAAAAAATAACTTGCAATCATCCAACGGTCAATCCCCGTTTATATTTCGAAGAAACACAACATCATTGAAAAATGGCAAACGTTAATTATAAGTTACTAACTAAATACAACGAATAGCCTTTCTATTAATAACATTATTGAATTTTTTTATATTGAGTTAGGCGACAGAAATTTGTTGGTAGCTTTCATTAATTAATTATGGTATATGTGTAGGTCGATGGTTTCATATGAAGCAAAGCATTCCATGTGTTATTGACATCTCACCAAAGAATAAGAATGACATTGTTGGTTGTATTGCAGGCTTGAAGCAATTGAAAAAAATTAGTTGTGTTTTTGGTTTGAAAAGATAAAATTGTTTTCAATTTTCATCAATCTGTGATTGTTTAAATGGTCCACATTGTATTTTGTCACTTGGTTGGTCTTGTGAGAAATGTACACTACTTTTTACGTAACACTAAAATGTAATTAGGATATTTATTTTGGGGTCATTTTCATTTGGCCTAAACAAAATATCAAACTCTTTTTATGGACTTATTAAGAGGTGAGAATAGACAAGACATATTATTGACACAAGTTACCATTTAGTTAACAACAAACTTAAGTTTTCCAGAATAATCTGGGAGACAACTATCCAATCATGTTCTTGAAAGTGGATATTACTTTTTTGATTTATAAGGTCCAAATCAAGATATTATTATAAATACCTCAATTCCGCGGTTAATAAAGACATTCAATTAAATCCAAAAAACACCAATATATAGATATTATCACCATTCTTGCGTGGATTTGCCCTAACACCACAACCACCATAAAATCTAAGACATTTCTACACAACTAGGAGTTGTCCTCTATTATGCTTTTAGCAGGCATAATTGGAGCCCACTCTGGGGCCTAGTAAGACTGACTTTGGTCATCCCCATAATGCTCAACTAGATTTCTGTCTACGCCTCCAACCCATCTATCCAGCATGGTGAATAGGAAGGTAGCAACTTCAGCCAATAGTGAGTCCAATGATGATGAAAATGTCATGAGAGAAATAAGCGTCGTCATAGATGACTTACGTCGCCATAATTAAACTCTAGAGGATAATGTCTTTCACATCTTACAACGCCAACATGAGACTGATCCTTTTGAGGAGACTGAAATTTAGACGCCCAATCTCTTTGATGAGAACTGGGGGCGCCGATGCTAGAAAACTTCAAGTCATTTTAGGTGCCCAAGTTTGAGGGGTGTAGCAACCCATACAAACATGTCGCCTGCTTCAACATGAGAATGGAAATTATTTGAGCTTCTGATTCTTTAGAAAGCAAACTTTTCTATGGCACTTCAGAGATGCAACCCTAAGGTGGTACATGAGCCTACCACGACTCTCAATCACCAACTACCAAGACCTGATGAAGAAATTAGTCCATCAGTTTGCTGCCATCAGGCAGAATCTTTGAGGGAATATCTCACCCACTTCAATGAGGCGACTATTAAGGTCGTCCATCCTAACCAGGAAAAGCTTTTAAGGTCTCTTAAGAATAACAATAAATTATTTAAGATAGAAATAACTAAAATTAGAAATTCAAGAGAAACTTGTAAGACTTGTGTCTCCTTAAAAAAGGATGTATTTGATTTGCATGAAACTCTAGGTAAGTTTATCCAAACGAAAGAAAAGCTTGACTTAATTCTATCAAGTCAAAGGCCTTTCTTAAATAAGAATGGGGTAGGATTCAAAAAGGATAGAAAACCTAGTAAAGTGGTAGATCATGAGAAAAAGAATTAGCCAGATTGTAAATGTACACACTGCAAAAGATCAGAACATTTTGAGCCTTTTTGTCTTGACAAATTGAAAAGATCTAAAAGCAAACAACCTTAGATCTTCTAGAAGAACTAATGCACCTCAACCCAAGAAAATATGGGCACCAAAGGTGAAATCTTAGTGTTTTGCAGGCATGATTTACACCTTAAATCCATAACCAATGAAGTTCTACAAAGCAAAGAGTGTACTTCCAAGTATACATTATGTATGAAGTATTTGATCCACGAATGTACGATAATGGCAAATATCAATTTTAGTGATCAAAGCATGCGTTTTGAGAATATCTCAAGGTTTATAGTCGCCAATGATTAATTGAGAAGATACGTCTGTAATGGTCTAATTCATCTCGTTTTTATACCAACTCTTGCATCCAACGATGTATAAAGGAGAACACGTCACAATGTGATTGGTGTTTCTCGTTAAGGGTTTTTATCAAGATCTCTTGATAAAAGAGGTATACATTATTTTAAGGTTGAATTAATTGGATAAATATGATGAATCCTTAAAAATAGTGAATTTTATTTTGCTCATCTCAATAAATTATATTTGTTAACCAAAAATATGAGTTTCCAAGTGTGTTATAGAAAATAGGTACAAATAAGGACAAACGGGGGTGCGTGACATAAGCCAAAAACAAAATATGCTAAAAATGGGCCAGCCAATCAAATGGCATTATGATCCAATCGATTGGATAATCTCAAAATTATAAACATGAACATTGGAGCACTCTACAATTGCGAGTTATATATGGCATAAATGCAACAACTATTTTCAACGACTAACTCGAAAAAATGTGAAGCTGCCAATTAATCGACACATCTTTCAACTTGATTGGACAAAAACTATATACATTGGTAACTTTCTCACTCTTCTCATCTCATTATTATTTCTTTTATGCATCACATTAGTCCTCTCAATCATCCATCATCACCTCCTATAGCTTAAAAAAGAACTCAATCCTACCAATCATCAATATCCTACTTCTCCAAATAATTCTCTACTCAAGCTCAAGAGAACAATTTCAATCGGTACTATACCGACATAGAATTCCATGTCTCTCACTACTCTGATGAAGATCTCTTTAAGGATTTCTCGTTCATGGAAGGTTTTATCCCTTGATGACTTTGCACGAGTTTGTAACCTACCATTCATGGAGCAAGATTGTGATCAAGTGGATCCTGAAGGTAATACATTTAATTCTGACACTCATATTCACATCCATTTAATTGATCCTTCCTCCAGAATTCCATCTCTATTCACTGTCGGCCTCATACGTACCAACAATAGATTGATTCACTATACAATGAATCATGTGCTTTTCCTAAGAAAAATTAATTTTAGCATCATCCACAAATTAGATGTTCCTACAATTTGGTTTTTGGAAAAACAAGTTGAGAAAAATTGGGTAGATGCCATATTCCATCACATGCTTGATAGAAAAAAGAAAACTGCCACTCTACCCTAAGCTGAATTAATCACAAATTTTTTTATCTACATATGCTATAATTTGGGAGAAGAAGAACCCAAATTTGTACACACAAAGATAAGAAAAAGGGTTATAAGCAAAATGGGGTATGTTGTTCAAGGAAGAGAACTTGTTCCATTACCTCCAAAAAAACAAGGCAACAAAGAAGCAATGACCTTTCTTCATTCTCCTCAAACACCCTCAACTACACCCGTGATGAGAAAAGGGCAATAAATTCAAAGATTAACAAGCTCATTGAAATAATGGAGAGAAGAAACCTTATTTTCCCAATAGCTTCAAGTGAGGATGGTGATGATGGTTAGATAAACTAATTGTTTCTTATCTATTTATGTTGTTACTTTTTGTGCAAATTTTCATTCCTTCGTACTTTTTCTTGAATAAGATAAAATGTTTTTCCTATTTCCTAAATGCTTATTTGCATATGTGTTTCATATTTAAATTATCTCAATGCATCTTTACCCTCTTTTTTAATTTCGACAAAAGGGGAGAAGTTTACTCTTAGGGAGAATAAAGTATTATATCTACTTAATTGAAGGGGAGTATAATACTTCTAATACATCTGTCTATTTCTTTTACCACCTTTTTGAGATATGTGTTATCATCATCAAAAAGAGGGATACTATGGAACCTTATTTTTTCAGGTTCTTTTTTAAGGAAGTCCTCTCAAAGACAAACATGATTTTGATGATGCCAAGTAGTCCTTAATGACAACAATTAAAGTCAAGCATAAAGTGATTAAATATACAACAAGAATATTAGAGCTTGATAAGTTGGATTCTGAGGATGACACTAAATAGAATAGAACTCAAGTCTCATCTTAAAGGAAATTTAAAGCAAATGTCTACAAGATAGAAGTATATGACAAGACTTGAAGTATGTGAAAGTCTGCCCAAGTGTGTCTGAGTGAATATACATTGTAAAAGTATTAGGGTTTTCTTGTAAAGTATACGGCTAATCACACATACATACTAAAAAACATTTAACTTATTTTTCTAAAGAATTTTTTTTCAAAAATTCCTATAAGTCATGTCAGATGAGTTAGGAGTTGTCAGAAATTCCATGGGAAAATTTTGTGTTTTCCATTCGATTGAAACCTTAACCCTATTATGGTATTATGTTTACATTTATTAGCAAGTATTAAAAGCAAAGAAATGCATAAACTTCAAAAATCAAAACACATGCAAACACCTCTACAAAGAAGAGATAGAAAACTAATAAGGAAATACAAGCCTATGGAAAGGGTTGCTATAGAATTTTAAATATTGATGTAAGTTTGACAATTGAAAAAACCAACCCTTTTAGATTAAGGTAGGAGTCTTCTGTTAAAAGCTCTTTCTCATACAACTTCATGCAGACATTATAACTCTGCTCGTAAACCTACCAGTGACAGGAAATTCACATAAGAACGGTGTAAATAAAAAAATTAGCCAATCTACCATTCATTTATGTAGTGTTATTTGATTCATTATAATTGTAAAAATGGTGGAAAAGGAAATGTCAAACAAACTTTGATCAATCATGGCATCATTGCCGGAATCTTATTGTTAAAACAGTTGTAGACAACCCGAGGGAAAAAAGGAGAATCCAGTGGCCTGAGGAAGTAATTGATACATTATTTGTTCATTTAAGTGATTTCATCCCTTCACACAGTGTAAAAAAAGCACAAGCAATTGACGCTTAATACACATATATAAATTACTACCTTTGATCAAAAAAAATTATTATTGATTATTTTCTCTGTGATGAGGGCATACAGAACATACAGGTGCTTCAGATTCAGTTACTCTGGCTAAGAAAGATACATATATTTTCTCTTGTTAAGAAATATTCAGATACTCTGGCTTGCTGCTTGATTTGTAAGCAACCTCCATTTCAACATTAATTGCATCTGCAACAACCAATTAAGTGTCTGCAGTTCTCCAATCAAACAATAACCGATTAGAGTATTATTCAAATAATAAACAATAAACTGATTATGTGTTGGTTGATATGAACATAACTGATGAACAATAAACTGAACTTGATCATGCCTTGAACTTTTGTGATAAAGAAAATAGAGACACATAAACATACACAAAAGAATTGGCTGAGAGAGAAATAAATTCTTATTGATCCTCCACTGAGTCTTATTTTGTGGCGATGAAAAATTTGAAATTGAAGTAATTGGAGATCTCTAAAACTTGACTACCACTTTTGATGACCTAGTGATAAGAACTAATGACAATAAAGAGGGGAAAAGAGGCATGGTTATAAATAATTTAACAGAAAAGATTGTTACCAAATCCATTTTCCATTACAACAACTCATATAACTATTCTTTTACGACAACAAATAATTGTATTAGAAGTCATTGAAACATATGTCTTGTAAAATAAATCAAAATAGTTTACAGTCCAAGATATTTATCACCAAGTTCCAGGAAAAATAGGCATATCCATTAGCTCCTAATGAGATCTGATCAAGAAAAAGAAAAAAATAAACTTTAATAATAATAATAATAATAATAATGTGTCTACAATGTTAAGTTTAACACATACCTGCAACGTCCTTCTCATTACTACTTTGACTTCTTGTGTCTTCTCCAATAAACTCTTGTAACTTTTATTTAAGAAAGCCGGACTGCCAACTCTTGAAACTCTTACAGAAAAAAAATTGAAAAAAAAAATTAAATCTCATAAGAAAAAGTTAAAAACATAAATTGGATATGCAGACTTCAAACAAACCTGTGTGTTGAACATGAAAAAGGAGACATAAAACTTGAAGTAAACTATATTTTAACAAAGAACATTGCATTGGTCATGGAAAATCAGACGTAAGTTTGATATTGATAGTCATAACCCCCAAGCTTTTGTATTATTGAATGGACAACACAGAAAAATCAGTCAAACTCTCTAAAGTTATTGCATTAAACATTGAAAAAACAGTCAAAACCTTAAAGAATGATTGATAGGCATTAAGTTCAAAACTATATGAAGGGAAATCAACATACAAAGGTATGGACAAATTTGATGAAGGGAAATCAATAGAGTCATGGAGCAATTAGTTTCAACATATTGTATTTCATCTTAGAAAAACTCACATACTGATGATATCAGTGGCAGTGCTACCTTAAAGTTCCAGGAGTGAAAAAAAGTTGATATTTAATGGCTTCCTTTTCTAATACAAACAATAGCAAATTAATTTTACCAGACCAAAGTAATATATTTTAAACAATATAAATGAGTTTTATGATTTAAGAAGCAAAAGTAAAATAAAACTATAAAAAAATCTTGAAATTAAAATCAGAACAAAATTTTCTGCTATGGAGATAGAACTCACCTATCATCAAGAGAAATCAGAAATCAGTTATAATCCCACACATTTTGGGAAGAAACCAGATTTGCACTTTCAGTGGTTCCATTTCTATCACAATATACAAGTAAAAATCTAAGTATGCAAGTACTATTGATAATATTTCTGAATAGTTTGGAAATAAAAGGAACAAAACATAAATCTCAAAATCAAAATAAACATAATCAATAAATGATTTCATGGGCGTTAAAATGAATAAACCCTAAATCCCTAAATCGAAACAAAATCTTCAGGGAAATACAAAACATAACAACGCGGGTAAAACATACCTTCACTAAGTTTCGTTGTACACGGTGTAATACGGTGAACTGACTTTTTATCGAAATGTGCGGATAGCAAGAGTCGCCACCGACTTTTATTTTATCCAAATATCGGAAAGGCTAAAAGAAACAGGAAAACACCTTTTAAAAAGATTTGAGTTCGGGGGGTAATTATGCAAAGGGAAGGTGTAAGGCACCCTTCGCATCCATGGTTTTCCATGGGCTCTTAATTGCTTTGCTCCTTTTTGTTTCAGAAATGTAGAAGAAAAAGAATAGGGACTTTAGCTCGTAAATGAGCGTAGCCCTTTTGAAGGTTTATGAGAAAGAATATGAAAAAAAAAAGTTTTAGCCAGAGCAAGGCAATTAAGAGCAATTACCTTAAACTTAGATGATAGGTCTCTTTTAGCCTTTCAGGGTGAAAGGGTCTATCCTTGCCATAGGGGGCAGGAAGCCTTTCATTTGGAGGTTGAAGGGTCGTCGAAGCATCCTTCGCCATAAGACTGTCCCATGCCATAGAGGGGCAGGTAGTCTAAGGTAAGGATCAGAATAAGCCTTATTCGTAGGCAGCCAGAAGATACCTCAGCCTTTTTCCGTAGGCAACTTCCGAGGGTCGAGGTCATATTTGTGTATCGAAGGCAGCATCATTTAGGGTCGCATGACCTTTATTTATCGAGGCAGCATGGCTGAGGTATCTTCGCATTCGAGGGACATGGCTTATTCTGCAAAAAACACAAAGGCAACAGGCAACAAGGCAACAGAGAGGTTACCCCAAAAGAGTGCGTGTGTGCAACAATCATGTGGTTCAATTCAGTTATTTATCTTGTAATTAGTGACTCTAATCCAGTTTAAATTTGCACTCCCTAAATTACTAACCACGCAGTATATAAAACAATAAAAGGCAATATGGGGAAGGGGAGAATGAAACCAGCGGAGGAGAGGGGAATTGAAACCAGCGGGATAATAAGTTTGACATAAATAATAATTTAGAGCAAAGTTTTAGGGTTACCGACACTCGACGCTTTGACAATTGACGAACCCTGAAAAAAAATGGAAAAAAACAGAAAACGGCATTTGTGAGTGCATTATCAGTTCGGCCATAAACAGGGTTAACCCTAATCAACAAAAGTAAAAATACGAGAAAAGGGTAAAAATACTTAGCTTCGATTGGGAGGTTGATGGGCAAAGATTTGCCTTGAGCATGAAGCATTGACCCTGACCATTAAGGAATTGGCAACAGAATAAAAAGAAGAAGTAAGTGTAGGAGGAATTCATTGACAGCGGGAATCAAACCCTAAAAATAAATAAAAGGTGAAAGAAAATTTATATAAGGAAAGGATAGAACTTAACTTTTGTTTTGACGTGGTGCGTAGTCGGAGAATTTCGAAAAAAGCAAACCCTGAAAAATGCATAACAGGAAAGATTTCAGTGTAGGGAATGATCATGGCAAACCCTGATTAGGGCACAAGTTAGCCATGGTTAATATAATCAAAATAAATTAATTGTTGGTTTTCAATCCAATTAATTAAATCGATAAAAATCGAATTGCGATTAAATATATGACATTCTCATAATCTTTATTAATTAAAAGAAATTAGTTAAGATTTTATAGAACATTTAACTAAATAAATCAAATTAAATCAAACTAATTAACATAATTGAAATAAAATAAAATAAAGATTTTGTATAAAAAAGAAATTAGAAAAATAATTTTATTAAGAAAAATATTATAGAGAAAAACAAATGATAAAAACAATATATATATATATAATAAAATAAATGAACTATATAGTTAAAAGTAAAAAGAAAATAAAATAAAAAACTCAGCTTGATTCAGCGTGGGACGCCTAGGAAAGTCCATGGTGAGATGCGCTGTTTTCAGCCCTCAGATCTGGATTGAGGAAGATCCGGTGGTGGAGATGCGAGGGAGTATGGTGGACCTTTGTTGGCTGCACGCGTAGGATCTGCAGGTGAATTGAAATAATACAAATATGCAAAAAATATTGAGTGACAACTGGGATCGAACCCAGGTTGTCTTGGTCACCACCAATACGCCTTGCCACTTGCGCCAGGTTTTATTCTTGTTCAGCTAATCAACGATTAATAATATATAAAACAATTAATGCAAAAGATTTAAAAACTGAAACGCGCGCTGGGTGACCTTCTTCAACCTTCGGATTTTCTGCACCAGGCTTTTATCTACAGACGAACACTGTAGCGACATATCCTGCAACTCATAAAACTCACGATATACAACATAAATCAGATGTGAAACCATGGATCGACTGTAATCCTCCCTCTAAATTCAATGACAACAATCTCCACACCTGATTTCGCCTATTTAACAAAACCCTGAATCAAGGTTTGAAAACCTAACAATGGCGAAATCCTTATAACAGCATATAAACTAGATTAATTCTCCAGAATCGGTCAGAGCATCAAGGTAAACACGAATATGCAACAAGAATTAAGTTATGATGCATGATTTGTCAAAATCGAAGAAAGTTTAGGGAAGGTCAAACCGTGAGTTCTGGCGGCGAGTTCTTGGTTTGTTGATCGAGTATGGCGATTGGAATAGCTTCACTGATGTCCAGGGAAGGTGCTGGGATGATCAGAATGCTTTGAATAGCCTTGCAACGCAAAATTGGAGTTTGGAATTTTTGCCAATTTTGAACTCGGACTAGGGCTCTTCAAGGCTGCAAAACCTAAACCTGGTACTCAGGATGTGTTTGGTATTTATAGGAGATGGATTAGGGCAACAAAACTGAACCAAATCCCTTGTGAATCTTTGATTTGTAATTGAAAAAAATTGATTGAGAATTAGTTATGAAACTTGCTAATTTTGGCTAAAATTGATTCAATCTCCTCTCCATCACTTATGCATGAATTTGATTTGAATTTGGAGAATATATGATGATTAATGATGGTTGAAATTATATCTTTTGTAAAATATTTGATTTTTCTAATTTATATGATTTTTAATTCTTTTTTAATTAGAATAAAAATCAAAATAAATCACATAAATCATATATTTTCGTGGGAAGAGAGATCTTAGGCTTTGGATAACTTGTGAATAAGGATTGATTCAAACTCTCTTGGACCCATTTGCAAAATAATTCAAGTTTCTTCACATTTTCCTTCCAAAATAGGCCAACTTTGACAAGGTGTATCTCCCTCAATATTTGAGGTATGGAAGTGTTCTAGGACTTTTTAGAAACCTCAAGGAGTCCTCTAATCAGTGTCCTTGGTCTCACATCAAAATTCTTCTCCATTCTCATTTTATGCCCTTTTGAAAAAAGTGTCTTTTTGTTGACTTTTGAAAGGACCTTTAAAGTGAGCTTTAGTGGGAATTTTTCTGATGAAGTATGAATATTTGGTGAATTTTCAAAGTTTGGTTGACTTTTTCAGTTCATGCCCAAAATAGTAACTTTTGACTTTTGACTTTTCTGATCTTTCCTTGCATCATCATGATCAACCCTTGATCAAATGATGATTTTAGGGTTATGAGGATGTTTCTGACCAAATATCTTAAATTTTGACTGTGCATTGACTTGAAATGACCATTTTGCCCCTGAGAATCGACTATTGACCTAATCAAGGTTTGAGGGACTCAACTTGCTCTGATTGGCTTGAAACCTTACATGGAGATTCTTTGGGATGTTTGTGACCCTATGGAACCACCTTAAGCCATTGATTCAGTGATTTTCCCTTGAATGAACCAAACCCTGGTTCAGAGCCTTGTATAGGAGAGTGTATCTTGGAGCTTTGTGTATGGATTTGAAACTTGAATAGGAGAAATAATGTGGGCAAATTTTGGGGTATGACACATGGGATGTGCGATATGAACCATTTTGCAATTCTGAGATTTGATAAACCAAGAGCATCTAATAAACGTAGCCAATCTAAAAAGTCTTCAAACCTTCGATGTCACCTTCGGTTTAAAACATTCACCGACGAGATGTTGAATGGATTTGTGAAGAGATGACAGCTAGAGTATGATGAAGAAACTGCTAGGGTTTGAAGGGTGAACAAACTGCTAGGGTTTGAAGGGTAAAGCGAGAGCATAGAAAGAGATAGAGAGAGAGAATATGTCGAAAAGTGATAGTAGATAAATAAAATAGTTAAGACCATCCACATCTACTATCTATCCTTTATTAGAAGATTGACCAAACTTCTATTATTGCCCTTTCCTAAAAAACAAGTTGCACTACAAATTGGACAAAATGGTAACTAAGGAAATCACCTTACCAGTTTTCTATTTTCCAATCAATATTGGACACTTGGCACTATCAAAGCTGCTACCATCTATTCTCATTTTTCTCTATTCTCTCTCTTACTTCATTATATTCCCACCATTCCCCTATTCTCTCTTACTTTATTTTAAAATATAATAATTCAATATTTCTTATCATATTTTTTATTTATTATCATAAAAAATATATTTTATCAAATTGAATAATACTACATAGTCATTCAAACAACTAACTTTTTATCTTACGAGTCACTATCAAATTATTACCTTTATTTGAAAATAAAAATAACTGGTGCCAATGGCTTGTGTTGTATTTATTCAAATTTCAAATGTTAATATTTCTATTTATTTTTTGTTGATAATATCCAATTAAAGTTTGTTTAACAACGATTTGCATCATTGATTTTCACACAGGTTGTGAGAGATGCGCTTATCAAGTTGTTGGACTATTTTTTTGGTAACAAGGAGGGCCTAGGCCCGAAAGGAAAAAACACTAAACAACAATAATCCTAGAAGAGAAAAGCTTCTCTTGATCTTTCACTATAAGCGGAATAAGCCAACTAGGAGCTACTCCATACTGAATGATTCCTCCAGCTAGATTCTTGCCTTTTTGAGCAAGAGCATTCGCACAGGCATTAATATCCCGATAGTTATGATGTTACTCCACCTTCTCAAAGCTATTCATAAGGTCTCTGATTTGAACTACCAAATTCCCTCCATTCATGATTCTAGTATTTCCTTTATAGATGCACTCTACCGCTTTAGCAGAATCTATCTCGATTTAAACTTGCCTAAAACCAAGTTCAGCAACAAGTTTGATTCCAAGATAGACACCCCAGAACTCACTCATAAGAACACTGCAAATTCCAAGACCTTTCGAAAAACCTCCAAGCCAAGAGCCTTTATTATCCCGCACAATGCCACCACATCCAGACATACCGTTCAAGCTATGAGCGCCATCGGTATTAAGCTTCACAAACGCATTCATAGGAGCACACCAAGTAATGCTCCTAACTACTTTCCTCCTATCCATAATATTCGAATTCAAAAGCGTAGCTTCCTTGTAATGACACATTCTGTTCATGATACCTTCTTTGACATTATCTGGCCTGTGATACTCGCTATCGTGTACTTCTTTATTGCGCCAATTCCAGAGAGTATGACAACTAATTGCCCATAAATTACACCAATCATCATCTTTATGCATGTAGCCACAAAGATTCAAATACATTTGGCATAAATTAGGTTTGAATAATACATTATTAAAGATATGAATAACAAGAAGGTGACTTCAATTACGGGAGGATCACTTACACTTCAAATTGTAGAATTCATTAATGATATATATAATATTACCACCACTGAGTCATGCCAATTGTTTAGTTATTTTTGCTCACGAAATTTATATTATATATATATATATATATATATATATATATATATATATATATTTCAATCAGTACAACAACATAAATATTGCACAACTTTTTCATCATTATCTTCATCTCAAGAACAACCTCAAAATCGCCCCAGATCTGACACAATTCATGTCATTGAATTCAGATTCATATTTTTTTTGGCTCACCATTTCGGATTCATGTTCTAAACAATGACTTTATTTTTCATCTTTAAATTCTGTGAAGTCAAGACTCTCCATCTATTTTGTTTTGATGAAGACAAAGTAATAATCAAATGATCATGGCAAAAGTATGGAAAAGCCTCAAGTGCATTTAATCAAATCAAGTACTCAAGATTCATCATGTGTAAAAGCTAGCATCAAAGAATGCAAGAATTATATTTTGAAGACTAACATTGATCTTGATTTATTGAGGTATAAGCATGCAATTCATATTGATAAATTAGTGCTCAACATTTTCCATAATTCACTTGCATGCATAAGTCATTTATGTTAAAGTTCTCAAATTATCATGCATAAATATATTTGACTCAAATGCATAAAATGCTTATTTTTTATCATGTATTGTAAAATTTATTTCTCATGTTTGAACCATTTTAAATCACTTTCAAATATAATATTTTTCATGTTTGAACCATGTTAAATCACTTTCAAATACAATCTATTTACTTGGATAAATCAATAAATATTGCATATGGTTGGTTCAAATATTTAGACAATTCTTTTAAATATTTTATACATTTTCATCTTTAAAATTCTTAAATTATCATGCATAAAAAAGTGTGATTCAAATGCATAAAAAAAATTCTTTTTCTTTTTTTTTAAAATGCTGTCAGCACTTGTTAAGTCGGGTCTGTTTAACTGACTTAACAAAACCTGATGCTGTTTGAAATTTAAATAATTATTTGAAATTCAAAATTGCTGCGAACTTTTTAAGTCAGGTATCCGTTGAACCGACTTAAAAAGTCCTGTACGAATTTGAAAAAAAACAGCAACTTTTTAACACCTTTTCATGCACTCTTCATGAAACCTTTTCATTTTAAATTGACATTTTTTCATGATATTTTTTCATGACTTCACCATGGTTCATAAAGGTGTTATGCTCTTATAAATACATTAAATTTCAAATTACAAATCACTTCTTTCATCTACAATTAAAACAAATTAAATTCATTTCATATTTCAAAATTACAAGTGTTTTCATATCAATTTTTAGTGAAACTTTCTACACTTAATTTTCATTAAAAATTATCATAAGTTTCATATCATTCATTGAACACTTGTATACCATTGAGAAAATTGTCTTGCTTGAAAGAGAAGATCAATCCTAGTGATTGATATATGTTTGTCATACCCCAAAATTTGCCCACCATTTTCCAGAATATCTTGGCCCAAGCAATTTCCTCAGACATCTATGATCATCAGATCCTCCAGGCTACACAAGAATTGGGCATGCCCACACTTTTCCTAAGCAATAGGTCCTCAATTAGGGTTTGGCTTCTTCTCAAAGAAATGAGATTTCTGACACCTCAAGTGGACCTCATGGATTCTTATATGTTTCAAAGAATCCCCATATTAATTTGTAAGCCCTGATTCATAAGATTGCCCAATCAATTGCTCAGAAAGTCAACAGTCGACTATGCTAGGTTAAAAGTCAACTATGGTCAACCTATAGTCAAGACTCCTAATTTTCGGTCAACATCAATATTTTAAAGTTACATTCATCATTTGATCAAGGGTTTTTCATGATTCGTCGGGAAAAGCTCCAAAATCATCAAAAGACAAAGTTTCTAAATTAGGGTTTTGAACTAAAAGTCAACTGAACTTTGACTGATCATATCTCTCTCTCATACTTTATCATAAATTCCACAAACAAAGATCATTCTTAAGGAAATTTAATTCTCCACAACTTTGATGTTGGGTCCAAAGTCAAGAAATGCACCATTTGAGAGATATGAGCCAAAATATTACAGGTCCTTCTAGAAGCTCGCAAAAAGCTATTTTTTGTCAGGAGCCATATCTTCAAGATAAAATTCTCAAATGCAAAAAAGGTTCCAAAGTGGATTGTAGAGGACATCTTGGGCTTTCCAAAAAGTCCTAGATCATCCCCATATGATAAATATCGAATGAGTTATGGGCCTAGGGTTTTGGACGTTCCACGTGATAATAAGCTTATTAAAGACCCAAAGATCATTTGATAATTATTTTATGTGTAACATCTCTATTTACCTAAGTATGATTATGAAGTACTAAGAGAGAATTATGGATTAATTATGCATTAGGAAGGAAAGTTGTTAGAATGGAAAGAGTTTAGTTAGAATTCAACTAATGGCATGATGGTAATTACCACTTAGTTGGAGGGCATAATGGACCTTGAGTAATGTTGCATGATATAAGGCCTTGTTTGGGTGCATGCTATTCAGTTTTGTTTCACAATTCAGAATTTGGAGCAAGAGAGAAAGGAGGAAGTTATGTTCATCACTTTCATTTTCGCAACTCTTGGTACAGCTCCACTAAAACGGTAATAACTCTCTACTCGTAACTCCGATTGTAACAATTCTGGTCTTGTTTGAAAGCTAACAAAATTCTCTTCAATTTGCATATATGGTTCGCGTTTATAGCTTCTTTTTTGAAGGAGAAAATCAAGCTTGAAGTTAGGACATGCATGCTGAATGTGTGTTATGGGGAGCTACTGATTTCTTGATGATGGAGATAGAAGTTTGAACAAGAGGGAGATGCAATGGCAGCAAGAACATCATGTAAACCCCCATTTGATCCAAGGTGAGTTCCATAGTTAGAACTTGGGATATGAATTGGGATTTATGCATGATTAAGGGTTTAGATAGTGATCAATACCTTGCATGTGGATTTAATCGGTTAAATATTTGTTCTTTTGATGCAATTGTATGATATGGACTGTTAATATATGATGGGATTCGTATTTGGATTGTTGGGGAACCTATGGATGAGTTAGAACTCTTTTGGAACTGGTTTTATGCAAGAAAAATGTGATTTTTGCTTCTGGTTTAGTAAGCAATCGATTGCAGGGGTCAAGCAATCGATTGCACTGTGAAAAATTGGCATTCTACGCTTCTGGTTCAGTGAGCAATCAATTGCACACCAGTGCAAATCGATTGCACCTGACAGAAAATCATCCTTTTACTATTTTGACCATAACTGGAGTTCCGTAACTTGGAATTAGGCGCTTTCGGAGGCATTGGAAAGCTAACGGAAAGGGCTACGATATGTCTAAGCTTCCACAACCTTAGAATACTATTAAGTACTAATTAAACCCATGTGAATATTCTTGTACCTTGGTTACTAAAAGGTAATGCTCGAATAATTGATTCGTTAATCATTCTAAGGGCCTTGTTGCCCAAGTGTTCCTTCAACTGGAATATAGGGATCATGGAATGAGTGGTAATGGAAATCAAAGTTATCCACATACACCAAGATATTGAGGTATTATAGCTTGTGAAGCTAAGCATGTGAACCAAGAGGCAAGGAGGTCTTACAATTTGTGTAACTTGTGTACGTCGATTAACAAAATATGGATATGGTAAGCTGGACCTTAGGATACCTAAACCAAGAGATATGAACATATTCTAGCCTGATATTCCCTCTTTCCTATCAAGCGACTTCTTCTGAAATTCTACAATCTAATGGTGTAGTAAGTATAAGACGAGGGGTTAGAGGACAGACAACAGGACAGTAACTGCGAGTAGGCACGTTACATATATGTTGGCCACTTCTTGTGAAGAAATTCCAAGGATGCCCCTGTGCCACATATATTGCAGGCATTCTCGGGCTTTGGTCTCGGGAATGGGTCGGCTCCTTAGTTCAGGAGTTATTCTTCGGTGATGAACTCCCGGGGATGTGTACCTCACCTTCTCCTTTCGTTGTTTTCTTATGGGTGAATTTCTATGTGAGATTTGGACCCAGGAAATTGGACGAGTTGAATTGTTGTAGCGATTCAATGTCGATTCCATGGTTCTCTATAGTCATATGAGTTACTTACCATGTAGATTGAAAAGGAATGATTTAGGGTCTTGTTTCTAGAGCAGATAGGCAGGTAAACCTGGAAGACCAGACCTTGAGGGTAGCTCCCGACATAAGGTTGGCAGGTAAACCCGGAAGACCTATTCTGGAGGAAACATGTACCTAATATCCGAACATGTGATGTGTTCTCAGAGAATCCATTTGGGTGGTCAGTGGACACTCAATCGTGGTGCTACGAGTTGATAGGCTTTCCTGTGCTGGATAGTAATGAAACCTTAGGATCTGAGATTGATCTGTAGCTTATGTATATACCTTGTAAAGACGAGAGGACCCATAAGATAGGGGAACTCACTGAGATTTAGTAATCTCACCCCATTCATCTTATTATTTTTTCAGGTACCGTGCAAGATTGAGTTTTGCTAGATGCTTGGATCAAGGGCTTTTGATCGGATGCCGTGAAGACTGTGCCTGATCTTTTCTTCCGCTGTGTATTATTATCATTGTGTAGATATATTCACTGTATCCATCTTCAAGATGATTTTGAAATGTATACATCTTATGTTATTATTCCTGACTTTTGTATATACTCAGTACCAGTTATTAGTATTCTGCTGATATGATTCTAGACACATATTGGTAGGGTATTACATTATGATTTTATTACATTTATTTTTGGATTTATTCATTTAAATTCAATTCAATTTAAATCAAATAAAATAAAAAATAAATCAAATCAAATTATACAAAGTCTTCCATTCATTGAATCAAGACCAATTCACATCTCAAGGCCAATAAATCGTGAAAAAAAAGCACAAAATAGGATTGAACCCAAAAAGGAAGGATTTTATGCAAAGAATCAAATGAAATATTTTCCAATCAAATCTTTTGCTCTCTCTCCAATATTTCTTGACCAAGCTCACCTCATATATACACACAATGATGCAACCTCACTCAACCACGAAACCCTAGCCCTTGAAGTGCCTCTCAACTCTCCAAAAACTCCTAAAAAATCAAATTTTTGTTTTCATACTTGGCAGCCATCATCAAGCCATACAAACTGTCCTAATCCATTCACAAGGTATCAAAGGGGAAGCAAGAGCCGAAGAACAGGTCCCTTTTCACATAAATACGCATGTCTCATGATTCATATTTTGACTATTTTTTTGATTTTTCATTTTACATATATATATGGATGATTCAACACTATTTAACGATTGCTCTGAGTTTGTGAGGTGTTTTAAAGAAGGATTGGACCATCGTTCATAAGCTTAGAAGCTTATATCAATCGATGCCATTGTTAGGGCATGCCTAGCTGTTACGTGTGTACACATGATTCCCGACCTCCTCAAGCAAAAGTAATTGCACCATTGAATTCAGAAGCCTTTAATTAGTGTGTCTAGGTAGATTTTGCTTGTGTTCCTTTCACTTTTTACAGGTTTTGAAATCTCAAGAATGACAATAGAAGAATCGTGGGAAATCCGCAGGAAAAGGCGTGGGTAAATTCGCAGGAGATTCCGCATGTATCGAGGAAGGAGATGATGAACAGGACCTACGACTTGTTGACCGTGCGTGGTGATCGCTCGTTGGCCAGTAAAAACACCAACTGTCTCTCTCCAGATGCGATTGGTCCAGCGAAGTTATAGCGGGCCCTTGTTTGACGATTACCATTTAATATGTGTTTTTCCTTTTTGTTTATTCCAAGCGAATTCTTAAACAAATCAAGCGCGTGGCACAACTGGCTGGAAGCATTGATTAAGGATCCTATAAACCAGGGTTCGATCCCTGGTTTTGATATTTTGGTTTGTTTTTTTTTTCTTTTCACTTTCTTCACATAACATACTAATTTTTAACTTATAAATATTTAAATTAAACAAATAAAATTTATTAGATTAAATCATAGGTTAATCAAACTTTTTTTAACATTTCTCAATTAATTAGGCATTAGGTTTTTAATAATTTTTTACAATTAATTAAATTAGGATTGATTAAATAATTTACTTTAAAAAATTAGGACTAGCCTGTTTTAGTTAATTAATTAATTAAGAGTTTAAGCTAAATAATTAATGGATTCACTTAGAATTAGTTTAAATTAATTTAGTCTAGTTTTTTTAACCATTAATTTTCTACTAACCCTGATTTTTTTCTTTATCTGATTTTACCCTCTTCTCAAATTCTCGTTCTATTATCGCTATGTGTTTTATTTACTACTTTATTTTATTTTTTAGAAACAATGTATAGGTCGTACGTTTTTTTTGTAATAGCGTAGTTTTTAATTTCTGCACCTTTTAAATTTCCGCACTCCCGATTTTATTGTAACCCCCTCCCCGAAGCCCTGTAATAGTTAGGATTCTATATTCATGTTTTTACTTTCCTGCAATATTTATCTGCGTGTGTTAGTAAACTAGGGCGTTAAAAGAAATCAACCTCGATCTAGATCACTAACTAAAAAGATAAAATATTTCGAAACAACACACGTGATTGCTACACATACTCACTCCTAGGGTACGCTTCTCTCGGTTGCCTTCGATTATATGGCCGTGTCCCTCGAATATAGAGGTACCCATTAGCAAAAGTCCCGACGATTAAAAATCATCACAAAGATCATAAGTCCCTCGATGACCCTCGATGTTGCCTACGAATATATGATCTAGTCCCTCGAATGGTTGCCTACGAAACGATGATTGTCCCTTCGAATTTGCTAAAGGTACCTCTATCCTGTTGCCTTCAAACGACCTACGATAACCCTTCGATTGTCCCGCCACATCCAATCAACGGGACTTCCTATCCTGAATGGTAAGGATAGCCCTATCTCTCTTAGGAGAGTAAAAAGCATAGAAAAAGACCAAACTTAGGGTAGTGCTTCTAATTTGCTTGCTCAATTAAGAAAAAGCTTTTCGCACCTCTTTTTTCAAAGACTAAGGCTACGCTTTTAAGCTAAAGTCCTTAAACTCTCTTTTTTTAAACAAACAAACATGAGCTAAGCAAATTAAGAGCCCGTAGATAACTACGGATGAAAAGGATGTTAACACCTTCCCTTTTCATAATCTACCCCCGAGCCCGTTTTTTCTTAAAAGGTATTTTTCTGTTCTTTTTGCCCTTCCAAGATATTGAATAAAATAAAAGTCGGTAGCGACTCTTGCTTTGCTTGCAAAAATGAAGTCAGTTCTCCCACCGAGTTACAATGTTCATCAACATTTCTACTCAAATATATTTTGTTATTATTGACTTGCTATCCATGATTGATGGAAGCAAGGGTTGTTGATTAGTGAGAGGATTGTTCTCATAATCAAGTTAGTAAATCCAAGAGGATTATTCTTGGTGGTTGAAATCTTGTTGTCCAGGATTGTTGGAAACAAGTGAGTCATTAAGGGAGGATTGTTCTCTTATTGTACTTAGTGAAAATCCAAGAGGGTTGTTCTTGGTGTTTGGTTTGTCTTGTGTAAGTCACAAACTATAGTAAAATCTCTTTCATTGAAGGTTGTAGACGTGGGTTTGATTAAGAAGAATTTAGAGAAATTGCAATCATTATATAATACTCCCTCCGGTCTTAAATATAAGCAACAAAAAAAATCTATGGTCTTGAATATCAGCAAAAAAAATCTATATTTATTACATTCAATGTCACTATTCCAAATATACCCCTACAATTTTTTACATTTTAAATGTTTGCAACAATTTTCCAAGCAAAAAATAAGAGTAGAATTAGAAAGAGTGCAAGAATTAAATGCATTGAGACATCCTCCTTAAATGGTAGTTTTTTTTTTTTTTTTTTTACAAATATGCTTATAATTAAGATCGGAGGGAGTATATAAATTTCGCGAGAAAACATAATAAAACAATTACCATGGTGCAATGGTAACATTGTGAGCTAGTTTGTGAAAGAATTTGAGTTCAATTCTCATTGCTTGCAAATTTTGACTATTTATCTTTTAAAACTCCCAGCTTAAATAATGAGAAATAAATAAAAGTCACGTGGCATTAAAAAAAGAATAATTAATAAAAAAGACAATTAGACAATCCATGTCATTACAAAAATTAAAGTGAGAAATAAATAAAAGTCGACAATTAGACAGTCCATGTTATTATAAAAATTTTAAAAATGGTTTACATGTCATTTTTTTTTATGATTGAATATCTTGAAGGGGCAAAATAGAGGAATCGTCATATGTTAGAGGGCGAATCCAAACTTTTATTTTTACAGAGAAATTTTTCAAAACTCGACCATATGGCAGGGAACAAAATAACTATTAATCATAATTTTTATTATTCATATGTAAATATGTCTTATAAGAATAAACTAATTATGAATTTTGATATGTTTTGAATGTATTATTTATCATTATATAACTATTTTATTGATTAATTTTTTATTAAGAGTTAATATATTTAGAGCGGTTACTAATTCGCAATTTGTTTTGATAAAAAAAATTCGCAATTTGTTCTAAGGCCGTCGCTAAGTAAAGCTATAATAAAAATGTACATGACATTTAAAGGCGCTTACAACCGTCGTAAATAACCTAACGACGGTTTGCCTGATGGTTTTTGAAACCGTCACCAATAATACTCGCAACATCAAGTTTAATGACAGTAGACAAACTGTCGCGATGGCAGTTTTGCAAAAGTTTTAACCGCCGTCATTTGCTCTCAAAACTGCCTCAAACAAGCTTTTTTCTTGTATTTAAGTATATCTTTCCATAAGATTAATGTTTATGTACAACTAGTAATATACCCGTGCGTCCGCACAGTAAATATTATTTAGTAGTGTAAAATTATACTGCAATTTAAGAATTAGGTTTATGTATGTTTTGCTGCTTAGAATTTAATTGGTTGTGTCCCATGACACTTCATAAAATATTTCATTCACATTCTCAACATTAAAGACATGTGCAAATGAGTGATAACTCAACACCTATTAAATAATAAATTATCTTTAGAGTAAGAATGAATCGGTTTTTCAATAATATTACAATGAAAAAATTGCAATACATATTAATATTTAAAATATTTCATCATTGAAAGGATCAATTTATATATTTTTTTGTTTAGATCTAACTAATTGTGTCTAGTGTCACTTTATCAAGTGCAAATTAACATTTATACATATTTTGTTGGTTGGATCTAACTTGTTGTGTCCAATAACATTAAAAACAAGTGCAAAGTTATAATGGGTAAAATGTAATATGATTTTGAGATAGATATTGTAAAAATCATACCAAAGCTAAATAATGATCTTATGTAGCAATGAATATATATATATATATATATATATATATATATATATATATATATATATATATATATATATATATATATATATATATATATATAAAATTGTCATTCATTTGTGTATTTATATATAATTGTTAATAAAAAATAAAATAGGTATCGTGTTGATAGTGCCACGTAATAAAAATAGAAAAATTGATATTTAAAAGTAAGAATTTTGTGTCTCAAATAAAGACAATTGTTAATTAAAATAAAATAGATGTTTTGCTGATAATGCTCCGTGAGAAAAATAAAAATTTTAACATTTGAAAAAAGAATTTTGTGTCTCAAATAAATTGTTAGCTAAAATGAAAAATGTATTTTGTTGATAGTGACGCGTCAATAAAGTAGAAATTTTTTTTTTTTTTAATAATTACTAACAATTTTTTAATAATCATAAAATAATTTTTATGTGTTCCTTTTGGTTCCATTAAAAAAGATTCAATTCATTAATTTATTTATGTTTAGCAAAATAAAAAAGGAAAAAGAAAATTGAGGGGGAGAAATTAAAATAAAAGTGAAAATATTGGAGAGAGAACATGTAAAGAAAAAGTGAGACAAAAGAAAATCCAATGATGACATCTTTCATTAATGATTAGATACTAAACATGTCTTCAATAATTTCCACTTTAATTTTTACTCTTATATCATAAATTATATTTTAAAAATAATATTATTATTCCGTCGTAAGAAAAATAATACTATTAATCTTAATATTAGTATTTTATAATATAAGCATTTATATAATATTATAATGTGTCTCACCTTAATAAGATTCACTTTAAGATCCATTAACATAGTCTGATATCAGAGCTAGATTGGTGGTAAAGTAGTTAATTACATTATTTAATCAATTTTTCTTAAATTTAATATACTACTTATTTTAATGTTTATTTTTAACGATAATCCTGAATTTTGGTAGTGTGTCATTCATGTCGTAAATCTCAAAAAATAAGATAGTAAAATTGTTGGTTCATTACATTGTAGTTGTCGTTAAGAAAACAAATAATGAGGGGAGAAATAGATAAAGAGTAATAAAGAAAAATTAGAAATAATCAATATGAAAAGTTTAATGATATACCTTTATTGAACCCGATAAATCAAGTGTGATTAAAAGGCTCAATTGCTTTAAAAATTAGACCCAAACATCCATGTAATCTAGATAATTAAATGTTTGTTGGTATAAGACCTCGAAAAGTATTTTGCTTTTTTTTTTTGAGGTAGTATTAAATCAACCAAAGATAATATCTAGTTCTTAGGGAAATAGGCCAAGCATTGTTCGTTCCTATCCAGAATTCGATATTTTCCAAACCTTCGTTTTTAAGAAGAAACTCGTTTACCACTCGATTTTAGGTGCTTAGTTAAATTTCTCTCTTTACTTTATTGTATTGTGAATCTAGCAATAACTCCTTTAATTATGAGTATTGAGTAACAATCAGACAATTATTTCCTCATATTTCTATAGTGTTAAATAAATTTGAGATTAACTGCCATTACTTTTCTTAGCAAAATTATAGTAGCAAATTTAATATTTTTTATAGTGTTTATTTATGAATGAACCTCTGTCAAAAACTAAAACAAGCTTTAATGTTTCAAGAATAAGATGAGAATGGAAATGATATAATAGTTTAGACTTAGAAGTACAATATGGTGACTAGAAGATCTAAATTAATTAAACCATGTTTTGCTTAACAAAAGAAATTATCTTAAAACTTGGGGAATTGTACTTTAGCACCACAGCTACCCATTGGAACACCAGGGCACTCAATGAACTTTGAGCCAGAAGTATCCACACACATGTAAACTTTCAAAAGCTGACTGTTATGTGATGAATCTCTATTACATTCTATTCCTGGTAGAAACCCTGTAGCTTGTTGTATAGCATCTAAAAAGCTGTATTGGTTGTAAAATTTATCATCCGGTTCAATCCCTGAAATTCATTGCCAATAAATTATTAGAAAATTTTCAAATATATACTCATCAAATGCTTCAAAATCATGTTTTGTTACCTGCATTCTTGAGGATCTGAAGGAGGTTAAGTTTTTTCTTGAGTTTGAGAGCTGTTTCAAAGTAGTTATGTTGAATAAGCTTAGATTCTGAACAAGTACCATGTTGCATCCATTCATGTGACCATAATCTAAGACCATTGATACTTGGACAGCTCAGAGATGGCCAATCCTTTTCCAAGTTCTTAACTAGATCCGAGATCTATACAAGTTAAATATAACTTTACTATAGATAAGTTTTTCAGTAGAGAAATGCACTAATAAAATCATAAACATCAATTAAATACCTTAGATTTATCAAGGACACTATGAGGATCACAGTTTGAGGGAAACGATGGATCATTGTAGTTAGGCCTAAGTCCATAAATGGTGAAATCTGCAATAGGTTTTCCGGTTTTCGGATAACAGCAGCTATGCTTTGTGTCACAGTATGATCCTGGCCACTGCATCATAATTAACAAAGAAAAATGCAATACTCAATAATCAGATTGATAAACTGTAAAATAAAAAACAATAAGAAAATGAAACATTCATGATTATTTGATATATACCTGCTGAATAAAATAGAAGAAAGCAAAATCTTGAGCAGAAAGACATTGAAGTAACAGATATTGAAGTATCAAAAGCTTGGACAAAAAAGAAATGCTGCTGAGTTTCATTTTCTATAAGGATTTTTTGGAACTTCACAAGCAAATGCTACTACTAATGAATGATGTTGTTGATAACTCAAAAGTGGTGTTACATAATTATAGTGCAATCATGTGAACTTGATTAACCACAATAAATTTCTCTTACATGTGTCTCGGTTTTCCACCATTCCATAAACTCGGTCTATAGCATTAAATGCTGTATGTGCTTATAGCTTATCGAACATTACTTTATCACCAACTTGCTTTTCTAACATCACATTTTTCAGCTGATTTTATTAAAATCTGAAATTTGAAAAGCAAGTATAATAAATTCTAGCAGACCCTTCCCTCACCCTCATTTTTTCATTGACTTATCCTCTCTCCTTGTTTCTTCCTTCCTTAGGTTTGTTATTACAAAAGAATGATACATGTACACCTCATTTTTGCAAACCCTATTTATATGATTAGTTCAGGGTCGTTTTGAACAATTTAAAAGTTCTATTCTAATTTTAAAAATGGGCACCTAAGCAAACAAAAAAAAAACACAAAACCTTAATCTGCAATAAAACTAATATGTAATAAGTCCCCTTCATTTGTAGCATGACTATCTTGTGCCATGCCCTTAAGTACTGTTGTATAGGAATTCTCTTATAGTACTAATAGTTGATATTTTTGATCTTTTGAAAATGTATGTCAAGTTACCGATTGTTAGTTAGTTTAGTGATAATTAACACTAGTTAGTTTAGAAACATGCTTGATACACCGCTCTGTTGGTTAAGGAAATGGTTCACCAACCAAGGTGTCTTGTGTTCAATTCCCAAGGAATTATCCTAAATCATCCTAAATCATAAATTATTAAGAGTAAGACTATCGATGATTATTTAGATATGAGCTTGTACCACATCCCTAATGATGTCTTCCTTGTATTCAATTATATTCAACGACATCATACCCTTGTCAATCCTTTTGTCAAAGAATTACAACATTTTCCAAACTTTAATAACCATTCAATATTTACTATTTCAAATAGTCATGTCTATGAATATTTTATGTACTCTTAATAGCATTTATTAACTATCATCAAACCATGACACTTTTTTCATAGTAGTACATGTATCATATGCAAAACATGTTCTATATTCTTGATAGTTTTGACAAACTATCACCATGACACATTTGTCATTTATTTTGTCATATACACGGACTGTAAAACATTCTTCATTTGCTAACCTTTTTAATTTGAAGTTTTACTTCCACTTAAATATATCCAAAATATATTTAATATATTAAATATCTATAGTAATCAACAACCATGATCATACAAATTTGTCATGACTTAACTTTTCTTTCTTGAAATGAGTTCAAACATGTAATTCATAAACTCCATTAAAATATAACACCATATAATTTATTTCTATTCTTTTAAAATAAGTCATTTTCTTGCATAATAAAATATACAATTGAAACATGTCATAAATATTTTTAACATTTCATTTACATCATTTTACGTTACCAATACATGCATTGTATATTCATGTTCATGATTTTATTCTTCACCAAAGTATTTCATCTAAAAATAGTGCATTATTAATTAGAATAAATTACTTGCACTAAATAATAATCATTAACATGCATTTTACATTCAAGTATACACCATAAACTAAATAAATTATTAAGTATTCAAATTCACGTCCTTGAATATTTTATAAATCATGAATACATAAATAATTATTATTTTTAACATATTTCAAAAAGATTTAGAACATCATATATCATATATTTATTTAAAATAATTATGTACCTTTCACCCGCTTAGGAATAATAAACATGTATGTTTATCTCTCCATCAAAGTTCCAACCACAAAGTAATCATAAAAATCATAAATCTAAATTCTATTATTTTAAAAATTATATAACTTAATTGTGTACCTTTCACCATTATCGAAAGCTATTATCATCTTTTTTGAAATTGCACCATTTAATAACAATCACATATAAAGTATAAATCAAATTGAAAGTCGAACCTAAAGATTGTTAGATCTTTTGTTGGGGGTCATGTGCAGAACATGGACGAGAAGAAGATGAAAACAGTCCGATGAAATTTGCATAAAATAATTTCCAAAACGTGTGGTTACACTAAGCTTTAGGCTCGATTTTTACCGAATAAAGTTTTCTAATTTATTCTCGTGCACTAGAAAAATAAAGAAATGACTTAGATATAAATTTTGGCTCTAGAAATATATTTATTTCATATATTTTTTATGCCTACCAAGTATCTCTATTTATAGAAAAACTTGTACCAATTGGTGAGGAGAAACAATATTTTAAAATGGCCATTCAAGAACATACATATACTTACACGGTAAAAAAACCACATGAAGTGGTGCGCTGCTCTGTTGGTTAAGGCAATGGTTTACCAACCAAGGTGTCTTGTGTTCAATTCCCAGTGGGAGGGGAATGCGCGACAACTTTTTAATGGCATGATTTTAACGTCACTAATTAGTGACGTGACAATCTCGATGCAAATTAAAAGCTTTTTTGTTGCAGGAGGGGAATGCGTGACAACTTTTTAATGGCATGATTTTAACGTCACTAATTAGTGACGTGACAATCTCGATGCAAATTAAAAGCTTTTTTGTTGTAGGAGACAGGGCACCGAAAACGCAGCAATTTATACCATGTCACAAAGTTACAACGTGACTCCCATGTCACTAAATAACTGATTTTCTTTTTTAATTTCTGTTTGACATTAGCAAGTTGTGACGTGATCTACATGTCACCAATTTGTGACATGTATTTCACGTCACTAAAATTAAAAAAAAAATTAAAAAATGATATAATATTAATAAAAATGTTTTTTTATTAATAATTTTGATTCAAATCTAATAATATTAATAAAAATATTTATTTAAATATTAAATAAAAATTATAATATAATATTTAATAAAAAACCATGAATTAAAATGAAATTTAATATCTTAGACAATTTTAAATTTTAAATTAAAATTAAAAAAATCTTTATGGGTCTTCTAGATCAGGAAAATCATCAATGTTAATACCATCATTATTCTCTTCACCCGTCGGTGCACAACCAACTCCACTAACTCCTACGTTTCCAACAAACTTTTGATTGTCGCTTCTTTGGAATTGCATAAATAACCGCATTTGCTCCTCCATCTCTGCTTGCCTCTTCGCCATTGCTTCTATTTGCCGTTGTTGCTCTTCCATTTGGGCTTTTAGCGCCGCTACACGTTACGCTGATTCGCGTCTTGCCTAAGTTAGCGCCAGTTGTCTTACTGTTTCCATCATTTGCGGTGTCAATTGTGGTGGACGTGACAATCCTTCCCCATCTCTAACTCTTTGAAATAAATTTATATCCCCACTTCTCAAGTTGCCTGCCAAATTTCTACCACAAAAAAAGCATCCTTTAGGCCCTTTTCCGCCAACGACTTCACTCCAAATATAAAAATCCACATTTGGATAAAGCGGCTCTGACTCTCTAAGAGTATATTGGGGATTATTGACCAAAAACTATACAAGCAATGTATGATAATCCTCCTACACATACAATAAAAATATTAAGGCTATGTTTGGGAGTTTGGAGGAGAAAGGAGGGGAGGGCTTTGAAAAAATATGAAGAATTAGGTGAAAAGAATAAAAGATTTTAGGTAGGAGCGTTTTGGAGGATTTGATTTTATTCATAACACCAAAAACCCCATAAAATGGGGGAACTCAAAAATTGTATTGAAGGAGGGTTTTGGAGGGCTTACATAAATTTTCCAAATATCTTTTAGGTTGTTATACTATTTTGAAAATTAAAAATTTTGTAATGATAATCACTACAAGAAAATTAGTGATTTACGACAAGAAAATTGCGACAGTACCAGCTACCGACCTTATATTTTTAAACATTATTAAATATGACGACGGTTATACACCAACCGCCCTAGAAAACAGTTCACGACTGTTTAGAAACCGTCCTAAATTATATGTCACGACGGTACATTAACCGTCGTCATCCAAACCAAATAACATAACTTCTATATGGTGAGAACTCATCAAATTGCATAAAAAAAACGAAACTCTTATAAAAAAAAAGAAACTCATTAAATTGAATATAAAAAAAAGAAACTCATTAAATTGAATAATAAAAAAAACTCATCAAAGGTCACGACGGTGACCAACCGTCGCGCCTAATTTCCTTAAAATGTAATAAATATCACGACAGTGAACATACTGTCGCCATACATTCACGACGGTGACTAACCGACGCCAACTCATATCCTTCAGATCCGCGACGGTGATTTCAGCCGTCGTGATCCATTAATTCCTATGTCGCGCTCAAAAGAGGAAGACTGTGATATTCCGCGGTTTTATGTTTTCACTTGTCTTCTTTTTTCAGCCACTCACGCCGCTCTTCCTCTTGGAGAATCACCACCGTGAAATCATTTCTCTCAGCCACTCACACCGTCACTGTGAATCACCGTCAAAGCAACAACCATCAATTCGAATACTAACAGGTTTGTCTTCTCAAACCCTAAATCCCCTTTCAAACCCTAAGTATTTTCTGCAAATAGGAATCTAAATCCTCTCTGTTTACACGTTTCAGTTCAAATCTCACTCTCTCCGCGTTTACGCAATGCACAGATAGCATCCAGAGGTACGTGCTCCAATCTTGAATTCTCAGCTCGAGTTCTTTTTTTCAAGCAGTAGATTTTGATTCAAACTTCACCGTTTTTTGCTATTGTCCGGGTTTTGTTTATAGCTATCTAGATCCGTTTGATTATTGTGATTTGTTCATTTCAATATGTTGAATCTTTCTATATCTGCATATTAGCTTGGTTTGAGAGTATGTCGGTGCTAAATCTCGCTGATAATGAAGATTCAACTGATTGAACTTAATAGCCGTTTGATTTTAACTTTTGAAAACGTTTTGATCTGTATGTTTTGTATAGTGATTTCATTATCTCACTTATTGTATCTGATTTTACTGATTGTGGATTATAGCAGATTCATTAGTAGCCTTATTTTCCTTTTTTTCTTCACACTCTCCGCTATATAAATAGGAATCTAAATCCTCTCTGTTTACACGTTTCAGTTCAAATCTCACTCTCTCCGCGTTTACGCAATGCACAGATAACATCTTGCTCTTCCTCTTGAATGCTAACATCATCCAATTAACTAGACAAATTGGTGGGTGATGATTTTAAGTTATTCAAACTATTAACTGTAGACACCTAACTTGATACTTTATGTGCATAATTTATGCTAAGCCAACTGAATACAAATTATACAGTTAGTTGAGGAGAGTCCTTGTATGTTGCAAACTTTGCTCTAAACATTTAAGCGACAGATAATGAGAAAATGAAGGGGAAAGCAACCATTCAGACGGGTTATGATAATTCTCCAAAGTATCATATCCAATCACTCTTTTTGTTCTTATTGTATATCTAAATCTTGTGGCTGAACGACTAAGCAAAAATATAATGAAAATTTAATGTCCCAATCCGAACTGTTGCTAGTAACAACATTTGAAACACATTTTGCTAAACAAGTCATTGGTCAACGGGAACAGGAGGACCAAGTCTTACACTGCTTGGTGTTACTTTTATGTTTATTTTTTTGTTTCAACGATGAATACAGATTCTGCCTTTTAATTAGTATTACATTACCTATTTTTGTTTGACTTGTTGATTCTTTATCTTAATTATCCAAAGATTAAAAAAAGACAATAAAATTTATTATCAATTGGAAGAATGAATGAAGTACAGGAAGTTTTTCTTTGATGAACATGAAGTACAAAGATTCTATTTTGATAACATTCTTGTTGCATTCTCATCATTCTATTTTGATAACATTCTTGTTTTACCGCTACTGCTCGTCTGCTTCTTATCATGATTTTCTGTTGCATGGTTACTTTTTTGCTTGATCTATTTATGTTCTGGACTGTTTTTACTGACTCTTTAGCATAATTCTGAAATAGCTCATAGTCCTTCAATGTTTTTATAACTCTTTAGCATGTTTTTACTGACTGTTTTTTGCTTGATATATTTATGTTCTGGACTGTCTTTTCCTGCTATTTTGTCTTCAATGTACCAATAATATGATGATGGTGAGAATTAGTATATGGGGTCAATTATAACCACTGAAACAGTGGAGATATATAAACTTAAGGGAGTAATTTTCATATTCTGTGCAGCAGAAAACTGCTTAAACTTTCCTGTATCTTGAATATGTAACCCATATTGTAATGACATTAATTACTTTGATTCAGCAAGTGGAGTACTTTGATTCAGCTCGCGCCGCCGTCAAAGCAACCACCACAACAATTCTTAGCAGGTTTGTCTCTTCTGTTTGTGATATACATGAAATGTTGCTTTATTTTGTTATTAGGGTGAAATATAATTGTTTTAAACCTGCTTAAATGTCGGGTGTGAAATTTATTTTGTAAACCTGCTTCTAGTTGAGTACTTAGTGTTCAAACTGTGATGTTGGACTACCATCAGTTGCAACTGCTTAAAATTGTTTTATACTGTAATTGTAGCTTATTTGATCATGGCCAAATTTGAATGATTGTGAATTATGTTAGGGGAGTTGGTTACAGTTGGTTAGAAATTCTGTTATTGAGTTGAAAGTTAGTTAGTAATATGGCAGTTGGGAATTGAGTGGTGAAGATTGAGTTTTGGTTATGACAGTTAGAAAGTTGGTTATTGTTGTTAAATGAGTTTGTTACAGGTTCTGAAACTTGAAGGTTAGTAACGGTAATAAAAGTTAGTTGGAATGTGAACCGTTAGTCAAAATGTATGCAGTTTGTTTGATTGTATGCCTGATAGTACAAATAATTAATATTTGTTCTTGTTTGTAGGAATCGAGAGATGGCCGAACATACAACAGAGGAGAAATGTATGCAGTTTCTCATACAAAGTCTGACGGATCTTTTGTCAACGAAGATGCATACAACAATAATGTAAGTACAAGTTAATTATTTTGAAATATTTGTTAGGCTTTACGAGTTTGCAATGTGAGAGATGTGAGATGAAGTGTTATGGAACTGTTAGTTGTGTAGGAAATAATTGATTAGAAATGTTAGAAGTTAATTGGGAAGGTTAAATCTGTCAAGAAAGAATACTATAATTGATTAGAAATGCTAGTTTGCAATGTTAGAAGTGTTATTGGCCTTGTCCATGACAACTGCAGCACACTATTATGCTGGCAGCTTCAACAGTGTGCCTCAATTTGTGATTTTTTCTCTTTGCATGTCTGAACTGGTATGTGGCTGAACTGATATGGTTTTTGTGAAACTGTCAGTATGCTAGTTTGCAATGTGAGAGATGTGAGATGAAGTGTTATGGAACTGTTAGTTGTGTAGGAAATAATTGATTAGAAATGTTAGAAGTTAATTGGGAAGGTTAAATCTGTCAAGAAAGAATCTCCTTTAATTATAGTTTTATTATAAAAATAAGTTCCAAATAACATTGAAAGATACTAAGAGTACATACATATACACCTAAACCAAAATCAAACCTTACTACCCATGATACCTCACCTTGATTATTCACTATTAACTATCTTTTTCTTTTCATATGAATTTTTTACTACAGAAACACCATCTTGTCAAGACTGTGTCAGGTTTTTAATGCCTGCAATAGTTGGTGTATTGGTGTAGAGTACTAGTATCTTTTTGAAACCCTTCATCACAACACCATTAACACAAAATTTTCTAGTTCTCCCTGTCTTGTTGAAGTACAAATGTGTCCATTTTGGTGATTAAGATTTCTGTTTTGTATATATTCGTTTACAAAACTTCTGAAAATGTTTAGAGTATTGTCGGAGTGTAACCAATGGTAGTGGATAAAGATGATGGTGAAATAATATGGCTACAAAGACACTCCAATTATTTAGACCTTTGAGTGAACATGAAGTTTCAAGTCCAGCTCATTTTTCTCAAATGTGATTAATTGATTGATTCTGTTTCTTCAATGTGCATGTCATATTTGACCAATTATAAGATGATCAAAAATTTATATATGGACAAAAGAAAGAAAAGCAGTAGTTAAGTGTTTTTATTGATGACGACCCGGAATAATTGTGTTGAATATCTCACATTGACTTGTGATGTTGTAAAAATATATATTGTTTATGGGGGAAGGGTAAAAATAATACCATGGGCTAGTTTTGGAGTTGACTAGTTGAGTTATACCTAAACTAAAATTCTAAGACATCAAACTACATATGAAGGATCTATATATAATATATGGCAATCTTGTTCCAGGTGATTACCATACGTAAACATGATGCACAAAAAAGATACATGTGTGCTAAGAAAGTAAAAAGTAGACAGATTATAAATGGCAGACATTGCATAAAACTGGTTTTCGAATTATATCAACAGTTCATTCATTTCAACATTTTCTTTTGTAGTCTGTGTAATAAGTTAAATGAATTACCCAAATTAGGCTTGTAAGGAGCACCTAAATTAGACTTGCATTTGCATAACACTTTTGTTGATATCCTAATAGGGATGAAAATAGATTATGATTTATACGAAAACTCTACACTATCTTTTGATCAGAAGTATTATTTTTTATAAATTGTGATCTTTATAATAATATACTAATGAAGAATGATCAATGAATATTTTATTTAAGTATTTTACATGCACGACCAATTGTAGTATATGGGTGATTATTGGTTATATGTCAATTTGCTCTTTTTCATGTGCAGGAAAAATTACAAGCTGCAATTAAGGATTCCGTGTCTGAAAATGAGGCATTTCATAAAGTATTTGGAAAAGAGCAGCATGGATATGTTCGTAGCATGGGACTTGGAGTTAGGCCATCTCAGATTAATAGATCTACGACATCGGCATCTTATGCAGAAAATGAGAAAATGAAGGAAATGCAAGAAGAAATTAATGCTTTGAAAGAAAAGAATTCATAAATTGATGAATTGATGGAGGCAATCGCGTTGTTAACGCAAAGGGACAATGCTAGGACAAAGGAAATTGAACTCTTAATGCAAATGCAAAATTCTAGTGGAAGACAGGTATATTATTTTGATGCATTTAAAGTTTAAAGTTTATGAGTATTATTTTAAAGAGTATTATTTTAATACATTTTTTTCAGGGATTGGAATCAACCGTTGAAGATAGACGTTCATCTGAGTCTAGCTACCGTATTGCAGATAATGGAGCAACAAGACGTACAAATTAGACTTTGCGATGAATTAATTAGATTATGAACTTATGTATTTTTGGCATAATGATACTTATTATTATAAGATTAGGATTTGATATGTTTTCGGTTTTTCGTACTATATGACATGATTATGGAACTCGCATTTTACATGATAATGAAACTCACATTTTTTTTGATATTATGATACTTATTTGATATTAAATGTTTTTGATTGGAATTAATTTTATTACGTTAAAATTTAATAGAAAATAAAAAAAATTAATATTATAATAGAAATAATTTAAAGAAAAAAGTAATATTAAAAAAATAATACTATATTTAAAAATATTTTAGTTGAAATAATTTAAATTAAAAAAATTATAAAAAAATAATACAATATATAAAAATTAATAATGGTTTAAACCGTTGTTAAGTGTAAAAATTAAATAATTAGTAGCGCTTTAAACCGTTACTAAATAAATTATTTCTAAAATTTATAAATCAAATTACGACGGTTTCAACCGTCAGGCTATCACATTCACGACGGTTTTAAACCGTCGCAAAGAACAATAAAAATAAAAATCCTAGGCATATTCACGACGGTTTGTAACCGTTGCCATTTGTATTTTACGTCAGTATCAAACCGTCGTGAAACAGTTTGTATGACGGTTTTTGCAACCGTCGCGAAACAGGTTGGGGACACACATTTCCGCGACGGTACTGCAACCGTCGTAGACCGTAAACTGTGGCGGTTTTTACCGTCGTAATCTGCCAAAATAACCCTCGCAATATGTCAATTTTCTTGTAGTGAATGACTATTTTATCATTCTAAACAAAATCATTTTTTCAAAAAATGTCAAATATTTTTCTATATTTTTTTAAAAATTCATTTTCGGTAGCCTTCCCCTCCCCTCCCCTCCAAACTCCCAAACATAGCCTAAGTATATAACTTAAATTAAATTAACTTAAATAATAAAATGAAAATCAGTTGCCACGTGATTTCATGCCACAACATCTCAGTTGTCACAGGAAAATAATGCCGCAACTTCTCATTTGTCAAATATAAATCACGTCACAAAGTTGCCATTAAATATAAAAAATACGAACAATGTAAATTGAATAACTTACTAAAGCTTTTCGTGTATGCTCGTCAACAAAGTCACCTGATTTTTTGTCCGAGTCTCTTTAACCAGCTCGACCATTAGTGGTTGTCTCACCAACCTCTTAGCCTAAATAATAAAATTAACTTTAATTAAAAACATATAATTAATCAAAACATAACTTCAAAAAGTGGTAATAATTATCATGCGTCGAGAATGTTCGTAAGTACTTATACTTCCAACGGAATTAAGGTGACCCCTTGTTCAGATGCCCTCATTTTTTTACATTTTCAGATTTAGCCTTAAATTCTTCTGAATCCCAATAGATAAGAAGTTCCTCAAAAACTTCGTTGTCTATCCATTCGGGACGGCTATCATCAAGTTCCCAATGCTTTCTAGCACGTCGTAGCATGTCAGAAAGTCTCTTTGATGTTCTGCTATAATAATTTGTTTAACAAGCTTCTCGCTCATTTCATCCCACGCACACTTTTGCTGATGACATTAAAATAAATAGTTAGAAAATTATAATAAATAAGATTTAAAAAATAACAATGACTCAAAAAAAATTAATTATACCTTAAACAATGTAAACCAAGCACCTTTATTTGAAACTTCTTCAAAACTCTTACAAGCTTCTTTATACATTTGCTGAATCACATAATTTATACACTTGGCAGCAGTCTGACTCGGTCTAAAACTAAACAACAATAATTGGAATTAGCATGCGTTAAATATAAATTAATATTAAAAAAAGAAATGCATACTTAATTAAAAATTTATAAATAAGATACTTACGAACTTCCAGCGGGCCAAATATATTATCTTCGGTCAATGATATGAATCTCCCTCAGATCATCCCCCCTGAAGATCGTTGCCATCCAACTGAATATCGTCCTCATCCAATCTCCACATTCAACTCCACATGTTCATCCTCATGTGCAGGTATATGTGTGGTAGGTGGGGTGTAGGATTCCCCAGTCTACTGAAAGGATGAGGGTAAAACAAAGTGATCTCAAAGAGAAATTCAAAGCTTTGAAGCTGTCCAATGGAAGCTCTGAAGTAAAGTTCTGAATTATCTAAAGTTTAAAGATCAACGTGAAAGTCTCAACTAAAATGGAAAAATACTCAGGGAAGTCTTTTATTTATAAAATCTTCTAGTATTAATTTCAGGGGGGATTGTTAATCTCAAGGGGAGACATATTCACGCACTCTGATTAATATGCTTTATGCTATATCTGTGTATTGTCTTTTTCATCTGATATTCTGGATACAAATTAATATCAATTTTGTATGTTTTTGTCATCATCAAAAAGGGGAAGATTGTTAGAACAAGAAATGTTCTCATCAATATTCTTAGTTTTGATGATAACATTATATATGAATTTTGTATAAGAGAATATGGTACTCTAATTATTCACGTTTTCCATTTCAGGAAAAGTATAAAAAAGTATGCACAAAATCAGCACTCAGAGGCTCTGACCCAAAAGATTTGGATGGCTTCATCAGAACATGGTCTGGCAAGACATCAGAAGATGGTACTGCAGAATTAGAACATGAACTGAAAAGCATCAGAAGATGGTAGTCAGAAGGAAAGCTCTAAAGTTCTGATGGTATCACGCTCCAAAGCACTTCTAAAGTCTGGAGACAGAAGTTGCATCTGCACCAAAGCTGAAGACTCTGATATTCAAATGTCTATTCCACATATTCTGAGTCCAGAAGCAAGTACAAGATGAAAAGGCTATAACGTCAAATCTCTGACTGACAAAAGGAACGTTAGAAGCTACAAAAGGCAAATTCAGTAAAAGCAGTGGAAGCATGACTCGAGGTAGTTGGCAAAAGAGTGAAACATTAAATGCAGCAGTGTACTATTCACATAAAGCATTAAATGCTCCCAACGGTCACTTTTCCTCAACGCCTATATATAGAAGTTCTGATTCAGAAGCAGTAACAACACTTGAACGTAAAAGAACCAAAACGCAGTCAAACTGAAATCTCACCAAAGCAAAGGAGAACTTCATCTTCAACCACACAACTTTGTAATATTTTAGTGAGTGTTAGATCTTAAACTTAAGAGAAAAATCACTTTGTGATTATAGCTTATTAAGAAGCATTTGAATCTCTTGTAATATTTATTTTACATTGATTGTAAAAGGATTTCCTAGAGTGATCAAGTTGTGATATGTATACTCTAGAAGACTTAGAGGGTATCTAAGTAGAGAACCATTGTAATCAGTTTGATTAGTGGATTAAATCCTCAGTTAAGGTAAATCACCTTATCAGGGATGAACTGGAGTAGTTTAGTTAACAACGAACCAGGATAAAAATAATTGTGTTATTTATTTTTATCTACCATTTTTGAGAAAGAACCCTTATTCAATCCCCCCCTTTCTAAGTGTTTTTCACTCCTTCAAAAATATTTAAGTGAATCCTAAACTTTAAGGTAACCCCTCTTTTTATAAACATCCCCAGCAGAGTCGCCAGTTCTGTAATACGGTGGGAGAACTGACTTTTAAAATGTTGCGGATAGCAAGAGTCGCCACCGACTTTTATTTTATCCAATTTAGAAAGGCTAAAAGAACAGAAAAAGACCTTTTTAAAGATTTTGAGTTCGGGGGGTAAGTTATACAAAGGGAAGGTGTAAGCACCATTTGTATCCATGGTTATCCATGGGCTCTTAATTGCTTAGCTCACTTTTTGTTTTCAAAATGTTTGAAGTGTTGTGTGTGAATAGGAAAAGAATTTGAATAAGGACTTTAGCTTGTAAATAGGCGTAGCCTTTTGGAAATTGTTTTGAATAGAGGTGTGAAAAATATTTTGAAGTATTTGTATTGAGCAAGCATTTAAGAGCACCTGCCCTGATTTTAATGTCTTTCTTGTTCTTTAAGTCTTTTGTTTGAAAGGGCTATCCATACCATAAAGAGGGTAGGTAGTCCTTTCATTGGATTTGAAACGGGTCATCGAGGCTTATCGTTCGCCATAAAACTGTCCCTACCATAAAGAGGGCAGGTAGTCTCGGGGAAGGATATAATAGTCATTTAGGCAACCAGTGAGGATACCTTAGCATTCGAAGGGACGATCATCATTTGTATTGAGGCAACATCGAGGGACGAGATCATATTTATCGTAGGCAACATCGAAGGGACTTATGATCTTTTATGATGATAATGAACTTAGGGCAACATTTGCTAAGGTATCCCTGTATCCGAGGGACTTGACTATTTTTTAATCGAAAGGCAGCAATAAGAGGGGTTACCCTAAAGGTGTGTGTGTGCATCAATCACGTGAGTTGGATTCAGATATTTATCTTATAATTAGTGATCTAGATTCAATTAATAGTCTTGCCACTCCCTATTGTTACTGACCACGCAATTAAAGTATCAGCAGAAAATAAAAACCACAGCTATAGTTATAAGGTGCAGAAAGAAAATGCAGAAAAGTAAATCCTAATTACTATTACATTTTAAAATGAATGAGCACCTATACATCTTCTAGAATTTTAAATGACAGAAAATTAAATAATTGAATAAAACGCAAAGAATTAAATAAAGGCAAATTAAACAAAAGCAAAAAATTTTAAATGACAGAAAATTAAATAATTGAATAAAACGCAAAAAAATTAAATAAAGGAAAATTAAACAAAATCAAAAAATAAAGGGAAAAATTAAACAGAGGGCATTCGACAATCAAGGGAATATGAGATGAGAAGAGAAATTCGCGGTAATGAAGAAATTCAATGTTTAAAGACAAAAGAGGTTAACCTAAACCTTAAAGGTTAACTGCTAAAACCTAATGGGTAAGATAAACCTACAAGATTACAACTTGAGCCTACAGTTAATGGGCAACACCTACCTAATGTGTGATTTTAGGGTTATTTATGGTTTTTGAAGTTTGAGGGTAATTACTAAGCCTAATTGCATTAAATTATCTAAACTAAACAGTTAATTATTCAAATAAAACTAATTAACCTAATTATTTAACTAATGGGATTATTACTAAAATTAAACCTAAATTATTAATTAATTATCCTAATTAATTAACTAAGCCTAATTTCTAATTAATTTAACCTAAAAACCTAATTATTAAATTAATTAATTAAATGGAACTTAAACCTAATTTAACTAACCTAAAATGAAAATAATCCTAATCTCTAAATTAATTGGTTGGTTAATTTTAAATAAGAACTAATTAAAAGGTTAATTGTTAAGTAAATAAAAAAAGAGTTTTAAAAAAAGGAAAACAAAAATTGAAAGAAAGGAAAGAAAAACATTAACTGGCTGGGGCGCTGGATTCAATGGGGTGGTCTTCTGAGTGTCCATGGTGAGGGCGCTGTTGTGACCCTTAGATTAGGATCAAAGAGAAATCCAACCGCTGACGAGTGAAGGCGCACCATAGAGGCTCGTAGAATACACGCACAAGATCTGTAAACAAAGAAATACAAAGAAAAAAACATAAAACGTCTGGGTTCGAACCCAGGTGTTTGATGATGAGGGTTATTGTTCTCTACCAGTTGTGCTGCGTAAGACTAGTCATTAATGGAATGTTTAGAAAAGTATAAATATAAAACACGAATATGATTGGAAAAAGTCAGAGAGATTAGAACCGGGCCCACGCTTGAACCAATGAGGAATGGAGAGAGAGCGTGGCCAGTTTGACTAGCCAATGGGAACGGAGCAATGTGCGGTCAAACATTCAACTCTCCTATTCATCTTCTTCATTAAACCTGCAAATAATTAGCCACGAAATAGCTGCAGGATTGCTACGATTTCTCCATGAATGCCTCGTAGCTAAACCTGCACCTTTCAAAAAACTACCAAAAACATATCAAACGAAAATGCAAAGGATCCAGATCTACTTAAAATTGTCTCCTGAGTATGAATATGTCCTTAGTTTTTTACGAAAACGCCTGTAAGGTTGAGTTCGAATGCGAAGCTCTTTAGAACCCTAGCCATGGTGATTCTCCGTTCCTATGTTAAAGCTTCCAAAAAAAGTTCTAAACGGTTCCAAACATGATTATGAACACAAATATGCACATTGAATCCATTTAAACAACACGAAAATAAAGATTGAATTTGAAAAATATGTACAAACCGGAGTTGTTCAAAGGGGACGATCCGGACGTGCTTTAGCTTGAAGGATGGATGGGATGAATTCTTGGGAACCTCAGGAGAATGATGGACTGATTAGAACTTGCTGAAACTTGCAGGAGAGAGCTATGGATCGTGTAACGCTCGTATACTTTTAATTTTAATTTAATTTGGATATTGGATTAATAATTAGAATTATTATGGATTTTATAAAAATAACGGAGAAAAAGATGGTTTATGGTATTTGGGCCATGTGTGAGATTAGTAAGAAGAGGGGGTGTGGTGTAGTAAAGCCTTTACTAATTTTAATATTATTTTTGATAAAATAATTAGAATTGGGAAAGAAAGGACAGAACGTGAAAAGAGAGACTGAAGGTTGGAACACGAAGAATGTGAAAGAGAACTAAAGAAGGAGAGACCAATCAAGAACTCTTGGCTAAGGTAAGGGGGGACTCTCCATCTAATCTCTATTATCGTGTTGTGAATGATGATGTTGATTAGGAATATTGTTTATATCAATAGGTTATGTATTCTGATTTTGCTGTTGTGTTCATCATTGGATTGAAATCTATGAATGTGAATCCCTAATAAATTGAGTAGAATTAGGTTGTGATGAGTAAAATCGAATCTAGGGTCATATACTATTGATGTTGGATGAATCCTATGCTGTTTAGAGTGTGGAATTTCTGGTTTTAGATCCAAATCGCAGGCTGTAACAGATGGATTCGCGACGAAGACGAATGGGTAAGTTGCAGGTTTTGGGAACTTCTGCCCATTCACGTATGGTACGCGTATGATACGCGTATGGGGGGGGGTGGTGCGCGTATGGTACGCTCCCCATTGTGCACCAGATTGCACCTTCTGCTGGTACGCGTATGATACACGTATGATGAGGTGTTGGTACGCGTATGACCTTGTGATACGCGTATGTGTGTGTTTTGTGTGGAAAATTGATTCTGTTCATACGCGTATGATACGCGTATGGTGTGTGTTTTGTGGATTTTTGGCGCTGTTGGTACGCGTATGGCCAGCGTGAAATGCATATTTTTGCTGTTTGTGAATTTTAAAAGTTTGATGATGTGTAACTTATAAACTGATGATCTGTTTTGAATTATGTTGGACTATGAGGAGCTGAATGAGATAATCTGTATGATTAATTGATATATGATTTAATTGAATGGTGTTAATGTATATAGAAACATGCTTGATAATGATGAATGATGATGATGATGAAATGAGTATAAGGTGATGCTACTCATAGAATGATGATGATGAGAGTATGTTGTATATATGTTTGCATGCATTCATAACCATTGTTGAGGGCTGAATCCTAATGATGTGGGGATTCAGTGAAGGGTATAATTCCCATTGTGTGGAATTGTACTGGCACGTCCGTATCTTAAAGAGGTTAGATTGGTCGGTGGGTTTTCCCATTGATGATGTTGGTACCACATGCATAGTGTCAATTCCATACATATGCATAACTTTTATAACATGAATGATGTATTCTGTGTTACGACTTGATAATTGATGAAGATGTGTATGATGGAATGTCTGAATATGAAACGATTGGGTGAATGATATAACTATGATATATTGTTGTTTATGATGCTATAACATTGGTTAATTGTGATTAGACTCACCCTTACTTGTTGTCATTTTCAGATTGAGGATAGCGGCTTGACTTGGTGAGGATTAGATCATAAGTCGATTTAGTAGTTAGCGTCAGGTGTCATGCTCTGATAGATGTAACACTAGGAACGCGATGTTTTGAGTTCTAGATGATAACTGTAACACCCCAAATTCTACCCGAAAATTATAATGCGGAAAATATCAGAGTATTTAAAATTTTCAAACAACACATTGGAGTATCACATATCAACTTAAAACTTCAACTTGTATTTCATTCAACAATGATACATAGCATTCGAATTAACAGTCAACTATCAGCTTATCTCAACTCAAACAACTTTAAAGTATAATAAGTACTTCATATTATTCAACTTTGAATCAACGGTTATAATAACAACAACAAAAATATCAACAACATAGAAATAAAGATATAAGAAACCCCCCGAGTGCTACGTATCAGAGCGACTCACCAACTGGACTCGATGAAGCAACAAACTTTCATAGCTATACTTGAGTACCTGCCCATTTCCCATGGTAGGGGAAACATCAGCAGCAAGGGTGAGATATCAAACTATATAAATAGGATCATGATAAATCATATATTAGGTAAAGAATATAAATGAATCACTGCCTCACACAACATCAACATAAACAGCACAAAGAACATCATCAATGAATAGTCATGATATCAACATATAAACATATCCAACAAGTCATCATATAAACATCATCAACAAGTCAACTCAAAGGCATCTTCAACAACTCAACATATAAGCATCTTCAACAAGTCAACTCACAGGCATCTTCAACAACTCAACATGTAAGCATCACAATGCATAAACGACAACTTTAACCGACAACAACTGACAATGACTCAAATGCGACTCAATTGTGCATATGCATGTGGTACCAATCGGAGCTTCAGCCCCCGTCACCAATTGCCATTTGGGCCATCGTCACTTTGCCATTTTCAGGCCGTCATGTTTGCCATAATTTTCAGGCCGTCATGTTTGCCATAGTTTTCAGGCCGTCACAGAGTATGCATATGAAATGTGACTCGACAAACAAGACAACACAACATACTCATCACAATTACATATCGTCACGAGGCATAAGCCTATATCACAATCAATTACCATTTATTCGGGTAATTCACGTCACCATAATATTTCATTTTCATTCAGTCACAAAATCATCATCACAAATATATACACCATCAGGTATTACAAATCATCGCAAACATCGTCATGTTTCGACACATCATCGCTATTATCATCATATACAACAAACATAACAATGCACAATAATAATCATATAATCACAACATTATTCGCATAGCAATATATTATTCTCAACATAAATATTCAACCAAAACACAATTACGGTCAAATTCTCAAGATACTGTAATTTACCGATAAACCGAATAATTTATCCAAGTCTAAGTTTATTTCAATTAAATAATCTTATTGAAATTAATTCAACTATTAATTAAATCCACCAATTAATAATCTTGTAATATTAAGTTTTAATTCAATATTTTATTTGCAATCCAATTTTCGGTTTACTATTTCATTTTCTATTCCAAAACCAACATTTAATATAAAGGATACTCAAATCTACACCATTTTCGGTCGGTTCGTAATATAACACAGTTTCAATAAAATATCACTACCATATTAATCTACTAATTAAACTTAGCTACCACGTAAATTTTCATCAAATTCCGGACAATTAATTATACCGCTTAATTCAGCTATTTCGGTCAAACGAGACTATTTTAAATTACATTAGTTCTATGACAGAATACATGGTATATGCATATATGGTTCTTATTTGAAAACAAGGAAAAAGGAAATGCAGTTCTCAATATATATATTGGAATGAGTAGGTAACTGTTATATATTTCATTCACACACTTTCATTGATATATATTTCCAAGAAATATTAAAAATATGCGCTACATACTACATACAGTAACTAAACACATGCCATATAAATTATTAGGTATCACATAGCTCCTGTGAATAATATATATAGCAATATATCTACATAAGAAAAGAAAAAGTGCCGCTACAGTGATGTTCCAAATTCAATTTTTTATTTTCTACGCACAGCAACAACAGCAACACAACAATTTAGACAAAAACAACAATTAATACAGCACAGTGGAAAATCTACACCCTAAACCCACATAAAATCCATCATATTCCCATTTAGGTAGAAAGAATCCCCCTTACCTTGGATTGAATGCAGCTTTAAGGAATTTCAATGGAAAAATTGAAGAAAAATCACACTTTGAAGCAACACTTTGGGTCTCCTTCTTCTCCTCTTCACAACCCTAACCCCTCTTTCCTTTTTCTCTTTTTTTTCTTTCCTCGGTTTCCTCCTTTTCTTTCTATGCTACTACTTAAAATTATAAAAGTGGTACCACCACCACTTAGCCACTAGTCTTAATGGGCCTAATAAAAATACACACCCTTAATACTTAAAGACACCATGATATAAGCCCAATTTAATTTCTATACTTAATGTAAAAATATTACTTCTACTTAAATACCATTAAAATAAAATCCGATTATTTTAATATACCGACTTAATAAAATAATTCCGACTTCGACAATAAAATTCCAACAATTGAATAATATTATCCTTAATATTATTCTTCCGACTATCCGACTTAATAAAATCCAAATATGCTTCATAAAATAATACCGACCATCCAAATTCGACTAAATCCAATATTTAAATCCTTTAATAATTTAATTAACCAATTAATTAAATACGGGGCGTTACAACTCTCCCCCACTTAGAATATTTTTCGTCCTCGAAAATTCGCCCAACACAACCATCCCTAACATTGCGTCCTAATCCGACTTTCTTATTCTCAAGTTGCACTTGACAACAATCTGACTATTACCTTTCCGATATATTTGTATCTCAACACGATTTGAATCCAAAACTCATACGTCAATCTCACAATTTATCCTTGCAACATAATCGTTTCTAACTTGCTAACCATTTCAGCAATACCTTGGAACAACATCTTACGACATAACAACAACCTTCACTCAATTATACTTGACGATACAATATTGCTTCATCATCGCAACAACATACTCAACACCGATACACATATACAATTCTTATTTTCCATACTCAGGTGTCATTCACTAATGAAGCACCAATGACAACATTACTGCAACAGCGGCAAAGTTATAATTAATACCAACCTGCTGACATAACTCGACTAATAACCACACAACTCATCATCGACCAACAATTTACAAGAACATCCTAATTCAATCAGCACCATTCACAAGAAGACTCAACACTCTGGCACATCACGCTTCAGCTGCGCGACTCTGATCATCCATCTTAATTCACCGTCCTTTATTAGAGTTTCTATCGACTTATACGATTCACAAGCTTCAACTAAGTTTCAGTCTCTCTTTAGCATCCATCACTTCACGCACCATTAAGATAGCAAGATAAATCTATAACGTCCAATACAACCTCGTCTACTATCGACAATAGATTAAGGGTGATCAAGTCCTCAATTTGTCAATAGACAGCCGACAATCATAATGGAGTATAACCATCATTACCAACTATAACAGTGTTCCTTTAAAAATTGAACTTAAGTCATTAAAATACCATACTTCAACAACTTGCAAAACTATCCGAACCTGCTAACACTGACGTCTTGCAGCTACTCACTAAAACACCTCTAACGATACATTAGAACAAAATTTCTTCACACCAATATCAACACTTCTTATCATTGAAATCATACTCATCTCTTCGCATTTTTTTACTCTTACTCGCAATCCATAACGTTTTAACAACTTTTATAGCTCCTACCACAGTTTCAATCACTTATCAATAATCCTACAGCAAGGCCTACAACAATACTCTTAATTGTTGTTCCTTCGTCAACAGCTTACACATGACTACTTACACAATAACATGCTCGACTTTACTTTGTTTCAGAAAATTGCAGCAATAACCGTTTATATTCAACATGCGTCACTTCTATTATATCCATAACACTTCTATAAGGTAGAATATAGTCTCACCTATTCGTAGGCTCAAATGGTACGTCAATCCGACACTCGAAGCTCAAGATACAATTCTGCGACGTTATCCAAAATACAAACATCAACGTCATGTTGCGATAATCCTTACGATATCTCTCAAACCCTTCAAATGACACACTTGATCTTAAAATTTCTCCTCAACAAACCTTCGAATTGCTTCTTCAATTAACTCATCTCTGACGCTGACGTCCCGCGCGATACCAACGCATAAGTCCGTTTTCCAAGGACAAGCGTAACCGCTAACTTCACCTCTTTCTAACACCATCTTGTCACAAATAAATATACTTACAATTGTGACATCCATTCTTTTATTAAAATTCACCTAATTATCTTTCTGACGCTTCAAATCGGATATCCGACAATCACTTATGCGAGTCCAACCTAAAGTCCACCACAACTTTATCACTCTATCACTTTTCCAACACCTGTACCTTTCACAAGGCTAATCGCACTGACAACTTCACAGTTCATCCACAATGCTGAACACAACAACTTTCTAAATTTCATCTTCCAGGATTTATTCTTGGTACTTAACGGTTACCTCCCGAAACATCATGAGTTTGCACCATACTTTCAGATCAACAACTGCTACACTGTTCCTCATCCTTTGAAGAGTAAACATCAACAATTCTTGATCATTCTCCTTCTACAGATGCTCCAAGCTTGTTAAACAACCAAAACCTTGAATATGTGTCAACAAGCTCCAACAATACTTGCACTGTCTCCTTAAGCAGTACATTGCACAAACAACTTACAACTGAAACATATCCGAGGAGCATAACTTCTCCCCCACTTCGCTCAAACTACTTCCTGCAACAAAACAAATAAGTACCAACAGTGTTTCATACACATGTCGTATACTAAGGAATAAAACACTAACAGCATTCAACTGTCACACAACTTAACTGACTCGACAACTTGGCCGGACGGACCGACCTGCTCTGATACCACTTATGTAACACCCCAAATTCTACCCGAAAATTATAATGCGGAAAATATCAGAGTATTTAAAATTTTCAAACAACACATTGGAGTATCACATATCAACTTAAAACTTCAACTTGTATTTCATTCAACAATGATACATAGCATTCGAATTAACAGTCAACTATCAGCTTATCTCAACTCAAACAACTTTAAAGTATAATAAGTACTTCATATTATTCAACTTTGAATCAACGGTTATAATAACAACAACAAAAATATCAACAACATAGAAATAAAGATATAAGAAACCCCCCGAGTGCTACGTATCAGAGCGACTCACCAACTGGACTCGATGAAGCAACAAACTTTCATAGCTATACTTGAGTACCTGCCCATTTCCCATGGTAGGGGAAACATCAGCAGCAAGGGTGAGATATCAAACTATATAAATAGGATCATGATAAATCATATATTAGGTAAAGAATATAAATGAATCACTGCCTCACACAACATCAACATAAACAGCACAAAGAACATCATCAATGAATAGTCATGATATCAACATATAAACATATCCAACAAGTCATCATATAAACATCATCAACAAGTCAACTCAAAGGCATCTTCAACAACTCAACATATAAGCATCTTCAACAAGTCAACTCACAGGCATCTTCAACAACTCAACATGTAAGCATCACAATGCATAAACGACAACTTTAACCGACAACAACTGACAATGACTCAAATGCGACTCAATTGTGCATATGCATGTGGTACCAATCGGAGCTTCAGCCCCCGTCACCAATTGCCATTTGGGCCATCGTCACTTTGCCATTTTCAGGCCGTCATGTTTGCCATAATTTTCAGGCCGTCATGTTTGCCATAGTTTTCAGGCCGTCACAGAGTATGCATATGAAATGTGACTCGACAAACAAGACAACACAACATACTCATCACAATTACATATCGTCACGAGGCATAAGCCTATATCACAATCAATTACCATTTATTCGGGTAATTCACGTCACCATAATATTTCATTTTCATTCAGTCACAAAATCATCATCACAAATATATACACCATCAGGTATTACAAATCATCGCAAACATCGTCATGTTTCGACACATCATCGCTATTATCATCATATACAACAAACATAACAATGCACAATAATAATCATATAATCACAACATTATTCGCATAGCAATATATTATTCTCAACATAAATATTCAACCAAAACACAATTACGGTCAAATTCTCAAGATACTGTAATTTACCGATAAACCGAATAATTTATCCAAGTCTAAGTTTATTTCAATTAAATAATCTTATTGAAATTAATTCAACTATTAATTAAATCCACCAATTAATAATCTTGTAATATTAAGTTTTAATTCAATATTTTATTTGCAATCCAATTTTCGGTTTACTATTTCATTTTCTATTCCAAAACCAACATTTAATATAAAGGATACTCAAATCTACACCATTTTCGGTCGGTTCGTAATATAACACAGTTTCAATAAAATATCACTACCATATTAATCTACTAATTAAACTTAGCTACCACGTAAATTTTCATCAAATTCCGGACAATTAATTATACCGCTTAATTCAGCTATTTCGGTCAAACGAGACTATTTTAAATTACATTAGTTCTATGACAGAATACATGGTATATGCATATATGGTTCTTATTTGAAAACAAGGAAAAAGGAAATGCAGTTCTCAATATATATATTGGAATGAGTAGGTAACTGTTATATATTTCATTCACACACTTTCATTGATATATATTTCCAAGAAATATTAAAAATATGCGCTACATACTACATACAGTAACTAAACACATGCCATATAAATTATTAGGTATCACATAGCTCCTGTGAATAATATATATAGCAATATATCTACATAAGAAAAGAAAAAGTGCCGCTACAGTGATGTTCCAAATTCAATTTTTTATTTTCTACGCACAGCAACAACAGCAACACAACAATTTAGACAAAAACAACAATTAATACAGCACAGTGGAAAATCTACACCCTAAACCCACATAAAATCCATCATATTCCCATTTAGGTAGAAAGAATCCCCCTTACCTTGGATTGAATGCAGCTTTAAGGAATTTCAATGGAAAAATTGAAGAAAAATCACACTTTGAAGCAACACTTTGGGTCTCCTTCTTCTCCTCTTCACAACCCTAACCCCTCTTTCCTTTTTCTCTTTTTTTTCTTTCCTCGGTTTCCTCCTTTTCTTTCTATGCTACTACTTAAAATTATAAAAGTGGTACCACCACCACTTAGCCACTAGTCTTAATGGGCCTAATAAAAATACACACCCTTAATACTTAAAGACACCATGATATAAGCCCAATTTAATTTCTATACTTAATGTAAAAATATTACTTCTACTTAAATACCATTAAAATAAAATCCGATTATTTTAATATACCGACTTAATAAAATAATTCCGACTTCGACAATAAAATTCCAACAATTGAATAATATTATCCTTAATATTATTCTTCCGACTATCCGACTTAATAAAATCCAAATATGCTTCATAAAATAATACCGACCATCCAAATTCGACTAAATCCAATATTTAAATCCTTTAATAATTTAATTAACCAATTAATTAAATACGGGGCGTTACAATAACTCTATTTGTTTAATTTATTTTGAAGTCTGATACATTAATGATGTGATGTTGATTTGACGATTTAATTCCGCTGTGTAAACATGATCTTTTAAATTATGAGTTATAATCAGATGTTCTTGGTGAATGCATGACATATGACGAATGAGGTTTTCTTTATTATGAATTGTGACACCCTTATTGCATGTTACTCTGATTTATTTATAAATTGCCGCAGGGAAATAGAGGGGTGTTACAGATCGTTCCCTAGTTCTTTGAATTTTTTGCAACTTAGAATCCTTGTCTTTGGCTGCCCCACTCGTGTCCCATATTCTGAATCATGTTAAGCATATATATGACTTGAGATTAGGGCAAAAGATGGGCTTGGATACTATGTTATTAGAAAGTTTGATTTTTAATTGGAAATTGTATAAAACTTTCTAATTTTGGTCCAAATCTCTTCATGTCTTGCATCCACGAATTTGGACTTGGTTATGGTGTTATTTGGGCTTCCAAATGCTTAATAATAAAACCCCATGATTTAATTCGAATATTTTCATATTTTACTTAATTAATTTTGGCTTTTAAATGAATAAAAATCCAAAATAAATTAAATAAAGATTATAAAAATAGATGGATGAGTTTATAAGTCTTTATTCATGTTATGGAAGTGTTTCAAGTCCAAGACTTAGGCTCATTAATCCAAAATCCAAGTTTTGATCAATTAGGGTTTCCTGCATTTTCTCAATTTTTCCCAACTTCTATCAATCATAACTCCTTCAATATTTGTCACATAAATATTTTCTAGGACCTTTTGGAAAGCCTAAGATGTCCTTTACAAGCCACTTTGGAACACTTTTTGTATTTGAGGATTTTATCTTGAAGATATGGCTCCTGACAAAAAATAGCTTTTTGTGAACTTTCAAAAGGACCTGTAATGTTTTGGCTTATATCTCTCAAATGAAGCATTTTTGGCTTTGGCTTTAGAGAGACAAAGTTGTAGAGCAATCAATTTCCTTCAAAAAGGGCTTTGGTTGAGAAATTTTTGATGTTCCATGTGAAAGTTATGGCTGGTTAAAGTTCAGTTGACTTTTAGGTCAAAAACCCTAATTTAGAAACTTTGAGTTTTGTTGATTTCTGGACTTTCCTTGATGAATGATGATCAACCCTTTATCAAATGATGAATGTTACTTCAAAATATTGATCTTAAGCAAAAATCAAGAGTTTTGACTGTATTTTGACCGTAGTTGACTTTTAGGTCAAACTAGTCAACTGTTGACTATCTGAGCAATTGACTGAGCAATCTTGGGAACTGAAGCTTGAATTTTGTCATAGAGATATTTTGAATCCTAAGGAGTCATATGAAGTCCATTGGAGACCTTGACTTATCCTTTTTCACCAAGAAATTCAAAACCCTAGTTTTAGGAGCCTTTGATTAGGAGAGTGTGTACTCAGTTGAGTCTGGAGCTTTTGATACTTGGATGAGTCTTGCATGAAAATATGGTGGGCAAATTTTGGGGTATGACAGTTACTTCTGGTTATACGTTTTCACTTCCTTTCTCCTCATACTTATATAAAACCGCTCCTTTGTAAAAAAATCCAATCAAGTCTTAAACCTAATTTGTGTCAAATCTCTACTCTAAATCGAACCTTCATCTTTTCTTCATGGCTTCCCAAACAACCCTCACTGTTCTCAAAGATCAATTTCTCTGGTTAGCCAAAAACACTGACCACTACATCAACTGTTTCTATCAACAAGGTTGGAGATCGTATATTGGTATTCTCCGTGGTTCTATTTTCATCAATTTGATAAAAGAATTCTGGAAAAATGCTTCTATAAGTGATAATAATCTGAGCATCACTTCTTCCATCTATGGAATTCAGTTCACCATATCTGAAGCATCCATTTCTACAGCCATTGGGTGTCCCTCTAAACAAAATGATGCATGTCTGTCATCCATCGATCATGCAAATGCTTTTGTCATTCCCACTGACCTAAGTAAATTGGCCCGTCGTGTGTTCAACAATCCATACTTTCTTTCCTCAATAAAAAGGGTCTGGTTTCATCTTATTCTCTCAAACCTACTACATCAAGGAAAATTCCACAAGATCTTGCACTCTAGAGATAGGTTGTTGATTCATCTTCTAGAAACTAATCGGCTAATAAATCTTGCCACCATTATCTTTGGACACCTGCGAGAATCTCTGATTGCTTTCAAACTCGGTCAAAACTTCTACATACCTTATGGTAGAATCCTGTTTGTTATGTTTGAGTCTGCAGGTGTTGTACAAACTCTTCACACTATAGAACTTCCAAACAGAGATGAAGTACTGTTTGCTGAACCCTGCGAAGCCTTTCCTTTTACCGGTGGATATTATGAGTTTGACTACTAGGAATATTTGTCTTTGATATTGGTGTTTGTAATTATTCTATTTAATGAATTTTCTTTGTGTCTGCATTTCTGTTTGTCATTAAAAGGGGATAACATTGAATTTGATACTTATAACAGCTTACCTGGCTCAAAACCTCAAATATTTTAACATATTTGTGCATTAAGTAATAACATGATATTCTTGAATAATAAAAGAAATATCTAAATCAAGGAAGCACTTGTTTTATGGCTACATTTGTTTTTACGCTTTTTGATTTATGACAAAAAGGGGGAGAAAGTGATACATTCTGATCTAATTAAACATATGGAGAAAATGACATTCTGATCTAGTGAAGAAAATAAAGAGAAAGTGATATTCTGACCTGACAATTATTATGGGGACTTAGTCTCAAACACTTCTAACTTGTACACAAGAAGTATTTTTTCTTGACAATATATGCAGGAAATTTTGATTTTGAAAGACGATACTATAGAACTTCTAAAGAAGCGCGTTTTATAAAGCCGTATCAGTGAATCTTCTGAAGAAATATACTGAAGAATAAAATACTCAGGGAAGTTGTCTTTTACATTTCTCTCTAAGTATTTATTTTAGGGGGAGATTATAGATCTCAGGGGGAGATTGTTTCTCTTATATACAAAATTTCTAATCAGAACGTAAATGTTTTGTCATCATCAAAAAGGGGGAGATTGTTAGAACATAGTTTGGTTCTAATCTTATCTTAGTGTTTTGATGATAACAATTAAATAAATTTTGTATAAGTAAATATGATACTATAATTATATATCTCTTATTTTAGAAGAAGTTCTAACATATGCTGAAGTTCAAGCAAAACAAGTACCATCAGAACTTGGACTACATACAATGCTTAAATGAACAATATAAAGAAAGTCACGCTGAAGTCTAAAGAAGTTCTAATGAAGAAACTTCTTAAAGCACCAACCGCTGAAGCATAATTCTGATAGACGTTATTTCTACAAAGTCAGAAAGAAGTTTTTCTTGAAGAAATACAAGATAAAATACTCTAACAGAAGAAAGATTACCGTTAGAGACATAATGATTATTAACGGCTAAAAGCAGATTTAGTAACAAGTCTCAAGAAGCGTGGAAAGCAAGTTTATCCAAGATAACACACAAACATGAAAAGCTAAGCTAGCTTATTATCCAGCATTGGACGAAATCTTCAAATCGCTATAAATAGAAGATCATTTGAAAAAGAAAAATAGAGAGAGCTCATACATGAAATAGACAACACACGCAAGATACATGCAAGCACGCTCAAAGAGAATATTTCATACGTGAAAACTTATACTAAAAGAAAATATTTTTGTTCATATTATCAAATCAAGTTCATCTTCATTGTACTAAACTTAGTGAAAAGTCACAGTTGTGATACAACTTAGATTAAGAAGCATTTAAGATCACTTGTTAGAATTTCTATTTGTAATTGTTTCTTGAGTAACCAAGTTGTGGTTAGGATTCTCAAGAATTCAAAGTTTGTATACCTTGAGTAACCAAGTTGTGGTTAAGATTCTCAAGAAGACGTTGGCAGTTGCCTTTGTGAATTGTTGTAATAAGTTTTTTATTAGTGGATTAAGTCCTCGACGGAGAGAGGCGTAATCACCTTGACGGGTGGACTAGAGTAGTTGAGTTATAACGAACCAGGATAAAAGTATCGTGTCATTTTTATATTGCAAAAAGAAACCACTTATTCAAACCCCCTTTCTAAGTGTTTTTAACCATTCAGTGGGATCTCAGGGTCAAAAATTGGGGTATACAAAAACCAAACCACCACACAAACAAAAATGGCCGAGAAAAAATTAGTGTGTGAATTCAAAATGAAACACAAATTGGTATGAACATGACGAAATTCCGAACCCTAATCCTCAAATCCCGACGAGAAACTGTGTTTCTAGATGAAGAATTGCACCTATTGGTGAGTTCCTCGCTTGATTCTTCCTTTCTCTCAATCTTCTTCTCCTTAATGCTTTAGTTCCGTTTTGATTCCAGTTTGGATTGTGTGTTGACTCAGTGCCGCCGACTCGCCGGAGAAGAATTAATTAAAATAAGTTTTGGTTGGAACTTTTTTAAGGAAACTTTGATTTTGTTTTAACAGGATTAAATATTGTTCGTACATGAAGTTTGTTTTCTGGGTTTCTGGGGTTTGTTTTTAAATACTCGTTGTTTCTTTCTGGGTTTGTTTCTCAAGCTTTAACAATAGAGTTTGTTTTGCTCATACATGTTATATGATTAGTATAACTCATTTGAAATAATAAACATCAATTGTGAAATGGTTTAGTCGTAAGTTGCTATTATTTGCAAACCCAATGACTTGGGTTTGAATCTTGGCTAAAACAAAATTTTTGGAAAGGACTAACGTGAACCTTTTTGAATAATTAAAGGACCACTTTGGAACTTTTTAAAAATAAGGGACCATAATGGACCAAGAGGTAAACTTAAGGGACCAAAAAGCGTATTTAGCCTAAATTTGACTAACTATAGAATAATGATATTCATATATTTGAGAAATGAAAAATACAATATATTTATTAAATGAGTAAAACAGTGTTTGAAAAGTGATACATGATAGTCTTCTAAGACGAGATTAATTACATATATAAATATAAATTATAGATTATAAGTACTTATTATAACCGGATAGTAACAACACAAAACAACTACTCATTATTCAATTCTCGGTCCATATTCATTAACCATAGTAGAACCTAAAGGGCATAAAAGGCTTATTCAATGGATAATACTAATTAATTCTCCAACTTAAGAGTTTGGTTGATATCTTCTGCAATTGCCTCAGCATCCTTTTTTACCCCAAACAAACCTTTTCTTGCTAGTCCCGCACAGTACAATCCACGTTCTCCCTTCCAATGTTTTGGAAAAGGATTTTTAGGAAATCCTTTCTCATTAAGAGCATATTTGTAATCCTTAAAAAAAATCAATCAGTTTATAATTCGAGGAGTGTGAGAAATTAAAGAATATAGGGCAAGGGAAAAAAATGTACCTTAAGCCATCCATTAGCTACGCTTTTGTAGCCGGTAGCAAAAACAATGGCATCAAACTCTTTCTCCATGTTGTTTTCAAAGATAACATTCTTCTTCACAATTTTCTTTATACCCGAAGGTACAACCTTTATAGCTCCTTCCTTAATTTTTTCAATGGTTCCAACATCAATAACAGCAGATTTTCCTGTAATGTTTTTGAGATATAATGGTCCTTCTTTAGGACGATAAATCCCGTATTTGGACAAATCACCATACTTGAATTTTGCATGAAGTGTAATGATTGTATCTGCAATATAAACAGGTAAATATTGCACCAAGTGCATCCCTGTACGAATCATATCTCTGGTGAAGACATGAAGCTACAAAAAAAATCATTAAATTATTAATATCATGACAACGCATATATTTATCATTAAACTTATATTGGACCTAAGTTGCATGCATAAAGAAATGTCTTTACCGGATTTCGAATAACAATGGAAGTGCTAGCACCCCAGTTATGGAGATCGTATGCAATCTCCATTCCCGAGTTACCACACCCAACAACCAAAACATCTTTTGATTTATAATTTTTTCCAGATTTGTAGTACTTGGAGTGTACCACCTCTCCTTCAAATTGCCCTAATCCAGTCACATTAGGAATAAAACCTTCATTATTTTCGCCTGAGGCAATCACAAGAAACTTTGCCCCATAAACTTCCAATGTACCTTCTACGGTGTTTTGTGCTTCAACCGTCCATTTGTTTCTAACGTCATCATACTTAGCAGACTCAACGACGCGATAATAACGAGGTTTTATGTCAAAATGATCGACATATTTATCTATGTATTGAAGAAATTGGTCTTTGGTTAGGTATGTTGGGCCAGAGGATGGGTGTGGCATGAGAGGTAAAGAGCAAAACTCACTAGCTAAGTGAAGGTTTAAGCGATCATAAGCATTTTTCCTCCAAAGAGAAGCATTGCACTCTTCTTTTTCAAGAATAACATGAGAGATGGAGTTTTGGGTTAGTAAAGCTGAAATTGCTAGGCCAGAAGGACCACCGCCAACAATCACAACGGTGTATTCTTGCATATTGTCGTTGGTAATCAACCAGAAGTTGTAGAATTTATAAACATGTATGGAAGCTTAAGAACATGTTTTGGTACATTGGTACATGAATGTATTAAAAAAAATTTTTGTCCATAATATTTAAATTTGACCGTGCATTCATAATTACTATATATATTTTCTTTAATTAAAATTTTTTATATAAAAATGTCTATATTCATCTTTTTCCTCTTTTTCTCTCCGTGTATGCAATGCATTCTTCATATTAAAAATGGTAAAAAAAAATAGGTGATAAGATTAAATTCAATATTTACTTATCCTCAATACGTGGCAAAAATATTTCAAACTTATCTGTTTTAAAATACGGACCGAACCAGTTGGTTTGATAAAGACATAAGATCGTAGTTGCAATTGGTCTAATAAAAATCATTGTAATTTAACATGTTCACTAATTAGATCTATTAATCGATGAATTCTTAAACCGCCAGGTTGATCTGTTGTGTTAATTTTTAATTCGTTAAAACAATTTAATTTTGAGTGGGGAGTAAAAATAATCTAAAAAGTTGAAAGAAAAAAAATATGGTTTGTAAATACTTTTATTTTTAATGTGTGTGTGCGCTCTAGCGGTGAAACGCTTGGGTCTTGAGAGTGTGCTCCTCTCAAGGTCTCAATCCAGTAATTGAATAATTTGATCGGATCGATGATCGGTTAAGAAAAATCACCCTTCTATAAATAATATCAATTTTATTATTAATTTTGAGTAATTTATCATTTTTTTATGTCAGTCAAAATTACATTCTTTTCAAATTATATTCTAAAATCATTTAGAAATATTCATGCATATTTTTCAATACTCCTAAACACGTTCTTGATTTTTTTTTTTTCAATTTATAAATATATTATTTAATTTGTAAATTAAAAATTATTTCCTCAAAATATTATTTGAATTTAACTTATAGCTTAAATCAAATATACAAGTATTCTTGCATTGTTCTAAATATATTGACTACCTATTGTTTTGAAAACCTTTGTATTATGAAATATTTTTTCCGGTTATCATTGTAAATAAAAGTAATTTTATTTATATATTGATATAATGTTGATACACAATAAAACCTGGGAAAGAGATAAAAGCACAAAATACCAAGAAGGGTTGGATAATGGTGCTTTCGATTTTACTTTTATAAATTTAATTTTATTCATTGGATTGTGAAAATAAATAAAATAGTCATCAGTGGTCTATATTTGTGCTAGTCTCTCATAACATTAAGCATTAAAAATATAAATGTGGTAAACTATTTCTTTTAACTTTAACACTATTAAAAAAAAACTGCGAACGGAATTTTATTTCGGTGATAGTAATAATGTAAGGAAGGACATCATTGAAAATATGTCACTTTACTTCTAGGGGATAGTTGAAATCACCATTGGTTTGTTCTCATAAAATATTTGTTAGGTTAAATCTTAATAATATAGGGCTTCTATTTGTTTTATTCTTGCTAAATTATGGCTAGCTTACACAGGACCTCCAAATATTTGAGACGGCTCTGTCTCCAACAACAATATTTTTATATTTTTAAATTAATCCCACATACCTCTCAATTTATGACCAAAATCGAAGAAAAATAACATTTTTATATACAAGTTACATTGGTTACACGAAATATTAAAATTAAACTGTTTACACAGAATATTACATTATTTACGTAGTAGAATATCAAAGTAAAAATATATAATAAATATTGAATCTGATTAATCGTCTTCATTGTCAGTGAAGGTCAAGTACTGGATTCTCGTTTCATTAAATCTTAAGGAAGATCAAATGTTAGATATTTCTTACAATTGTTTATGATATAAAATAATAAATATTAAATAAATAAAATAAATATTCAGTTATATGATTATTTAAATAAACCTTGAATCCAATATTTTTCTGCTCTTGCAATGTATCATAAAGAACTTTTCTAAAGAAAATTTATACGAGGATACTAGTTTTTTTAGAAGATAAAAAGATAGAGTATAATAAACTAATAATATTTTTATAAAAAAACTAATAATATTTAAGAAATTTTTATAATTTATTAACGGATTCAGATATTCGGATACAGGTAATATTAAACTCATATCATATCAATTTATAAACGGATATTTAAATATCTATTTATTTTATTTGTGGATATCTGTTAAATTACTTGTCCCGTATCCATGACAGATTATATCTACGAATATTCGTGGGTATGAATATTTTTGTTATCCCTATAAAAGATCTGAGGTAATAGATTACTTATAATGCAAAAATAAAATGGTGAATGGAAAAAAATTGAAGTAACATGTATTGTTTCTTTTTTTGATTTTTTATCATTCACCAATTCCTTTGTGTGTTGGAGTATGATTATAAATAAAGTTCTCGATATTGTCAACGAAAACGGAAGAATATATATATATATATATATATATATATATATATATATATATATATATATATATATATATATATATATATATATATATATATATATATATATAAGAGGTGGAAACAACAACAACAAAAATAACACCATTAAGTGAAATAGATTACTAGAATAGAAAATTGATTTGTTAAATGTTGGTGTAAGAAGAAGAACAACAACACAAAACAAAAAAAAAAGTCTCGCATTTCCATTCGAAATAATGATATTTAAGAGTATGGAGCGGTTGAACATGTAAGTTAAGTTTATAGTAAAATTTAGTGAAATAATCCTTTAATAGTTAAATTTGGATATCATATCCTAATTTTGTTTACCCCTTGGTTTAAGAAAATAGATAATTATTATTTTTTTAAAAATAACACAAAGCGTCTTAAAATTTTCACTACAAGAAACAAGCTCCCTAGCTGCATAATATAGTGACGTGATTATCACGTGTTAGAATAATGGCTGTTGCGACGTGATAATCACGTCACTACATATTATATTAATAAAGTATTACAAGTTACATATTAAATGGGTGTGTCAGCATATTTAATTTTAAAAAAAAAATAGTGGCATTATCATCACGTCGCTACTTGAAAAAATAAAATAAAATAAAAATGGGCGGTGGATTTCAAATGGGGGGAGTTTAAAAATTTTGAAATTCAAACTAGAGACATGATATTCACGTCGCTAATAAAGTAGCCTGACTCAGTCAGACATTGTGCAGTCTGTTGTTGACCGTTGGCTGACTAGCGACGTGTATTCCACGTGTGAAACTAGCGACGTGAAATACACGCCTCTGATTGGCAGACATTTGCAGCGTTTTGCAGAGCAGGTGACCGTTGGCAAACTAGCGACGTGATTTGCATTTGGCAAATTAGCGACGTTGCAAGCATGTCGCTACATTTATTATATGTTTCCCAGACCAGCTTCGTTCCTCACCATTATCTCTCATAACTCTTCTTCATTCTCTCAAACTCACCATCTCTCAAACCCATTTTCATTTCTCTTCTTCATTTTTCTTCTTCATTTCTCATCAACTCTTCTTCCCCAATCTCTTCCCCAATTTAATTTCAATTGCAAGGTATATTTCAAAACCATTTTAATTTCTTATTTCATTTTATAAAATATGTTATGCTCTAATTTTGTTCTTAACAAAAATCTGTTTTTTGTAGGTATTATTTGTGTTTGAAGGAGCTTCCAAGGGAACATTAGAAGAAATAATAGAGGAAGATAGAGGTATTTTTAGCATTTATATTTTATTTAATGTGTTATTAGGTATAATTTTTGTATTTGTAGGTATAATTTATTTTGTTATACACTTTAATGTTTTATTAAATCTAGTATATATTTTATTGAAATCTGTTATATATAATTTTTAGATATTATATTAAATCTGTTATATCTATTATGTATAATTTTTATAATAAAATCTGTTATATATAATTTTATTGAAAAAAAATTATTAGTTTTAATAAGATAATATACATGCATGTTATATCTATTATATATATATTTTATTGAAAAAAAGAATATTAGTTTTAATAAAAACAGATTATATATAGATATTTATATTATTAGAAACATATTATAAATGTTATTAAAAATAAGTTTAAAAAAGTATATGTAAAAAACAAAATGTAAATATGTATAAAAAGTGAAATGTTTTTAAATGTTATAAATGTTATACTAGATTTTAAACATATTATAAATGTTATTAAAAATAAGTTTAAAAAATTATATATAAAAAACAGAATATAAAAAATTATATATAAAAAACAGAATATAGATATATATTATTAAAAACAGATTTTTAAAAATTATAAATAAAAAACAGAATATTATATGTATAAAAAGTATTTATATTAAAAAAGTGAAATGTAAAAGGTATTATTTGTGTTTAAATAAAAAATAGAATATTTTATTTGTTACTTTTTTTTTGTTAAAAAGTATTTATATTTAAAAAGTGAAATGTTTTTTAAATAAAAGGTATTTATATTTAAATAAAAAATAGAATATTTATTTGTTACTTTTTTTTTGTTAAAAAGTATTTATATTTAAAAAGTGAAATGTTTTTTATAATAATTTTTTATAGTTTTTTTATAGTAAATAATAAATTTGATTGATAATTATTAAAAATATATAAAAATAAATATGTATTAAAAAATTTGATTGATAAACAGATATGTTTTTTATAATAATTTTTTATGTTGAAATATTTTTAAAATTGTGTTATATATAATTTTACTTTAAAAATTGTCTATATGTATTAAAAAATTGATGTAGAAAACACCATTGTATAGAAAAAAACAATGTGATGTAGTATTTTTTTTTAATATAACTTCTTTTAAAATGATATTGTTTTGAAATTTGTTTAGTTACATGATGTGATGTAGTAGGTTGAATGATTTAATATAGTTAAATTATAATTATAGTTACTAAAAAGATAATGATTGAATATGTGCAGTATGGAATATTATTTGTACTATCGTAGTTGGATGTACGATAGATTGTATCCAGGAAGAAGTGGACTTAAACCCAATTTTATAGAAGGAGTTAATGGGTTTATAAAGTGGGCGTTTGCTCAGGAATGTTGTCGAAGCGAAGGGGGAGTTAGGTGCCCTTGTCTTAAATGTGACTGTAGATGTATAATTAGTGACCCAGAGGAAGTAGAACGTCATTTGTATAGAAGAGGTTTCATTGAAAATTATTGGGTTTGGACGTCTAATGGTGAACAACTGCCGATGAATGTGCCAGAGACTAGCAATACGCATGCTTCAAGCAGTCGTCCGACTATGGAATACGAGGAAAATTTTAATCTGATTGGTGACATGGTTGAGGATGCTTTCGGTGTGAACGTGACCTATGATCAACCTGAAGATTTTGATGGGGAAGAGTTGCCGAATGAGGAAGCACAAAGATTTTATCAGTTGTTGAATGAGATGAATATACCGTTGTTTGAGGGGTCGTCAGATTCAAAGTTATCAATGTGTGTGAGATTATTGGCTGCCAAGGCAAATTGGAATGTCCCTGATAGGTGTTTGGAATTCTTCATAAAAATGATGTTGGACTCAACTGCAACGAAAGACAACTTGCCTAAAACTTTTTATGAAGCAAAGAAGTTAGTGTCGAGGTTGGGTTTAAGTGCAAGAAAAATTGATTGTTGCACTAATGGTTGCATGTTGTTTTATGACAATGAGTTTGGTACTAATGATGGATTGTTGGAGGAATGTAAGTTCTGTGAAAGTCCAAGATATCAAGTCCAAAGTAAAGCCATTAACCGTCAACAAACACGTGTAGCAGTGAGGTCCATGTTTTATCTCCCGATTATACCAAGGTTAAAAAGAATGTTTGCTTCAATGCATAGTGCAAGTCATATGACGTGGCATCATACAAACAAAACAATTCCAGGCACTATGCGACATCCATCTGATGGATTTACTCCGTATGTCCAAGGGTCGGGAACTGCATATTCTTGTTGGCCAGTTATTGTAACCCCTTACAACCTCCCTCCCGAGATGTGCATGACAAAACCATACATGTTTCTGACATGTATCATTCCAGGCCCGTCGAGTCCAAAAGCTGGAATTGATGTCTACTTACAACCTTTAATTGATGATTTGAAAAGGTTGTGGATTGGAGAATGCACTTATGATATATCCCGTAAACAAAATTTTACTTTGCGAGCTGCCTTAATGTGGACAATTAATGACTTTCCAGCATATGGCATGTTGTCTGGTTGGGGTACGCATGGAAAAATGGGTTGTCCGCATTGCATGGAACACACTAAGGCTTTTACGTTGGATAAAGGGAAAAAGAGCTCATGGTTTGACTGTCACCGCCGATTTCTACCAAGAAATCATACCTATAGAAAAAACAAGACGGATTTCAAAAAAGACGAAGTGGTAAGAGATCATCCTCCACCTCGATTGTCACCAGGTGCTGTATGGGAACAAGTTTGTGATTTTCCAAAATTCACAGATATTGGTAAAACATTTAGAATTCCAGGATACGGGGTCGACCATAATTGGACAAAAAGAAGTATATTTTGGGGTGTATTTGTAAAAGGAGTTACTGATGGGGGTGAAGATGACTTCTATGGCTTTGTTAAACATATCTACGAGTTGGAATACAATTACTTGGACTCCGAAAATAAAGTTGTCTTATTTTATTGTGAATGGTATGATCCAACTAGAGGCACAAAAATAGACAAGACATATGGTACTGTTGAGATTCAAATGGGCCGAAGGTACAAACAGTATGACCCTTTCATAATGTCACATGTTGTTAGGCAAGTTTATTATGTTCCTTATCCTTCATTTGTGCCACGTAAACGAGGCTGTTGTGTTGTAATTAAAACAAAACCATTGGCCCATATTGAAAGTGGCGATCTAGTGGAAGATCTTCCTTTCCAAGTTGATGAAGTTGGACCAATTAATGAGGTGATTGCAGTTGAACAAATTACAAGTTTGTCTGATACAACAGTTGAGGGGTATGAAGTTGAGGCGTCTATATTGTTGGTTGAAGATAATATCGACGGAGAGCATGATGAGAATGTCACATCAGATGACGAGAATGATATGGATGAAGAGCATGATGATAATGATAATGATATGGATGAAGAGCATGATGATAATGATAATGATGTATATTAATGAGAACATGTGTTTGTAATTATACTAATGAACCATCCATTGAATGTTTTAATGAAGATATATATATTAATAAAAATGTGTGGTTTGAATATTTATATATTTGATTAATTGTGTATTCTATATAAATAGGTAAAATGCGACCCCAATCTGAGAAGACTAAAGGTAAACGTCCGAGGGTAGTGGTATGCGGGGCACTTCAGACGCCAGTATCTTCCCGCCCACAGACTCAGCCAGACCGCATGTCTTTGGCCAGCACTCAGCCTCTTATGCCATTACTCTCCTCTCCATCTTTTATTAGCCCACCCAGTTATTCATTTCAGCATACTGGGGGACCTAGCTATCCATTCCAGCAGACTGGGGGACCTAGCTTTCCATTCCAGCAGACTGGGAGACCTAGCTTTCCATTCCAGCAGACTGGGGGACCTAGTTATTCGTACCAGCAGAGTGCTGGACCTAGCTTTCCACCACAGGTCCCCCCAGGTTTCCAGCAGACAGGGGGATCTCGCACCACACATCCGACACAGGTGCCCCCATCCTTCCAGCAGACAGGGGGATCACGTACCTCACCTATACCTCCAGGCGGGGATGATCATGTGGAGGTAGATCAGGATGATATTGAGCAGGATGAGGATGATGTTTTGTTGGATGGCGATAATCTTCAGGGGGACGATAATCCGGATGAGATTCAAATCGTCGATGGCAGATATTATATTACGCCTGTTGGACATAAGTAAGTATCTTATTTAAAATTTTTTAATTAATATAAATTTTTTATTAATATAAATTTATATTTAACGCATGCTAATTCAAATTAGTGTTGTTTAGTTTTACTCCGAGTCGGACAGCTGCAAAGTGTGTGAGCTATGTGATTCAGCAAATGTATAAAGATGCTTGGACGAGATTTGGAGAAGTTCCAAATAAGGATGATTGGTTTCAAAAATTTAAGGTATAATTAATTTGTTTTTGAATTATTATTTATTTAAAAAAAATATTATAATTTTCTAACTGTTTATCTTAATGTCAACAAGAAAAGTGCACATGGGATGTTTTGAGCGAGAAGGCTGTTAAGAAAGTCTTTTTTACTAGGGCATCAAAAAGACTTTCTGACACCTTACGACGTGTTAGAAAGCGTTGGGAACGTGATAGTAGTTATCCCGCTTGGGTGGGCAAAGACACTCTTGATAAACTTCTGGTCTATTGGGATTCACCTCAATTTAAAGCTAAATCTGAAAGTGGCAAAAAAATGAGGGCATCTGAAAAAGGTGGGCACGTTAATGCTGGTGGAAGTATAAGCACCTACGAACATATGCGACGCATGGTAATTACTACCACTTATATATTGAAGTTATGTTTTGATTAATTATTATATATGTATTTAAATAAAGTTCATTTTATTATTTAGGAAAAGAGGTTGGGGAGAAAACCACTCATGGTTGAGTTAGTTAAGGAGACTCGGACGAAAAAGTCGGGAGAGTATGTTGATGAGCGTACACGGCAAGCTTTGGTAAGTTATTCAATTTACATTATGAATATTTTTTTTTATTTTAATGACAACTTTGTGACGTGATTTTCATGTGGCAACTAAGAAGTTGCAGCATGATTTACATGTGGCAACTGAGGTTGTGGCATGAGAATCACGTGACAACTGATTTTTATTTTATTTAAGTTAATTTAATTTAAGTTTTATATTTAATATTTTTATTGTATGTGTAGGAGGATTATCAAGAAAGGCTTGTACAATTTTTGGTCACTAATCCGAAATTTACTCCTAGCGAAGGACAACCGCTTCATCCAGATGTTGATTTTTATATTTGGAATGAAGTCATTGGCGGAAAAGGTCGTAATGGATGTTTTTTTGGTGGTGGAAGTATGGCGGGATGCTTGAGAAGTGGTGATAGAAATTTATTTGAAAGAGTAAGAGATGGGGAAGGAACGTCACGCCCAGCACAATTGTCCCCACAAATGATGGAAACAATAAGACAATTGGCGATAAGTGAGGCGAGACGCGAGTCAGAGCAACGTGAGATGGCGTTAAAAGCCCAATTAGAGGAGCAACAACGGCAAATAGAGGCAATGACGAAGAGGCAAGCGGAGATGGAGGGGCAACAAAGCCTAATAGAGAGAATGGCCAAGAGGCAAGCGGAGATGGAGGAGCAAATGCGGCTATTTATGCAATTCCAGGGAAGCGGTAATCAAATGTTTGGTGGAAACGTTGGAGTTGGTGGTGCCTCGACAAATCAACAAGATAATGATGAAGATTTAAACCTTGATGATTTTCCCGATCCAGGAGATACTTAATTATTATGTAATATTAATTATATTTTAGTTTTAGTTTTAATTTTAATTTTAATTTTAATGTATGAAACATATTAAATTTTAATTGATGTATGATGAATTTTAATTTATATTTTGTTTATTACTTATATTTTAAATTTTATTATATTATTCAATAAATATATTTTATTAATATTAATATTCAAATTATTTATTAATTATATTTTATATTTTATTATATTAATTATAATTCATTATTAATAATAAAAACCTTTTTTAATAATAATAATTAAAATTTTTTTATTAAAAAGAATTATGCTTTGTGGCTTGATAAACATGTCACTATATTTGTGACATGCTTACCACGTCGCTAGATGCATATTAAAAAAAAAAAGTTTGTTTTGTAGTGGCATGTTTCCCACGTCACTAATCAGTGTCATGAAAAACACGCCACAAACTTTCTCCGTTTCTTGTGCCATCCCTGCAAACCTGCAGCATGTCTGCTGTGCCAGAAGTATGGGTTGGATTGTGTGTAGGATATAGCGACGTGAATTACATGTCACTGAATAGTGACGTGAATGCCATGACACTACAAGTTTACCACCTCTCCCCCTGCGACGTTTTCTTTCACGTCGCAAATTATGTGTGGTGACGTGATGTTCCTTTTTGTGGCGTGGGAATCACGTCGCTGGAGAGAACATTTTTTGTAGTGTTTATTTTAATTTTATTAACTGAGATGAAAATTTTACCATAAAATTTAAACTTTTATTTAAGAGTTTAGTTGTAAAATTAATGACAACTTTTTCTATAAAGTTGATATTAGACTAAAATTAATTTATAATAATTATATAACATTTAACTGATTGATTAGTGACAAATATTTGTTTCACGTAAGATTGTAAATTTCACCGACTTCCTAAATAAATTATATGTAGATAAACACTATGAATAAAATTGAAGTGTGAACAAATTATTAGTGTATTATATTTTGTCTTCATTTTATTTTCAGAGATTAAAAACCTTAACTTTAATTAGTTTTTAACTTATAAAATTTTGTCTCATATATTATTTTATATTAATTAAATTAAATTAAATTAATTATAATTATTCATATTTTTATTAAAAATAAAACAAATATATTAATTTAATTAATTTATTAACGACAATAAAAAATCTGTTATATGTATGAGAGAATTTTGTAGTGACTATTTTATTTTATAATAATGTACGCACAAATAAAAGTTACCCTAATTCAATGGTTACTTATACACTATTAATATTCATAATTTTTTGAGGGTAGATTTTGTAAAGAATATATTAAATTTATCTTTTTTTAAGATTCATTTTTTTCCATGAGTGGATTTTGTTATAGTCACCCGTTTTTTTTATACCTTTTTTTTTATTTATGAAAAGCTTATTCAAATAAATGCCACGTGTTTTAAATATATATATATATATATATATATATATATATATATATATATATATATATATAGACTAATTTGTGAATCAAATAATAAAATTATAATTAAATCAAAACAATTTTAATTAGTTATTAATTATTTGGAATATAAGACAAAGTAACACCTTAAAAAAAGAGGATAAAAGTTAATTTTTTTTCTTATAATTATAAAAAATTGTTTATAATTTGGAATGGGTGGAAATATTCAATACATTGGAGTTTAATGGACATGCTCTAATCGTGAAAAATATTTTTACACAATCATCCAATTAAAAACCGTTAGTGTTTTATGTTTTCTAGGATTGTAAGTGAGCCCAAAAGGGCATATGTTTAGGGGTTAAGGATATTAGTCTCGTAAATCTTGATTTGCTAAGTAGGTGGAGGTAAAGGATTCTCTTGAATATGCTTTCATTGTGAAGAGATGTTTGTGCTACGAGGTATGGTTCCTTAGAGCTCGGTTCTCCATTGGGGGCGTAGGGTAGGAGACCTTAGGACAATGTCTTAATGGTGGAGAGGGGTTTCACTTCTTAGGTTTCCTCCTGATTTGGCGTCAGATTGGTTTTCCTTTTTTTATGCCAACATGGTAGGGGCTAGTCAAAATATCAGTTTTGGAATAATGTCTAGCTTGGATCAACCCTGTTATATGTCTCTTTTGAGAAATTATTTCTTGTTTTGGAGCCAAAAAACCAAGTTGTGGATTCTATGGATGCTTGGGAGGGGGCATTTAGGTATGAAGTTTTAGGTGGAAGCGGCCTCTCCTAGATTAGGAGAATGAGCTTTTGGAGTTATTAGTTAAGCTTATCTCTAGGTTTATAAGGTTTAGTCGGGAGCTTGTTTGGATTTGAAAATCAGACTCGGTAGGTGGCGTCTTTGGGTTTAGGAAGGGGAAGGTGTTGTCTTTGGGTCTAGTCCTGATTTGAATTTTGCGGTCTAGACTACTTGAAAACTGCAGAATAAAATTATTTTTATACATGAACGCTAGTTGGTTAACCTCTGGATCTCTTCAATTCTCAGTCTAGCATGGAAATGAGTCCATGCCCATTCTTTGGGTTTGATCATTAATGTGTTAGGCTAGGAGAAGGATCCACTCAAGTAGTTGGATATTTAGGGGTGTGTTGGATTGCCAACTATCCACCTTTTGTTTTGACATGTGTTCGAGTCTTCCTTCCTTTAGCTCGCCCTCTCTAGATGCTAATGGTGTTTGTAGCTTTTGTACAGTTCTGACGTGTAAAAGGTTGGCTTTTTACTTTTTATATTCTGGTGTGGAGGTTGTTCTCTTGTTGATTGTTTTGCCCTTTTTAGATTGTTCTCTAGGACTTTGTTATTCCTAGTTTTTAACCGATTTTGTTAGTGAAGTGCCAGTTCTCTTGGTTTCCGTGTTTAAACTTGATTCTCTTTATTAGTGAAGTACCCCTATATATATTAAAAGGAAATTTTCTAATATAAAAATACTGACTAGCAAAATTATAGGGGCACTACAAAGTCAGAATTAATTAATAAAAGGGTGCAGTTTCCTATAAAAAATATAGAGTAGAATAAAATCAATTAATAATATGATGAAAATTCCCTAAAAACAACACTATGATGAAAATCCGTCTCTACTCACACAACTGAATCTTGAGTCTGCTGAAGAGTATTTCCGAAATAACTATTTCTTATATATGGCAGATCAAACAATTGACTCACTTGATAGAAGATTTGAGCAGTATAGCACATCTCAAAGTATTTTTGAATTCTTGTTTAGTATTGAAAGGCTTAGATCATTATCTGATAGGGATTTGAAAGCATGTTGTAAACATCTTGAAACTTGTTTAAAACATGATGATTCTCTTGATCTTGATAGTGAAATTCTGTTTGAAGAATTTAAAGTCATTAGAAATTTTTTAACAATTGAATCAAAATCAAGCTATATGATATTGAGTTATTTAAATACTTTTAATTGTTTTTCTAATGCACGCATAGCTTATAGAATAATATTGACTATTCCTTTCGGTGTTGCATCTGCTGAAAGAAGTGTTTCTAAATTAAAATTATTAAAATCTTATTTGAGATCTACTATGTCACAAGCTAGATTAAATAGTCTTGCATTGATTTCAATTGAAAATAATTTTTTGAAGAACCTTGAGTATAGGCATATTATTAATGATTTTGCAATAAAAAAATACTAAGAGGACGATATTTAAATAATTTTAAAGGTTTGGTAAAAGAAATTGTAGAAAAAAAGATCGGATCAATAAGAAGAAGAAGAAGAAGAATAAGTCTCTTTATAGTGATTTATGTGGTAATGTAATATAAACATTGATTCAAAGATTCATACTTGTATTTTTTTTTTGCATAATGTCAAATGAAAATGTGTTTTTATCCAATTATGTCTTTTATCCTTATGTATTTATTGTTAAAAATAATTTTTGGGACACCACTCTTTTGATTCGCCCAAGGCACCCAAATTCAAAAGACCGGCCCTGACAACTATGACAACATTATCTTTTAATCATTCAATTCACATATTAATTAACTTAGTATTTGTTTTAATTATTATGAAGTATTTAATAAAAAAGTTCTTTTAACTTGTAAACAATTTTAATTTTAAACAATTTTAAATAAAAATATATTTTTGGCTCGATAGATAAGGCCTTGACATCGAATCTATGTAATAACTTCAACCTAATATTATTAACGTTTTTTGAGTTGGGATTTTTAATTTTTTTAGAGTTAGAATTTCTAGACAATTGTATTTTTAAATTTTTTTATTTTCAGAAAAAATTAACATTTATTAATTAAAATGTTTTCCAAAATATTTTAAATATTTTTTAATTTATAAATATAAAATGTTAAAATTATTTATTATTATGCAAAAATATAATAATTAATTTTTATTATTAAATTCAACTTATTTCACATCAATACTAGATTTTTTACTTATTGAAAAGTGTTAAGATCTATTGTGAAATTCAAACATGATCAAAGAATAAATTAAATGTTCTAATGAATTAAATTATAAAATTGATTGAATAGATGAAAATATAAATCATGTGCAAATATCTATACAATATCATAAGATAAATATCGATCTCATAAAGATTTTTGTTCAAAATTTTCATTAATTATCCAAAATGATAAAATAGTTCATGAGTAATGAATGAACTATGATGCATGAAAAGAGAGATTTCTCTAGATCCTCTTGTATATACAAGTCTATTCCAAGCTTACTAGTTTATTACACAACTTAATTAAGAGTTAGTGATTCTAACTATGTCTCCAACTACTTGGGACTATCATTCTAACTAACTTCCTGAAGTAGTTAACCACCATTTTAACTAATTTTCCGAAGTAGTTATACTACAATTAGTTATACTATATTTAGTAGTCTTAGATACATGTTGAATTATGAGTTTTTAGTTACAACTCTCTCATGAATAAAGTAGATGTTCAATTGGTTCGATCCTCCACAAGTGTAATTGAAAGGGAGTTGAAACCACTTGATGTTAAAATTGACCCCCAAACCGGAATATTTCGGTGGTGAAAAGCCAAAAAAAATAATTTAATGTTCGATTCGATATGTTTGTTTCTAGTATGAAGGACCGTGTTATGAGATAGCATAAATGTAGTGATTTGTTTAAGTAATTCTCAAATTAGAATTGCGGAGGTTTATTAGGGAATAGTAAAAAAAAATCTCGGAATAATTATTACAATTTTAAGACCTTACATTCAAATTTTATATCTAAAATAAAAATAAAATAAGTCTAATTTTTTTTAAGTGAATAAGTATTTAAATAATATTTTAGATCAAAGTTCATGATGTTAACAATTAGCACTGAACACTGATGTATCCACGGACTCCACAGATATCGCAACTGGGGGTCATAGCGGCTATGGGAGACGCGAGGGTGATGTAGATTGCTTTGACGGTGATTTGTAGTGACGACGTAAGTGGTTGAGAGAAACGTTTTGAGCAGCGTGATTCTGAAAAAGAAGAGAAAAAAAATATAAGAAGCATAATAAATTTTAAGGGAAAAGATGAATTAATGGGTGACGACGGGTGAATTCACCGTCGTGAATTTGTCATATGCGTATAAAGGGTATGGGGTTGCAACTGTAACTTCATCGTCGTGCCCTTTATGATATATGAAGTAGATTATTTTCTTCGATGGACTTAGATTCCTTGGTGTACATTAGTATAAATGAGTAAAATATTAATTGGAAAAAAAATACGATTAACTAAGTCAATGACTAAAATACAATAGTTTTATGGCTTAATTGTAAGGGTCCCCCTATTATCCATTTTTTTTTATTTTGGTTCCCGTATTTTAAAATTTGGAATTTTAGTTCCTATATTTTAGTTTTTTGAGAATTTTGGTCAACTGTTAAAAAAAACTAATTTTATTTAAGAATTATATTGAACATGTCATCCATGAGAGTTCCATTTTATTAAAAATTGCCTTCAGGATTTTGCAAGGGGACCAAAATCCTCAAAAAACTAAAATAAAGGGACTATAATTCTAAATTTCAAAATAGGAGGACAAAAAAAAAAGGATAATAGGAAGACCAAAATTGCAACTAAGCCTAATTTTATATTAATAACATTAAATAATAATTATCGCCCCCATCAAATTAGATATATTATTTTGAAATCTCTAATTCTTTTGTTTATCAAATATTAAATATTTATTAATTGAAGTAATTTTTTTGGTTTTTTATTTAAATTATTTATTTGTCTTTTTCATTTAATTATTCAATCAAATAAAAAAGATTTAAAAATAATTTTATAAAATTTTACAACTTTTATTATTTTTATTGATTATCAATATAGCAAAAAAAGTTTAAGAACAAAAACATAATGATAATATATAACTGTTACATAATTTTTTATATAAAATTATAGTATAAATATTGCCCCTACTAATTAAATTTTTTGAATCCGTCACTGCTAAAATGACCTTGAGATTACACTTGACTGCATGTGACTTTGTGATATATGAATGTAAAAGAATATTTTCCTCGATAATTATTTTGTAGTTGTAGGCGACATTAGGTTCACCGTTATGAAGTTTAATAATTTTTAAGTAAGAAGGTGCGATGGTGGGTTTACCGTCGGGACCTTCATGGTGTAGAGTGTGTGTTATTTGGTTTAGAAGGCGACGGTTAATGTACTGTTGTGACATATAATTTAGGGCATTTATTAAACAGGCATAACCTTCTTTCTAGGGAAGTAGGTGTATAATTGTCGTTATATATAATAATTTTAAAAAAATTTAAGGACGATAGGTGTATATCGTCGTGACACGCGTCTCAATATTAGAGTTACGACAATTATCAAGTAACTGTCGCAATTTTTGTATCGTAAAACCCTAAATTTCTTGTAGCGGGGTTATCTAATTTCTGGTACATCGCATCCATATTTTTATTCATATGGTCAAAGTTACTAACTTCATACATTCCACCTTTCGGCTTAGTTTGGACCATGTCTTTTATAAGCTTGTAGGCGTCATTGAATGACTCATTCATGTGCCCCTCCTGCAACAGCATCTATGGTTATTCTCGTGTTATAGAGCAGACCATTGTAGAAGGTTTTGAATATTAACTATAACACCCCAATTCTACCTGATCATTTAATCGAAAATCAGAGTATAACAATTCCAAAATATACAACTGGGATATCACATTTCGTCTTTTAAATCATTTACGGCATACACGCCTTCACATAGATCCATAGTACATATAATAAAAAACAGACAATTATAATAATTAATTTAATCCTTCAAATCACTTCATGAAATAATATTAAATCTCGTAGCGGAATTCACAAAACTTCACCAAAATTCAGTTTAATCATCATAGCATCTTCACAAATTAACTTTAAGTTAAAACCAAAGCAAAACGTTACTAAAAATTCAGCAAACAAATAAGTAAAGAAAACATTCGTTTGTCTCCCCCGAGTGCTACGTACCAGAGCGACAACCGACTCGACTTACGCCGAATAAATCTTCATCACTTCCATCACCTGCACGTTACCAGTCTAAAGGTAACGGCGAAACAAATAAAGGGGTGAGATATCAAACAATATAAACAAGGTTATGATAAAATAGTATATTTTCAAGTTCAAGTTATAATAATCATCACTTTGCGGTATAACTGTTACCGTCTAATTCACTTTACTGTTTCCACCAAAATAACACACATCACAATATCTCACATAAATTCATATTCAGATCACTACAATTCACATAAGTTCACACATCAAATCACATAAGCTCATAATCACACAAATGAAATTCGAATCTAACAAATGCACATGCATGTGGTACCCAGGACTTTAGCCCCTATCGCCAAGTGCCAATAAATATAGGCATCAAAACAGGCATAAGCCTTCGTCACTGTTTGCCAATCCAGACCGTCACAAAAATGCAATCATGCGACTCGATGAATGCAATGTCACAAACAAATCACAACAACATCGTCGCGAGGCATACGCCTATATCACAAATGTTACCAATAATTAGAGGTAACTCATCGTTACAGTATATCCTACATTTTACAATAATGACAAAGTAATACCATCGCATCATCACTGACCAAAGGCCTTCAACTTAATGTCACAATGTCACGACAGCAATGCACACACACACAAGCCAACAACTATCATCAACAACATCACAAATTGTCACGAATAATGCAACAACAATTCACATATTTTCAACAATTCACTACGTCACAACATTACGAATATCATAAAACAAAGGATATCGAATTACTCCCGGACACTCCTAATTTATCCTATTCCACTAAATTAATTCCGCTCTACTAATCATTTATTCTTGTTTACTATTTAATTGTTACTTGGCTACGGTCAAAAATATGATGGTACTGCTACTTCTAACAATTCGCTCTGTTACTATCAAATATATAAGCATTGTTATATTTAAATGTTACTCTGCTATTATCATGGATTTATTACTGTTACTTTATAAATTTCCTGATAAAGCTCGAGTCTGCTACTAACACTACTGCTAGTGTTGTTGTTCATTCATCTACTATTGTATTTTTAATAAAGCTACTTCACTCTAATGATTTAATTAAGTCAGTAATGTTTTACCCTGCATTCTAATTCCAACTGGTACTTAATTACACTCACACTGAGAAATGATACAAGTGCCTAATTAGTAACAGGAAAGGTAATGCACTAACACTAAGGACCTCCATCCCCATACACACATGCACGTCCCATAAGTGACTACTTACAACAAAGGGCGCCCTCCCCACATGGCTGGCCCTCCCGCCCTACCCAAAAAGTGGGGTCATCCCACTTGCTTCAAGGGACATCCATCCCATGTATATGGCTCCGTCCTTTCATATTTTCTTTCCAGTCTCAGTATTAATCAACAATTCTAATCCCAGAAAAATTAATCGTCACAACATCACTAATTCATTCACAGCACATACAATTATTCATCGATTAAGGTTCTAATTTAATCTAAATTCTCATACAACACAGACAATTCAAATACCACACAACAACATTTTCCACATACAATTTCCAAAAAATTCTCACAGTGACGTCATAGACACCAAAAATCATACCAACACATAGAGATAATATTAATCCCCTAAACCCCGCATATGATTCATCATATCCCCGTTTATAGAGCAAGACCCCACCCTTACCTTGTATTCGAAGTCTGCTATACAATTTCCGGTCAAATTCCAAGCTTCTGGCTTCGCAAAATTCTTCCGTTTTCTCCTTCCCGGCACAACTCCCGTATCTTTTTTTCCTTCTCTTCTTCACGAAAACCCATTCTCCAAACCCTTGCTTCTGATAGTGCCTATTTTTCTTTTTACTGTCACTACTCATATTTCCACTTAATCAACATAATATTATTATTCTCATTATACTATTGAGCCTATTTCCTACACCTCCAATAATACTTAACACCATCCAACCCAATTAATTAAATAATTATTCCAATATAATAATATTATTTCTGATATCATTTCTATGATTAAACCGACTAATTTTCTTGGCTACCGACTAAACCACTCAAATAATATCACCCTTCCACCATTCCTCTTGGATTAATACCGACAAATCCCCAACTTCGATAAGTTCCAGTAATTAAATCCTTAATTAATTTAATTAACAAATTAATTAAATTCGGGGCGTTACATTAACCACTTTTATAATTCGTGTTGTGGGCATGCTTTCATTAGCTCCTTAAATCGCTCATATGCTTCGAAGAGTTATTCTCAGTCTATCTGCCTAAAACAGGTAATCTAGTTCCCAAGTTGTGTCGTCTTACTCTGCGGGAAATATCTAGAAAGGACCACTTTATTAATACCATTACATGTCATAATAGAATTAGATGGGAGAGATATTGTAGCCATGGTATAGCTTTATCCCTAAGGTAGAATGGAAATAAGCAAAGTCGAATGGCTTCGGGATTGACGTCATTGTTCTTAAGCTTATTAGTGAATTGCACAAATATATAAAGGTGCAAGTTCAGGTCCACCGTCGGGTTTTTGGAGAATTGGTTTTGCTATAAATAGTGCAGCGGGGAGGGTTTTAGCTTGAAATTATTCTCCGGTATGGAAGACGTTGTTGTAATCGGCGTCTTAGGTAGCCCTCAATTTCATCAATCGGATGGGCGAGATTCCCAATACTTTGGGTTCTTCGCATACCATCGGAACTGGGACAAATTTAATAAAAACAAAATTGCGCCATCACCATACCTTACCCGTTTTTTCCAGTAACATCTAGGGGTGTTCAAAACCAAACCAACCCAATAGAAAACCGTAAACCAAACCAAATCAAACCAAAACCGCAAAAAACCGCGTTTGGTTTGGATTTATTTTGGTCATCTTTTAACAAAACCGCATGGTTCGATTCGGTTTGCAGTTTGTATTTTGTAAATCGAACCAAACCGAATCAAACTGCATTATATTACAACCTAACTTTTACTTAACTCAGATCCTACCCAAACTTAAACCTATTATACCTTTAGCCTTATGATTACGAATAATTTTCTCTTCCTTACACATATGATTTCAGTCCTAATCTTCTCAAATCGCTAATAGGATTATTTGCTTTCCTTGCCACATACATCTTCCCTTTTCTTCTATAATCTCTACTCTCTTATATTCTTTCTTTTCACCTTCTCATTTTTATGTAAATGTTCCCTATTTCAGTTTCATTTTTATCGCACATCTTCTTCACTAATCTCTCAACTCTTTTGTTTTTTATTTTTCATCTTCACTAATCTCTCGTCTCTTCTATTTTTTTCATTATAATAATTTTTATATTATTTTATGCTATTATTTTATGTTTATTATTCCACTTTTGTCTAATTTAATTTTTACATATTAAATGAAAAATTGTTGTCAAAATATAACAAGTTTTGTTGTTATTTGATAGTGTATGAATGTCTAAATCAAAGTTCTTTTGTCATTGATATGTGTATTCATGGCTCAATAAAATATTTGTAAAAAACCGAACCAGCTGAACCGAAGCAAACCGTATTGGTTTGGTTTGGTTTGGTTTGGTCTAAATCAAAGTTCATATCAACAAAGTTGTCAATATTTGGGAAAAAGAACAATCCATAGACAAGCAGGGCAAAGACAACTTCAAAGTCATCTTTCTTTCTTTCCTTTGAAAAGGTGAGAGCTTTCTCTATCAAAAATTGAGCAGGTAATCTTGATAATCCTCCTTTAATACCCATATTCTTCTCAATGTCATCCTTCCTTAAGTGGGCGAACTTTGCAATGTCATAAGACTTGGGATCTTCTTTCAAACCAGTAAAGGGAATTATTTAAGTAATGGACAATCCTATGATACTTGCATATTCTTCCAAGGTTGGTAAAAGTTGATAATCGGGGAAAGTAAAACAATGATACAAGGGATCATAGAATTGGACCAATGTGGAGAGAATCCCTTCCTTCATATTTATCTTGAGGAGATATAACAACCTTCTATACTTGTCACAAAACTTATCTTAAATGACATTCAAGGATCCTAGATTTCTCAACTCTTCTACCTTTAAACTCTTGAAATTATACCTCTTGGTTTTTATTCTTTCAAGTTCCATTCCTATAATGTTTACAAAAATGGTTTCTTTTAATTCCTTGAAAGATATCTTTGGTTTAAAAATGCATGGATGTATGAATGCAAACATAGTAAAAACACGGGGTTTAAAGGTTCAACGTCACGAGCATGGAGCCAAAGGTCTACCCATCCCAAAGGTGTGTACTATAGTTATTTTGTATCTGAAGAACAAGGTTATAAAAAGTTCCCGGACTTAAACAGTTCAACTTGGATATTATAAATGTTCCAATTACTTTCTTGTTTGGATAATATTCCAAGAGAACCTCATCCGAGTGTAGTATTGTGTAACAACCATTCTGGAATTGAATCCAAATACAGTTTCCACACTACGTCCTAATGGCCAAGATTGGTTAAGATGTTTCTAGGTCCCCAGCTTCTACAACTAGTTTGAATGTAACGATGCTTTTCCAATTACTTGGCCAATAAAGATTACTTTCAAAGAGGCCTCCATTGAGAGATGGATCTCAAATTTATTTCTTTGGGATTACTCCCTCGAGATCAAAATGAATTTACCATCTCCTATCATAAGTGCACTTAAATCCGGTTTAGGATTTATCTCACCACAAGGGGGAATCAAGCCCTTTCCTAATACAACCCATAAAATGTAACAAGTACTCACATAGGCAGTTTATAATAACACTATATACAATAATAATAATAATAATAGGAACAACCCTTCTAGGGATGGTCCAGCAATAGGTCAAATTTTCCCCAGTAGAGTCTCCATTTTTCTGTAGCGGTGAAATTTGTGAGACTGAAGCCATTGATTGACTTAGCTTGTATATTTTAACAGAGTCTTCGCCGTGCTTTATTTTTTAAAAGGAAATGGGAGTAAGAGCGAAATAAAACCCACATAAGTTTTTTAAAATTAAAACTAATAAAATAAACAGAGATTTGGGTAAGGGGGGTTGTTATGCAAGGAGAAGGTTTTAAGCACCCGTCACATCTATGGTACTCCATAGGAACCTTTTTAAAATTATTATTATTTTTTGTTTTTATAAAATGACTTTTTTGTGTATTTTGTTTAAATAGAGTGGGAAGATGAGAAAAAAAGGTTTTAAAAGTGAGCTCGATAAGATATCGCATCTTAGGCCTACATACCCCTTAAGTGTAATAGGGAAGTTAGAGATTTTGTAGTTTCTCTTAAAAAGAAAATAAAGAGCCAAGTGGCAAAATCTTTTTGGGTGTTGAGCTTTAACAATACTCAACGGGTTTTAAAATGTTAAGCTTTAACAATACTTATCAAGTTTTTTTTAAAGGAGATAAACTTTAACAATACAAGGCTAGGTTTTAATAAAAGAGGTTGGTTGAGCTTTAATAATACAAAACCAATGGTTGATTTAAAAAGGTTAAGCTTTAACAATACAAAACCATTTTTAAAACAAGTGGGTGCAAAGCTTTAACAATACTAAGCACAAAGAGAAAAGAGTTTGGAAGAGAGATTGAGTACCTTGACAATTTTAGTCAATACTATTATCATTTCTTTGGATATTTAGCAACAACTCAAGCAATCAATCAATGATGAATATCTCAATTGGTCATACCTCAAGATCATTTCATGTATAAATGAATATGATGTGATGATGGATGGATAACATCTTGTGTATGTAGGTCAGTAAACAAACAATATATATATATATATATATATAGACAATGATAATACTATAAACAAGGTATATATGTACAACAATAAAAATCAACAAGCATACAAGTAAAGAAGTAGGGAAAAGATCAAAGCTTCAAGTTATTTTAACATGGTGAAGCTAAGATCAAAAGAAGTTTCAAATTAGGGTTTTGAAACACACATAAACCTAGTTGATTTTAAAGTTGATTAAAAGACCAAACCCTAAATGAGAGTTGGTTTCAAGGAACATCGTACCATCAAGATGACTTTGACCTAGGCCTAATTGATTCATACAAAAAGATTAGTAAGTTACTTGGTGAAAAATATTAAAAGGAAATGATTTAAAAAGGCTTTAAAATATATTTTTGGAATTTTAAAATATATTTATAAAATAGACAAGTTAAATAAGTAGTTTACAAAAAATTAAATTAAAATACATATTTTTTCTATTTTAAATAAAATGTTAAAGTTGGTTAAAAATATAAAAGAATACAAGTGTTCAAAAAAGGGGTTTTGGCCCTCCCAAGGCTTGAACTCACGCCCTCACTTTCAACAGCTCAAAACTTGACCACTAGGCCAAGCGCCAGTTGATGATCATAAGGGCCATCCATAACATAAAATAGTGAATTCGGTGGTAAATGGTAAAAATATAAAAATAAAACAACAAAAGTGTAAAAGGGGTGGATCGAACCCATGCTCCTATACACTAAAGCCTTAAACACACACGCTTTGCCAGTTGTACCAAACGATTAAGTCGTTTAACAAACAACCATCAATAGATTTCAAATAAAACAAGTTTCTGAAAGCTCCTGAATCTCCTTCCTCGACCTCAACTGCAACAAAGCCAAATGCAAATACTGGATGGTGATTTTGTGTTTACAAATGGGTTTTTATGACTTAGATAGCTTATATGGATGATTTGTGAGATGTTTAAATGCTCAAAAGAGCTTGAGATAGCTTGTATAGCTCAACTCAATTCTATGTGCAAATGGTGAAAGTGAGAATGGGGGGAGGTGTTTTGGTGGTTACAGATGCAATGTGAGGATTGCTACAGCTCCGATGAGGGGTATGGATGATGTTTGATCACTTGTTTGGCACTGAACAAGCTTAGAATTCAAAATGGAAAAGTTTATGAAAATGAAAATTTTTGAGATTTTTGGATGAGAGGGTGTCTTTGAGAATTAAGGTGTGTTTGTTTCAAGAGGTAAGGCTCTCTATTTATAGACACAAAATTTGACTTGTAGGGGAAATCAGAGCAATTGGCTGTGTAGTTTTCAAATTGTATACTTTTGCTTCTCTGTGAAGAAAGCTTGATTTACATGGTTTCAATGCCTTTGTCATGCTTTAATCAGAATATAGGGAGGCTTCTCTGCAGCTTAGGTGGTTTCTTGTTGGACTTGAATCACTTTTGGTGCAGATCAAACAAGTTGGGAGCTCAATGCAAGAGTTATTGGTGATTAAAGTCACCTTTCAAGAATGGAAGTGTGATCTTTATGCGTGAAATGGAATGATTCAATGGGAAATGATTAAAGCACTTAGGTAATAGCTCAAAAGCAAGTGTAATCCTCTGATTATGGTGTTTAGAAAAAGCAAGAGGGTATGCAAGCAAGGATTATGCAGATTTGAAATGGATTTGCAAACTTGGTTCTTTCATGACTTGAATTCAAGTGTTATGGTCTCATATTTATAAATCCATATCTCTTAGCTCAAGCATTGGATTTTTGTGCTATAGGACTCTTTGGAAAGCTTGTAACACGTACTACAACTTTGGTGTTGGAATCTTCCTCAAATTCATTTTGCATATTGGTGAAAATTGGTCACAAAGTTGGAAGAAAACTAGTTTCAAACACTAAGAATTTTTTCTAAGTGTTGTCCAGATTTTCATGAACCCATTTTGGAAGATTTTTTACTCTCTTCTTGGATTTTGAGGTTACTTGTGCATGAAGTTATGGTTAAAAGACTAAAAAACATTTAGAAATTTTCTAAGTCTTTGAAATTTCTCCAACTTTGACTTTTGTTGACTTTTTATTCTTGATTAATTTTCTTGATTTTTCTTAATCAAATGACTTCAATAAACATATATTAATAATTTTGATCTTTCAAAGTCCATAGTTGACCAACTTTCACAAAAGTCAAAGGCAGTCTTGAACAATTGACTTTTCCCAGATGAATTGCATTCTTGTGGATTTCAATTGAATCAAGACCTTCCCACCAAATGAATGATATGAGTGGATTGAAATGAGTCATTGTAGATCCTTGAGTTATGATTTGAGCCATGGAGTCATGTCATGATTAAAAGTCAACCCTCCAAATGAATTAGGTCAAAAACCCTAATTTGTGCACCAGATGAAATTGGGAGTTGTTGATCTTGAATTGAGCCACTCTTGGAATTTTATTATGACAAGGGAAATCGTTTGAGCACATGAGAACACTTGAGATCCTTTGTAGGCTTCAAAACCCTAATTTGCCTGAGTCTCCTGACCAATCTCTTTGGGAAACAAGCAAAACAATCTCTTTTTTTTTTGTATATTTTTGGTTAGCAAATGATATATGTATAGTGATGGTAAAGATAATGAGATTATGATGATCACAATATTATCAAAATGATGTGGGATCTCAGGGTCAAAAATTGGGGTATACAAAAACCAAACCATCACATAAACGAAAATGGCCGAGAAACAATTAGTTTGTAAATTCAAAACGAAACAAAAAATTGGTATGAACATGACAAAATTTCGAACCCTAATCCTCAAATTAAGTGTCAATTGGCATGGGGGAAAGGATCAATATAAACATAGCAACACACATGTATCAAGAAATTTCAAAGACATGAAGAAAAAATAGAAAGTCGAATATGATATTCCTGACGAGAAATCGTGTTTCTCGATGAAGAATTGCACCAATTGGTGAGTTCCTCATTTGGTTCTTCCTTTCTCTCAATATTCTTCTCCTTAATGCTTTAGTTCCGTTTCGATTCCAGTTTGGATTGTGTGTTGACTCAGTGCCGCCGACTCGTCGGAGAAGAATTAATTAAAATTAGTTTTGGTTGGAACTTTTTTTAAGGAAACTTTGATTTTATTTTAATAGGATTAAATATTGTTCGTACATGGAGTATGTTTTCTGGGTTTCTGGGTTTGTTTTTAAATACTCGTTGTAGCTTTCTAGGTTTGTTTCTCAAGCTTTAACAATAGAGTTTGTTTTGCTTATACATGTTATATGATTAGTATAACTCATTTGAAATAATAAACATTAATTGTGAAATGGTTTAGTGGTAAGTTTCTATTATTTTCAAATCCAATGACTTGGGTTTGAATCCTGGCTAAAACAAATTTTCTTAGAAAGGACTACGCTTTTTAAAAATAAGGGACCAAAATGGACCCAGATGTAAATTTAAGGGACCTAAAAGGGTATTTAGCCTAAATTTTATTAACAGAATAATGATATTCATATATATGAGAAATGAAAAACACAATATATATTTATTAAATGAGTAAAACAGTGTTTGAAAAGTGATACATGATAGTCTTCTAAGACGAGACTAATTACATATATAAATATAAATTATAGATTATAAGTACTTATTATAACTAGATAGTAACAACACAAAACAACTACTTATTATTCAATTCTCGGTCCATATTCATTAACCATAGTAGAACCTAAAGGGCATAAAAGGCTTATTCAATGGATAATACTAATTAATTCTCCAACTTAAGAGTTTGGTTGATATCTTCTACAATTGCCTCAGCATCCTTTTTTACCCCAAACAAACCTTTTCTTGCTAGTCCCGCACAGTACAATCCACGTTCTCCCTTCCAATGTTTTGGAAAAGGATTTTTAGGAAATCCTTTCTCATTAAGAGCATATTTGTAATCCTTAAAAAAAATCAATCAGTTTATAATTCGAGGAGTATGAGAAATTAAAGAATATAGGGCAAGGGAAAAAATGTACCTTAAGCCATCCATTAGCTACGCTTTTGTAGCCAGTAGCAAAAACGATGGCATCAAACTCTTTCTCCATGTTGTTTTCAAAGATAACATTCTTCTTCACAATTTTTTTTATACCTGAAGGAACAACCTTTATAGCTCCTTCCTTAATTTTTTCAATGGTTCCAACATCAATAACAGCAGATTTTCCTGTAATGTTTTTTAGATATAATGGTCCTTCTTTAGGACGATAAATCCCGTATTTGGACAGATCACCATACTTGAATTTTGCACGAAGTGTAATGATTGCATCTGCAATATAAACCGGTAAATATTGCACCAAGTGCATCCCTGTACGAATCATATCTCTGGTGAAGACATGAAGCTACAAAAAAATCATTAAACTATTAATATCATGACAACACATATATTTATCATTAAACTTATATTGGACCTAAGTTGCATGCATAAAGAAATGTCTTTACCGGATTTCGAATAACAATGGAAGTGCTAGCACCCCAGTTATGGAGATCGTATGCAATCTCCATTCCCGAGTTACCACACCCAACAACCAAAACATCTTTTGATTTATAATTTTTTCCAGATTTGTAGTACTTGGAGTGTACCACCTCTCCTTCAAATTGCCCTAATCCAGTCACATTAGGAATAAAACCTTCATTATTTTCGCCTGAGGCAATCACAAGAAACTTTGCCCCATAAACTTCCAATGTACCTTCTACGGTGTTTTGTGCTTCAACCGTCCATTTGTTTCTAACATCATCATACTTAGCAGACTCAACGACGCGATAATAACGAGGTTTTATGTCAAAATGATCGACATATTTATCTATGTATTGAAGAAATTGGTCTTTGGTTAGGTATGTTGGGCTAGAGGATGGGTGTGGCATGAGAGGTAAAGAGCAAAATTCACTAGCTAAGTGAAGGTTTAAGCGATCATAAGCATTTTTCCTCCAAAGAGAAGCATTGCACTCTTCTTTTTCAAGAATAACATGAGAGATGGAGTTTTGGGTTAGTAAAGCTGAAATTGCTAGGCCAGAAGGACCACCGCCAACAATCACAACTGTGTATTCTTGCATATTGTTGTTGGTAATCTAGGAATTAAGTATCTTCAATGTTTTTAATCAACTAGAAGTTGTAGAATTTATAAGCATGTATGGAAGCTTAAGAACATGTTTTGGTACATTGGTACATGAATGTAATAAAAAAACTTTTTGTCCATAATATTTGAATTTGACCGTGTGTTTATAATTACTATATATATTTTCTTTAATAAAACTTTCTATACGAAAAATGTCTATATTCATCTTTTTCCTCTCTTTCTCTCCGTGTATGCAATGCATTCTTCATGTTAAAAATGGTATAAAATTAGGTGATAAGATTAAATACAATATTTACTTATCCTCAATATGTAGTAAAAATATTTCAAACTTATCTATTTTAAAATACGGACCGAACCAGTTGATTAGTCTAGTTAGACAAAGAACCGGAGAATATGACAGTATGATAAAGACATAAGATCGTAGTTGCAATTGGTCTAATAAAAATCATTGTAATTTAGCATGTTCACTAATTAGATCTATGAATCGATGAATTCTTAAACCGCCAAGTTGATCTGTTGTGTTAATTTTTAATTCGTTAAAACAATTTAATTTTGAACGGGGAGTAAAAAGTAATCTAAAAAATTGAAAGAAAAAAAATATGGTTTGTAAATACTTTTATTTTTAATTGATATAAATCAGATTAATATTCCTACCAATAATCCATTATTGGATAATTTGACCGGATCGATGATCGGTTAAAATAAAACACCCTTCTATAAATAATATCAATTTTATTATTAATTTTTGAATAATTTATCATTTTTTATGTCAGTCAAAATCAAATTCTTTTCAAATTATATTCTAAAATCATTTAGAAATATTCATGCATATTTTTCAATACTCCTAAACACGTTCTTGATTTTTTTTTCAATTTATAAATATAATATTTAATTTGTAAATTAAAATTTATTTCCTCAAAATATTATTTGAATTTAACTTTTAGCTTAAATCAAATATACAAGTATTCTTGCATTGTTCTAAATATATTGACTACCTATTGTTTTGAAAACCTTTGTATTCTTATGAAATATTTTTTCCGGTTATCATTGTAAATAAAAATAATTTTATGTATATATTGATATAGTCAATATGTAGATTTTAATTGCTGGTTCAATTATAATACATATTTGTAGTTGAATATGAGGTTGATACACAATAAAACCAGAGAAAGAGATAAAAGTACAAAATACCAAGAAGGGTTGGATGATGGTGCTTTTGATTTTACCTTTTATAAATTTAATTTAACTCATTGGATTGTGAAAATAGTCATTAGTCGTCTATATTTGTGGTGAAAATTTCTTTACCCACCTCCCTATGGGGGTCACCCCCAGCGAAAATCCAAAACTGCCTCTGCTTCGGAGATGAATCTCCGAAGTTTTTTTTTTTTGATTTTTTTTCACTTCGGAAATGCATCTCCGAAAACACCAAATTTTTGATGTTTTCGGAGATGCATTTCCGAAGTCAAAAAAATTCAAAATCCGTGAATATTTTCGGAAGTTCATTTCCGAAACTGTTGCTGCATATACAAATTTCCCTCCTTCACTATTTCATCATTTTTCTCCAAAACTTCTCAAAACCCTCTCTAAAACCCAATCAATCTCCATCAATTTTTCGCCCTAAAATCAAGTTTCAAACCGTTGATCACGTTAAAGGGAGCATAGAAAGCTACAATGTCAGGTAAACATCTCTCATTTCATCCCGTATTTCACTACATTGATTCAACAAATTTATGCTCAAAACTGATATGGTTCGGAAGTTCATTTCCGAAATATATCACCTAATAAATTTCGGAAATGAACTTCCGAAATATGCCCTGGCAGTTAAAAAAAAACAGTTTTGGCCAATTTTGCTAATTTATTCATTTGTTAGGTATGGTGCATCCGGACAACATTGTGCAAGCCGATGACGCAGTAGTTCCCGTAATTGTTAGCGTTAATAACGATCCGGTTATCGACGTTAATCCTATGATCAATGCGGTTGATGTTCGGCAAGAATTTACAAATGATCGGAGCTTCGGTAGTCGCGAACAATTGATTGATTGGGTTCGGAAGGAAGCTAACAAACTTGGATTTGGAATTGTTATTTTAAGGTCGGACAACGGAAATAGTAGGCGGAAAGCTTTCGTTGTTTTGAATTGCAAACGGGGTGGTAGTTATGTACAATCAAACCGTGTGCTAAAACACGAGGACACGGGATAGAGAAAGTGCGGTTGTCCGTTTAAGTTGCGTGCCACTCGGAGGGTTGATGATATGTGGCGGTTAACCGTAATTTGTGGAATTCATAATCATGCCTTGGATGTCAAGTTACACGGGCATCCAATGGCGTGTCGTTTGTCCCGCGAAGAGAGGAAAGTGATATCGGACCTAACGATAGTCAAAGTGGCGCCTCGCAACATACTTGTCGATTTGAAGCGTAAGAAACCGGATAGCGTTTCAAATATCAAGCAAGTTTACAATGAACGGCACAATCTCAAGGTTTTAAATATGGGCCCTCGGTCGGAAATGCAACAACTTTTGAAACTTCTAGGCGATAACAATTATGTTTCAAGCTTCCGAACCTCCGAGGACAAAGTTACGGTGCGTGATATTTTTTGGACTCATCCCGAAAGTATCAAATTGTTCAACACATTTCCAACCATTCTAGTCATGGATTCGACATACAAGACAAACAAGTATAGGCTTCCTCTTCTAGAGATCGTCGGTGTGACCTCGACGGACAAGACTTATTCGGTGGGGTTTTCTTTTTTGGAGTGTGAAAAAGAAGACAACTTTACGTTGCGGGTTTGCTCGGTAAAGGGGAAAATAATCACACTTTAGTCCGACGGGAGCTCATTGCGGAGTTGACTTCGTATCGGGACATCTACGGCCGACTATATGAAAATCAAGAAAAGTTTACAAAAATTCATGATGCACTTGTTCCATCACTTACCGGTATCGCTCCGGTTTCGAAGTGGATGTCATTCCCCGAGATGGGTCATCTAATAGCAAGTGCGTATGATATGGTGTGCGTCGATTTGACGAGGTTTGGACTAAGTGAGACTTTCTTTCCACTTCATAGTCGGCCGCCGTTGGACGCGTCGGGCCGCATCATATGCATCGGGTATCTACGATCGCGGCACTTCGTTCAAGTGTTTTTGAAACCGGGTTGTCCTATACCGGCTACTTCTTGTCAATGGACGGCACATCGTTCAAATGAGGCGGAGACTTGGCCGGATCCGTTCGTTTTGAGAATGGCGGAGTTTGAAGAAATGATGAGCAAAGAGCGCGAGCAAAATAGAGAGCGGTCGAAGAACGTGCCTATTTTGGACTTAGGATCCACCGATTGGTTCGGTGAATTTTAGTTCGTTCCGGATCGTTTTTTGTTTGTAACGATCATTTTTTGTATGTATTGTTGTTTATCATGTAAAATTGGACCGATTCAATACATATATAATATAAGTATGTTTTATGTTGTCATTGCCTATTTTATGCCTATTTTGTAAGCTTTTGGTATTGTTTACACAAAACAGAATGCAATGCACAAAATGCAAAATTCACCTCTGTTTCTGCATAAATCGGAAATGAACTTCCAAAATATACATGTCTGGAGCCTATTTTCGGAAGTTCATTTCCGAAATGTCCCTTGAGGCAGGATAAGGTTTGTTGGGCCATCAATGCTCCAATAAGTCTATAAATACTACACACTCTTCTTCATCCTCTTCACACCACAAAACACAAATGACACAAACCTACCCCCACCTAGCATTCGTCTACTTTGAAACCGGCTACCCGATGCCGTTCCAATTTCGCTTCTCGCGCGACATGCCGTTTGCGGAATTGATACCGTCGCTCAACACGCTTTTGCGCTATCCCGAGAATCGAAAGGTTGTCAAGCTCGAGTACCGCTCGCCATCGCTTAACGACGAGGGAGGCATTAAGTTCACACATTTTGAGATCAAGAACGACGAAGATTTAGCGGTTATGTGGAGAATGTTCGACCGATTTTCTTCGAAAGGCCCGATCGAGTTGGACGCCAAACTTCAAAGATCGGCGGGCGACGTTATCAAAATGTTGACTCATCCCCACCTACCCGTGTTCAACAATATGTAACTTTAATTTTCAGTAATATTATCGTTGTAATCTTCACCCGATTAAATAAAGTGAATCGTTGTTGTTTTTCATTTTTCTTCTGTCCAGACATAAATTCGGAGGTTCATTTCCGAATTCCATCATGGGGGGTGAGTTCGGAGATGAACTTCCGAAACACCACATTTTCTGAAAATGTAACTTTATTTCGGAGATGCATCTCCGAAATCAATATTTTATATTAAAAAAAACACGTTTTCGGAAGTTCATTTCCGAAAACACCTTTTTTCCAAAAAAAAAAGTACCTTTTCGGAAATGAACTTCCGAAACAAGGGGTAGTGTGGTAAATTCACCAGGGGTGGGCAAGAAGGTTAGGAGGTGGGTGAAGAAATTCTCTTTGTGGTAGTCTCTCATAACATTAAGCATTCAAATAAAAATGTGGTAATCTATTTATTTTAATTTAACACTATTTAAAAATGTAGTACAATGCTTTAAATACATCAAACACTATTAAAAAAACACGTGTTATTTTGGGTGTGAAGGGAAATTTATTTCGGTGATACTAATAATGTAAGGAAGGACATCACGAAATACGTCACTTTACTTTTTAGTTTCTAATTAACCGAGGGGATAGTTGAAATGACCATTAGTTTGATCTCCAACAACAATATTTTTATATTTTTAAAATTAACCCCACATACCTCTCAATTTATGACCAAAATCGAAGGAAAAATAACATTTTTATATATAAATTACATTCTTTATACAAAATATTAAAATTAAATTGTTTACACAGAATATTACTTTGTTTACGTAGAATATCAAAGTAAAAATATATAACAAATTTTGAATCTGATTAATCATCATCATTGTCAGTGAAGATCAAATACTGGATCCTCGTTTCATTGAATCTTGAGGAAGATCAAATGTTAGATATTTCATGCATTTGTTTATGATATAAAACAAAAAATAAATAAATAAAATAAATATTCAGTTATATGATTATTTAAACAAACTTTGAATCCAATATTTTTCTGCTCTTGCAATCTATCATAAAGAACTTTTTCAAGCTTCTATAAGTTTCAGTGTTTTCATGACAAATTTCATGATCAATATTTTGATATTCATAATATTTTTATACTGAATGAAATAAGCCTTCTAAATAGATGCCTTTTAAGTTTCACGCGGATCACTAATGATAATTTTTTGAGCTTTGGTACTCACTAAATGAACGATAAATATTTGTTTAAGGACTGCGAAGAAACTCAATAAACACGCTTATTTTTTCCTCCAGTTTGATTTAAACTTGAGGTATAAAAATTTCTTTTTAAATAAAAAATACAATAAATTTGATACTTTTAACCTCGGTTTCTAAAAGACTAGAGATGTAAATGGATATCCATGAGAACAAATAGTATGATATTCGTCCGTGTCTGCCTCGTTGGATAAATATCATATCCACATCTGTCACATATCCATGTGGTTATCCTTTAAACGGGTAATCTACGGGTTTTAAGGTATCCGATGATATTTACAGATATCCATGGATAACATTATTTTTCTAAAATTATGTTTTGAAAAAATATTTTCAGTTTATTTTAAAGACACAAGATCTTATTATCACATAACATTCATGCAAATCTCTTTTATTTTAACAACAAAATTTCATCAAACTAATTTCCTTCATTTTCACCAAAGCTTAATCTCCCATACATTTCAAAGTTAACAAAAAAATGATATTGTGATTGTGAGTCATGGAGGAAGAGCGGACGACGGAGGAGTAGAAATGATGACACTGGTTGGACGGAAAAAGAACGGTATTGATTGGTTGGACGGTGAAATTGTTGAAGTGTTGTACGAAGTATAAAAGAAGCTAAAATATGAAATGTCCAATAAAATTTGTATAGAATATACAGATTTTCTTCAAAAAATACTTATACGAGGAGACTAGTTTTTTAGAAGATGAAAAGATAGAGTATAATAAACTAATAATATTTCTAAAAAAAATAAACTAATAATATTTAAGAAATTTTATAATTTATTGATGGACACAGATATTCGGATACTGGTAATATTAAACTCATATCCGTATCAATTAATAAACGGATATTTAAATATCCATTTATTTTATTTGTGGATATCTATTAAACTACTCGTCGCGTATCCGTGACAGATTATATCAGCGGATATCCGTGGGTATGAATATTTTTGCTATCCCTATAAAAGATCCGAGGTAATAGATTACTTATAATGCAAAAATAAAATTGCGAATGGAAAAAATTGAAGCAACATGCATTATTTCCTTTTTCAATTTTTTACTATTCACCAATTTCTTTGTGTGTTGCAATATGATTAAAAATAAAGTTCTCGATATTGTCAACGGAAACGGAAGAAATATATATAAAAAGGTGAAATATTGATAAGAGGTGAAAACAACAACAACAACAAAATCAACACCATTAGGTGAAATAGACTGCTAGAATAGAAAATTGATTTGTTAAAGGTTGGTGTAAGAAGAACAACAACGACACATAACCAAAAAAAGTCTCGCATTCCATTCGAAATAATGATATTTAAAAGTATGGAGCGGCAGAACATGTAAGTTAGGTTTATAGTAAAACTTAGTGAAATAATCCTTTTATGGTAAAACTAGTGTCTTACCCGTGCGTTCGCACGGGTACCCGTCGTTTCCGCGCATTTGAGTTTAGGAAAATCAAAAATGTTTGAAAAAGATTATAAGTTAGGTTAAAGGTTATCATAATGACTACAATCAACCAATTGTAGTGAACTTGTAGCAACTAATAATGACTACAATCAACCAATTGTAGTGAACTTGTAGCAACCATCAGTATAAACTGAACTGCAGCTCTATAGAAGAGCTCCTTACCTTATTAAGAAAACCTCATTCTAATTACACTTTTAAATAATTCTTTCTTTCTCATTATTTTATTCATACTTTTATTAATTTCAAGAAAAAGGGGTGGGTCTGAAACTCTGAATAACCTGTATTCTTGTTGTACTAAATAATATATGAAAAGAATTATTCCAAGTTTCTTTGCATCTGTAATTTTTTTTTCTTTTGTTCAATTATGCATTTGTAATTCTTTTAAGCAGGTTTCTTACAATAAGTCATCCCATTTGATCATTAATTAATAGAACACAATTTTCACCCCTTAATTTTTGGGATTAGAATATAATATTAAAAATATAATATAACAATTATTGATAATAATAATAATAATATGTTATTTATAATTTTTAAAAAATTATTATTATTCATAATAATAACAAAGTTTGTCAAATAAATAAGATTTACCTCACTTAATATAGACTTAATATGGGCTAGGTACGATATATGACAATGCAGTGTGTGGTTTGCTTTATATGACAAGGAAATGCATTGTTGAAGGTAGCTTTTATGAAAGATTGGTAATATACTGTTAAAATCGTGATTTTGAATAGTTCCTCCAATTAAAGCAAACTAATACAGAAAGGGACTACAAGTAGCATCCATGAATTTGGATCACCTCTGTCAAAATTTTAATGACTAATTATTCTTAATTTCTATAGCTATAATCTCACCTAGGTACAAACCATACATATTTAGTATCCATCATTGGTGAGATTGCATTCATAATAAAACCATTCACCTAAGATTTTGAGACTTTAATTGTTCATGTAACAAACTCAATGATAAAGCAAAAAGAACAATCACAGACGCGCATTTAGCTCAGCCCCATTTCCTTTGCTGAGAAAAGGATAATTTGTGTAAACTATAACAGGATCCTGTGTGTAAAATGTCTTCCTATTATACTTATTCAGAGGTGCATTAAGCCTAAACCTTAAGGGCAAATCTGGATTAGAGATGAAAAGACGACCAACCGATATCAAATCAGCATCACCTCGAGCCACAGCTTCCATTCCTAACTTCCTATTGAATCCACCACTACACATGAATGTTCCATCATAATCTATTCTCAGTTTCCTTGTCAAATGAACTCCTTCTTGGTCTCGTTTACTACCATGCTCGGTTTTGCCATAAGTTGTGTATCGAGGTTGAGTGACATGGAGATAGGCGAGTTTTCTACCAAGCTCTTTCTGGAAACTGTTTAGTCTTTCAATCACTGCTAAGCCTAATCAAAATGAACTGTAATGAGATCCATGCAATTTTGTAGAAACCAAGTTGACAACAGCATCCCTTCGAATTCAGTTTTACTGTAGCCTTGACTACTCATCATATCTTGCCGCATCGTTGTTGTAGCTGGTTGCAAACTAATGGCATATGTCGTGATGCGTGTGACTTCCTTATTGTGCAAACATAATATACGGTGACTGCTACAAACATTCCGACTTGGTGTCCGCGTTCGAAATCCTACTTTATGCACAGAGCAGCAACCCAATTGAGTATGAAGCATTTATACTATAAAGCATCTTCAAACAAAAAATAGTCTATTATGATCAATCAACAAAGAATGTAAACTGACTTATCTTTCAAAGGAGACAATCAACACTATAATTCATGCGACATTAAGTCAGCGACCTATCTTGTTATGATTCAAAGATTCCGCCTTTGCTCCTCAACTCCATAATCTCGGCACTTGATAATTCACGTGGCTAATTGATACTGTATTGTAAAATGTCTTGAAAATGATCTCACAGAATCAACACCAGTAACCTGTCAAGAAAATGATTAAAGTGATTGTAATCCTACGTTTTAGTGTCATGCGTCGGTGTTGAAGAGATCGAGAATGCAACAACTTACCCGTTCAATCATAAAGGCTTGCTTGTAGGGTCGTAGTACTTACGACTCTGGCAGCACTTTTGGTGGGACTTGAACACAAAAGACAAAAGTGAATATACTTATATATAGAGAATGTGTCTCCTTAGAGGGTTATCAAGATCAAAATCATTTATTGGTCATGTAACCATTTTAAAAAGTCACTACTTCATTTTTCAAACTTATATAATTATAACAGAAGGTAAATGCAAATATGTAATATAATGCAGCATATATTAGAATAAACACAGATTGCCAACCTACTTCTTCTTCTTAGGTCTTCTTTTTCTCCGAGGCTTGTGAACATCAGAGTTTGAGCTTATAATACTTTATCACTTAACTTCTAAATTAAAATGAATCGGTCCATGAAGTAACAGGACTTCCCCAGCTAAAGTGATTTGCCAAAAGTGGTTACAACTTCAACTTCAAGCTTTGATGTAAAGTCAGAAATGGCTCTAACTTTAGACCTGAAGCGATCAGTTTCCTGTTTCTGCAGTACTCGAATGCTACCATAATAGCCTGACACCATGTCCAACCATATGTTATGCATCGATAAACAATTCCAGTGAATCAGAAGGAATAACTCTGTCTGCAAAGATATACATGTACAATCCGAAGTGGTAAGAAGTAGGGTATGACAGTTAAGACGGTGTTTGATAAAATTGAATGATTATGTTAGGACCAAAGAAATGTCACTTATGGCTTATTAGTTATGAGCTCACCTCATGAAGTAGTTTAGCCACAATGAGAGTTGTTAGCAGTGTTTGCTCAGAAGTCTTCAGGACAATGGTATTACCACATGCTAGTGCTGGTCCAACTTTCCAAGCAAACATAAGTAGAGGAAAATTCCAAGGAATAATTTGTCGTGTTACACCAATTGGTTCATGCAATGTCTGGACACATGATAATCTCCATCAGCTGGAACTGTGATCCCATGAATTTTATCTGCCCACCCGGTGAGAATCAGAGTATTAACAACAAATTCGTTACTACAATTTAAAAAGGATTATTGACATAAGAAACATGCATTTGTTGTTACTGATAGTACCAGCATAATAGAGAAATAAACGCACAAACATAGGGACTTTAGTCTTGGCAGCCTGATCATAAAGCTTTCCATTGTTCCATTTCTCTAGAGCAGCAATCTCATCATTATGCTTCTCAACCAATTCAGCAAAGCGCAACAATATACGACTTCTTAGTTGATGGAGTTATCAAAAATCATTATCATTAAAAATTTAAAACTAATATAAGGTCATTCAAGAAGGGGACACTCAGGAAATGCTTACATAAGCAGTCATTCTAGGCCAAGGTCCATTATCAAAGGCCTCCCGAGCAGTTGATACTGCACGATTGATATTTCCAATGCTGGATCAGGTTCTGCATTTGAACAATTGCGATGATCAATGTAAGAGATGCAATGCAGTATAATTTATAAATCTTGTAATGGACCTGGAAGTGTGGCAATTAGCGTAGCTTACCCTCATATACTGTCCATGCTCTTGGGTATAATGCGCGATATGTGGAACTTGTTCCATTCAAATTCCAATCCCATTATTTAATCCCTGAAGCTGGATTTTCTCTAAATGAAAATAAGATTTGTTTTTTAAAATCAAATTTAGAGATTCTAAATCTGGCATTAACAGTGCGATGAATTAGTGAGTGTAAAATTAAAAGAAAATCTATAATGGCTCACTCAATATATCCGGCTTCCCTGAGCATAGTACAGTTGAATATTTTTTAGCATTTGGACATGAAACCAAACCTCATGTCAATAAAAGTAATATAATTAGAAGTATGAAGTAAAGAAAATATAAGTAATTATGAAAGTCCTTTTTTCCTTTAATGACTATATAGAGGAACTTTGAAGAAACACTAATCCTGAAACTTGAATCTAACTTGTGTACAGAGCCATATTCTATCAAGAAAGCGCACGAGCTATCAAAATAACGTGTAGATGTGCAAAAATAGAAAAAATTGTTAATCCTAATTTGTAATCTTACAGAAAACTGATTAGGTAAATCTGGTTTGTCTTCACTTGCGAGAGGGAATAGCTGCCAACGCTGAAACTCACATTTAAAACTTCTTCCAATACTTCCTGCACTGTAGATGAGTTTGAAAAGAAGAAAATAGATAGTGAAATGTTAGTTGATGATTAGAAGAGAAATTGTAAGGACTGAAAACTTACCCAACACCGCCTAAAGGAACAACGTGGGAAGATGTTATATGACGCTTAGCAAAAGGATCAATGATTCCAGTCTGAGAGAAAGCACCATTCACTGTAACAAAAGTATTGTTGCGCAACATCTTTATATGAACAAAATCAGCATCATGCTCATAATGATACTGGTTATATAGAACTTCAAAAAATACTGCGCACAGCTATAGAAACTTCTACAACTAACACTTTTATTAAATTTTTAAAAGGAAAAAGACAGATGCAGAAACTTATGGGACTCTTTGCTACCTAAAGGAACAGGTTCATGCAGATCCAGACCTCAAACAATGAACCGGGTATTGGTCAAGTACATGTAGAAAAGTATATTCATATTTTCTAGAGGGCTAAGAAAGAAAAGATGATACAGTTGACCACAAAGAGCTCCATTATGCCATGCCTCCACAGGTTGCTGTCTTGATTATCTGAAAGAGAGTTGTTCAATAAAAACATGCAAACATGTCAATGAAACTATAGACATAGCCCATGAAAATGCTAATGAATGATAGGTAAATATATAATCCTAATCTGTAAAAAGGTAATTAAAACATTTACTCAAGCAACACTAATTCCTTTGGGATGCTCCTCATAACTTTAAAACATTTACTCGAGCAAATAAAGAACAATCGACTCAAGAAAACAAAGAACAATCGACTAACATTCTCTTTTGTTTAAGAACTCACATGGCTCTAGATTTAATTTAATACTTTCGAGAGTAGGACCAAACCTTGTTTTCTTGATCTGTTCTTTGTATCTACTGAGTTCGACATCAAGATTCTTAATCTTCTCAATGTTCTCATCCACGGTATCACCTCGTTTCATAATCTGCAATACATACGACAATTATACTCCACCAAATAGATTAAAAAAACACTGAAGTGTTGAGCAAGGATTGTCTCTGTAATGATATCATCCTCATTGATTACCTTTTTTGCAATGGGGGCAAAACCACCAAAGAGGGCCCAAAATTCACCTGAATCTAATTCAGTGTCTAACTTTCCATCATCAGCAACAAAACAACAATCATTAATCATAAATGAAATACCTTTATTCAAATCCAACAGATATTCAAGTTTGTCTTGATATATATCTTTATTCAAATCCAACAGACGTCCAAATTACCTAGACTTTCCTCCAAATCAGCATAAAAGGTCCACAATGTCAATGATTTATGAAGTCCCATCTGAACCGGTTGAATCCCATCAGTCACCACTAAAAGAAAATCACAATATAAACGCAATCATTAGTTAACACTCATTGACAATTAGAAAATTAAAATAACATGGTTAAAAATTAGGAGAGTTGAATGTGAACAATTATATGGGAAAAGAGAATACCTTTTAGTTTAACCTCGACTGGTGGCTCTGCAGTAGGCCGCCTCATAAGCTCTGTTGCTCCTGTAAAATTCTTATGTTTCCACTCTAATTTAACCCACTCACACCAGACACCGACCAAATTATCCACCGTTTTATAGTTAACCTGCACTGCCTTGTCAAAAATAACCCGAGCATTGCCAATCGTTTGATAAGGAATGTATTAATAAATGGAAATCAAATAACAAACACCATAAGGCTTATAAGCATGACCAGTCATATAAATTAGAACCAATATCTGAACTGGCTTGCAATCTTGTCACAAAATGCAATCACTACTGGATCCATTTGAGAGAGTATCCCAAGCCAAACAATTTAATTTAAACAAACACAAATCGATTAAGAAAAACATATAACAGCGAATTCAAGAAACATCACAGAAAAGAGCACGCATACCATTTGCTCCAGAAACGAAATTGAAACTTCTGCAATCTACAATTGATGAATACGATCAGAATCTGCACCGCCAATAGCAAATTAGTGAAAGAGTGAAAAGAATCGAGTGAGAAAGAGAAACTGAAAAAAATATGGATTAGGGTTTATGAATTCCATACCTTGAGTTAAATTCAACCATGTTTGTTTCTTTAATGCGTGAACTCGAAATGACATCGCATTTTTACGTGATGCAGTAGAACTGTGTTCTTCATCTGAGAAAGAGGTTGCACCACCGTTCACGATTGAGAGTGGATGAGAGTTTTGTATGAAGATTGAGAGGAAGAAGAAACAAATCGATATAAAGAGAGACCGCGTTTTGGAATTGGAATAGAAACAGTTCGGTAGAAAAAAGAGAACGTGTGAAACCGTTTTTGGAATTGGAATAGCCATAGATACGTGAATGAAACCCTTTTTGGAATTGGAATAACAATAGATACGTGAATCAAAGATTGAGAGAATAGAAAATTGGCAGTGCTGATGTGGATTAACCATAGAAGAGTTGCTGACGTGGATAGCCTAAGAAAGTCCCAAATGGTAGACTTTTCTTATATGATAGATTTGGGTATGATATTCGTCAGTTATTTGAGAAACTAAGGAATAGAATTTTAATAATAAAAATAAATCTTAAATAATAAAAAAGACATTATCTTTAAAGAGAAAAAAAACGACAGTTGCTGTTTTAAGAAAATAGATAATAATTTTTTGAAAAAAAATAACACAAAGCGTCTTAGACTAAAATTAATTTATAATAAATATAGAAAATTTAACTAATTGATTAGTGACAAATATTTGTTCCACGTAAGATTGTACATTTCACCGACTTCCTAAATAAGTTGTTTGTAGATAAACACTATGAATAAAATTGAAGTGTGAACAAATTATTAGGGGCTAGTTAAAATATCAGTTTTTGGAATAATGTCTAGGTTGGATCAACCCTGTTATATGTCTCTTTTGAGCGATTATTTCTTGTTTTGGAGCCAAAAAACCAAGTTGTGGATTCTATGGATGCTTGGGAGGGGGCATTTAGGTGTGAAGTTTTAGGTGGAAGCGACCTCTCCTGGGTTGGAAGAATGAGCTTTTGGAGTCATTAGTTAAGCTTATCTCTAGGATTGTAAGGTTTGGTCGGGAGCTTGTTTGGATTTGAGAATCAGACTCGGTAGGTGGCGTCTTTGGGTTTAGGAAGGGGAAGGTGTTGTCTTTGGGTCTAGTCCTGATCTGGAATTTTACGGTCTAGACTACTTGAAAAATGCAGAATAAAATTATTTTTATACATGAACGCTAGTTGGTTAACCTCTGGATCTCTTCAATTCTCAGTCTAGCATGGAAATGAGTCCATGCCCATGCTTTGGGTTTGATCATTAATGTGTTAGGCTAGGAGAAGGATCCACTCAAGTAGCTGGGTATTTAGGGGTGTGTTGGGTTACCAACTACCCATCTTTTGTTTTGACATGTGTTTAAGTCTTCCTTCCTTTAGCTCGCCATCTCTAGATGCTAATCGTGTTTGTAGCTTTTGTATAGTTCAGACCTGTAAAAAGGTTGGCTTTTTCCTTTTTATAGTCTGGTGTGGAGGTTGTTCTCTTGTTGATTGTTTTGCCCTTTTTAGATTGTTCTCTTGGACTTTGTTATTCTTAGTTTTTAACCGATTTTGTTAGTGAAGTGCTGGTTCTCTTGGTTTCCGTGTTTAAACTTGATTCTCTTAATTTTTTAATATATAGTTCATGCTTCGCTATCAAAAAATATCTATTTAACTTTATTTTAGCTCAACTGGTATGCAATAGTTAAGTTAAACGAATGTAAACTACTAATTTAGTATTCAATTTCTACCGACCGACATTTATTCATATTTATGTATTAATATAAACTAGTTGTTGATATTTATAAATCAACCAAAGGGTTGTTTGCGGGTCGGTTTGATTCGGTTTCAAGAAAATTTGATTTCCAAACCGATAAAAGATATATGGATTGGATTTTTACATTTTTACGATAAAGTCCAAACCGAACCAAACTGGAAAATAATGGATTATAAAAAAAATATGAAAAAATACTTTTAAAAAATATTTAATTTACATAAAACTAATTTTTCATAATAATATAAATTTTCAATTTTTTTTCATTTCTTCATATAAATTATGAATGTCACAAATGACATTTAATTTTTTTTCTTCTTAAAATAGAACATCTTACACTAGTTTTTATGATAATGACGATATAAATTATATGAGTTAATATGGTCGGTTCGGGTAGACGGGATCGTGGGTAAATTTTTAAAAATCATTGTCTTTTTGTTCAAAAAAATAAGTTAAAAAAACCGTTGCCCGAACCGATTAACATCGGATTTTATTGGTTTGATTCCATTTTTGCCTGAACTAAAAAAATATTTAATCCAAACTATATGATTTAGTTTGAATTCCAGTTTGGTTCGGATTTATGCGAGCCAATGAACAACACTAATCAACAGCTTAAAAATAAACATTAATTTTACTATATCTTAATTTAGAGAAATACATAAATAAATGTATAAAATTATATATATATATAATATATATAAATAATATATATATATATATATATATATATATATATATATATATATATATATATATATATATATATATATATATATATATATATATATATATATAAACCCTAACCCTAGTATTTTACATTTTATCTCTCCTAGGTTAATAAAGTTGAAAACTCTAGTATTTTTATGAAGTGGCATAATATTATTTTACTAACATTTCGGGAGTACAAACTATCGCCCGTGCAATCTAAAGAAATTTTAGAAAAAAATAATATTTTATTTTCAACTATGGCACATTATCTTTTAATCATTCAATTCATATATTAATTAAATTACTATTTCTCTTAATTATTATGAAGTATTTAATAAAGAAGTTCTTTTAACTTGTAAACTATTTTAATTTTAAACAATTTTAAATAAAATTATATTTTTGGGTCGATAGATAAGGCCTCGACATTGAATCTATGTAATAATGTTTAACCTAATATTATTAACATTTTTTAGAGTTAGGATTTTTAATTTTTTAGAATTAGAACTTCTAGACAATTGTATTATTAAAATTTTTTTATTTTTGGAAAAAAAATAAAAATTTATAATTAAAATGTTTTCCAAAATATTTTAAATATTTTTTGATTTATAAATATAAAATGTTGAAAATATTTATTATTATGCAAAAATATAATATTTAATTTTTATTTTTAAATTCAACTTATTTCACATCAATACTATACTTTTACTTGAAAAGTGTTAATATTTATTGTGAAATTCAAACATGATCAAAGAATAAATTAAATGTTCTAATGAATTAAATTATCAGATTGATTGAATAGATGAAAATATAAATCATGTGCAAATATCTATACAATAGCATAATATAAATATCGATCTCATAAAGATTTTTGTTCAAAATTTTCATTAGTTATCCAAAATGATAAAATAGTTCATGAGTAATGAATGAACTATGATGCATGGAAAGAGAGACTTCTCAAGATCCTCTTGTATATACAAGTCTATTCCAAGCTTACTAGTTTATTACTATTATGATATGGAAGTATATATGAAATGTGGCAATAGAGAAGAAGAAGAAGATAGAGAATTGCTTAGTGAACAAGTAAGCCAACTAACTAACTACTTAACAACCCCTAATTACCTAACTTTAACTAACTTTATCAAGGTAGTTAAGAGCCTCCCTCAAGTTGAACCTTGGTATATGTCGAGAAAATTAAACTTGGACATAAGATCATGGAAAGGTTTTGGGAGCAAGGGTTTTGTAAAAAAATCATTATGTTGATTACAAGATGAAACCGGAAGTAGTTTCATGGTACCAGCCAAGTATTTCTCGCTGTAATACGGTGAACTGACTTTTATATCGAAATGTTGCGGTAAGCAAGAGTCGCCACCGACTTTTATTTTATCCAAATTAAATCAGAAAGGCTAAAAGAACAGAAAAAACCTTTTAAATAAAAATAGGGTTCGGAGGGTAATTATGCAAAGGGAAGGTGTAAGGCACCCTTTGCATCCATGGTTTTCCATGGGCTCTTAATTGCTTTGCTCTTTGTTTTCAGAAATGTGGAAGAAAAGAATAGGGACTTTAGCTCGTAAATGAGCGTAACCCTTTTGAAGGTTTATGAGAAAGATATGACATTTAATAGCGCTTTTTTTGGGATTTAATACCGCTTTTAAGCGCTATTAAATCCCCCGCTATTATAAGTTGGGTATCAACGATAGCGCTTTTTAAGCGCTATCAAAAGTGAAATATTTAATAGCGTTTTCCTTTAAAGCGCTGTCATAAGCTAATTGTGATTGTTAACACGGTCTCAAAATAGGATTTAATAGCATTTTTATTAAAAGCGCTATTATAAACTCTTAGAACATATCTTTCATAGCACTTTTCTAAAAAGCGCTATTAAACACCTTTATTTTTTTTTTTGTAGTATCAGATAGGATTTTGAAACTCTATTTCTACAAAAATAACTCATCAATTTTTCAAAATACATATATTAACAAAACGTAACAAGAAACTACATGGTCAATCAAATAGTGTCAATGGAAATTTTAATTACAAATTTTTCAATCATTTACAAGAATTTGAATCATACTAATGAAAAAATCAAAATTTATTCATCGCGTTCTATTAGAAAAGAAAAAAAGCACAATATTGCACCTGCAAACAACATCCTTAAATGGAAGAATTTAGCTGGCCAATGTGTTCATGCACCCTGATCTATAAAGACACATATTACCAAGTGCGATTAAAACTAAGACATACACACAAACAAATTAGCCAAAAACAAACCACTATAAATACTTAATTAATAGATGAAAACACCAGGTAGAAAATCCAAACCATTCACACAAATATAATCAGCAAAATGACTAGATTTATGACTCAAGCCAAACCCGCCTATGCATAAAATCAGTTCCTGCAATCAAATAATGAAGTTATGTAGTCTCATTGATCAATGATAAAATGAAGTTAAAGGTTGTAAAAAATTCATTATTTCTACACATTGTCTTCTATATTAGTCTTTTTCTTTTATCAAAATCATTAAAAGTATCTAATATATCATATAATAGTTTTAATCACTACAGTGTTGGTTTTCATTAACTGACAAAACCTTGTCATGTGATAGTTAGGCTGGTGGGAATTTGAACCACTGCTAGTTGTGTTTTTTATTTAATAATTTGAGGGCACTATAGGAACAAAAAGAGCTCATGGAATGAAGAGGCATATTAATAAATAATTGCAATTATAGGAAATAAAGGTAGCTTATCTCATTGTCTAACAAGAGAAAGAATGTACAGAAAATGAATTTCAGAATTTCAAATAGCTTATCTCATGCTTTTCTTTCAAAGGGCCCATAACTCCATAAAAAAAGCTATATCATGCCAAAGAAAAATGAGAAGTCAATTATACATCAGAAAGAATCTCACATGCAGGTGCCTCAACATTTAAGATTTAAGGTTTAGAAACCTCTTTGGAGCCAAATAAACTTTTACAATCTATCTATTCAAATGTATATTTATGCTCAGCATTTAAGACTAAGGTTTAGAAACCTCTTTGGAACCATATAAACTTTTACAATCTATCCATTTAAGTGTATATTTATGCGTGTATATGTCAGTTTCTTTACTCTCTTCTTTCAATCTCTCTAAAGAGAAAAGTTTGACTTCTTTTATATAGGAGACTTTGTTTTCTTCTCTTTTTCTTTATGTGTGTAAAATTTAGAATATAAATATATAGAACATAAAATTTTCCTAAAATCAAACAAGTTAGAAGATGTATACCAATTGCAGCACCCATTGATCCTTCCAGGAGACCCATACGAGGTACTTGTTTGTTCTCTCTTAAATACAACACCACCATCCTGAGGTCTTCTTTCTGTGACGCAAAAAGAGAGAAACATAAATAGTTTACACCATCATCAGATAAGCTCGACCTCAAGAAGTCAAGCATAAAAAAAGTAATATTTGATGGAAGAAGAATCATATCAGCTTCATTGTCATTTTTCCTATATCCACTGCATAATTGAATGTATATACAAACATCAATACAGAGAACAATAGAGCTCGAAATATCTCATGAAAATATATTTAAAAATAAAATATCCCTGCATAATATTTGATGGAAGAAGAACCACTATAACTTCTCATTGTCATCAGCCCTTCATCTCTCTTAAAGTCACCAGCCAACCAATCAACAACCTTCTGTATCCAACTTCAACCAAGTAAAAAATATTAGTATCCTTACTAATCATGGTAAATACATAATCTAAAGAGCACATTTCTCAATACCTATATATCTTTCAAATATCATTAAGTACATATGATATAACTAACATAAGAACATAGCAAACAAGTAATCATATAGCATTATACATAAAAAAAATAAGAATTAGGAAGCACCAACATTCAAATAGCTTCCAAGCACATATCTTATTGGAAAGATGTATCCAACACAATTTGTGTAGACAAATATCAAATTAGTTCTTGATAAGAAATATATATAACATTATTAAAAATTCTTGTAACAGAGTTAGAAATCAACATATTCAATATATAAAACAGTTAAAGAAAAAAATATTATTATTTTCTCCCAAGTATTACACTATAACTTGACAAGTAAGAAATAAGTATCAAAAGATAATAATTACTACTTGGTCAAGAAAGATAGAGCTTGATAAGATCTCTATATTTTTCTATTAATCCAATAAGTTCAAGCATATAGCCAAAATATCTATAAAAATTGCAATCCATTTGAGAAAATTGTGTAGCACACAACATGGTGATGGGGATAGAAAATAGAGAAATCTATTAAACCTTTTGACTCAAAATTACTTACGGCGTTTGATAAGTGATGCAAGCACCTCAAGAAAAAACTTCTTCAAACCCAACTAATAACAAGCTATAACAGTAAGTTATAGACAGTGAAGAGGAATTTGAGTTTCAACCCATGCTTCATGTCAGAGGGCCATTAGATTTAGAGGTTGAAAACAATCAAATTAGAGCTTAACCAATTGAGTATCATCCAAAGTAATATAAAAAGACACTACTTTTGATGCTAAATCACCAACCTTAATGCATTAATATCTTAAAGAAGTAATTAAAATTAAGCTAAATATAAACATACAATACAACTTTTGACATTTATACAAAATAACATTACATTCCAAGGGTCGGATGAAAAACTTAAACTCAAAATTTCTTCACTTCTACAAACATGCAACTCTTAACATGTAACAACAAGTGTTCCATGAAGTGGACGAAGTTGATTCATTATCATCCAAATAGAAATAAATATTTGTTTTATCCAATATCTAAGGGCCACTGTCCAGTGCTTTCATTCACCATTACTAAATAGAAACATAACACCATAACAAAGTATAGTATTACAAACCTTGGTGCAAAATCTGAAAAACTTTAGCTTCTTTCTTTTGACGAATACAATGTGCTTGATCTTGAACTTGCAAGTCATCTCGTGGCTTAATTACACAATAAAAATTCTAAGAAAATCAATTATGAACCTACATCATCAATGCAAATAAGAAAACTATGGACATAAAAAGTCGAAAAACTCACCGCAAATAAAAAAACTCTTGAAATAGCAAATCGAAAAACTCACCGATCATTAAGAATGACAGCATCACCCAGGTCTGAATATGGTCTGTGATTCAGACGAATTTGAGTTCTCCGGGTATGAATCTTGTGGTTGTGCTGGCCTTGAAGAGGTCACATCGAGGACCGCCGACACAAACGAACATAGGAGGGGAAGCACGTCAAGGACATCACGAAGAGTGTCGTTGATGCAAACCAAAATTTGTTGAAGAGGTTTTCAAATTTTCAATCAATTTCAAGATGAAAAATAATCAATTTCTGAGTTCTGGGTTCAATTAACTTTTAGGGTTTCAATCATATTTTGGGATTTTTGAGTTCTATGTTCGATTGGTTTAGGTTTTTTGGGTGTCTCATTTCGTGAATGAAGACTGAGAATGAAGAAGAAGATAATAAGGTTTATAAGTTCGACAGAGCAAAGATTGCATGGTGGTTAAAGTGATTTCATTTGGGAAGAAAAGGGTTTTATGATTTGGGGAATACAAATATGAATTCAATTAGGGAAGAATGTGAGAGCGATGAGGAAAGAGTTTTCTGAACCTTGGTGAAGGATGGTGTGGAGTAAGAAGAATTTTTTAGGAAGAAGAAGAGATGGTTTCGGAAAAGAACAAGGTTACAAGCTCCTTCACCTTAAACGGAAGTTATTCTTTAATTTTTTTTACATAGTATTTTTTATAAATATTTTCTTACTAACACGCGCTTTTTTTAGAAGCTCTATGATAGCATTCATCCCAAAGCGCTAACAAACATTTTCTTGGAAACACGCGTTTTTGTTTTCTTGAAACAGGATGACCCATATGATAGCGCCCGATATAAAAGTGATATCATAGCTTTCTCATTAAACCTTTTTAATATCACTTTACATTAAAGCGCTATTAAATTAGTGATATTGTAAATTAAAATTGTAGTAGTGAATTTTAGAGCAAGGCAAAGCAATTAGGGGCAATTACCTTAATAATGTATAAAACAGTTCTTTTAGCCTTTCAGGGTAAAAGGATCTATCCATGCCATAAGAGGGCATGAAGCCTTTCATTTGGAGGTTGAAGGGGCATCGAGAGTTCGTTTGTCATAAGACTGTCCCAAGCCATAGAGAGGCAGGTAGTCTAAGGGAAGAACCAGAATAGCCTTTCGTAGGCCGCCAGAGGATACCTCAGCCTTTTCGTAGGCAACTTCCGAGGGTCGAGATCATGTTTAGTGCATCGAAGGCAGCATCATTAGGGACCCATGATCTTAATCGAGGCAACATGGCTGAGGTATCCTCGTGTTCGAGGGACATGGCTATTCTGCAAAAACACAAGGCAACAAAGGCAACAGGCAACAGGCAACAGAGAGGTTACCCCAAAAGTGTGCGTGTGTGCACCAATCACGTGACTTGATTCGATTATATTATCTTATAATTAGGTTAATGATTCTACATTCAGTTCGAGATTACCACTCCCTAGAATTACTAACCACAGCAATCAACAAATAAATATGATTAAAGCAATACGGGGAAGGGAAAAGAGAAACCAGCGGAGGAAAGGGGAGATGAAACCAGCGGGATAATAATACTATAGGTCTAACACAAGTAATAATTAAGATCAAGGTTTAAGGGTTACCGACTATTCGTAGCTTTGGCAATGGGCAAACCCTGAAAAGGTAGGAAAAATGGCAAACAAAAATGGGGTGAGTGCATTATCAGTTCGGGGTCAATTAGGGTTAACCCTAATTTAATGAATAAATAAAAATAACATTAAATAAATAAATGTTTAAAACAGAAAATAGCACTTAGCTTTAATTTGATTTGATATGGTTGGCAGTCGGAGGAAGCCTCGGGGTTAACCCTGAAAAATGGCAAAGGCAAAGGCAAATAGATTTGAGTGTATGCAGAGTTCATATTTAAAGGGTAAACCCTAAAATAAAAGGAAACAAAATAGACTTAAAAATTAAATTTAATACTTAGCTTTGGATCTTGATAGGCGCGTAGTCGGAAAGCGTCTGAAAAGTCAACCCTGAAAAGGCACAGAAAAGAAATATTCTTAGTGTAAGGCAATGTTCTTGTAAACCCTGATTCGGGCGTTAGACAAAATTAATATGATTTTACAAAGGATATTTAAATAAATAACTAATTTTTAAAAAGATAAATAAATAATATAAATATAATTAAGATAAATAAATATGATAAATAAGAAAATAATTTAGATAAAAGAAAATATTAATTATAAATAAATAAATAAATAAGAGTAAAAGAGAATATAAACATGAAAATAGTTTAAACAAAATATATTGAATAAAATAAATAAATATGTTAAATAAGAAAATAATTAAAATAATTATTATTAATTATATAGAAAGAAAAAGAGTTTTGAAAATAGTATATAGTTTGTATGTAAAAACAATTAAAAACAATTAAGAAACATATATATGTTAATATATAAAATAAATGGATTTTATGTAATTAAATATAAAAAAAATTTGGAAAACTTAGATGGCGATCCAGTGTGGCGCGCGCGTGAGGTCTATGATGTTCCTGCGCTGCCAGATATGTTGGATGAGATGATGTCACGATCTGATGGCTGGAGCGAGGAGAGAGCATGATACGATGGTGCGTCTTAATGCACCGGATCCCTGGATGTTTGAAATCCCCAGCGCGCGCGAACTGACCAATGAAGGGGAGTCACGTCTTCGTCTTCCACCTTCAGCCACACCTTTTAACAACGCTTTTTCTCAAAAGCGCTATAATATGTCAATGCTCCATACCTGCAAAATAGCGAACAGGGGCAAACACGCATAGAAATTTTTCGCGATAGGTCCATTGTGTTTGTATGGACCTCACTAACCTGACCATGGCATCAATTAGACTAAGAGGAACCTGTGTCAAAAACCCCTAATTTGGAGGTTGGAACCCTAACATGGTGACATGTTCATAACACCATCATAACGCATCAAACTTTCCAGAAACAACAATAATAACATTCTAAACAAGAATATGCAATTATATTTTGATATGGATGCTTGAAATTATGCAATCGAAAGAATTTAGAATCGGACAAAGAATGACTTACAGTGCTTTGTTCTTGATGTTTTAAAGCCTGAAAACGATTGAGACACACTCAGAGATGTCTTAGGAACGTGTTTGAATCAATAGCAACCCTTGAATTAACCTCAAACTCAGAATTGAATCTTGAATTTTCTTGCTTTCTTTGAACTCGGGTTTGATGGTTCTTGAGGCAATTTTTCGTAACCCTTGTGCTATGAGTTGATCAGGTACTTATAGGGAAATGATTAGGGTGAATCTTTAGCCTTGAATCTCAAGAAATCTTTGATTTGCAATTTTGACGAAATATGGTTCATATGTTTCTAAATATGGCATAATTGATTCAATTTTCTCCCAATTAGCATTTGTAGGAAATTATACCAAATATTGTTTTTAATTATTGATTGAATTGATTGGAAAATATAATTAAATCAAATTTTCTCAAATATCTTTGATTTAATTGATTTAAATTATATTTTAATGAATATAAATTCAATAAAAAATCAAATATTGGTCAAAATTTTGTGGCAAATGGATTTGGATCTTCTAGATGGCTTGGGGAGCAAGATTGGATCACAAAAGTTTAGGCCCATTTGCAAAAATATTTAAGTTCCTTCACTTTTTTCCCTCCAAAATAGTCCAACTTTGACAAGGCCTATCTCCCTCAATTTTTGAGGTATGGAAGTGTTCTAGGACTTTTTAGAAACCTTAAAGAGTCCTCTAACCAGTTTCTTTGGTCTCATATCAAAATTATTTTCCATGCTCCTTATATATCCTTTTGAAAAAAGTGACTTTTTGTGGACTTTTGAAAATGACCTATAATGTTTTGGTCCATATCTCTCAAATGGAGCATTTTTAGACTTGGCATGTGAGAGACAAAATTGTAGGGAATCAAATTTCCTTCAAAATAAGCTTTGGATGGAAAATTTCTGATGTTCCATGTGAGAGTTATGGCTGGTCAAAGTTCAGTTGACTTTCTCCTATGAAAACCCTAATTTAGAAACTTTTTGGATTGTTGATTTTTGATCTTTCCTTGATGAACCATGATCAATACTTGATCAAATGGTGAATGATACTGCAATATTAGTATCTTGACAAAAAATCAGGAGTTTTGACTTTACTTTGCCCACAGTTGGCTTTTAGGTCAACCCAGTCGACTGTTGACTTTCTGAATATTTGAGTGATCAATCTTTTAAGCTGAGACTTGATACTTGTCATAGAGGTAATGTAAGATACTTTGAGCCATATGGGATGCCTTGTATCTATTGATTCATTGATTTTCCCTTGAACAAACCAAACCCTAGTTTTTGAGCCTTGTATAGGAGAATGAGTCTTGGAGCTTTATGTATTGATTTGAATTTGTATAAGAGAAATAGTATGGGCAAATTTTGGGGTATGACACTCGCGAACAATATGACAATCTATTTCGAGGTGTTTTGTTCGCTCATGAAAAACTGGATTTGTTGCAATATGTAAAGCGCTTTGACTATCACAGAACAAGACTGGTGGTTTCTGGCATGTGATATGGATATCTTTGAGGAGATATAATAGCCATTGTAGTTCAAAAGTTGCTGCAGTTAAGGCTCTATATTTTGCTTTAGAGGAAGAACGGGAGACTGTGTTTTGCTTTTTGGCTCTCCATGAAATAAGAGATGATCTTATATAGAAACACGAACCTGATACATATTTTCTAGTGTCTATACATCCTACCCAGTCAGCATCAAAAAAACTTGTGATCTGAACTTGAGAATTCCTTGGGAAGAAAAGACCTCGACCTGGACATTGTTTGAGATATTTCAAAACTCTACATGCAACATTATGGTGGATCATTGCAGGCTTTGATAGGAACTAACTAAGCTGCCGAGTGATGAAAGTAATATCAGGTCTGGTTGTGTTGAGGTAGATTAATCTACCAATGAGCCTTATGTATGCTGGGATGTCATCAAAGATAGGACCAATGTCATTGTGGAGCTTGATGGATGGGTCAGAGGGAGTATTGGCAGGTTTTGAACCTAGGAAGCCAGTGGCAGTCAATAAATCGAGACAATATTTCCTTTGGCAAATGGAAATTCCTTGTGATGAATGAGCCATTTCTAGACCTAGGAAGTATTTGAGTATGCCATGGTCTTTAATTCTAAAAGCATGATGGAGAATGCATTTGATATGTTGAAACTCATTGATGGAATCTCCTGCTAATATCACATCATCAACATAGACAAGTATAATTGTGGATGAAGAGGGTGTTTTTTTGACAAACAGGGAATGATCTGCAGTAGCTTATGTGTAACCATGATGAATGAGTAAATAAGTAAGTCTCTCATACCACTAGCGACTAGCCTGCTTCAAGCCATTGAGTGACTTGACCAATTTGCACACTTAATTAGGTTTTGAAGGATGGACACCAGGGGGAACAACCATTTACACATTTTCATGCAACTCTCCATGTAAAAAGGCATTATTTACATCAAGTTAATGTAAGTTCCAGTTATGAATAGAAGCTAAGGCTAAAACAAGTCTAATAGTGGTGAGTTTGGCAACTGGTGAAAATATATCAGAGTAGTCTAATCCCTCAATCTGATTGTAACCTTTAGCCACAAGTCGTGCCTTGAATCTCTCTATGCTGCCATCAGATTTATGCATGATTTTATAGACCCATCTGCAACCTATAGGCTTTACCTTGGGTGGAAGGTCTACCAATTTCCAAGTGCCAGTTTTCTCAAGAGAAGCAAGCTCAGTTTTCATAGCTTCATTCCAGCATTCATACTTACATGCCTCAGAATAGGATTTAGGTTCAGTTTGAGTAGTAATGGAAAGAGTAAAACAATATTGATATGGAGAGAGATTAGAGTAAGAAAGAAATTTTTAGATAGAATTTGGAGTACCTGATGATGATTGGTTTGATGAGTCATTGAATGAGGCACAAACATAGTCTTTGAGATGAGATGGTTGGTGCCTTGTCCTTGAAGATGTTCTAATGGGAGGAATAGGTGTTTTAGGTGGGTTGTTTGTAATAGGAGTGATGTGGTGAGAAGGTAAGTCATCAAAGTTACATAGTTGAGTAGGGACATTGGTGGTGACCGTGTCTTCAGTAGCATGGAAATTTGAGGGGTGGGGGTCTGATGTGGGGGATGATTCACTGAAAAACTCCCAAGTGTGTTTTGTGGAGTCATATATGGTTTTGTAGGGTAGGATATGTTCATGGTAGGTGATGTTCCTAGAGATAAACACTTCATGAGTGTGATAGTCTAAGAGAAGGGATCCTTTGTAGCCAACAACATAGCCGAGAAAAATGGATTTTCTAGCTCTAACATCAAATTTGGTTCTATGATTAGAAAGAGTAGACGCATAACATAGGGAACCAAAGACTTTAATTAGTTGGATGTCAGGTAGAGTGTCATATAGCATTTGATAAGGGGGTTTTTGTTGGAGAAGGTTGGTGGTAACTCTATTGATGATAAAAGCAGCATATGAAACAACATAGGACCAAATTTTTTTTGGCATATTAGACTGAAATAGTAATACCCTCCCTACATTTAGAAGGTGATGATGTTTTCTTTCTACCCTACCATTTTCCTGGGGTGATTCAACACATTACTTGTGATGGAAAATGCCTTTTGAAGCATAGAATTGAGAAAGAGAGAATTCAGGTTAATTATCAGATCTAATGTATTTAGGACATGTTTGAAACTGATTTTCAATAAGAGTGATGAATTGTTGAACATTGTTAGATACTTCAGCTTTAGATTTTAACAATATGACCCAAACAAATCTACTATAGTCATTAAGGACTATAAGGAAATATCTATGACCATTGATGGAACTAGTGGAAAGAGGACCCCATATACCATGCATCTCTGTGAAGTAATCAAGAACTAATTTCAAATCTTACTTGAGATTATTGGTCTCAAGACGAAGATTGGACAAACAAATTCGATCAGTTTTGGAAAATCTTTCTTGGAGATCATTCCAAACTTCGAGAGCATTTTCCAAGAACACGATCATTTGAGCAATTGGAGGCGTAATAGAATTCACGATCCATGAATGAACTAAGCAGTTGCAACATTCCCAAGCATTGCGATTAAGGTCATCCATGTCAGGTGGAATGATGGAACCATCGATGAATGCAGACTTGTTATTGACACCAAGAGCACGTTTCATTGATCTTGACCAAGAAATATAGTTGGAACCATTGAGAGGAGGTGTGATAATCACTGAATTTGGACCTTCACTTGGATGAGCATAGAAAACGGAATCAACTTGAGTAGTAGGAGCTAAGCATGGTGGCATGGTGGAGGAATAGAAAAGGACCGAAAGGAAGAAGAAGATATGAGCGGAAAAAGATTAAAAATGAAAAAGATAGGTATGAATCTTATGCGATGATACCATATTATGATATGGAAATATACATGAAATGTGGCAATACAGAAGAAGAAGAAGAAGAAGAAGAAGAAGAAGAAGAAGAAGAAGAAGAAGAAGATAGAGAATGATAATAGAGGAAGAAGTAAAAGAAGAGATGAGATAGAATCTGTATATTTCCTCATGAATCTGTATATATATAGAATTGCTTATTGCTTTGTGAACAAGTAAGCCAACTAACTAACTACTTAACAAAACCTAACTACCTAATTGTAACTAACTTTCTCAAGGTAGTTAGAAATTACACAACTTAATTAAGAGTTAGTTATTCTAACTATGTCTCCTAACTACTTGTGACCATCATTCTAACTAACTTCCTGAAGTAGTTAACCACCCTTTTAACTAATTTTCCGAAGTAGTTATACTACATTTAGTTATACTATATTTAGTAGTCTTAGATACATGTTGAATTATGAGTTTTTTTAGTTACAACTCTCATGAATAAAGTAGATGTTCAATTGGTTCATCCTCCGCAACTATAATTGAAAGGGGGTTGAAACCACTTGATGTTAGAACTGACCCCCGAACCGGATTATACCGGTGGTGAAAACCCAAAAAAAAAATTGATGCTCGATTCGATGTGTTTGTTTCTACTTTGGAGGATCGTATTATGAGACAACATAATTGTAGTGGTTTGTTTAAGTTATTCTCAAATTAGAATTGCGGAGGTTTGCTAGGGAATAATAAAAAACATTCTCGAAATAATTATTACAATTTTAAGACCTTACATTCAAAATTTATATCTAAAAGAAAAATAAAATAAGTCTTAATTATTTTTAAGTGAATAAGTATTTAAATAATATTTTGGATCAAAGTTCATGATGTTAACAATTGGCACTCAGCACTGATGTGTCCAGGGACTCCATGAATATCGCAACTAGGGGTCATAACGGCTACGGTAGACGCGAGAATGATGGTGGTTTCTTTGTCGGTAACTTGTAGTGACAACGAGAGTGGTTGAGAGAAACATTTTGAGCGGCGTGATTCTGAAAAAGAAGAGAAGAAAAAACATAAGAAGCATAATAAATTTTATGGAAAAGATGAATTAATGGATGACGACAGGTGAACTCACCGTCGTGAATTTGTCATCTGCGTGTGAAGGGTATGAGGTTGCAACTGTAACTTCACCGTCATGCCCTTTGTGATATATGAAGTAGATTATTTTCTTCGATGGACTTGGATTCCTTGGTGTACAGTGATATAAATGAGTAAAATATTAATTGGAAAAATACAATTAACTAAGCCAATGATTAAACTACAATAAATTTATGGCTTAGTTGTAATTTTGGTCCTCCTATTATCCTTTTTTTGGGTTTTGGTCCTCCTATTTTAAAATCCGGAATTTTAGTTCCTATATTTTTGTTTTTTGAGGATTTTGATCCCCCTGCAAATCCGAAGAAAATTTTAAATGAAATGATGCTCACATTGATGATGTTTCAGTGCCAATTTAGCAGTGAACTATTCAAAAAGTTTAATTTTATTTAAGAATTATGTTGAACATGTCATCCATGAGAGTTCCATTACATTAAAATTTTCATTTAGAAGCTTGAAAGGAATATGTCTGTTTGTACTTGCAAGACAATAAAATATCTTTCTTAGCTGGATGTGTACTTTAAGGAGACCAGAAGACAGTCCTTTGAGTAGATGAGCAATCTGTCTTAGCTGGATGTGTACTTTGAGGATTCAGAAGATAGTCCTTTGAGTAGATGATCATTATCTTTTGAATAGATGCAAGTTGGTTTATTTTGATTGGATGGAATATGCTGTCATTTGAACTAAATGCTTTTGCCAATGTTTTGATAAGATCAAGTTAAAGCTAAAACAAAATATATAAGATCTAACAATACGAGGATCTGTAAGAATACTTGTTAGAGGAGTTAGGATGATAACATGTTGTCCTCAAAACTCAGAAGTGTTTCAACATTCTCCCCCTTTTTGAGGATGACCAACTTACTCTAGATTTTGTTTTAGTTTAAGCTCCCCCTACGAACATATTAACTTATTTTGTTCTAGGATCTGATGTTTTTAGATTTTTGCTCCCCCTGAATATATGTTGTCTATTTTTGGGAATGTTGGAATTTTGAGTAGTCTGGTTGAGAAAAATAATTGTGACACATGTTTTGCAAATGTTTGAAGCAGAAAAGAATAGATACTCCTTTTGATAAAAAAAACATACATCTTTTTAGCACAATCTAAAACATATATTTTACCATTTTAACCTGGATAATCATTCATAAGATGTTATCATACAAATTCAAAACCAGTGATGAGATCCAAAACACAGTCATACATTTTCAAAATAAGTAGATCCAAACAAAAGCATACAGCTTCAAAATAATTAGAGCTAAACAGTTGTTGCTACTAATTTTTTTAGATGTTTGATATGTTAAAGCATAACCTAACATAAAGCATAAACAGACACAAAATAAAACATAAATATAGATACTCCCCCTTTGGACAGCCACAAAAAGAAGGGGGGGCACAGGAAGCCAGCAATTATATTTGATCATCAGAGTCGTGAGGTGGAGCCTAGAGAAAAGGAAATTCAAAGTCTGGGATGATTGGAGGTGGGATGAGTGGAAAAGCCCTTGGAAGAAACACCTTGGAGTGCCATTCAAAGAATGCCTGGTTTTGTCTGCCAATACTAACTACTGCTCTTTGAAGAGAAGACAAGTCATCATGAGATGAGCTTGAGTTAGCCTTGATATCCTCTTTAAAAGGTTTGAACAAGTTTGGAATAGGATCAGCATAAGTGTTATTAAACCACGACATATTGAGAGAGCCAAAGGGTTCTTGAGTAGTCGTTTCTTATGGAGAGTCATAGGAGTCATAGATAGGAGCTTGGCTGAGGAAGTCATTGAAGGTATTCTCTAAGGGTAGATTGTTGAGTAGAGGAGATGAAATGGGAGCAAAAGGATTTTCAGTAAAATCTGACTCAAGGTTTTGCACATCAGTAGGAATGGTTGAATAAGTGCTTTGAGGGATGGGTGGAATGAGTGAATACAGAGTTTCAGCATTTGGATCAAAGCCACCAGAGAATGTCATACACTTAGATTGAGTGAGAACTTGATGCTGAAAGAGTAAGGCATCAAGGTCATCATTCATATCAGGAAAAGTTATGTTGGATGCAATGTTGAAGTCCAGTTCAGGAGAATGCAAGGGGGGGTGATCAAAAACAGGAGTTTGGGAGATTGGGGAAGCTTGAGATTCAGATGGTTGGACAGAAATATGGTCAGCCATAGTTTTAGGTGGTGAGGTAAACAAGATGTCTTCAGAGGGCAGAGATTGATCAAGAGGAGTGGTGAAAGAGGGAATTGGTGAGTTGATCTCTTGTGGGATTATTGGTTCAGTGGGTTGATGGAAGGGTGAGACGGGTTCCTTGATGGGGGATTCGGTTTTTTCAATTTGTGGGGAATCAGTTTTAGAGGTTTCAGCATGAGTTGGTTTGGACATAACAAAATCACCAATTTCTAGTTCATCCTGGTCTTTTATGGTGAAGGTTTTAACCTTTTTCTTTATATCAGCAATTTTGACCAAACGTTTTCGTTTTTGAAGCACAGGGATTTGAAGCACATGGAGGTTCATTTTGGAGATTCTACACCCATGAATGGATCCGGCACCCATGAAGGATGTGACATCATCAGTAGGGACTTGAAAGTGTTTAAACACAAGTGACAAAAACCTTCCATAGGGAGCAGTTCTACCCTTTTTGCATGTGTGTTTCATAAAGTTTAGGATGAGGTAACCTAGGTGAAGAGGATAACGGTTTAGGAGATGAAATATCACCATAATGTCATACTTAGACAGTTTTTCTAAGCTTCCTGCTCGAGGAATGATATTGTGTATGGACATTTTGTGTAAGATACGAGGGACAGGGTTCAGATTTGAAGACACTAGGGGTTTGGTGGTATCAACAAGTAGTTCACGATAAACGCTATCCATAGTGGTTTTGTACAAGCCAACCCATTCTTTTGCAAAGAGATGAATGCCTGAATCAGGGATTCCAAGGATTTGACAGATTAGAGAGGGAGTTATGGTTATAGTTATACCTTTGATGGTAGATTTGAGAATCATATCGTTGGTATCTTGATGGATTGATGCATAGAAGCAACGAACGAGTTTTGGGTAGGTTTTGATTTCTAGGGTTAACATCTTGCTCCAACCTTGAACGAGAATGAGCTCTTCAATGTTGTAACCACGGGCAGTGAAGCTTTCAAAGTCCATGGGTTTTCCGTAGATCACACTCCTATTTCTCCATTTAGAGTTGAAGAGGTCGAGTGCATGCTTAGAGGACAAGATGACATCCAAAGTTGATTCTACTTCAACATCTTCTGGGCAATTTTCTTCATCAGAGTCATCAGATAATTCGATGGTTGATTTTACAGGTTTTGATTTTTGAAGACGAATAGACTTGTGAGTCCCAGATGCTTCAGTGGATTTTGTTTGTGGTTTGGGATTTCCTGGAAGGATGAAGACGAGTGGTTTTTCATTGAGAATGTCTGGGTTGGTTTTAGAGGAAGACATGGTTGTTTGTTGTTTAGGGTTGATGTCTGAAGAAGACATAGTTTGACGTTACAAGAAGAGAGGTTGAAGGTGATAACTGTTTGGAAACGAAAGGTTTGAAGAGATGAGAGGAATGAAGGATTTGGATGGATGATAAAGAAGAGAGTTTAGGCGTGGCGGAAGATGAAGAGTACAAGTAATGATGCATTCACACTATTTAATTTTTAGAAAGCTGTGCAGAAAGGAATTGGAAAACGTGAAGTAGGTGAAGCTAGCATGCTTGGAGAAGATCAAAAATGGAAAAAATATTTTTTCAATAAATGAAAAGATATCCCTTTTTCTCCTTTTTTCTAAAATGATTAGACATAAATGTGATGTCAATAGTGAACCATTTAATGCAAAGAACAAAACATTTGTGCCCATGTGTCACTTTTAACAACCAGACAAAAATTCACTTTTCTTTTGTCCTTTTTAATGAAATGAGGCTTCAAAAAGGATTTTGAAGATTCTTTTTCATTTTGAGGATTTGATGGGACAAGCTATGATATTTAATCTTTGTTTTAAAAAATTGAATCTATCTTCTATCAATGGTTTAGTAAAGATATCAGCTAGTTGATTTTGAGTTTTACTCTAGTTCTTCCTTTTGAACATGATCTCTGATGAAATGATGTTTTATTTCTATGTGCTTAGACCTGGAATGTTGGATAGGATTCTTTGATAAATTTATAGCACTAGTATTATCACAATAAATTGGTACCTTGGAGTAGTTTAGAGAGTAGTCTTCCAATTGATTTTTTATCCAAATGATCTGTGAGCAACAGTTAGCTGCTGACACATATTCAGTTTCAGTTGTGGAGAGTGCAATAGTACTTTTTTTTACATGACCAAGTTGTAAGAGAATCTCCTAGGATTTGACATGCACCACTAGTACTTTTTCTTTCTACTTTGTCTCCAGCATAGTCAGCATCACAGTACGCTTTTAAGTCAAATTCTGACTTCTTTTGTACCAAAGACCAATGTTAGTTGTACCTATAAGATATCTGAGAATACGCTTTACAGCAGTAAGATGAGATTCCTTGGGATCTGTTTGGAATCTAGCTCAAAGTCCAACTGAGAATACAATGTCAGGACGACTTGCAGTTAAATAAAGTAAGGATCCAATCATACCACGATATTCCTTTTCAGATGTATTTATTCCTTGTTCATCTTTATCTAGACTAGAAGAAGGATGCATAGGTGTAGACATTATTTTTGCATTCGTCATACCATATTTTTTTAAAATATCTTTCATGTATTTTTCTTGAAAGATAAAAATGCCCTCTTATGATTGTTTTATTTGAAGTCCTAGAAAGTATCTTAATTCTCCCATCATGCTCATTTCAAATTCACTTTTCATCAGGTTTGAGAAATCATCACACATTTTTAATTTTGTTGATCCAAAAATGATATCATCCACATAAATTTGAACAATTAAAAGATCTTCCTTATATGATTTTTTAAACAAGGTAGTGTCAATGTTTCCTCTAGAAAAGTCATTTTTAAGTAAGAATAGACTAAGTCTTTCGTACCAAGCTCTAGGGGCTTGTTTTAGACCATAGAGAGCTTTTGTTAATTTATAAACATGATTTGGAAATTTTGAATCCTCAAATCCAGGTGGTTGTTTAACAAAAACTTCTTCGTTTAAAAAACCATTTAAGAATGCACTTTTCACATCCATTTGAAAAAGTTTTATACCTTTGTGTGCTGCATATGCAAGAAGGATACGTATTGCCTCAAGTCTAGCTACTGAAGCATATGTTTCGTCATAATCAATTCCTTCTTGTTGATTATATCCTTGAGCAACTAGTCTAGCTTTATTTCTTATAATGTTTCCATCTTCATCTAGCATATTTCTGAAAATCCATCTAGTTCCAATAATAATTTTATCAAGAGGATTTGGAACGAGATTCCATGTCTGATTCTTTTCAAATTGTGAAAGCTCTTCAGTCATGGCTTGAATCCATGAATCATCTTGTATAGCATCATTTATATGTTTGGGTTCAATTTGAGACATCATTGCTAGGTTGTTGTTTTTGTCTTTGAAGAATTGTCTTGTACATACTTGATCAGAGGTTTCACCAATAATTACATCATGAGGATGATGTGGTACAGTTTTCCATCCTTTTGGAGGAGTTGGAAGTGACTCTTCCATAGAGACTAAGTTAATTTCTTAGTTGAGGATTTCTTCCTGTTCATCTAATTCATCATCAAGATTTTCAATGGTTGAAGGTTCATTAGTTGCATTGAATATAACATGCATACTTTCTTCCACACATTGATTTTTGAGATTGTAAATTCTATATCCTTTTGAAGTTTGAGAGTATCCAATAAATATTCCTTTGTCCAATTTAGAATCAAACTTTCCTAGATTATCTTTGTTATTTAAGATGAATCAATAACATCCAAAAATACGAAAATATGAAATATTAGGAGTTCTATTTTTCCATAACTCATAGGGAGTTTTATTTAAAAAATTTCTAATGGTAACTCTGTTTATAATGTAACAAGATGTATTAACTGCCTCAGCCCAAAAATATTTTTCTACATTTGATTCATTAATCATAGTTCTAGCCATTTCTTGAAGACTTCTATTTTTTCTTTCTACCACACCATTTTGTTGAGGTGTTCTAGGACACGAAAAATTATGAGAAATTCCATTTTTTTCAAAGAATTGTTTAAAAAGAGAGTTTTTAAATTCTCCTCCATGACCACTTCTTACTGATATGATTTTAGAACTTTTTTTATTTTGAACTTTTGTGCAGAAGTTTTTGAAAGCCTAAAAAGAGTCATCCTTGTGTTTTAGGAATAGAACCCAAGTGAATCTAGAGTAATCATCTACAATTACGAACCCATACCTTTTTCCACTAAGACTTGAAGTTTTGACGGGACCAAATAAGTCTACGTGGATGAGTTCCAAAGGTTTGTTTGAAGACACAATATTTTTTGATTTGAAGCTACTTATTGCATGTTTTCCTTTGATGCAAGCTTCACATACTGCGTCTTTATTAAATTTTATTTTGGGAATGCCTCTTACTTGTTCAAATTTTATTAGGTTTGAGATGGTTCTCATGTTGGTGTGGCCACAACGTTTGTGCCAAATCCATTTTTCATTTTCATGAGATACAAAGCATGTTTCAGATGAAATTTCATCTAAGAAAAGAGTATATAGGTTCTTGTGTCTGGTTCCACAAAAAAGAGTTTCATTTGTGAGAGGATGTTTCACGATGCAAGTATTTTGTTTAAATATAACTTCATAACCATTGTCACATAGTTGGCTTATACTTAACAAATTATGTTTTAATCCATCTACAAATTGAACATCTTTAATTACAGCGGAACCATTCTTACCAATGGTTCCTATACCTTTTATTTCGGCCTTTTCATTGTTGCCAAATGTGACTGATCCTCCATCCTTATTTTCTAGAGAGATGAAGCAATCCTTATCTCCAGTCATGTGACGTGAGCAACCGTTGTCCAGGTACCAAACCTTTTTCTTTATTGTGAGAAGAAATTCCTGTAGAAGAGGTTAGTATTTTCTTAGGTACCCAGATTTAAGTGGGTCCTTTAGGGTTAGATTTATTTTTAGAAAGTACAATTTATATGGGTTTGGAGGCAGGGACAAATTTTATGGGTTTAGAAAGAGATTTTTCTTTCCATGTAGGTAATAGATTGTCTTGTTTCTTAACAAGGTTTTGTTTAAATGGTCTTTTAAAGAAACATTTTGACTCCTCATGATTTGTTTTCTTACAGTAGCAGCATTTTTTTTATTTGTATTAAAGTGGTGTTATCTGAATTTTTTATATGAGGTGTAAAAAACGTTTCATATATTTTTTTTGTTTTTTGAGGATTTGAAACCTATTCCTGCTTTGTCAAAAATACCTGATTGTGATCCCATTATGTTTTGAAATGTTTCAGTAGACCTAACAAATTTTGTGATATCCTGAGTTAGATTTTCTATCTTGTTTTCTAAAGTTTCTATTTTTGGAAGATTTGATTTTTCAATTAGTACTTTTTGTTTAGAGGAGAGTAAAGAGTGAGCATTGTATAGATTAGTTATTGTGATAGATTGTTTATCATTTGTTCTCTTTAAATCTTCCTTTTCTTTGATTAGGTTTGAAATTTGTTCTTTTTGAAAAAGACATTTTTGAGTTAAGAGGTTTGAATCCTCTAGTAGATTGTCAAACATAAAGTTCATTTCATGATAAGTGTTACAGGTGATAAGAGGACTTACTTCGGAGTCAGAGGTGGTCATAAGGCATAGATTTGCTTCTTCTTCGTCAGTATCTGAATTTGAGTTTTCAGAATCATCCCATGAAGCCATCATTGATTTCTTTTTGAATGGTGTACCTTTGACGAACCTTTTTTGTTGAGGACATTCAGTTTTGAAGTGTCCAACTTTGTTACATCCAAAACATGTGATTTTGCTTTTGTCTATCTCAGCTTTTTGAGGATCTCTTCTAAATGGTCGTTTGTTTTGTCCTCTTCGAAATACCATTTGCCGAATGCGTTTAGATATGAGTGCTAGATCATCCTCGTATTTAGAAGGTGTTTCATTTGATTCCTCACTTTTCATTTGAGTTTCTTTTGAGTTTTGAGCAGCCTTGAGAGCAATTGATTTTCCTTTCTTTTGTGGCTTATCTTCTAGAATGATGCATTCATGAGCATGAAGAGAACCAACAAGTTCCTCAACTGGTAGAGTTGTCAGATCTTTAGCTTGAGTTATAGCAGTAACCATTGGTCTCCATACTTTAGGGAGACATCTAAGTAATTTTCTTATTCTCTCATGAGCTGAATAATTTTTTACCAGAGATCTTAATTCATTAATAATAATTGTAAATCTAGAGAACATTTCGTCTATAGTTTCATCTTCTTTCATTTCAAATGTTTCAAATTTTCTTACTCCCATATCTATTCATTGTTCTTTAACATGACTTGTTCCTTCATGGTGAATTTTGAGTTTATCCCAGATCTCTTTGGCAGTGTTACATTCTTCAATTCTATCGTATTCTTCTCTGCTAAGAGCACATGATAAAATAAATTGAGCTTTAGAGTTTAAGAGTACCTGGTTTTTCTCTTCAGGGGTCCAGGACGCTTGAGGTTTTGGGGCAGCAGGAGCGGTGTCAGTTGGAGCAGTCATTGAATTGAAGTTTTCTGTTTCAATGATGGACCACATATTTATATCTTGAGATAAGAGAAAGATTCTCATTTTACCTTTCTAGTAGTAGTAGTAGTCAATTCCATTGAAGAGTGGAGGTCTGTGGGATGATCCTCCTTCAACAATGAATTTTGTTTGTTCAGCCATTCTTTGGGTAGTTGTGATCGTTTTACTCTAACACGGTTAAGTGCAGTTTTTCAGATCCCGAGCTCTGATACCAATTGTTGGAAATAAATGTCACTAGAAAGGGGGGGGGGGGGGTTTGAATAGTGACCTCTTAAAATTTTAGTTTAAGTGTGTGAGTAAGAAGATATAAAGAAATATAGGACTGGTAATAAAGAACACACAAAGTTTATACTGGTTCACCAAAAGGGTTAGTCCAGTCCTCACACACAGTGAGATTATCTTATATCTTACACTTTTATCCTTTAAACGAGGGATAAAAATGTTATGCTTTACACAACCTCAAAAGGCTTTTACACACACTAAAGTATCACTTTAGAACTTTCTTTCTCTCTTGTTACAATCAAGATTTTATATCTCTTGAGGATATACAAAAGTATTTAATGGATGATATGAAGATAATTCACTATTTGGCAGTGATAATATTTCTTCCTTTTCTTATGAATAAGATGAGCTTTTTGACTTTGATTCAAATGAGATTAAGCTTGAATGTCAAAGTTATCTTGTTGTTTGCAAGAGGTGCTAGTAATATAGAAGCTTGAAAGGAATATGTCTGTTTGTACTTGCAAGACAATAAAATATCTTTCTTAGCTGGATGTGTACTTTGAGGAGACCAGAAGACAGTCCTTTGAGTAGATGAGCAATCTGTCTTAGTTGGATGTGTACTTTGAGGATTCAGAAGATAGTCCTTTGAGTAGATGATCATTATCTTTTGAATAGATGCATGTTGGTTTATTTTGATTGGATGGAATATGCTGTCATTTGAACTAAATGCTTTTGCAAATGTTTTGATAAGATCAAGTTAAAGCTAAAACAAAATATATAAGATCTAACAATACGAGGACTTGCAAGAACACTTGTTAGAGGAGTTAGGATGATAACATGTTGTCCTCAAAACTCAGAAGTGTTTCAACATCCTCAACATATCATAGGGATCAAGATGCTTCATTCATCCCCACATGATCTCAATTCTCAAGGCATCAAGCCTCAAATTCATTAGAAGCACCAAATTTAGGGTTTTGGATTCAACAGGAACTGCAGTCAAGGTTTTCATTTGGCAGGGACTTCAAGTTTCAAAATCATGATTCAAATAGATCAAGTATCTTCATATGATTCCTCTCATCAAAGTCTAAGCCAAGATGTGCTTCAAATAAAGATCAATATTTTCCATATTCATCTTGTCCACAAATAGGTTATTTTACCTAATTCACCTAGGAGGTTGACTTTTAGTCTAAACATGATTCCATGGCTCAAATCATGGGTCAAAAATCTCCAATGCCTCATTATAATCCACTCACATCATTCATATTATTGAAAGAGTTTGATTCATCAAATACTTAGAAGATTTCAATTCATTTGGAAAAAGTTAATTGTTTAGGATCACCTTTGACTTTTGATAAATTTGGTCAACTATGGACTTCTAAGGATCAAAATCATGAATATATGGTTATTAGAGCCATTGGATCAAGAAAATAAGTCAAGGATAAAAAAGTCAACATCTTAGGGTTTTGATTTTTTAATGATAAATTACATATTCTTCTTTCAAACTTTGAAAAGTCATAACTTCTTCATCCCTTGGCCAAATATTTCCTTCTAATGCTCATTTTGAAGAGAAAATCAAGATATACAACTTTGCCAGGGTGAAATTTTTCTCAAAAAGTGAATGGTTTTTAAATTAGAAGCTTGTGAACATTCTTCCAACTCTTAGAAAAATTTTCTTAGTCCTTTTTATCAACTTTTTCACGAACTTCCAAGCCATTTTTCACATTGATCCAATATGAATTCATTCAAGCCATCAACAAGAGAGTTTAACTACATCCTCCATGCTTTCCAAAAAGTCTTATAACATCATTTGATTTTACTTGAGTAAGAAGTTATGGATTTTCAAAGAAGGCTCCATAAAACTAGTTTCAAGCTTAACTAGTCTTGCAATTCACCAATTTTCCCAAGTTCTACATCCAATTAGCAAATGTTTATGCATTGTCATCAACCAAGAACAAGTGGATCATTTTGGAATCATTTCACAAGGGTGTCAAAGTACCATTTTTTTCACTTATCATGTGAAAAAGTAATCATTACAAATTTGAAATCATTGCAAAATTTGGTGATTCATCAAGTTTATCTCCAAATGCCAATCTGATCATTCACAAAATAAGATTTGAAATTTTAATTATAGGAATAAGAAGTTTGTAGAATTTAATCCTAACCAAGCCAAAAAACTGATCATTGCATAAATGGAATATTCCATAACTTACTCATTAAGTTATTCAACTTCAAGCCCATTTTCTCTCAAGACTATCTCATCTCATTTTCCTATAAATAGAGAGCTCCTCTTCATTTAAAATCACATCAAAGCAAATTCAATTCTTGCTTTCTCAAACTTCTCTCTTTTCTTGTTTTTCAAAATTTCTTATGGCATGAAGAAGTGAGTTCTTCAAACCAAAGCTCTTCCTCTGAAATTGAGCATTCATACACTTAATACACATCATGTAGAAGTGATCCAAGTCCTTGTTGGAGTTCTGAAACATCAGAATCATCATCTCCATCTTTAACTGGGAGTGGTTACAGTTGAAGTCGTGTGGAGCAATCCATAAAGTTCTAGGCTAATGTGAGTGTAATACGGTGAACTGACTTTAAAAAATGTCGCGGTAAGCAAGAGTCGCCACCGACTTTTATTTTATCTAATTTTTAGGAAAGGCTAAAAGAACAGGAAAAGACCTTTTAAAAATATTTTGAGTTCGGGGTGTAAGTTATATAAAGGGAAGGTTTAAAGCACCCTTTGTATCCATGGTTATCCATGGGCTCTTAATTGCTTAGCTCACTTTGTTTTCAAAATGTTTGAATTGTTTGAAAAGTAGTGTGTGAATAGAAATTTGAATAAGAACTTTAGCTTGTAAATAAGCGTAGTCTTTTTGAAAAGTATTTGAAAATTAGTGGGAAAAAGAGTTTGAATTTGAATTTGAAAAAGAGCATGCAATTAAAAAGCAATTACCCTAAGTTTTAAAATTCGTTCTTTTAGCTTTTCGGGCGAAAGGGTCTATCCGTACCATGAGAGGGCAGGAAGTCTTTCAATTGGATGTTAAGGGTCATCGAGAAAAGTATCGTTCGCCATAAGACTGTCCATTGCCATAAAGAGAGCAGGTAGTCTAAGGGAAGGATATAATAGTCATTAATCTTTTTAGGCATCATGCGAGGATACCTTAGCAATGGGACAATCATCTTATTTCTGAAGCAGCATCGAGGGACTAGATCTCATATGATGATTTTCAATCTTTTAAAGGCAACCTTGCTTTAGGTATCCTCGGAATCGAGGGACTTGACTATTTTTGACAAATAGAGGCAACAAGGCAACAAGAGAGGTTACCCTAAAGGTGTGTGTGTGGCACAATCACGTGGTTAAATTCAATTATTTTATCTTGTAATTAGTTATTCTAGGTTGATTCAAGGCTTGCACTCCCTAGGATTACTAACCAGGCAGTTTAAAAATGCAGAAATTAAAGGCAGAATTTAAAAGTCCTACGCTATTACAATAAACACCTGTAGGCAGAAAAATAAAGGCAGAAATATAAATCTAAACTATTACAATAAACACCTACAAGGAAATAGAGACAAAATATAGAAGGAATATAATAAGCCATTACAAGGCTTTGGGGCAAATACAAAATAGAGGAAGAACTGGGCGCGAAAATAAAACTAACAGATCAAAAATTAAAAGGGTTAGGAAAAACAGTGATTAATAGTCATGATGAAAAATAGTTAGCCAAAAATAACATAAGGGTTTAAAAATCTAAAAATAATTAATTAACCTAAAATTAAATTAATTAGCCTAAAAAAAATTTTTAGCCTAAAATTAAATTAATTAACCTAAAATAATTATTAGCCTAAAAATGGATTAATTAGCCTAAAAATAATTATTAGCCTAAAAATAATTATCTGCCTAAAAATAAAGAATGTGGTAAAATTCTAACCCAGATTCATGAAAATGGACAACATCTACCTATTATATATTTTAGGGTTAGTGGTTAAAAAAGAGATTTTACCAAGGTTTTCAAGGGCAATGAAGCAAACAAATAAGTGTAAGGAAGAATTGACACCCGATCCCAAATTGGGGTTTAGAAAATTAAATTATGGACAAAATTACGATTAACCTTGATTTGGCCAAATACCAAAAGGTTTTTGGCCAAATATGAATAACCTTGATTTGGCCAAATACCAAAAGATTTTTGGCCAAAAAAGCAATTGGGGTACCATCCACTTGGTCAATCCATAGAAATCATGTTCATAAACCAATGCAATGTTACGGTTAAGAAAACAAATGGAAAAATAGAAAAGTGATTAAAATAAAATCAAAAAAATATAAAAACCTGACTATAAATCAAATAAAATAAGAACAAGAAACTACAATTTTTTTGAGATTTTTTTGAAAATATGAAAATAGAAATTAAATCAAATAAAATAGAAAAAAGAGGAATTTGCGATTTTGAGGGTCGAAATATTTTAGAATTATATTCTAAAGGAGTATTGTTCTACGATTTTTTTCTAAACTTCTGGAAAAAATTTGGAGCAAATCGAAACAGTAGTTTCAGAATTTGACTGATAGGCTGGAAAAATTATTACTGTGCTGCAACCGGAATTACAACCCTGAAGAAGGAGAAGTAGAAGAAAATATTTTTTGTGTTTGTGAGAAGAAAGAGAGTCGGAGTAAGGGTTAGAATTGTTAGTCCTCTCAAAGTGTAGAACCTAGTGCTATTTATACATAAAAATTAGGTTAGTAAAAATAGTCAAAGAATCAATTAATTAATTAATAAATCACAACTCTAAATCAAATATAATTTGATTTTGATTTCTGAAATATTTAACTAATTATGTTGATTCTTTCCTAAACTATACAATTATGCAATATTAAAAAGTATGAACAAAATCTTTGCAAATCTTTTTTTTAATGATTTTCGGACTAAAATTACAAAAAATAAAGATTTTAATGAAAAAATAATATTTTAAAACTGCCTAATAAAAAAATACGGAAATAATAATTAAATGATGAAAAAAAATACTATTTTTGATTTTTTGTTATATTTTATGATTTTTGGTAATTTTTTGACTAAAAAATGCATAAAAGTAAAAATTGACTACTTTAAAAAATGCCAATTAATTAGTACGAAAATTAAAATTAAAATGATAAAAAAATGCATTTTTTGTGATTTTTGAATAAATGGAAATAAAGTGAGAACTAAAATTAAAAAGCAAGTAAAAGGGAAAATGTTAGAAGTGGGATTCGAGCCTGGGACCTCTCGCTCTTGTACCTTTTAACCTCAAATCCTTACCAACGGTGCTATGTCAATTATTCGAAATAAAATAACATTTGCAAATATATGAGGGCAAATTTTGGGGTATGACAATTGCCCCTGTTCAATCTTCTTAAACCTGAGGATGTAGATTGGCTTGTGTGCCTGTCGGAATCTGAAGGTGGAAGAGGATTGAACACTAGAATACCAAGAAATTGGCCCTTGCTGACACAGGGATTTTTTCTGCAGATGGGCTTAAAGATGCCATCCAGGCAAAGTATTGTTGGAGATGGGCTTAAAGATGCCATCCAGGCAAAGTATTGTTGGAGATGGGCTTAAAGATGCCATCTGGATGTTGAGAGACTTGATTGAGATGGGCTTAAAGATGCCATCCAGCTTGATAGACTTGAGAGTCAGAATACGTCGTACGCTAGATCGTATCTTAAGGATATGCTAAGGATGAGTCGTACGTTAGACTGAATCCGCTGTAAGTGTCAAAGTAAGTTGTACGTTAGGCTATACTTTTTAGAACGAGTCATACGTTAGACTGGGTCTAGTTTGCATCGATAGATGTCTGGAAAGCCATGCGTCAGGCTGAAAGATGGGTCATACGTTAGACCAGATCCAATTTGCACTTGATAAATGTCTGGAAAGCCGGGCGTTAGGCTGAAGGACGGGTCGTACATTAGACCGGATCCCATTTGCATTTGATAAATGTCTGGAAAGCCGTGCGTTAGGATGAAGGACGGGTCGTACGTTAGACCGGATCCCATTTGCATTTGATAAATGTCTGGAAAGCCGTGCGTTAGGCTAAAGGATGGGTCGTACGTTAGACCGGATCCACTTGTGTTGATAGTTGTTAGAATACACTGTACGTCAGGTTGTATCCTAGGATGAGTCATACGTTAGACTAGATTCTTTGTATTGAGAAGTGTTTGTTGGAGTTTGATCATGTCAGCACCGTTCGTAGTAACTGAATTGGACCTTGGAAGGATGATCGTGTCTACACCGTTCGTGATGATAGAATTAGATCTTCGAATGTTGATCGTGTCAGCACTGTTCGTAGTAACTGAATTAGATCTTGGAAGGATGATCGTGTCTACACCGTTCGTGATGATAGAATTAGATCTTTGAAGGTTGACCGTGTCAGTACCGTTCGTAGTAACTGAATTAGATCTTGGAGAGATGATCGTGTCTACACCGTTCGTGATGATAGAATTAGATCTTTGAAGGTTGATCGTGTCAGCACCGTTCGTAGTAACTGAATTAGATCTTAGAAAATTGATCGTGTCCACACCGTTCATGATGATGGAATTAGATCTTGGGAGGTTGATCGTGTCAGCACCGTTTGTAGTAACTGAATTAGATCTTGGAAAGATGATCGTGTCTACACCGTTCGTGATGATAGAATTAGATCTTTTGTCGTGTCAGCACCGTTCGTAATAACTGAATTAGACTTTGGAAGGTTGATCGTGTCCACACCGTTCGTGATGATGGAATTAGATCTTTGAGAGTTGACCGTGTCAGTACCGTTCGTAGTAACTGAATTAGATCTTTGAAAATTGGAGATTTTGTTCATCTGCTTGTTCTTGTATCCTAAAAAAGTAAAGTTAGTCTTTATGCAATGTCATGATGCATGTTTTAAATGAGAAACTTGCATGTTATGTATGAAGTTATTATGAGGTAATGTATGCAATGTAGGAATATGTTTATGATATACGATGTATGAACATGATTTATGCTGTCTTGATCGAGAAAATAGATCTCTATATCATTGTGATTTTGGTGTTTGATCTTGTCTTGAAGATGCTCAGTTGGGGATTTATGATTTCTTCTTGGGGATGAAAGTGATTTGAATGATTGATCTTGATGTACCCTGACCGGGGATAAGAGAGATGGATAACCCTGTTTGGAGAAGAGAAAAGCGTCAGGGAACCGGCGGTGTCGAATTTCTAAACTCTGTTGGGGAACTAAGTCTTTGTGGGGACGAGAACATTTGAAGATGTCTTCTTTAATGATTACTCTGTGGGGATATGATCCTGTGAAACCGGCTTTGTGGGAAGGTATGGATGCTTTGAATATTGCCCCCAGTGATTTATAACTCTTGTTTTTCCTGGACTCATATTGATTATAACACACCACTGAGTATTGATCAAGATGTCAAACTGGACTTGCATAGATTTGCCCCTGCTAGTAGGGCCTTTGGAAAGATTCGCCTCGCGAGGACTTTATGAGATGTGCACTATGGGCGATATGCCCCTAGTAATCATAGGCCCAGGACAATGTTGTTAGAACAAGATTTGTTCTGATCAATTATCTTAGTTTTGATGATAACAATAATATGAATTTTGCTTAAGATAATATGGTACTCTAATCCAATGCAATTTCCCTTTCAGGAAATATATATAAAGAGTACGCATAATTCAGCGCTCAGAAGCTTTGTCTCAAAGGGTTCAGCATGCAACATCAGAACATGGTCTGGCAAGACATCAGAAGATGGTCAAAGCAGAATCAGAACATGGGTCTATGGAAGCATCAGAAGAACATGAGATCAGAAGCACTGAAGTTCTGATGGTATCACGCTCAGAAGCACTTCAAGGTCAGAAGATCAGAAGATGCTTTGCACCAAGCTGTTTGACTCTGATGATATTCAAACGTTGTATTCACAAACATCAGATCAGAAGGAAGTACAAGTGGCAAGCTACGCTGACTGACAAAAGGAACGTTAAAAGCTATTATAGGCAACGTCAGTAGACACAGCGTGAACAAGGCTCGAGGTAGTTGACAAAAGCGTATAACATTAAATGCGATGCTGTACGGAACACGCAAAGCATTAAATGCACTCAACGGTCATCTTCTCCAACGCCTATAAATATGAAGTTCTGATGAGAAGCAAGGTTAACGATTCTGCACAAAACAACTCATATTAACTTGCTGAAACTCTGTTCTACTCAAAGCTCAGAATCTTCATCTTCATCAAAGCTCACTATATTGCTGTTGTAATATATTAGTGAGATTAAGCTTAAACGTTAAGAGAAATATCACAGTTTGTGATTATAGCTTTTAAGAAGCAATTGTAATACTCTTAGAATTGATTACATTAAGTTGTAAGGAACTAGAGTGATCGTGTGGATCAAAATACTCTAGGAAGTCTTAGAGGTTATCTAAGCAGGTTGTAACTAGAGTGATCGTGTGGATCAGAATACTCTAGAAAAGTCTTAGAGGGTATCTAAGCAGTTGTTCCTGGAGTGATCAGTGTGTGATCAGAAGACTCTGGAAGACTTAGTTGCTGACTAAGTGGAGAACCATTGTAATCCGTGCGATTAGTGGATTAAATCCTCAGTTGAGGTAAATCATCTCTGCGGGGGTGGACTGGAGTAGTTTAGTTAACAACGAACCAGGATAAAAATAACTGTGCAATTTATTTTTATCTGTCAAGTTTTTAAAGCTACACTTATTCAAACCCCCCCCCCCCTTTCTAAGTGTTTTTCTATCCTTCAAATGTCCCCTGTTGATTGGGAAGTAGCTTCAGATCTACTTGGATGCATGCCCCTGATTGTTCCGGCATCCTTGAGAGATTCTCGGAATCTTGACTTGATTGCCCCAGATTGATCGGGAAATAGTTTGAAACCCACTTGGGATGTATGCCTTTGACTGTTTGGCATTTTAAGAGATTCTTGGAATCTTGACTTGATTGCCCCAGATTGATTGGGCAAAACATTCCACGCCCCTTGTATACGTAGGAGACATTGCTTCTTGGAGTAATCTTTGTTGGTCGGGATAACTTTGAGTCATTAGTCATACCCTGTGCAAATTCTTTCTGATGCTAACATTTGAAATTATGTAGCAGAATATGTTTAATAATGAATTCATGAGATGCAATGCATACGTCTGTCTTGAGTTTTTGAAAAACATTAAAACAGGAGATGTAAAAGCGTGATATTTGTAAAAACGCGATGTTTGTAAAAACGGAATATCAACTCAGCATTTTTGACCTTAAGGAGTCAGGATACCTTTTTGGTGACAGTATGCTTTCGAACTAACCACGCTTCAGTTAGGACTTTCAAGGGTTGTAACGTGGCTTGGTTCACGGTTTAAGAAACAAAGGATAATGGCTCAAAAATTTATTTATACCCATCCCCATCTTCGTGATGTTCTTCGATCCTATGCTCAGTTAACTTTGCGTTTTAGCTTTAGCAAAGCTTGAAGTGTTAACATTGATATTTGATGGTGGTTGAAGCACCATAAGTTTATTTGGACAGTCAGTCATCCTTCTTTGTAATTCTTTTTGCTTTGGTTGAGGATTTGTAGTGACCTCTTTTTTCTTTGATTTTTGTTATCCCTAACTTTTGCCTGAACTGCTTATTTTGTGATTACAGTCAGCGGGATGTTTCGACTTTTCGATAAGTCTCCTTCATAGGTTTTGACTTAACAACTATTCTTTTTGGTGGATATAGACTGCATGACTTACTGGTTGCGGGAACCCATCATTATTTGTATAAACGACAGCTAGTACAATTGAGTTAACTGAGTAACTACCCTGCCCCAGGTTGTGATTAAGGGTTTAATCTGTATGAGAAAGAAACTTCTACTTCTTAGGCTCAAAAGGGGTTGACGAGGGATTAACATCCTTATATCTCCACTGTTTGGGAATTGAAACAGTGCCTGTACATCGTAAACATAGTCCGTTCAAAAGCATACTGTATGAGGTTGCGGTATCATTTTCGTCATCCTCCCTCAAAAGGCTTACAGCTTAGCGGGAGTTGAATATCACAAAACATATGCAAAGTAAAGACAATAATTTAAAATGAGTGATAGCGAAATAATTTATTCAAGACAAACATATGCAATGCACTGATGATGATTATTAAAACAGATAATGTCTATCATAAGCCGAATGTTTAAACAAACAGGATAGAAATTGCACATGAAAGTAGATCTAATGATCCAAAAGTTCGTCCGTCTAGACGTCAATCAGTCTTGTCATGACTAGGCATAGGAGCGGTGATCATCACAGGAGTTTTCAGGAGGGTTGAATTTGATTTCCCCTTCATCGATCATATCTTGACTCTTATTCTTCAATGTCCAGCAATTGTTTGTGTAATGTCCAAGACTGTTGGAATGGTACGCGCACCTTGGGTTGAGTTTATAGCCAGGAGTGGAGGTGTTAGGATTCTTAGGAGGGTCCCTTAGAGTAATCAATTCGGTCTTCAACAGATGTTGTAATGCTTGAGCCAATGACATATTGATCTTGGTGAATTGACGCTTAGGTATGTCTGGCTCTCGTCGTTATTGTAGAATTTGTGTAGGGATCAGAATTGTCCCCACGGATTGGTTGCGTTCATTATGACTCTTCTGATTGTGCACAACATCAGTTATATGAGGTTCCTCAGGTGAATTGAAATCAGTGATCTTGTCGTCGATTAAATCTTGAATCATAAGACTTAGTTGCTGACTAAGTGGAGAACCATTGTAATCCGTGCGATTAGTGGATTAAATCCTCAGTTGAGGTAAATCATCTCTGCGGGGGTGGACTGGAGTAGTTTAGTTAACAACGAACCAGGATAAAAATAACTGTGCAATTTATTTTTATCTGTCAAGTTTTTAAAGCTACACTTATTCAAACCCCCCCCCCCTTTCTAAGTGTTTTTCTATCCTTCAATTGGCATCAGAGCGCCGGTTCTAAGGTGCAAGCACTTAACCGTGTTTAGAAAAGATTCAGGAAGAGAAAAACGCTTCAGTAAAAGATGGCTGATGAAACTGCAAAGTCTACATCTACATCTGGCTCTGCTGAGCAACACAACGGTAACAATGGTTATACTAGACCGCCGGTATTTGATGGTGAAAACTTTGAATACTGGAAAGATAAACTGGAAAGTTACTTTCTTGGTCTAGATGGTGATCTATGGGATCTTCTGATGGATGGTTACAAACATCCAGTAAATGCCAGTGGCGTGAAGTTGACAAGGCAAGAAATGAATGATGATCAGAAGAAGCTTTTCAGGAATCATCATAAATGCAGAACTGTTTTGCTGAATGCTATCTCTCATGCTGAGTATGAGAAGATATCTAACAGGGAAACGGCCTATGACATATATGAGTCCTTGAAAATGACTCATGAAGGAAATGCTCAAGTCAAGGAGACTAAAGCTCTTGCTTTAATCCAGAAGTATGAAGCCTTCAAGATGGAGGATGATGAAGACATTGAAAAGATGTTTTCAAGATTTCAAACTCTTACTGCTGGATTGAGAGTTCTTGACAAGGGATACACCAAGGCTGATCACGTAAAGAAGATCATCAGAAGCTTACCCAGAAGATGGGGTCCTATGGTGACTGCATTCAAGATTGCAAAGAATCTGAATGAAGTATCTCTGGAAGAGCTTATCAGTGCCTTGAGAAGCCATGAAATAGAGCTGGACGCAAACGAGCCTCAAAAGAAAGGTAAGTCTATTGCATTAAAATCCAATATCAAGAAATGCACTAACGCTTTTCAGGCTAGAGAAGAAGATCCTGAAGAATCAGAATCTGAAGAAGAAGATGAACTGTCCTTGATCTCCAGAAGGCTAAATCAACTCTGGAAGAACAAGCAAAGGAAGTTCAGAGGCGTCAGAAGTTCAAAGAAATTTGAACGTGGAGAATCTTCTGATGACAGAAGATTTGACAAGAAGAAGGTCATGTGCTATGAATGCAATGAGCCTGGACACTTCAAGAATGAATGTCCAAAACTTCAGAAGGAAAATCCCAAGAAGAAGTTTCATAAGAAGAAAGGTCTTATGGCAACCTGGGATGAGTCAGAAGATGATTCAGACTCTGAAAATGAGCAGGCTAACTGTGCGCTGATGGCGACAGAAGATGACGGATCAGAATCTACATCAGAATCAGATTCTGAAGAGGTATTTTCTGAACTTACTAGAGATGAGTTAGTTTCCGGTCTAACTGAACTTCTGGAATTCAAGTCTCAGATTAGTCTCAAATACAAAGAGCTGAAAAAGCTATTTGAATTTGAAACAAAGAAGCTTGAGTTGGAGAATTCTGAATTAAAAGAAAAACTTTTAAAATTATCCAATAATGTTGGATCTCCTTCTGATTCAGAAAAATCCACTCCTAGTCTAAACCATATTCTGAAAGAATATGATTTAAGTTTCAGGAAGTTCTTATCTAGAAGTATTGGCAGAAGTCAGCTAGCTTCTATGATATATGCTGTGTCTGGAAACAAAAGAGTAGGCATTGGTTTTGAGGGTGAAACCCCATACAAACTTGAACCTGTTGATGAAATGAAATTTACATACAAGCCATTGTATGATCAGTTCAAGTATGGCCACTCCCATGATATTAGGCACACTTCACATGCTCAAAGTTTTCACATAACACACACCAAAAAGCATGTGACACAACCTAGGAAATATCATGAAACTCACATTAAAAATTATCATGCTGTTCCTCCTATTGCCTACAATGTTAAACCCAATTTCAATCAGAACTTGAGAAAATCTAACAAGAAAGGACCCAAGAAAATGTGGGTACCAAAGAAAAAGACTATTTCTTTTGCAGATTCTCTTGGCGACAAAGAAGATAAAAGTCAACATGACATGTCACCTGGACTCAAGTTGGTCTCAACACTTGAAGGGAAGAAGGACTGTCTTCCAAGTTCTGGTACTTAAATCTGTGGAAGAAACTATATTCGTAGGAGATCAGAAAAGAAAGTTTATTAGTCTTGGAACCATCTGTTTTGTTTGTTTCTAAAGCAATGATGTTTCGTTCTTGAGTATTCTAAAATGCTCTAAATGCTACAGAATATACAATATTGAAACATTGATTGTGGACGAATCAATAAATATCTGGTTTGATGATAAACTTGTTTCTGATGAAACAAAGCAGCTTAAGAATTTCTGCAGATACAGTTTTGTCTTATCAGAAGCTGCAGAACAAAGAAGTGAATCCCCAGAAGCTGTGTATATCAGAAGTAATGGATCAGAAGATCATTCAGAATTATATCAGCACACTTCAGAAGGAGTGTTTCCAGAAGAAAAACTTGATCAATTCAGAAGCAGTGATCGGAATCAGAAGGCGTAAAGCCTATTGAATATTTCACACCTGTCATCCATTATCTGATGATGAACACGTGTCTCTACGGTTAGTACGAAGCGTGCAGTTGAAAAGACGCCGACCTAGGTAACTGTTTTAAATCATTTCTTTTACCACGATCTCTCTCCTCACGTCACTCGTCATTTAATGAAAATGATTTCTTTTGATTCTGAAACTATTCATTTTGTTTATTTATTCTTTTTCATTTTCTATTTTATATTCGTCTCCTTATATTCTTTTCAAATCATATCATACATCTTTTTCGCTCCCTTGTCTCTCTTTCTTCTTGCATTCTCTCGTTTGAAAAGTTCTTAGACGTTTTCTAAAACCCTAATCAAAAACCCAGTTCTCTTTTCCTGTTCGTTTTTGTTCATTCTGCATCCATGGCTGCCTTCTCATCCCAAAATGTTGGTACATCTGTTCCTCACCATCTCCAAGAAGAAATTTTGCAACTCACTCCTGTTGTTGCATGCTCTATTCCCAAGGACAAATTAGAAGTTATATGTGAACTCATTGTTGATTTTGACAACCTTGAAGAACATGGACTTCATCTTAAAGAAGACATCATCTTTCAAGGATGGACCTCGTTGTTCGCTGAGTTCGTTGGCCCAGTTTATCCGGATCTTGTCAAGGAATTCTGGGCACATGCTGTGGTTGCTCCAAAATCAATACTTTCTTTCGTCCATGGAAAGTTTGTTGTTATTACTGAAAACATCCTAAGAGTGATGTTTGATCTGAAAAACCCTGAAGGGGCTTTTGAGATTGATAAAAGGGCAGTTTGGGAAGATGTTCTATCCACTCTCTATCCAAATGTCAAGAAAACAAAACACGTCAAGGATTTGAGAGATATCTATAAAATCTGGACAAAGATCATTCTTGGGTGTTTCTACCATAGGAAAGCAACACATGCTTCGGATTTCATCAGTAATGAGCAAAAGTATATTCTTTATTGCATTGCCACTGGGAAGAAGGTTGATGCGATCTACATCATCTTCAACCACTTGTGGAAAGCAGTAAAGGATTCCAGAAACGCTTTCAGAGAAAAGGGTGGAACAATCATTCCTTTTGGAAGGATTATTTCAAATCTTTTGGTGCATTCAAAGATTGTTGAAAGTTTGGAATCTGAAGGTATTGTGAAAGACCTTGTTGTCACATCTGGGGCTTGTCTGAATGCATTCACTTTGAAGAAGATGAAAGTAATTAAGACTATCAGTAAGACTCCTCAACCTCTTACTGATACAAGAATCAGAAGAGCACCTGTTCTTGCTGAGTTTGAAACCTTCTTCAACTGTGAGGTACCTGTAGTCAAAACTAGGTATCTGTTATCACAAGAAGAAAATAAATATCTCAAAAATCAAGAGAAGGGTGCTCCAATGAAAATAAATAAGAAGAAGGAAGAAAGGACTAAAAGAAAGCATGATTATCCTTCTGCTGTCTCTAAGGAACAAGATGTTTCTAAAGAGGTCATTGCAAAGGTTGCTAAGTCTGTCTCTGATGAGTTTGAGAAGAAAGGGAAAGAAGCTGTTGAGAAGAAGAAAACAAGAAAAAGGAAGATGATTCTTCAAGAGTCTGATGAAGAAAATGTCTCTCAAGAGGCTGAGAATCAACCAGAAGTTCTGGCATATGTCAGAAGGAAAGAAATCGCTAGCGGCAAAGCAAAGATTATTGAAGAGCCGAAGAGTAAGAAGCAGAAGAAGACTGAGGATGTGGCCAAAGCTTTTCTGAGAGGTTCCAAAGGTATATGCATTTCTGAACCTGATTCTGTTCCTGCTGTTCGTTCAGAAGTTGCACCAATAGAGGTTGTCCCTACACCTGAACCAGAAAAAGCCACATCAGAATCACCTGTCTTTGTCCATGTTCTTACACCTCCATCTTCTCCTATAACTGTTCCTTCCTCTCCACCTACCATAAATCCTGTTCTGGATATACCACTCCTTCAAACTCTCTTTCCATCTCAACCTTCTCTCAATGCCACCCTTGAACATACTCCCTCCACCTCTCAAAACAATCTTTGTGATTCTCCTCTTCCAACCTCTGCATCACATGAGCAGCTGCTCCGTGATTGCAACTACACTCCCAAGCCTCGTCCTGAAGCTGAAGTGGTAGTGTTAGATTCTGATACTGAAGCAGAATCTTCTTATAGGTTGGATAGAGAACCTCATCCGTACTTCACTTCCAACCCTGCCTTTTCAAAAACCCAAATAAAATTCCGCCCTGTATATCCTATTGGTGTAGTTTTTGAAAACATAAAGAGGAATCTCAGAAGTATCTTTGATACTCTCAGAATTGCTGAAAGTTCTGGATTGAATGATGTTGCTATGCGGAACTTCTGGAGGATCTTTCGCAGAGAATCAGATGCTCTGTTTTTAGAACTTCAGGAAGCCTGTGTAGCTGCTGCCCCACGGCCTCGTGGAATTCTGAGGATTTATGAAGACTTCTGGTTTGCTAGTCTCAAAGGAAGACATCTGTTGGAAGAGAAGGCCTTCTTGGATGAGATGGAACAATTAAGACTGGCTGCTGAAATGGAAGCAAATCCATGCAGGGATATCGTTGTCTTTATTCCTGATTATCCTGTTCTGCTCGGAGACTTCAAGACTCTCTTTGACTATCTGAGGGAAAACCCTTCGGAGAAAGACCCAAGCTTGGTCATTCCAGAAGTTGTTGACCCACCAGAAGTTGAAGGTCCTTCTGCTCCCAGGAATCTAGCTGCCATTCTTCAGGCACTTGAGAATGGAGACTCGGAAATTCCTGCTGCAGAATATGGAGATGCTTCCATGCAAGAAGCAGATGCTGAAGATCATGTTGCTGAATGAGATCCTGTTGAGGACATCCCTGCAAATGATCTGTCCATGGAAGCTATAGATCAAGTTGCTATTCCTGTGGTTGAAAGCGTTGAAGCTTCTTCTGATGAATCTTCTCGTCTTGCAAGGACTCTAGAAGAAATTCAGAAGAGACAGGATGAGCAAAGCTCACTCAATGCTGAGTATAGAGCTTTCATGGTGAGGCAAGATGGACACAACAATGAGGTTCAAGAGATGCTGGCCAAGATCTTGTCAAGGCTAGGGCCATCTTAGATTGAGTCTGTGTTGTTTCTTTCTTTTCGTTGCATCTGTTTTTGTGCATCTGATCTTACTTATCTTCATGTACTTCTGTACCTGCTGTTTGAACTTCAATGAAATCATCTTCTTCCTCCGTGTGTTTCGTTTTGTTTGTCTCTGAATCTTTTTTGTTTTTTGATGATATGACAAAAAGGGGGAGAAATATGTGATAAATGATTTGATTTAATCAGTTGCTTTTACTAACAAGAACTGCAAGTTCTATATGGTTTAAGTGTTTTGCAGGTATAAAGAAGTGAAGAGAATCTTCAAAGCAAACACAAGAAGTGTTATTCTGTAAAAAGAATAAACTCATGGAAACTGAAGCGAGCCGAGTGCTGTCAAGCTTCAGAAGTCAGAAGCAAGAAAGAAGAATGAATCAGAAGCACTGATAATAGAATTTGATCCATATTTGTCTATTTTCTCTGACAAAATTCTATTTGCTCTGATACATTATTTTAGCCTATATGGCTCTGATACATATCATGTGTTCTAATATACATTTTATGTTCTGACTCGTTCATGCTGACTTTTTTCGTTTAGTTTTTGTTCTGTAACATTTCAGGATGTAGAGATGCTCTGATGATGCTCTGGTACATTCAACAATGTTCTGATACAAATCTAGCATGAAGTGATGTTGGTAGAAATTCAAAGCTCTGAAGCTATCCGAGGGAAGCAGAAATCAGAAGCAGTGAATGTTCTAAAGATCCAGAAAACTCAAGTTCTGAAGCTGTCCTAAATGGAAGCAGAAATCAGAAGCTGTGAATGTTCTGAAGATCAAAGAAATTCAAGTTCTGAAGCTGTCCTAAATGGAAGCAGAAATCAGAAGCTGTGAATGTTCTGAAGATCAAAGAAATTCAAGTTCTGAAGCTGTCCTAGATGGAAGCAGGAATCAGAAGCTGTGAGTGTTCTAGGGATCTAAAGAAATTCTAGTTCTGAAGCTGTCCAATGGAAGCAGAAGTCAGAAGCTATGAATTTTCTAAAGACAGAAGCTTATGTGATCGTCTCTACCGAAATAATCAGGGAAGTCTTTTATTAAAGTTCTTCGAGTATTTATTTCAGGGGGAGATTATTTATCTCAGGGGGAGATTGTTAATCTCAGGGGGAGACATATTCATATGCTTATGCTATAGCTGTGTAATTTGTCTTTTGCCGTCTGCTCTTTCTGATCGCAAATTCATATCATTTATATATGTTTTTGTCATCATCAAAAAGGGGGAGATTGTTAGAACAAGATTTGTTCTGATCAATTATCTTAGTTTTGATGATAACAATAATATGAATTTTGCTTAAGATAATATGGTACTCTAATCCAATGCAATTTCCCTTTCAGGAAATATATATAAAGAGTACGCATAATTCAGCGCTCAGAAGCTTTGTCTCAAAGGGTTCAGCATGCAACATCAGAACATGGTCTGGCAAGACATCAGAAGATGGTCAAAGCAGAATCAGAACATGGGTCTATGGAAGCATCAGAAGAACATGAGATCAGAAGCACTGAAGTTCTGATGGTATCACGCTTAGAAGCACTTCAAGGTCAGAAGATCAGAAGATGCTTTGCACCAAGCTGTTTGACTCTGATGATATTCAAACGTTGTATTCACAAACATCAGATCAGAAGGAAGTACAAGTGGCAAGCTACGCTGACTGACAAAAGGAACGTTAAAAGCTATTATAGGCAACGTCAGTAGACACAGCGTGAACAAGGCTCGAGGTAGTTGACAAAAGCGTATAACATTAAATGCGATGCTGTACGGAACACGCAAAGCATTAAATGCACTCAACGGTCATCTTCTCCAACGCCTATAAATATGAAGTTCTGATGAGAAGCAAGGTTAACGATTCTGCACAAAACAACTCATATTAACTTGCTGAAACTCTGTTCTACTCAAAGCTCAGAATCTTCATCTTCATCAAAGCTCACTATATTGCTGTTGTAATATATTAGTGAGATTAAGCTTAAACGTTAAGAGAAATATCACAGTTTGTGATTATAGCTTTTAAGAAGCAATTGTAATACTCTTAGAATTGATTACATTAAGTTGTAAGGAACTAGAGTGATCGTGTGGATCAGAATACTCTAGGAAGTCTTAGAGGTTATCTAAGCAGGTTGTAACTAGAGTGATCGTGTGGATCAGAATACTCTAGAAAAGTCTTAGAGGGTATCTAAGCAGTTGTTCCTGGAGTGATCAGTGTGTGATCAGAAGACTCTGGAAGACTTAGTTGCTGACTAAGTGGAGAACCATTGTAATCCGTGCGATTAGTGGATTAAATCCTCAGTTGAGGTAAATCATCTCTGCGGGGGTGGACTGGAGTAGTTTAGTTAACAACGAACCAGGATAAAAATAACTGTGCAATTTATTTTTATCTGTCAAGTTTTTAAAGCTACACTTATTCAAACCCCCCCCTTTCTAAGTGTTTTTCTATCCTTCAAATGTCCCCTGTTGATTGGGAAGTAGCTTCAGATCTACTTGGATGCATGCCCCTGATTGTTCCGGCATCCTTGAGAGATTCTCGGAATCTTGACTTGATTGCCCCAGATTGATCGGGAAATAGTTTGAAACCCACTTGGGATGTATGCCTTTGACTGTTTGGCATTTTAAGAGATTCTTGGAATCTTGACTTGATTGCCCCAGATTGATTGGGCAAAACATTCCACGCCCCTTGTATACGTAGGAGACATTGCTTCTTGGAGTAATCTTTGTTGGTCGGTGTCATACCCTAATTTTTGACCCCCCCTGAGATGACATATCTTCAGGATTTTTCATCAAGTCAAGACAAGTACCCAGAGCAGTCATTTCTCCATCTGGTACCTAATCGAGGATGCTCAAAGACAAGAAAGCTCAGGCAAAGGATCAATCAATACAAAGACTAGTCTCTAATACAATCATGGGGCTCAAAAACTTCACTTTTCTCATCTATGATTGATTAGACATCCAGTCATATGAGTACAGGTTTACTCAGGTCACCAGACTAGGGTTTTAAGCCTATCAAGGACTGAAATCAGGGATCACATTTGGGAAACCCTAAAAAACCTCAGAGGGTCATTCAAAGACATCAATCATCTTCAAATAACTCATATTACAAGGTCTACTGGACATCACACTTCAATTCAAAGTCTACAGTCATTACTTTCACATGGTCGACAAATTAGGGTTTTGACCTAATTCACCAAGATAGTTGACTTCTGATCAGGGCATGAATCCAAAACTCAAGACATGATTCAAGGATCTCTACTACCTCCATATAATCCATTTATATCATCCATTTGGGGAGAAGATCTTATTTCTACACAAAAAGCCCAAAAATTCACTTTGTCAGGAAAAAGTCAACTGTGAAGGATCATCATTGACTTTTAAGGTTTTTTGGTCAAAAAATGACTTTCAAAGATCAATATCATCAATATATGGATGTCAAAGTCATTTGGCCAAAGAAATTCAAAGAAATTCATCAAGGAGCGAAAAGTCGGGAATTAGGGTTTTTGAAGGCATGGTGAGATCTCAAAATTTCACCTACACAACTCAAAAAACTTCCAACATGAAAGTTGTAGATCTTGCCAAATAAAACAACATCTTACAAGGGAACTTTTTTCAAAAGATCAACCATTTATGAAGTTTTGGAAATTTTGAAGTTTAGGTCATAAACACTTAGAAATTTTTCTAAGTGTTTTAACCTAGTTTTCTTCCAACTTTGGCCTCATTTTTCACAAATTTCCCAAAGGATTCTGAAGAAGACATAAACTAATGATTTAAAGTAGATGTTTAGGGCTTTCCAAATTGTGTTCAACCTTCTCAAAATTCAATTTGAGCTAAGAGTTATGCTTGTTCAAAGTTGGCCTCATGAAGTAAAATTATAGGTCATGCATCATTTTGGAACTTTGAAATTTTGTGCACATGACCTCAAATACAGATGCTACATGACCCATAATACATCTGCAAACATGCCATGCATTCATTTTCACCATGCCATAAGAATTGAAGAAGATTCTAAAAACAAGAACATGTGATTATGTAATGATTACATTTGTGAATTTATGGCAAATTGATGAATCACCCAAGGAATCTTCTCACCAACCAATTAGAGCTCATTTCTGGCTCAGAATTGTCCCCTAAGATCAAGCAAGATCGAGGGCTAGGGGATTGATCAAATGGAATCAAAATTCTCATCATTGCATAAGAGATATTTGCAAATTTCCTTCATGGCTAAGAAACCAAATCAACTTCACTAAGGAAGCTCACTCCTCTGCAGCTATACTGATCCATTTGCCTATAAATAGAGGCCTCATCCTCATTCAGAAAACACACCAAAGCAACCATATTACTTGCTTTCTCTTTCTTTTCTTTTGTTCATTGTTTTTCAAAGTTCTTTGGCAAGAAGAATCGATTTCTTCAAACCAGAGCTTATCTTTGGGAAGTGAGCATTCTAACATCTCAAGGGAGGTCATTTGAGGTGATCCAAGCACCTGGATCACTTCTGTAAGTGGAGGAACACCATTGTTGCTCTCACTTTGGAGCATTTGCAGTTGGAGGTCCATGGAGTAATTCAGGAGGTTCTGAGCCAAGCCAATCATCCAGGCACACTCCTCAGGTCATAGTGAAGCTAACCAGATGGCTGCAGCCCATCTGTAACTCTAAATTCAACACCCTCCATGTTCACTTGAAGCTGAAATCGAGGGAGGTCCATAGAACAATTCAGAAGGATTCAGGCTATAATAAACATCCAGTTAGCATCATTGAGTCTCAGGGAAGCTATTGAGATCATTCATTCAAGCCCAGGTGCTCTCAATCATCCTCACGACCTTCAGTTTCAGAGGTAAGTTTCTGAACCTCACCTCTTTAATTTAAGCACTCTTTGTGATAAAGCTCGATTCTATCTTGTTCAGCATCATCAGAGGATTGAAAACCCTCTATCATCATTCATTTATCTTTCAGCATAGCCATTTAATTTGATTTTTAAGTTTTAGGGTTCTTCACGATTTCTGGTAAATTAGTTAGATGTAGTTAATATAAGTACATGTTAGTTACATATTTAGAATCGTGAGTAAATTTAGAGCAAGTTTGGTCTTTACATCTTTGCAAATGGTGGAGAAATGAGCAAGTTCATAAATTTGAAATTTGAGAGCTTGAGGTTGAAGACGAAGATGGTGGTGGCGCGCAATTTTCAAACTCAGGTCTAAGTTTATTTTATTTTGATTGATACCTGTTTCATTAACGACTAAAACGTGATAGCCCAGTGGTAGAGAGTGTTTGTGTGTTGCGCGTGCCCAAGGTCTGGGGTTCGAATCCCCCTCGCCCCAGACTTTTTGATTCTTTTATTTTTCAATGATTTACTACTTGTTTTAAAACATAACCAAATGAGTGCAAGTTACTTTCACCATGCGCGCGCTGGCCCAGTGGTTTGGTTTTGGGTGTGTGACCTAAAGGGCGTGAGTTCAAGCCTTGGTGAAGACATTTCTATATTTTTTACCACTTTTCACACTTATTTCCTTCACAACTTCACATGAATATTTAACCTATCAAATTAAATCATTTTCACTTCATTTTTCACACACTTCTTATTTAACATATCTATTTTGTGAATAATCAAAAAAATCATAAAAATATTATTTATTTCATGTATTTTTATTAGGTTTAAAATAGTATGTTTTAGGTGTTTTCTTAAATACTTGAATACATATTTTTCACTTTGTTTTAACCTAAATCACTTTGTAAATAATTTTATGATAAAACCCTAATTGTTTAGGTCTTAATTAAGTAAAAATCTTTATTTTTACTTTAATTAAGTTGACTTTTGTCAATTTTCAAAGCTGTTATCAGTCTCCGATTAAACGGATGATTAAGGTTTTCAAACAACAAAACCTTGTATCATTCCAGATCATTTTTTTAAATTGCTTTTACACCAGTACTGCAAAGTACTGGGCCTCTAATAGAGTGTAAGTCCCAAAAACCTTCTCTTCTTAGCTTGTTTTCAAAACTGTATTTCCAAAATCTTCTTTCTGTTTTCAAAACATTCTTCTGGTATTTGAAGGGCATTATTCCCGGTGAAACTCTTCAGATACCTATGTGACCTTTGTCCATCTTCACTTCTTCTGTTTTCAAAAACCCTTAACTGTTTATCATATACATTCAACTGTTATCAACAAAAACAACAAAAATACTGTTGAGGCTCTGTACATACTTCTTCAATGGCCTCCACTCCATCCAGGTTAGGCTTTACAAGCTTTCAATTTACAGTCTTTGTTTAAATTACTGTCAAATATAAACTGTGCACATATTTGTTTAGAACTACGTTTGAGTATAAACCTTAGGACAGTTAAACTATATATATATTATAGGAATATGACCTAGGATTGAGAATGTCTTCCCGGTGAAGGCTCTTTCCTAATTAGAGATCTGTAGTTCAAACCCCCAAGATGAATTATTCCCGGTGAAACATCTTGGCAAAAACCTTAGAATCCAAAAATAATAGGACACATCCACCCAAAGAGGAATTATTCCCGGTGAAACCTCTTACCCATTTGCTTAGAGCCAAAATAAGTTCAAAACTACATAGCTTTCTCTTGTGCTATAACAAGGACCCTCGATTAGCCTCCTCTTGGGCTTTGTACAAGGACCCACAGGCTTCTTAAAAGCATTTCCAGCTTCCTCTTGAGCTTGTATACAAGGACCCATCAGGTTTCTTATAAACATAGGAACAGGTCTTTAGTCACCTTTTAGCCTACCCTGGTGAGTTTCTTCCAATTTAAACCAGACTTTAAACAAGCTAAGTTTGTCTCAATTTTGCATTGAGTACACTTTTTGGAATGAGAGACATGGACAGTCTCTGTCACCCTCATCTTCATCAATCTTCCTTAGCAGAGTCTAGGATCCATGTTTGGTCATCCTCAGCATTGAGTCAGCCTTCATCTTGGGCTTTAAACAAGAAGTCTCACTAGATAATCTTTCTGCCATCCATTTTAATAAAAAAACCCCTGGAAAGGGTTAGCCTCCAACATCTGTCTAAAATGTCAAAAACCCCTGGAAAGGGTTAGCCTCCAACATCTGTCTAAAATGTCAAAAACCCCTGGAAAGGGTTAGCCTCCAACATCTGTCTAAAATGTCAAAATCCCTGGAAAGGGTTAGCTTCCACACATTCCTCCATTTTAATAAAAAAACCCTGGAAAGGGTTAGCCTCCAAAGTCAATTAATAAAAAGAATGTCAAAAAATAAAGATTCATTTCTCTTAGGAGATAATTTCCCCAAAAGAGTCAAAACCCCTGGAAAGGGTCAGCCTCCAAAAAACATGATAAAGTCAGTCTTTTAACAGACAAATTCACCAGCTGAGTCAAAATCCCTGGAAAGGGTTAGCTTCCAAAGAAAAACAGTCTTTTAATAAATAAAACCTCCTCAATAGAGTCAAAATCAACAAAAACAGTTAGCCTCAACCTTGGGCTTCACACAAGGCACCCAAACAATAAAACTCCCCTGTCAAGAGTCAGCCTCAACCTTGGGCATTGTACAAGGCAGATAATAGAGTCTCCCCAGTGAGTCCTTCATCACTCAGTAGCCACAACCTTGGGCTTTGTACAAGGCAGATAAACCATATCTTTCATGTGTCAAAGATTCCTAACACTTAGGATCTTTCCCCATATATTCATTTAAGAGTCCGCCACAACCTTGGGCTTTGTACAAGGCAGAAAATAGTGTTTTTCCCTAGCTAAAGTCAGCCACAACCTTGGGCTTTGTACAAGGCACACAAATAGAGTCTCCCTAAGTAGAGTCAGCCTCAATTCTGGGCTTTGTACAGAACACAAAAATACCCTGTAATTAATTCCCAGTGGAGTCATCTCCCAGAGTCAATAATATTAATTAATCAATCAAAAAAAGCCTCAAGCTTGGGCCTCATACAAGCCAGCTAAAGTCAAATCTTTTATACAGTAGATAGACATAGCTTATCTCCATAGAGAGATATTTTTACTACTCTACCACATTCAAACAAACAAACATTTCATTTCAATTTTAATCAAGTCTCCCATTTAGGATTTTGAAAGGCATGAGCTGGCAGTAAAACCCAGACATGTGGTAACTTTCCCTAATTTGGATGAGCATCTTTCTTTCATTTAAGAGGCATTTGACTGGTATACTTGCACATACACAAGTAAGGTCCCCCTCTTGAATGAAATGAATTCAGTTATTCTGTCACTCCTTTAAATGTTTGTGGTAGAATAGTACAAATACCTCTCTGTAGAGATAATTTCATGTCTCTTTACTGTAAACAGAGATTTAATTCCAAGCTTCAACCTTGAGCTTCAAACAGGGCACCAAAAACAATTAATTTCCCTAGTTAGTTCCCCGAACTACATTAAGCTCTGACTTCCACTAGGGATATGTAGGCATGAGGTTCACAAGGAATCTCAGCGAGCTAATAAAATACCAAAAATAGTCAGTTTGTCTGTCTGTTTGTCTTTTAAAATCAATTCAATTCTCTCTCCTAATACAAAGGAGAAACTTTCCCAATCATAGCAATAAACACAAACACAATGACACAGAGAAGGTTCCTGTAGAGTACTACAGATATGTAGGGTGTTTAAACACTTCCCTATGTATAACCGACCCCCCGGACTCCAGAATTTCTAGTCTAGGTGTAAATCCCCACACTTAGCAAACTCCTAGGGTTTAGTTGAGATCTTTTTTTCCCTTTCCTACTCGTAGGACAAATAAGAAAGTTCGTGTGATATCGTAGGAAGAACTGAAATAAAATTCATCCCACCACGGGCGCATTCTCCTTCCAAATTTCGCGTGAAGGGTTTAGCGTGCCGTCCTCCCAAGTGAAACGGGGAGGTAAAGAAAACGACCACCACAGTCGGGATAACTTTGAGTCATTAGTCATACCCTGTGCAAATTCTTTCTGATGCTAACATTTGAAATTATGTAGCAGAATATGTTTAATAATGAATTCATGAGATGCAATGCATACGTCTGTCTTGAGTTTTTGAAAAACATTAAAACAGGAGATGTAAAAGCGTGATATTTGTAAAAACGCGATGTTTGTAAAAACGGAATATCAACTCAGCATTTTTGACCTTAAGGAGTCAGGATACCTTTTTGGTGACAGTATGCTTTCGAACTAACCACGCTTCAGTTAGGACTTTCAAGGGTTGTAACGTGGCTTGGTTCACGGTTTAAGAAACAAAGGATAATGGCTCAAAAATTTATTTATACCCATCCCCATCTTCGTGATGTTCTTCGATCCTATGCTCAGTTAACTTTGCGTTTTAGCTTTAGCAAAGCTTGAAGTGTTAACATTGATATTTGATGATGGTTGAAGCACCATAAGTTTATTTGGACAGTCAGTCATCCTTCTTTGTAATTCTTTTTGCTTTGGTTGAGGATTTGTAGTGACCTCTTTTTTCTTTGATTTTTGTTATCCCTAACTTTTGCCTGAACTGCTTATTTTGTGATTACAGTCAGCGGGATGTTTCGACTTTTCGATAAGTCTCCTTCATAGGTTTTGACTTAACAACTATTCTTTTTGGTGGATATAGACTGCATGACTTACTGGTTGCGGGAACCCATCATTATTTGTATAAACGAAAGCTAGTACAATTGAGTTAACTGAGTAACTACCCTGCCCCAGGTTGTGATTAAGGGTTTAATCTGTATGAGAAAGAAACTTCTACTTCTTAGGCTCAAAAGGGGTTGACGAGGGATTAACATCCTTATATCTCCACTGTTTGGGAATTGAAACAGTGCCTGTACATCGTAAACATAGTCCGTTCAAAAGCATACTGTATGAGGTTGCGGTATCATTTTCGTCATCCTCCCTCAAAAGGCTTACAGCTTAGCGGGAGTTGAATATCACAAAACATATGCAAAGTAAAGACAATAATTTAAAATGAGTGATAGCGAAATAATTTATTCAAGACAAACATATGCAATGCACTGATGATGATTATTAAAACAGATAATGTCTATCATAAGCCGAATGTTTAAACAAACAGGATAGAAATTGCACATGAAAGTAGATCTAATGATCCAAAAGTTCGTCCGTCTAGACGTCAATCAGTCTTGTCATGACTAGGCATAGGAGCGGTGATCATCACAGGAGTTTTCAGGAGGGTTGAATTTGATTTCCCCTTCATCGATCATATCTTGACTCTTATTCTTCAATGTCCAGCAATTGTTTGTGTAATGTCCAAGACTGTTGGAATGGTACGCGCACCTTGGGTTGAGTTTATAGCCAGGAGTGGAGGTGTTAGGATTCTTAGGAGGGTCCCTTAGAGTAATCAATTCGGTCTTCAACAGATGTTGTAATGCTTGAGCCAATGACATATTGATCTTGGTGAATTGACGCTTAGGTATGTCTGGCTCTCGTCGTTATTGTAGAATTTGTGTAGGGATCAGAATTGTCCCCACGGATTGGTTGCGTTCATTATGACTCTTCTGATTGTGCACAACATCAGTTATATGAGGTTCCTCAGGTGAATTGAAATCAGTGATCTTGTCGTCGATTAAATCTTGAATCATATGCTTCAATGGTCCACAATCTTCGGTATCATGTCTAAGACTAATCGAATGATAAGCACATCTTATATTGTGCTTGTACCCTGGAGCAGGATTGGCAGGAACTGAATATGGAGGCAATAGGGTTATCAAGTTCTGATTGAGCAGTTGTTGCAGAATTTGAGACAATGGCATGTGCAATGGAGTAAACTTTGCTGTATATGCTGATCCTTTTTCTTCTGGGTTAACAAGGTTTTTCAACTCGTCTTGCCCCTTGGCCAAGTTCAGAATCAAAACTTGAAACCGGATATTCTGAGCCTGAAGATTTTTGACTGATTGCTCGAGATCCATTTGTGCTGAAATAAACAGCGAGAGAGAATGGGAGACCTATTTATAGAAACCTGTTATGCGATGTTATGAATGCAAATGCAATACTTTCAAAGATCTATAGGAAATTTAGTTAGCAACATTGGAAAATGATTTGGTCGCCTCTTTGTTCGAAGAACTCAAATTGTTGGATGTCCTTCTATGGGAATCAGGCTCACCATATCCATTGGGTCATAGCCTCTGATTCAGGATACCTCTGAATTTGAAGGTATATGGCTAGAGGAAAATAAATCCTCTTACCCCTTGATAGGTGCTGAGCCTTTGAATTGGAAGGTATGTGGCTAGAGGAAAATAACTCCCCTTGCCCCTTGATAGGTACGGTGTCTTTGATTTGGAAGAAAAATGGCCAGAGGAAAGTAAATCCTCTTGCCCCTAGATAGGAATTCCGTCCTTGATAAGAGCACCTGAAATTGTGCGCCCTAAATCCCTAAGATCCTTGAAAGGGTTAGTTAATCTGATATGTTATAATGTAATGATGTCATGTAGATGTAATGCATTAAGTAAAGCATAAGGTAATAAGGACAAGTATGTCCTACAATCAAATCCTACAAGGAAATAGAAGGGTTAGTAGCAAACACAAGCAAGTCACACAAATGTCCTTAGGTTTAAAGGCTTGCATGGAGTTTGACTAGGTAACTACCCTCCCCCAAAGGTACTTCTATGGATAAAGAGAAATCAGCAACGGGTTCTACCAGTTATTCAGAATTGTCAGCCCTTCTAAAGCACCCTCGGACATGATACATTCGCATCATGCAATGATACTTTGAGAAAGAGCCTATCTGAATTGTAGTATCGCGTAGCGACTAGGTTCTCAACATTTGTCAAGAGTAGTCCCCCCACTACTTCCTAAAGGCCAAGATGGGTTAAAGGTAACTAAAGGTCCTTGAGCTCCGGCGCACCCACAGGCACATACATAGACCTCCCTCATTTGAGAAAGGTGTGCATATAGCTATGGAGTCCTAACTCAAGCGTGAACTTCATATTGACTCATCTCCCACATATGTGAAAGAGGTCGCCATGACTATGCCACTCCTATCTTAAGTGTACTTGAGTCCGGGTGTAGGATTCGTCCTTCATTTAATTCCCGAAACAACCCTGAAAAATAAAGCAAGCAAAACAAACATTAAGTGATCCTAAGCTTTAAGGTAACCCCTCTTTTTATAAGTATCCCCAGCAGAGTCGCCAGTTCTGTAATACAGTGAACTGACTTTAAAGAAATGTCGCGGTAAGCAAGAGTCGCCACCGGCTTTTATTTTATCCAATTTTTAGGAAAGGCTAAAAGAACAGGAAAAGACCTTTTAAAAAGATTTTGAGTTCGGGGGGTAAGTTATACAAAGGGAAGGTTTAAAGCACCATTTGTATCCATGGTTATCCATGGGCTCTTAATTGCTTAGCTCACTTTGTTTTCAAAATGTTTGAATTGTTTGAAAAGTAGTGTGTGAATAGAAATTTGAATAAGAACTTTAGCTTGTAAATAAGCGTAGTCTTTTTGAAAAGTATTTGAAAATTAGTGGGAAAAAGAGTTTGAATTTGAATTTGAAAAAGAGCAAGCAATTAAAAAGCAATTACCCTAAGTTTTAAAATTCGTTCTTTTAGCTTTTCGGGCGAAAGGGTCTATCCGTACCATGAGAGGGCAGGAAGTCTTTCAATTGGATGTTAAGGGTCATCGAGAAAAGTATCGTTCGCCATAAGACTGTCCATTGCCATAAAGAGGGCAGGTAGTCTAAGGGAAGGATATAATAGTCATTAATCTTTTTAGGCATCATGCGAGGATACCTTAGCAATGGGACAATCATCTTATTTCCGAAGCAACATCGAGGGACTAGATCTCATATGATGATTTTCAATCTTTTAAAGGCAACCTTGCTTTAGGTATCCTCGGAATCGAGGGACTTGACTATTTTTGACAAATAGAGGCAACAAGATAATAAGGCAACAAGGCAACAAGAGAGGTTACCCAAAAGGTGTGTGTGTTGCACAATCACGTGGTTAAATTCAATTATTTTATCTTGTAATTAGTTATTCTAGGTTGATTCAAGGCTTGCACTCCCTAGGATTACTAACCACGAAGTTTAAAAATGCAGAAATTAAAGGCAGAATTTAAAAGTCCTACGCTATTACAATAAACACCTGTAGGCAGAAAAATCAAGGCGGAAATATAAATCTAAACTATTACAATAAACACCTGCAAGGAAATAGAGGCAAAATATAGAAGAAATATAATAAGACATTACAAGGCTTTGGGGCAAATACAAAATAGAGGATGAACTGGGCGCGAAAATAAAACTAACAGATCAAAAATTAAAAGTGTTAGGAAAAACAGTGATTAATAGTCATGATGAAAAATAGTTAGCCAAAAATAACATCCGGGTTTAAAAATCTAAAAATAATTAATTAACCTAAAATTAAATTAATTAGCCTAAAAATAATTATTAGCCTAAAAATAAATTTATTAGCCTAAAATAATTATTAGCCTAAAAATGGATTAATTAGCCTAAAAATAATTATTAGCCTAAAAATAAAGAATGTGATAAAATTCTAACCCAGATTCATGAAAATGGACAACATCTACCTATTATATATTTTAGGGTTAATGGTTAAAAAAGAGATTTTACCAAGGTTTTCAACGGCAATGAAGCAAACAAATAAGTGTAAGGAAGAATTGACACCTGATCCTTTTGGCCAAAGGAGGTACCTGCAAAAATAATAATAAGAATAAGAATATTAGTAATAGTAATAATAATAACACAAGAAAAGAATTGGGGTTTAGAAAATTAAATTATGGACAAAATTACGAATGACCTTGATTTGGCCAAATACCAAAAGGTTTTTGGCCAAATATGAATAACCTTGATTTGGCCAAATACCAAAAGGTTTTTGGCCAAAAAAACAACTGGGGTATCATCCACTTGGTCAATTCATAGAAAACCTATTCATAAACCAACGCAATGTTACGGTTAAGAAAACAAATGGAAAAATAGAAAAGTGATTAAAATAAAATCAAAAAAATATAAAAACCTGATTATAAATCAAATAAAATAAGAACAAGAAACTACAATTTTTTTGAGATTTTTTTGAAAATATGAAAATAGAAATTAAATCAAATAAAATAGAAAAAAGAGGAATTTGCGATTTTGAGGGTCGAAATCCTTTAGAATTATATTCTAAAGGAGTATTGTTCTACGATTTTTTTCTAAACTTCTGGAAAAAATTCGAAGAAAATCGAAACAGTAGTTTCAGAATTCGACTGATAGGCTGGAAAAATTATTACTGTGCTGCAACCTTACAACCCTGAAGAATGAGAAGTAGGAGAAAATATTTTTTGTGTTTGTGAGAAGAGAGAGAGTCGGAGTAAGGGTTAGAATTGTTAGTCCTCTCAAAGTGTAGAACCTAGTGCTATTTATACATAAAAATTAGGTTAGTAAAAATATTCAAAGAATCAGTTAATTAATTAATAAATCACAACTCTAAATCAAATATAATTTGATTTTGATTTCTGAAATATTTAACTAATTATGTTGATTCTTTCCTAAACTATACAATTATGCAATATTAAAATATATGAACAAAATCTTAGCAAATCTTTTTTTTTTTAATGATTTTTGGACTAAAATTACAAAAAATAAAGATTTTATTGAAAAAATAATATTTAAAAAATGCTTAATAAACAAATACGGAAATAATAATTAAATGGTGAAAAAAATACTATTTTTGATTTTTTTTTTATATTTTATGATTTTTGGTAATTTTTTGACTAAAAAATACATAAAAGTAAAAATTGACTACTTTAAAAAATGCCTATTTAATTAGTACGAAAATTAAAATTAAAATGATAAAAAAATGCATTTTTTGTGATTTTTGAATAAATGGAAATAAAGTTAGAACTAAAATTAAAAAGCAAGTAAAAGGGAAAATGTTAGAAGTGGGATTCGAGACCGGGACCTCTCGCTCTTGTACCTTTTATCTCAAATCCTTACCAACGGTGCTATGTCAATTATTCAAAATAAAATAACATTTGCAAATATATGAGGGCAAATTTTGGGGTATGACATTGAGCATCCAAACACCTTCCATAATAATCATAGAAGCTTCCCGAATTTTCACTTTGAAGGTTAGTAGCTCAACTTTGAAGATTTCTAATTCATGCATCATAAATCTTAAAACAAGTTTCCATCATCTTTCTGCATGCATATAGATCCATAACCCTCAATCAATTGAATGAAACCATATACATACACGAGTTCATATTAAAATCTCAATTCAAGGGTTCTTCGTGTTCATACGTGAAATTTTAAAATACACTTAAAATAAATTGAGTTAAAGATAACCATTGTGTTCCTTGTGAAAAATTGAGCGAGTTTCATGTTTGGATCATTGAATTTGGTTGAGAATTAAGGAAGTTAGAAAATTCAAATTTTCTTTGAGCTTGAAGTTGAAGAGGATGATGGTGACGCGCCATTTTTGAATTCTCAGAGCTCAATTTATATTATATTGAGTGGTAGGCATTTTTAAAATGAATTAATCGTTTTCCCTAGTGGCCACACATGCGCTCTTAACTCTCTCTCTCTCTCTCTCTCTCTCTCTCTCTCTCTCTCTCTCTCTCTCTCTCTCTCTCTCTCTCTCTCTCTCTCTCTCTCTCTCTCTCTCTCTCTCTCTCTCTCTCTCTCTCTCTCTCTCTCTCTCTCTCTCTCTCTCGCCACCAGGTCTGGGGTCGATCCCCCCCGAACCATTTTATTTCATTCATTTTTCAAACCATTTTTCAAAACTTGTTTTCAATTAAAACCAATTGAACCTCTCTCGCTTTCAAACCACGCACATGGCTCAATTTATATTTTTTTGTGTTATTGACAACCAGGGCATGGGTTCAATCTCTTAGAGGGCCGAACCTCATTTTTACCATTATTTTTCTTCAATTTCTTCACAAACTTCACTTAATTATTTAACCTATCAAAATTTATTATTTTCAAATGAATTTTTGCACACACCTCATTTATCACATATATTTTATTATACACAAAAAAAATCACAAACATATTAATTATTTAATATATTTTTATTAGGTTTTAAATTAATCCTTTTTAGCATGTTTTAAATACTTTAAAAAATGATTTTTCTTTGATTTTTCAAAACCTAATCAATTTCAAATATTCATGTGAATAAAACCTAACTTCCAAAGTTTTAATTAAGTATGGATACCATTTTCATCTTAATTTAGTATGTCTTTGTTAAAAAAACTATTTTACAAAACTTCCGATTAAAGAGACGCTTAGGGTTTTCATTCAACAAAACCCTTCAAAACTTTCAAATCAAAACTTTTTTCATCAATACATCTTGGGCCTCTAATAGAGTATAAGTCCCATCCTCTTTCTTTTATTTCAATAAAATAGTTTCATTTGTCTTCAAATAAATCAATGGGCCTCTCCTTGAGTTGTAAGTCCCAAAATCCTTTTTGTTTTCAATAAAACATTTTCTGTAAATATCTTGGGCTTCTACTTGAGTATAAGTCCTGATCAGTGGTTTTTACACATTTATTTACTGTTGTTTTTAGTTGTTTATGATTTATTTCATTTAGTGTTTTATTGCATTATTCATCATTTTATGCATTGGTTTTGTGTTTTAGTGTTTGTAGTCCAAATGAATTAAATGGCAGAAATCAATGCGAGAAAGCGCAAAACTAGAGAAAAGTGGATGAACTGGCCAAACGCGTCCCCATACGCGTGTGAAAGAAGAAAAACTGCCCTTAACTGCCAAAATGCGTCCCTAGACGCGTTTGGAAGAAGGAAATGCACCATGCTGATGAAATGCGTCTCTGCACGCATGCCAAGCCCTACAAGAAGCCAGAAAAGATGTTTGTATGCCTAGACGCATCCCACTGGCCCAGACGCATCCCTAAATGCGTCCTAGGAGAAAGAAAAACGAAGAAAAAATTCCTATCTGCCCAGACGCAACCCGGGATGCGTCCCACTGGCCCAGACGCGTCCCACTGCCCCAAGCGCGTTCCCGGACGCATGTGTACGTATTGTCATGGGCCTTATGGTTCTGAAAAGCCCTGAAACACTGGAATAAAAAAAGGAAAATGCGTTGGGAGAAGGGTTGGACGATTTTGAAGAGGAAAAACACAATAGAAGGCCAGAGAACTCAGAATTTATGCAAGGATTGAAGATTTCCATGAGCTTTGGCAATTGAAGATCTGATTTCCTTCATTTATCTGTAATGTCTACAATTCAAACTAAGGTTTCTGTTAATTTTATTTGAGTAGCTAAACCCCGCATTGCTTGGGGGTGACCTTGATTCGGATTATAATGAATTTGTTTAATTGATGCAATACCAATTTGGTTTTCATAATCGTTAATTTGTTCTACATCTGTTCTTAATGCTTTAACCGTCGGAAAAACGAATTCGGAATTTGTATGAATAATTTAAGCTGGCCATCCATTATTTGTTGATCTAAGTAAGAACATAGGATAATAAATATCACCTAGGACTAGGGATACTTTATCTTAACCGGTAATTCTTGTTATTGGAATGCTTGATCATAACCATAATTGCCTATGTTCATAGTAATTAGGTTGTGATGTCAAAGATCTTTTCACTAAGGACTTAGGATTAGATACTCTAGAGAACCGATAATCAACTGATGAAAATTATGTTGTTGCATTGAGAAGGAAAATTTGTTGAAAGAAGAATCATTCACCGAGCCCTAGCAATCTACTCATCTATGTTCATCGTTTCAATATTTTATTTGCTTACTTTAATTGCAATTATATTCAAAACCAATCAAAACCCCTTGGAATGTTTGTTTAATTGAAGTTTTGATGAAACTCTGTATCGTCAAGCAGTCCTTAAGATTCGATACATGGGATTGTCCCATTACTACTACATAGGCAGAATAGTACACTTGCTATTTTCCCTATCAAGTCCCATCCATTTTCTTTGATTCATCTTGTTATACCCCAAAATTTGCCCATATCTTTTTTCAAGAAAACTCCAATTTGGAAATTAAGAGTCTCATATAATCATGGATTTTTATTTCAACAAATATCCTGACATATGAAATACTTAGTTTTTAGAATTTTTCTTATACAGTAATTTGGCTTGCAGTTGAATTTATTCTTACGCAAACGCCAAATACTGTTTATTACTTCACACATGCTATTTATTTATTTACAGATAAATAGTACTGACACAATTGGTACAGAGTTAAATCTTTTTGCAGGCGCCGAATCAGGAAACTCAGACTGTACTGGTAATAAGTATTATTATTATTATCTTTTGTTTCCCACTAATTTTTGTACTATATTCCATTATTTTCAAAAATCTTTTCAAATCTCTTTTCCAAAAAATCAAATCCTAACTTTATTTTCTACATCTCTCTTTTTCCCAACACTATCATACACTTTCTTTCAAATCTTACTTCCACTCAAATTTTCCTTTTGTACGGAATCACATCATTCCCCAACGTCTCTATCCTTCTTTCCATTCTATAAATACCTCTCATTTTCTCTTAAAAATCTCACATCAAATTCTAATTCATCTCTCAAATTTCTACTTCATAATCCATCCTTTCTTCTTCCCCGACAAAATGGCAAAGCGGTGGGAAACGTGTTTTCTTATGGTCATCACCATTGCTACGGTGATCATGTCTTTCTTCTGTCTACATAGCCCGGAACACTGTGGACTTGGGATGCTTATGCTCCCAATCATCTACATGTTACTATTTGTAGCATGGGTTATCAATCGTCATTCTTAAAATTTGCCGTATTTCTTATTTCTTAAATGTACCGTTTATTCGTCGTACTGTTCAATATAGTATGTAATATTTGTACTGTCAGTATTAAATGTTGTACTATTTGTCATAATATTTCTTAATTACTCAGATAATATTTTGTGTGTTTTCTGCCAGTCAAATATTCATTTTTCTGTGCATTAAATGATTTTCAGGGTTATTATCGGTAATTTTGCTCGCGTACAGTAAATATTAGTTATTTATTATGTCTGTTTTTTTTTAACAAGTCATGTAAATAAACTTTCATTTTTCACATAAAACAAAAACAACAAAAGAAAATTAACTTTGACTGTTGATTTTTCATTCTAACTGCTACGTCAATACCTGAACAGTCAGTTGACAGCCAAACTGCTGGCAGTACAATTCTCAGTGTTTTGTACCATCAATCAAATCAATCTTTCACAATTCAAAATTCCAAGATTTTTGTTCTAGAAGTCTTCTGAATATCACGCGATTAGCAGAGACTCAACACTGCACAAAAATCAGGTACGCTTAACTGTCTCCTACACAAACAGTCCCTGACTAAGGTTTTCTTGTTTTTACAGGAGAAACAAGCTTTTGAGACCTCAAATGGATTTCATGCACATCCATATATCTCAAAGTACCATCATACAAATTTTCAAACTTCAATTCACTCAGACGCACCGTCAGCAGCTCAAACAATCAACAGACGACCCGTTTGACCAAAAAAGTCAACAGACAGTCAAAAATGAAATTTTTTGTCAAAGTCCATATTTTGTCAAAGTATTCATCATTTGATCATTGGATGATCATAATTCATCAAGGAAAGATCAAAAATCAACAAAACCCTAAGATTCAAAATTAGGGTTTTTGCCTGAAAAGTCAACTCAACTTTGACTGGTCATAACTCTCTCATCCTTCATCCAAAAAATTCAAACCAAAGCTCATTTTGAAGGAAATTCAATTATCTTTCAAATGCAATTGATCCCATGGTCATTGCATTCACCATTTGGAAAATATGACCAAAGACATTACAGGTCATTTTCAAATTCAACAAAAAGACACTTTTTTCAAAAGGACACACAAGGAGCATCAAAAATCATTTTGACATGAGACCAAAGGCATTGGTTAGAGGACTCTTTGAGGTTTCCAAAAAGTGCAAGATCTCCTTCATATGACAAAAATTGAGGGATTTACACCTTGTTGAAGTTGGCTAAATTTTGGGAAAATGCATGAAATCAACATTGCTCAAAAATGCATTTTTTCCAAATGGGGCCAAGTTTTCATGGTTCAAACATCATTTCCATAATATTATGGGCCTCCCACGACCAAGACAAGGCCCACACCTTTTTTATCCATTTTTTTCTTAATTTTATCTTATTTTAAGATTAAATTAAAAGGAAAATGAATGGATAATGGGTAGCTTACAATCCAAGCATGACTCACCCAAGGAATCTCTGATTTTCTGCAGAGAATTGAAGAGCAAGGCAAGAGCATTGAAGAGAAGAAGACTTGGTCAATAATTCAAAGGTTTTTAATATAAAAAAAATCAAGAATTCCACAAAGGCAACTAGATGCTTCTTGGCTTCAATTCTAAGCACAACATAGTCTATATAAAGGCTATAACACTTCACAATCTAGAGGGACAGAAATCAGAGCCATTCTTATGCTTGTACCATGCTTGTAACCACTTAAACTTTTCAAAGAAATTTCAAATTCGAATTTTTAGTTTAATACATTTTCAATATAAACTAAACACTTAAACACCTTCCTCAAGTATTACTGAACATATCTCAATCATTTCCAAGTCCTGAAACCTCATAAATCGAGCTACCTAGGCCACGGTTTGTTCAAACTAAAACTAACTTATATCTCATAATCCATGCATGTTTAGCAAGATGTAGACATATATTTGTGTTTGGTTTGAGGTCCTAATCGTTTCTGGAAACTTAATTGAAGTTTGGACGCCTATACGAAGGATCACCATTTTAGGGTTCGAACCTTTAAATTTGGGGTTTTACGATCCATGCAAAATTATGAACTCTAAGTAGTACCTTCAAACTCGCATGAACAAGACGAATTGAACCATGGCATCGCGCCAAATTTATATTAATGTTTGCTTGCATTCGTTATTTTCAACAGGTGTAAAAGGTTGGAGTTTTTACACCACCTGCAATTGAAAGGTGTAAAAGACCCATCCTGAGGAAGAAGATGATGCGTGGCGTCCTCTGATTGGCTGGAGGGCGCGCGCGTGTTTTTTAAACTGATCTTGGATTCAGTGTTTTGCAGGTGTACCACGTGCGATGGTCCCCCACTTTAATCACCTTCTGATCCACTTGCCAGCTCATCCAACGTTCCAGAACACTCATCCTTATCATGTTCCCTCATGAATTTCCACATCTGATCAGTATCCTTTTATTTTCTATTTTATTTTAATTTCTTTGCAAAATTAATTAAAAATAGTTTTAAAAATCCAAAAAATACACAAAAAATATTTTTAGACTTCTAAAATAATATATTATTTTCTGAAATAAAAATATTTTATTTTTCTTCAAAATTTCAATATTTTGCATAATTAATTAGTATATATTTATATATTTGCTTTTTAATTATTCTAACCAATCAAAAATCATAAAAAAATTGTTCTTTATATAAAATATTGTTTATATATTATAAACTAATTTTGTACATATTTTGAATAATTTTCTCTTTGAGTTTTAATTATTTGTATAATTATTTGTATAATTATGTATTAATTAGCTTAATCAATTTCAAATCAATTTCAAAAATTCCAAAAAAATTAGTTTTGTTTTAAAATTAATTGACAAATGTTTTGTACATATTTTAAACTTAATTTCTAGGTTTAAATATATTTTCATCTTTTTTTCTTCATTTTAATTTAATTAATCATGCATTAATTATAATTAAAATCAATCATAAAAAATCCAAAAATATGCCTTTTATTTTTCCTGCAATTTAAATTCCTAGATAAATGTATAGGATGTCAAATTCATGTAAATAGGCTAGTTTACATTTCCTGCACAATCGATGTAATAGCGTAGATTTACTTTCCGCACTTTACATTTCCGCATTTTAATTTCCAGCAAATATAAACGCGTGTATGTCAAAGATAAAATTGAACCGTTAGATCACTAACTCCAAAAGATAAAATATCTGAATTCAAACACAAATCACACTTGCACCTTTTAAGGTAATCCCTTCTCATTCTTTTTAAAATCAAAGTCAAAATTCTACTGTTTCAAGTACAAAATCGAACCTTTTGTTTGTATCCGGTGAAAGGATAGATTTTTAAAGGAAATAAGGATAAAGACCTTACAACTCAGGGTAGACCTCCTAGTTTGCTTGCTCAAATCAAAACAAACAAAATTCTCATACACTGTTGTTTTTCAAAACAAAACTTTCCAAAAAGACAATACTTTGTATACATCCAAACACGGATCATTACAAAGTTAACGTTCTTTTCAAAACATCTTTCGAAAGATAAACAAACATTTTTGTATACATCCGCACAAGGATCATTACAAATTCAATTTACAAAGGTATTTGAAATCACATATGAGCGTTCTAAAGCAATTGAAAAGTAATCGAAAAACAAGTGAGCTAAGCAAACTTAAGAGCCCATGGATAACCATGGATACAAAGGGTGCTAACACCTTCCCTTTTTATAACCTACCCCCTTACCCAGAATTTCTTAAAGGTCTTTTTTCTGTTTCTTTTATAAACCTTTCCTTAATTGGATAAAATAAAAGGTCGGTGGCGACTCTGTGAATTTTCAAAAAAAATGCGAAAGCATAAGCGATAAAAAAGAGTCAGTTCACGTATCTCTCACGCTCAGAGGTATGGCCCGAAAAAAATGGAGGTCCACACATCTGCTATTATAAAAAACATTCAACAATTTTCAATTGAATATCCTGGGCTTCTCCTTGAGTTGTTAGTCCCATTCATCTTTCAAACATCTTTCATATGTTTTCCATAAACACTATTCTCGGGCTTCTCCTTGAGTTGTAAGTCCCAAACATCGTTCAAACCTCTTTCGTCTGTTTTTCATAAATAGTTATTCTTGGGCCTCTATCAGAGTGTAAGACCCAACACCTTTTAAATAACATTTTTTCCTAGGCCTCAATCAGAGTGTAAGACCCAACACCTTTCTTTTTCTTTCATAATTCATAAAACACTAAAAAACATCAAAACATTTCTTTGCATTCATTCATAAATAACTGTTTATCATCCGTTCACTGTATACTTGTTATAACTGCCCTATCTCATCATATCTGTTATACCTCTTGCATCTATCATATTTTGTCATTATACATGTTATAACTGTCATATTTCATCATATATGTTCTACATGTTACACCTGTCATATATATATATATATATATATATATATATATATATATATATATATATATATATCTGTCATATATCTGTCAAATATAAATTATATATATACATTGCTTAGATCTCTGTCAAAGAAAAACCCTAAGTAAACAATTGTGCATATATATATATATATATATATATATATATATATATATATATATATATATATTATAGGACTATGACCTTGATTGAGGATTACTTCCCGATGAAGCCTCTCTTAATTAGACAACATAGTTTTTCATCCCCAAAGAAGAATTATTCTCGGTGAAACCTCTTAAAACCCTTAGATAAAAATATAGGGCACATCCACCTTACCCTTTTGCTTAGAGCCAAATCAGGAAAACTAACATAGCTTTATCTTGTGCTACAACAAGGACCCTCAATGAACCTTGATTAGCCTCCTCTAGGGCTCACAGTATAAGGACCCACATGCTTCTTAGAAGTTTTCCCTCAGCTTGCTCTTGAGCTTTTATACAAGGACCCTCATGCTTCCTAAAAGAATAGGACATGACACAGTTACCTTTAGCCAATCACCGGTGAGAATTAAATTCCAAGAACACCCAATCACAATCATTCAAGTTTTCATTCAATCCCTGTATTGAGTATTTCCCCTTCAGAGAAAGAGATATGGAAAGTCTCAACTCTCAATATCCCAGTCATCCCTAGTGGAGTCAGGCTTAATATAGGGCTTTATACAAGACAAAAATAGATTCATTCACAATCTCAAAACTCCCAAAGTTCAACCTTTCAAAAAATTTCCTCAATAGACTCAGCCTCAATCTTGAACTTTATACAAGAAAAAAATAAATCATTTCCAAATCTGTGTCCCAGCTGTGTCAGCCTCAATCTTGGGCTTTGTACAAGACATAAATAAATCATTCACTCAGTAGTTTCATTCCCCTCTGAGTCAACCTCTATTATGGGCTTACTACATAAAAGATAAAACTTTCCAGTCAAATAAACTCAGTAGAGTCATCCCTCAAATAGAGTCAGTTTTAAACTTCTCTTTTAAAAGCCTTAATCTTGGGCCTTGTACAAGAAACTCAAAATTCAAATCTTCTCTCTAGAGGTTAGACATGATTCATCTCTATGGAAGAGACATTTCTTCTATTACACCATATTCAAATAATACAGACATTATCAAATCATTTTCCCATTTATGTGATGTAAGAGGCACGCGCTATTGATTTTTATCTAGGTTGTTGTCCCTCCCAAATGGTTGAAAAACAGTTCTTTCATTTAAGAGATTGTAACTGGCATACTTGCGTCATTCAAGTAAGGTTTCTCTGTTATTATGAAAAGAACATTTTCTGCCACATTTCAAATGTTTATGATAGAATAGGTAAGATATCTCTCTGTTAAGATGATGACTTGTCTCTTTCCCTCATCAGAGATCTCTTTTAGCTTCAATCTTAAGCTTTGAACAAGACACAAATTCAATCATCTTTGTCTACTAGTTCCCCGAACTACAGTTGCTCTGACTTCCTCTAAGGATATGTAGGCATGAGGTTCGCAAGAATCTTTGCGAGAAAACAAAACCAAAAACCTAGTTAGGTTCCCCGTCTTTTCAAATTCAATTCTCTCTCTCTCTCTCTCTCTCCCTTCACAAAGGAGAAACTTTCCCAATAAATAGTAAGCACAAACAACCACGGATAAAAATACATTAGGGCTCCCGTAGAGTACTCTGGATACTTAGGGTGCTAATACCTTCCCTCTGTATAACCAACCTCCCGATCCTTCGATCCCTCTCAGGTGTTTCCCACACCTACCAACCTAGACTTTATTAAGATCCTTTCCCCCTTCATCCTTGTAGGATAGATTAAAAGTTCGTGTTACGCGTCTCTTCTATAACCAAAAGAAACCCCTCAGGAAACCCTGGTACCCCTTTTGTCGGGGGTATCGTTTCCGCGCGCGATAATTCTTTTATATTGTTGTGATATCTCACTCTTTTGTTGGAATGATGCTTTATACAACATCGTGTAGATAGTCAGGAGTAGTTCCGAGGCTGCGAATTTTGGAAGAGGTTGCTCTTCATTTTATTTCGAGTTTGCGTCATTCCTTTGATATGTAACACTAGGGAGGATGAACGCTTAGTTATTTTGTTGTTTTGGTGATTTTTTTGGAGTCTTACGAACCCCCTGTTATTTAAATAAATATTGCTTTTGTTATGCAAATTGTGTTGAAAATAATTATAATTCTTTTTCTGCTGTGTTATAAAAGTGAAATTGAGGACTATGATGTTTGGTTTGGTTCATCCTTAATTCATGTTATGTATCTATTTAAATATTTGAGCAGGTTTATTATGGTTTGGAAGTGTGACATCCTAATTGTATGTTTATTATTTTGAAAAAAAAATCTTACTATGATTTTATATTAATAATCTCTATGGAAATTAGGGTGTTACAATTTCCTTCTCTAATGGGTGTTAAGTCATAAGTGCTAGATGGAGGAGTCCTTAACCTCTTTAGGGCTGGGTGTTCTAATTCTAAATTCTGAATTTTGATCCCATGTTATTGTTGTATGATGATTCGGATTTGAAGCTTAAGAAAGAGAAAGGAAAGGAAAATGAGGTAGAAAAGAAATCTATTGCTCTAAAGGCTTCTAGTTAGAGGTCCTCATCAATTGAGCAAAATGATAGTGATACTAGTAATGATGAAGATTCAGATGATGAAGAAATGAGGTTGTTTGTGAAAAGGTACAACAGGTACATAAAAAGAAATGGTGTAAGGCATTACGACAAAAACTTCATGAAGTTTAGAAGATAATCCTCATCCTCAAAGGGAGATGATAAAAAATGGAAAATCCGAAGAGGCTCATGTTTTAATTATGGGAAATCGGGTTATTATAGGTCGGAATGTCCATCTCTTGACAAAGACAAAGAAAAGGGCCAATATAAGAAGAATAGAAAGCCAAAAAGAGCCTATGTTGCCTGGGAGAGCGATGGTGATTCCTCAAGTAATAAGAGCTCAAGTGATAGTGAAGTGGAGGCTAACGCTTGCCTCTCGGCCCATCTGTAGCAACCTGCCCTAAAAATTAACATTTTAGAGTCGCCACCTATTCTACCAAGGCGAATAGGAAACCTTACGCAGTTAAGAGATTCAGGGTAAGTTATTATAATCAGGTCGAGGGAAGGTGTTAGGCACCCTCAACCCTTTCCTAAGGTTTTGTCTAAGGCGATGGTTTTATGACTAAATTTATTAAGGTCAATAGCTACAGAAATGAAAAGGGTGAACGATATGATTCGAACTTGATTAGGATTTTGAGGAAGGGGACTCGCCTTGTTACCAAGTGCCTACGTATCTCCTTATGGAGAATCAGAGTCAACGTAGTTCGGGCACAGGGTTGTACGCCTTTGAATTAGTATGAGGTTGTTTGAAGGCTTTTTGAATGGCCTATCGTAGTTTTTGAAATGCGAAGTTCGAAGGTATTTTGAATTACTTTATCGTAGATTTGAAAATCGCAGTATTGACGAGATGAAAATCCGTAATGTCGTGGTTTAGTGTGTTTTGAATGTTTTGGGCGTACAACCCTGATTTAATATGCCACTGTTAGTTGCGATGATCAATAGGTTTGATCATTATAGTTAACGGATTAAATAATGTATTGCTAGTTGCTCTGATCGATAGATTCGATCGTCACGGGCAGCAAATGAAGTGTATTTTAATCTTGTAATTTTAAATTATTTATCGTTTTATTATTTTATCTCTCGTCATTGCGACTAATAGATTTAGTCGGGTCGAGGAGAGAATTAAACCAGAATTAGTTAAATTAACATTAATTCGATTAAGTTTATTCCTCGTCAATGCGACTAATAGGTATAGTCGGATGGAGGATAAAATTATATTAATCCTGAATCAATTGAATAAGAATTAAGGTTTTCGCCCGATGACAGTGGGATTGGACAAACCCTAATACTTATAACCTTTAAAGGGTTTTTGTGATTTTTAATAATAATTAAATCAATTAAGTCGAATAATCAAAATAATCGAATAATCGGGTAAAATCCAAATGTTAATTGTATTATTAATCTAATAAAAAACAAATTATATATACATATAAATTTAATAAGATGAATTTATGTAATAATATGAATAACATAAAATAAAATAAAAGAATTAGAAAAAGGAACCAGGATTTTATTGGGTGTGGCCAGGCTGAACGTTTATGGTATGCATCCTTCAATCTTGTGCGTGGGATCTATGTTGAGGGAGATCCGAGGGTGATGAGCGGAGGTGCATCGTGTTAAGGCGCGAGTGAGAGGCATGGGATCCGGAAGCATTGCCATTCAAACGAATTAATAAAAATATTAGCGACACCAGGGATCGAACCTGCGTTCCCTTTGTCACCGGTCCCCTCCATTAACCAACTGCGCTGGAATCGTCCACTGATACTGAAACCAATCCTTATTAATATGTATAATTTAAATCATTGAATTTTTAAAAAAAAGCTCGCGCCCTCCACCGTCGTCCCTGTCCTCCAACTTTCTGGAAAAAATCCTAAACTTTTACCCACGGTTCTCGTGTGTAGTTACAGCCCTGTCTTTATCAATTTCAACACACAAGCCAAATAAATCCAAAATAAAAACAGCAATCGATTAGAAAACGTCCGCTAAATCTAATAGAACTATCAATTTGGACCAATTTTGCCTCTGATTAGATTTCCCCAAATGGAGAGAACGAAACCCTAACAATGGCCTCCTTCTAAACCTGCATCTAGAACCTAATTAAACTGTCCAGATAGATTGAAAGCATACAAAGAAACATAAATACGCAATCAAAACTTGTTTACAGCACATGAATCAGTATAATAGAAAAACATAAAAAAGCTGTACACCGAGGACGCTATGCTGCGTTTCCAAGAGGCGTTAATGGATGCTAAGGATCGGGAACGCCTCAGACAAAGCCGAATAAGCGTTTGAGACGCCTAGAGGGGCTCGAATTGTCTTCAACCTTCTTCTGCCATGGCCATTGATTTTCACGTTTTTGGAGCTCTCCAATTCTCCTCCCGCGGCCAAAAATCCCCCTCCCTTTACTGCTAATCTCCTAAGTTTTATAGTTGGGTTTTTTTTAGGGTTGAAATTAAATTGAAGAATAATTTTATGGAAATTTTGGAGGATTTGGAACAGGTTGGTTTTGGAAATTTTTGATAGAATGCTGATAAACGTGTTCACCTTTTTGGTCTCTAGGATCTTTTGTTTTTTCTTTTTTTATGATTTTTCCTTAAATACCAACAAACTTAAAATATTAATATATCATATTAACTACTAAGAAATATTAATTTATAAAAAACTAATCTTAGTAATCATAATATAAACTTAGCCTAATGATAAAAAAAAAAAATTTAATATAAAATTAGTAGTGATAAGAATTATAGTAATCATAATAATAAGTACTTAATAAAGTTACTAATCTTAATAAAAAAGGTGATAAAATAAGGAGAAGGCTAAAAAGTGCATAAAATATACAAAACGAGAATCGAAATAAATATATTTTTTGTGATAAAATATAAATAAAATAGGAATAAAAAAAAACACTAAAACCTGAAAGTTAGGAAATGTGAGATTCGAACTCAAGACCTGTGTTCCTTTACCAATCATGCTACCTTATTTATTCGAAATAAAATAACATTGCAGAACATATGAAAGATGGGGCAAATTTTGGGGTATGACACCATCAACGCCATAAGAAGAAAAATAATGTAGTTCACTCTAAATATGAAAACGTTGATAAGTTGTCTTATTCCATATTAGAAAATGCATTTGAAAATCTATATAAAGAAGCAACAGGGCTTTCAAGAAACTTGCTTCAAATAAATGATTTTTTTTCACAAATAGAAGCAAATGTTTTAGAAAATGAAAAGAAAATGAAAGTCCTAAAGCAATTTATAGTAGATATTCAAATCGTTAAGAAAGAGGATGATGAACCGTCTCGGTTTGGTTGTGAAACTTGTCGAAATTGGCACAAGGAGTCTAAAACTCTTAAGATCAAATTAGACAAGGCATTACAACCAAAGGTTACTCTTGCTATTGATCCCTCAAAATTTTAAAAACCTTTGAATAAACCATATAAAAAACATACAGGTGTTAAAAAGGGGTCAAATAACAAAAGTAAATCTCATCACAATTTGACTTGTCACTATTGTTGTAAGAAAATTCATACTATTGAAAATGCAAGTATTTTAGTTCCTAATGGTATTTTTAAATGGTTTCCCAAATGCAACCATATTTTCACCCACTCTCGAGGATCCAATGAGAATTGGGTACCTATCACCTTTGTTTAGTATTGTAGGTGAAATGTCTTGGCTCTATGGAGATCATATGGATTCTCTATAATGGATTCTCAAGACATATGACAGGAGACATTTCCGTATTCTCCGACTTTGTGGCAAAAAAGAAAGGTTAAGTATCATGTGGAGACAACAAAAAATATGCAATACTTGGAAAAGGTAGTGTAGGTAATCCCTTATTTACTACTATCTCCGATGTTATCTTAGTTGAAGTCCATAAACATAGTCTTCTTAGCATTAGTCAATTGTGCGACAATGTTTAGAAAGTATCTTTTCCAAAAACTATAAGTATGATAGTTCATAATGAAAAGAAGAATAGTATGTTTAAAGGTGAGGGGGTAAACAATGTCTATATGCTTAACTTGAGTGATGTGTCTTTGACCAATGCCAAGTGTCTAGTTTCCTTGAGTGAGAACTCATGGTTATGGCATACGCGCTTAGTGCATGTCATTTTTGAACTACTAAACAAGGTGGTGTTGAAATCACAACTGGAGAAATCAAAATAAATGAATTTTCCATCACATATTTATTTATCCCACGATAACAAAAAGGAAAAAATTGAAGAAAACCTAAAAGGGAAAATAAACAAATACTTACAACCAAGAGAAAGGGTAAGGATGCCGGTTACGCAAGGGGAAGGTATTAGAACCCCTCACGTCTGTCTTACTCGACGGGATCCACTCTTGTTTGTTCTAAATCTAAGGGTGTGAAACTAAAAGTCTAAATCTTAATACTAAAAGGAATGCATGTGAAAGAAAAGAAAATGCGGGGAAAAGAAGGAAATATTTACAAATTTGTGCTCATTTAGGCCCTGCGACCTAATGCTTATGTATCCCTTTGGAGGAATCAGAGCGCCGTAGTTCGACACAATTTTTTTGATTTGTTTGTGTTTTTTAAATGAACGATGTTATACGTCGCATTCTACCGCTGCTCAATCTTTGGAGACTCACGTAATTGTCGTAGAAAGGAATTAACATGTTCTTAAAGGTAAAAGAAAATTGAATTGATTGGTGTTTTTTGATGTAGATAAATGATGAATGGACCCCTCTGTTAGGACACTCATCACCTCTCTACTTTATTAAGACTAGAGACTTGAAACACACAAAATACTATGAATGGGAGAAAAACAAGTTAGGCCTGCACCCGCTCGTTCTTTCCCATTGCTTAAGGCTCGTGAAAGTGTGTTTCTCGTTGATATTTATTAAGTGTTTTAGAACTGTTTTTGTTGAAGGTTTTTTAATAGGGAGAATTTGCGAGTTGAACCACACCAAAGACTATGAATGAAAGAAGAACAAGTTAGGGACTACACCCGCTCATTCTTTTTCATTACTTAAGGCTCGTAGTAGTATGATTCACCTCAATATTTATTAATGTTTTGGAAAGGTTGAAAAGAAAAAGAATGCAGATGAGGAAGACTAAACTAAGATAAATGAAAAGTAAAATAAGTGTAATAACCATTTAATCAATTAATTAAAAAATGACTAAATTAATTAATAAAGTTAAAAAAATTAATTAATAAGACTAATCAATTTTAATTAATAAAATCAACTAATTAAAATAATATTTAATTAATTGTTTAAAAAAAGAACAAAGTATGTGTAAATAAAAATCAAATAAAAGAATTAAAATACTAACTATATTTTCTGAGTTTTTAATATAAAAATATAAATCTAAATTAAAAACATATTTTTTGTGTTTTTAATAAAATGAATTAAAACATGATATGGGAATGTAAAGAAACAAATCGTGCTAGGCTTCTAAGTTTGGTTTGGCCCAAAATCAAACATCACAAAGGGGGAGGGGGAGGGGGTACGAGTACTAATATAGGGATGTAGCTAGGGGTGGAAATAGGCAAGGCCGATAACAGGGGACTACAGGCTAGCCTATATAGGCCCAGGCCAGGCCATACATTACTTTTAAATAGAAAAGGGCTAGGCTTTTTTATAAACCTATTTAGTTAAAAAGGCTAGGCCCCACGCCCTAAAAAAAGCCTTTTAAGCCTATCAGGCCGGTCTATTTAAATAAATATGAATACTTTTTTTATTATCATTATATTATGTTTTGTACTTTGAATTAAAATAAATTAATGAAACTTGGTTATCTTGAAGAACTTGTGAAAATAAGATGAAAACACCTTATGAACATTATTCTCATAAGTTCTTTTAGTTAGTTAGTCTATTTAAGTATTATTTTAGTTGCTTATTTACATATGTCTATAACAAATAGGCTTTTATGTAGGCTAACAGACTAACCAGGCCTTCGAAAAGGCCAGGATCAGGCCTAAAAAATAAGCCTACGACAGGCTACAGGCCAGGCTTAGGCTTCAGTTTTTTTGACAGGCCAGGCTTAGACTTGGCAAAGCCTAGCTCGGCCCAGCCTATTTTCACCCCTAGATGTAGCATGAAAAATTGAAATTGGCCCATCGTTTATATATATTAAGCACGGTTTACACAAAAAAACCCTAATAAACAAAAGCCTAGACTAAACCGTCCCCTACCTCGCGCCTCTCTCCTTCAACTACACACTTAGTCTCCCTCCATTCCCATATTCTCACTTTTTTTTCCAGAACAAACACTCACTTATCTTCTTTCTCTCTCAGTTAAATTCTTGAACAACAACAACAAAAAGCTAACGGAAGTGTTGTTCTGTTACATCTTTACAGGTTAGATGGGATTGTTGTTGGTTGGTTAAATTCGTTTGAGCTAAAATGTTGTTGAAGGCGGATCGGAACGGTAGAGTTGCTGATATTGTTAAGTATAGAGGTGAATCGTGAAGTGTAGTGCCGGTCAGAAGTAACGTGCGTGAAGTTATGTTAAATCTAATGAGGTTTTGGTGTATTTTTGTGGGTCTGTTTTGCGGAATAGTTTTGGAGTTTGGATCGGTGAAGGCTGAATTAAACTTTTAAAGGTTAGATGACGATGAGTTGGTTCGGTTTTGATACATGTGTATGAAGGTTTTGTAAAGGAGATTTGGATGAGTTTTATGGTTTGGAGGAAGATGTGAACAAATTTGGGATTTTTTTTTTTTAAATAACCATGTTTAAAAAAAAAACTATAATTTGGGAATTGTTTTTTAAAATAACCATGTTTTTCACAAATTTGAGTAGAGTTTCATTATTTTCCTTCCTCTTTCTTCTTTGACCATGAGCAGCTTTATTTAAAGGGGAAATAGAGTGAGGGTGTAATGCCCGTTTATTTCGTTATATTATTTAATTGTGTGTTTTTTGAATTATTTCATAAAAATAAGATTTAATTGAAATTATATCATGTTGTTAGAGGTTAATTAGATAATTGGTTATAATAGAATAATCAAGTAATTATAATTGGGCCTGTTTTGGTGATTATAAGTAGAAGTAGAAATATGGGAGTGTAGTGTTAAGCCCAAAGATAATAACAAAAATTAGGAGGTTTATTTTAAATATGAGAATTAATAGAAATTAGGGTATTTTGGAAGGAAGTTAGAAAGCTAAAAGAAGATTTGTATGTAGGGATTAGGTTGTGTTTGAATGAATCATTGAATCGGTCTGTTATCGAATAATAATAAGTGATGAAATTATCAATTGATATATGTTATTCTTGTCTGCATAAATTAATCTTTGCAATATTTGTTTTATGTGATTGGATCTGATAAAGGATTATAATTAATCAAGGATATTAAAACCGGACCGACTAGTTCAACCGGTTCAACCGGAGACCGGATCTGCAGCCGGTCAGATCAAGGAAGATAACCGTTCAACAATAAAACCGACAAACAAAGCGGTAAACCGGCAGAAAACCGGCGAAATCAGACTAAACCGGCGGCTCCTACGGTTTTTCCAGTTAAATCGTGTTTTGGTATGAGATGAAGAAAAGTTATGTATTTGTCTTAAATTTCATTTTCTTAACCGATGAAAAGAAGAGATGAAGTTGCATTTTGAATTTCAGAAGAGGCGGCGGCAACACATCTGTTCTATTCAATTATTTCAAACACGGTTTTTTCTTCTTCTTTATGTTATATGCTCCATGGACTTAACAAAAGGGCCTATCTTTAATAGATCTAAATGATACTCCCCTGTTCCAAATTATTTGTCGCAATGGCTGACTTCACACAGATTAAGAAACAGTAATAAATGAAAGAGAGAGAAGTGTGACTTTACCAAATTATCCTGATTAACTATTGGTGTATTTGAAATAACATTAATATTAAGTGAGAAAATAAATTAAGAGTATTTATTAGAGGGTACAAGTGGCAGATTAAATATAAAATTTCATTGGTAGTGTAAAGTGACAAGTATTTTGGGACAATTTTTTTCTATATGTGACATTTATTTTGGGACAGAGGGAGTAATAATAAGATATTTAAGTGTTCTTTTTTATTTATAAAATTAAAATGAAGTATTTTGCACTATAATGCACTATAATTAAAAGTTAAAAAAACTACATTTAATAAAATATAAATAAATATGTTAAAATATACACTAATATTAGAAGATATATTACATTAAAATAAATTAAAAATTATATATTTCATTATTACGGTCTGACCTCGGTTCGATCCTGGTCAAACCATAAAACCTTAAACCTTTAACTATTTCGGTTTAATGACCGGTCTAGTTTTAATTAACTTGTAATTAATTAATTGATTCCTAATTCTAAAATGATTTGTGTGTGGTGGTTCAGTTTCAATTTGTTTCTCTACGTTGTGATCAAACTGATAATTGATGGGAATTATATCGGGTTCCACGTTAGAAACATATTGAGTTCTGTGTAAAAACACATTGTGCCGAGGGGCACACTTGCTATGTCGAGGGACAAACTTACCTGCTGTGCGGAGGGGCACACTTGCAATAGGTGACAAGGGACACATTTTTGTGCCTATGGGCAAGTTAAGTAGTACTATTAGTGAACAAAATTATTAATAGTAATGAAGTTTGATTTAATAAACTAAAGAATTATTATTAATAGAATAAAGTATTAAAATAAAGAATTATTATTAGTATAAGAAAATAATAGTAGTAGATAATAATCATTGAAATATTAGACGGTATTAGTATTAGTATTATTAGTAGCCAAGAATTATAATAACAGTGGAAAACAAACTGTAGCAGAAACTAAGTAGCAGTGTAATATTATCAAACCATTGGTGACGAAGGAGAATAAAAGAAAACAGTAGGAAAATTAATGATAAATAACATGAACAATTTTTCTGTGTTGTTGTTTGATTTTAAGACGAGTTTACGAATTTTTGATGTTGCAGTACCGAGTCGGTGAAACGAAGGTGCGGTAAAGATGATTATGCTGATGATGATGTTGTTATGTTGCCTCTATTTATTAGCAAAAATCAAGATGTAGGCTTATGCCTTGTGATGAAATATTGTTGTTGTTGCGCTTTATAATTGTGTCGCATTCATAACATTCGTAATGAGAGCTTATGCTCTGTAAGATAACATGGATTGGCGAATTTAAAGATGAAAGCTTATAACTTGTTGTTGCCTCTATTGATTGGCATTTGAGATGGGAGCTTACGCCCTGTTGGTACCACATGCATTTGCATAGTGTTCTAGACCGACCCAGTCATTCTAATTGGGCCCATCCAACCTTCGGCCCAAGGCGCCTTAGACCACGCGTGGCAGCCTATCCCGGACCGCTCCGGGCAAACGCCCAGGACAACCGACTACGAGAGGGCGTCGTGCCCGGTAAGCAGCCAACTCACGCGTCACCTATATCTCCGCCTTAGAAGGAGGGGTCAATTCCGCATAAGGACACCCTATAAATAGCCCTCTCGCCACAGAGGGCAAGTTAATCTTTTCTTACCCCAAAATTCTCTCACTTTGTTGTACCTTGTGGAACACATACTCACTTTGGCATCGGAGTGCCTTGCAGGTACAACCCTTTTTTCCTCTCAACCATTCCGAACCTCAAGCCTTCATTGTTGCTGGCCATCTGATCTGCTCGGTAAGATCACATAGTAAGGAGTCACATTTCATTCTGCATATATATATATATATATATATATATATATATATATATTAATGACGTGATGATGTGACGATGTGATGATGATGATGTTATTGCTGTGCTACGTTGATAATATTATTGGCGAATAAATGATGTCTTTGAGTTGTGAAATGGTGAATTTTGAATGCTCCTATTCTAATATGTCAATTATCATAAATTTCACTATATTGTTATGATATCTCACCCCTTCTGTTTGATTGTTACCTCTATGTTGGTAATGCGCAGCTGATTAGGAATGAAGGATAGTACCTTTAATAGTTCGGATTGGTGTCTTCGCTCTTATACGTAACACTCGAGGGGATGAACGTTAATTATTTTGTTATCGCTTTGTTGTTGGATTTTATTTAGATTGTTGAAGTGTTTTATCATTCAATGTTGGACGAAGATGTTATGTTGATTTTGATTTAAATTGCAACAGATTCACCAGTGTAATGAAAGTTATTTTGAAGACTATTTTATCGAGATCGGTTCTTCCGTTATTTGTGTTATGTATCCATTTTAAATGCGATTAATTGTTGATGTTTGTGAAGTAAATGTGACATCCTGATTTTATGATAGAATTTTATACTCTTATTTTTATTATAATTTGACGGGGTAAATTAGGATGTTACATTTGTGGTATCAGAGCAGGTCGGTCCGTCCGACTGGTTGTCGAGTTAGTAGGTTTGTTTAACAATCGAGTATTGTTAACCTAGGTTCTAACCTTTAATTGTGTTGTGGTTACGAGTTTGAGATGGCTGGAAGGAATGATGCTGCAATTGTTGCTGCATTGGAAGCAATGGCTGATGCTTTGTAGAATCAACCGATGACTGATGGCTAGAGACTCGTGAAAGATTGGAGGGTGTAGCAGGAGAGATCACTTGGGTTGTTTTCTGTAGGGAATTTCTGAGGAAGTATTATCTTGAGGATGTGTGTGGGCAGAAGGAAAATGAATTTCCTGAGGTAACGCATAGGAGTTTGTGATTACTGAATATGATGCGAAGTTTGTGGAACTGGAAAAGTTCTATCCTCACTAAACCGAAGCAACTGTTGAGTTTTCAAAGATCCTCAATTTTGAGAACAGGTTGCGCCCAAATATTAAGAAGGCAATTGGATACCAAAAGATTCGTAACTTTTCAGATTTGGTTGATAGTTTCAGAATCTATGAAGAGGATAATTATGATCACTATAAGGTTATCAATGAGAGGAGGGGTAAGCATCAATAGAACCGTGGTAAGCCTTACGATGCTCTAGTTGGTAAAGGTTAACAGAAATTTGCTCAAGATTAGAGGACTAGTGGGGGAGATACTCCTGCTAGTATTGTGTGTTTCAAATATGGGAAACTTAGTCATAAGAGTAATGTATGTTTTGCTGAGGTAAAAAAGTGTTTCTGTTGTGGTAAGACTGCGCACATCGTATCTGAGTGTAAGCATAAAGAAGTGATTTGTTTCAACTATGGTGAAGAAGGACACATTGGTAGTCAGAAACTGAAGAAGGCACACGCTGATGGGAAGGTGTTTGCTTTAGCAGGGACTCAGACAGCTATCCAGGATAGACTTATCAGAGGTACATGTTTCATTATTATTAATCTGTTAATTACTATTATTGATACTAGTGCTACTGTTGAAAGTATTTGTGGGTAAACATTTTCTATATATCGTATCCACAGGGATTGGTTTAATATCACTGCCGTTTTATAGCTGATTATTTTGAGTGAGTAAAAATAGTTGAGTTTATTTTATTATTTTAAATGTGCTATTAAATCTAAACAATTATTAAAACTAGAATGCTGAAAATTGGTTAACGATGAAAGAGATATGTTGAGCTTTAGGGTTCATCAACCTATTCCTATGCAATTTATTAGTCAAATCATAAGTGAACAATCATTGAATTATTATCTTCACTTATCCTCAAACTTGATCCCATGTCTGCAGATCAAGTTAGATGAACTTCTACTTGTATGAGATTCGATCTCTCAGAATATCAATATTGATAAGAGTAATAGACCACGATAATTATGAAAACTCATTCACAATTCCATCTCATCTCTGCACATTATGACTGAATCAATATATTAACCTAGGGAAAAAGTTTAAACCTTTTCTTTCGATCAAAGATTCACCAATAATTTAACATACAAACAAGGTTTCTTATTGATAATAAATTCAAACAATTGTTCATAGGAATTAATCAATGGTATTGCATAATCATAGGTTAACTAATACCTTAAACTCAACAAAAGAGAATTAGCTCTCCATAGTCATGAAGAACACACAAGGTTTGATTGAGGAATTCATCATGATCAATAAAATCTCTTAATTGATGTAGAATCTTTCTTCAATGGTTGCTCTATGCTTCAGGATCAGATTTCTCTCTTAATTTCGTTCACCAAAAATCGCACCCTTAATTGGCAGCTAGGGCTTCTATTTATAAGAGTTGGGCTGGATACGCCGTCTCCGTGGCTCGACCCAAAACAGTGGGTTTGGCGCGGCGCGCTTGCATCCCTCGCGGCGCGGCCTTGCTAGAAATTCTCCCTTTTGCTTTTCTTTTGATTCTTCCAGCTTCCTTTCCTCTTCATGCTCTTGTAAGACTACTTTTCAGCTCCAAACCTGCATCAATAGTACCCAAAGTGATTCTATTTGCTTCACAACATGAACTATACTTATGTAGTCCAATTCTCATTGAAAAACCCATGAAACTATCACAATTTGCTTAAGTTTAGAGCATAACTTAGTTATAATAACCCGTGAAAATACCATAAATTCATCCCTAAGAGCTAATCGTTATTTTCTTGCTGCTGATTGTGTGGAATAGTTGGGTCTTGTGTTGTCCTCTATGAATAGAGAGATGGCCGTTGATATTTCAGATAAGGGATCGATGACTACTTCCCTTGTATGTTTAAAGTGTCCTTTATTGATCTTCGACAGAGACTTTGCTATTGATTTGATTTGTATGCCGTTAAGGGGATTGGATGTTATCTTAGGTATGAATTGGTTAGAGTATAACTGTGTTCATATTAATTTCTATAACAAGTATGTGCGGTTTTCTACTCCTAATGAGGAGGAAACTGGTTTGTTGTCTGCTAGACAATTCCGGAAATTGAAGCACGAAGAAGCTCTAATGTTTTTGTTGATGGCATCATTGTCTGTTGAGAATCAAGATGCAATTGATGAGTTACAGGTGGTGCATGATTTTCTCGAAGTTTTTCCCGATGAGATTCCTAATGTACCGCCAGAAAGAGAAGTTGAATTTTCTATTGATCTTGTCCCTGGTACCAGACCTGTTTCAATGGCACCATACAGGATGTCAACATTGGAATTGATAGAGTTGAAAAAGAAACTTGAGGACTAACTTGAAAATAAGTTTGTAAGACCAAGTGTATCACCGTGGGGAGCTTCAATATTGCTAGTGAAGAAGAAAGATGGAAGTATGGGGCTTTGTGTTGATTATAGATAGTTGAATAAAGTACCGATTAAGAACAAGTATCCACTTCCAAGAATAGATGACTTGATGGATAAATTTGTGGGTGCACATGTGTTTAGCAAGATTGACTTGAGATTAGAGTGAAAGGTGAAGATATTTAGAAGACGGATTTCAGAACACGTTATGGACATTATGAGTATTCGGTGATGCCTTTCGGTGTTACTGATAAGTGCCAAAATGTCGTTATTTTAAGTATATATTTGTGGCACTTATCAATTCTATTCTTTTGGTTTTTGGTAATAAAATCCCAACTTTTGTGTAAATATTAGTATAGTTGCGTTTGGATTCGTTTTGTGTACCATTTGATAGTTTTTCCTTTGTTTTATAAGTATTTATGCATATCGGAGCCTCGAGGAATAAAGTGTCGAAGGAATGGCTTCGATTACGCAGTTTTGGAGCAAAAAAATAAAAATTCTACAGAAGCCCGCTTAGCCAACTTCCTGCACGCTTTCATAGGCATCGCTTAGCGAAGTCAACTCGCTATGTGAGGTCGCGTTTACTGTACTAGATATTTTAGGAATAAGTGTAGCTCACTTAGCCAACTGAGCTTGCTAAGCAAGCCTGGGCAAAATTTTATTTATATTCTTTCATTTGAGACATTTCTAGGTTATGGTTTTTGAGGGGTTTTTGTCCCAAACTCCATCAACTTCATTCTTTGGTAGATTTAGGTTAGAAAACAACTATGGAGCTTGTATTTAGATGATTGGAGGTGGATTGATCGTCGAACGGAGCTGGCAACTCAGGAGATCTTCGGTTCATGTCTCTTCCTCTTTGTGTATTCTCGTATAGTTGGGTTTTGTGTATGTATTTACTTTGAATTTATGTATATTTGTCGCCCATGGCGTTATATTTAATCTGCTTTACAAATCGGTGTTGATTGTTGTCCTGGATTTTTGCTTTTAGCTTGGGATTTGGGTTGCTTTAGGGATAAACTTCTTAAAACCTTATCTAGGATGATTATCTGTTAGTTTTTGAACTCTAAAGATAGATTTAGAGTTAACATTCATTGTTGGTATCTAAACTTAATGCTTTCGTGTTTGAGCGGCTCGCAAGAGATTGTCAACGCGCGAATACAGATGTTCTCGTGACTTTGTGTTAGAGATAACCTTGGTTGTGAGTTGATTTTGTAGGTGCTCCAGAGATGTACACTGATGTGAGAGATACGTGATGACATAGACGAGTATCGTAGGTTGAGTATAACTGGTCAATAAATTTAAGTTTGTGAGAAGTAGATCATATGCAATGCTTGATAACTGATTATATCCAAAGAATGAATTCTTTTGTGTTAATATTTACTTTTCTGTTTTTATACTTTTGTTCATTCAAACCCAAGCTCGAAACCATAGAAACTGTTGAATGGCATTCTCACCATCTCTATGGACACGATAAATCCCGGAGTGATATATCCAAATCTTTTGTTGCTTTCCTCTATGCCTACTTCAACAAAATTGCGCCGTTGCCGGGGATGATTGTAGAATTGCATCGCAGTAGTGCCTGTGGTTTTGAGCTTTGTATATATTGTATATACTGTATAGTTTCACTTGTATATTTTCACTTGTACATGTTTACTTGTTTATGTTAACCATATATGTTTACTTGTATATGTTACATATAAGTATACTTTTTTTGGTGAATGTTGGTGAAACATGTTGATCTTGGATTAGCTCTTTAATTACAAATCTTCACTTTTCAACTTGCGTATCCAACATTCACCAAATTTCTCTTTTTGTATGATAATAGTTGTATGTGTTTCATACTTGTGCATATGTGTTTTTTTTATATAATTGTATAATTTCATTTTGATGTTTGTGCCATTGTTGTATATATTTGTACCCATAACGTTTGTTAAGTGTTTTGGTTAGGAAACTTTATATAGGTTTGTGCGGTGAGACGTCACCATGGCATGACGAGAGGAAGCTACTTTCCAAGCACAAATACAATTAAGACGTCAAGCTAACGATGTAAAACAAGCACTTATTGGGAGGCACCCCAACGGTTGTAATTTTTGTTTATAAGTTAATATTTTAGGTGTTTAGGTGAAGTGGAGGTGGTTGGAAGACCTGTTTCTATTTTGATTTTTTCTGGTTTTTACTGTCTCGCTTAGCGAGCACAGAAAAATTATGCCACTTTGTTTTATATCAGTGGGATTCCTATACCACTTGGTTCCCTCATTTTTCCCACTTTCACCAAGGCTATTTAGTAGTAAATACTAGCATTATATTTTCTAATTCTTTTGTGGTTGTTTGTACTCAAATTTTGTTCGGTAATTCGAAGATTTTTGAGGTGATTTTCCAAAGCATGGGTGTTTTAACTTGCATATGTATGGTAGGGTATTATTTTTGAAGTTTTATCATTCAAGTTACTCATTTATCGCTTTCTATAGTATAGCATGTTTAGGAAACTTTTAATTTGTACAATTACCATACCATTCATTATTTTGCATTACTTGCTTGTTGATTGAACCACTTTAGTTCCCAAACCATAAATGTGAGGAAGCTTTCCATTGTTCATATATGTTGGAGGCCACAATATTTGTTTTAACTGGATTTTATTATGCTTAATCTTTTTTTTATGTTGATTTTATGAAAGCATGAAAGTGATCAAGACATTTTGTTTCATTTTAAGCACAGCCACCTTAGCCAAATAGCCAATCCACCTTGTGAGTCTACGAGCATTTGTTAATCCCCTTTGAGCTTTTTGTCAACATCCATATTATTTCTTGAACTTCTTTGCTTGCATTTAGTTCACTTATTTTTGCATGGATGTTGATTCTTTTTTCTTGAACCCTTAACTTTGTGTTATTGTATGAATTTTTACCTTTCCTTAGAAAGTAGGGAGTATTCAAATTATGATGTGGTTGAATTCAAGTTGGGGAGAAAAATGATTGTGCACTTGTGATTAGTTGCTATGAGGTTGAAAAGAAAAGAAAATAAAAAAAATGTGAAAAGAAAAGAAAAAGAAAGAAAAAATGTGAAAAAGTTTTAAAAAATAAAAAGAAAAGAGAAATGAATAATTATGCTAATAAGTATTGTGACTGGTTTGAGAAACTTGTGGTTAAGGAAGAAGTTTAATCGAGATTTTGTTGCATGAAACTTTGTGGATTGATCACTCCCTTAAGTTTAGGCAATTTTTTGTTTCGATTATCCATAGGACTTGTCCCTTGTTTGTTAATCCGACAACGCTACAACCTTGAAAAGCCCTTGTGATTCTTGCTTTTGTATCTTCAATGTGATTTTTGGATGAATGCGTAATTTAATCTTTTGTTTGCAAGATTGTTGGATGAGTGTTAAAATTCCTTCACCTTTGTGTGTTCTTCATCCATTGATGAATTTTTGCTAGGTGTGATTCATGAGATAGCTTGTATTATTTTAGAATGTTTTGTATGATTTTTGTACTTAGGATGTGTTTCATTTACAAGTTGTCATTGTAGTATAGTGGTAAGTATTACTTTGTTTATGCATTTTTTGTGTTGAGCCTACATTTGTTTTTGGTTTTCAAAACTTGTTGATTCACGATTCTTTGGTTTATTACTTTTGATTCTTTGATTTATTTGACATTGTTTGAGGACAAACAAAGTTTCAAGTTGGGGAGAGTTTGATAAGTGCCAAAATATCGATATTTTGAGTATATATTTGTGACACTTATCGATTCTATTCTTTTGGTAATAAAATCCCAACTTTTGTGTAAATATTAGTATAGTTGCATTTTGAATCGTTTTGTATACCGTTTGATAGTTTTTCCTTTGTTTTATAGGTATTTATGCATATCGGAGCCTCAAGGAATAAAGTGTCGAAGGCACGGCTTCGATTACGCAGTTTTGGAGCAATAAAATGGATATTTTGCATAAGCCCGCTTAGCCAACATCCAGCATGCTTCCATAGGCATAAAATAGAGATGCAGAGTTTTCCTAAACTCGCTTAGTGAAGTCAGCTTGCTAAGCAAGGTCGTGTTTAATGTACTAGATATTTTAGGAATAAGTGTAGCTTGCTTAGCCAACTGAGCTTGCTAAGTGATCCTGCATAGAATTTTGTTTATACTCTTTCATTTGAGTCATTTCTGCGGAGGGGGGGGGGGGGGTTTGTACTAAACTCCATCAACTTAATTCTTTTATAGATTTAGGTTAGAAAACAACTACGGAGCTTGCATTTGGATTATTGGAGGTGGATTGATCATCAAACGGAGCTGACAACTCGGGAGATTTTCGGTTCATTTCTCTTCCTCTTTGTGTATTCTCTTATAGTGGGGTTTTTTGTATGTATTTATTTTGAACTTATGTATATTTTTTGACCATAGAGTGATTTTTTAAATTTATAAACATCTGATTTTTCACAGTTTTCAAATCCCGGAGGTTTTTTGACATACACTTCTTCAGATATGTAACCATTCAGAAATTCACTCTTAACATCCATTTGATAAAGGATGATGTTATGGCTAATAGAGAAAGAAATTAATAATAAAATTACTTCTTACCTGGCGACTAGAGCAAAGGATTCTGTATAGTCTATCTCTTCTTGTTAACTATAACCTTGTGTCATACCCCAATTTTTGACCCTAAGATCATACATTGATTGCAGTTTAATCATCAATCAAGAGCTGCGTGTTGAAGCTCTATTTTTGATACTATGATCATATCTAAGGGGAACCATCAAGTACCTCTAGCTTTTTATTTGTTTAATACTAACCAAAATCCAAAAATATGTATTTTGTCTCTTTTGTTTATATTTTACAAGTAAAAGATCGGGCAAAAATCAAAACAGTGCAAGAAGAATTTTTTTGAAAATTTGAAGGTGGAAATCGATTTACCCATATGGGAAATCGATTTCCTGGGGCGAAAATTCAAAAAAATAGAGAGGGAAGCATGACATCATTTTGGCACCTATTTTCTTTGATCATTTTTGTCATTTTACCAATTTTCCACCTCACCAAAATTAATTCCCTTCATTAATCCCATTTTAACCTCATTTTACCATTTAAACACCAATTAAGCACAAATTAATTACCAAATGCAAAATGACCAAATTACCACTACTCTTGCTTCAAATCTATAAATATAGGCCTTGCCTCCCTCATTTCACAAGCTTGGAGAGCCAAAAAAGTTCTTGCAAATTTATTTCTCATCCTTTCCAAAACCCTCACCCAAAGTTCATTTTCATAGAATTAGTGAGATTCACCTTGAATCTTGCTAGTTTTGAACTAAAGCTCCTACATTTCACTATTTTCTTTGTTTGTTCATCTCCAATTTTAAAGGATCTACTCATTTTGTGCTTGTTCTTAAAGCTACTCCAACATTTGGTTCAAGAAGTGGTAAAATTCTAAACTCTAAGATGTAGATCTTTGTTGCTTGTGTTCAATGCATCTTTGATGCTATATTGGTCCTATTTGATGGTGAATTGATGGAAAATTCGTGCTCCAATGGATATGTGATCATAAGGTGTTTGTATGTTTGTTTAAATCAAGTTTTATGCTTCATAATGCTGTTTTTTTGAAAACTGTGCGCAGGAAATCTATTTGCTACAGAGGGAAATCGATTTCCACTCTGTTTTTTGCGCCAAATTTAAATTTTGTAGGCAGGAAATCGATTTCCTACAGAGGGAAATCAATTTCCAGTGAGGCAGAATGCTTGTTTTAGCTATTTTTGACTTGTTTTTGGTTCTAACTCTTCTTCTACTCCATTCTTTTGATATTTCCTTTGAATCACAAATTAGAGGCCTAATTTCTCTCTAATATCAATGGACTTAGGGCGTCGATAGGATGAAAATCCGAATCCGCAATATTAAGTGATTGAAATTATGGATGAAAGGAGCTTTTGAATGTGGTTCCATCTTTTATTTCTTTTTCTTTTGATCGATGAAAGTCTGAATACCTTGAGAATTCTTATGGATTCTTGGTAAAGACTAGATTGTTACCTATTTTCTTTTCGTGCGGTATTGCTTTCGGAGAGTGATCTACATATCGCTTCTCTCGCATGCATTAGCACATAAAGTTTTGACCGACCTCGTTGTAGGGTGATTTCTACATAAATCACTTGGCGATCTGCTTAACATAGCGCAATATTTCGTGTCCCGAATCAAAAAAGATCAAACATGGAAGAGAATTGTATGCGGTGGATTTAAGACTTATGGAAGTTTATCGTGTAGTCACTATGATTTTATCAAGCTTCTGATAAATTTCCATTGAATTTAAATCCGAGAACATCCTTCACTCACCATCCATCTTTATTACTAACTTTGATAACATACTTGACAAGTTTCAAGATGGTTATCTTTAACATCTAACAATTGACTTTAATTTCCGCATTTTTATTATATTTCTATTTATATTTCTCGCTTTATCGTTTTATTTTATCATTTCATCATGTTTATGTTTCCGCCATTTTCTCTTTGTCCATTTGGACGTTTATATTCTGCTATTTTCTCTTTGTCCATTTGGACGTATTGTTTATGTTTCCGCTATTTTCTTTTTGTCCACTTGGACCATACTTTATTTTTGTGCTAAAACACTAATAAACAACAAAAATCTAAAAAACGCTTAAGGCTCTCTTTCGGACTATTGGTTACTATCCCTAGCATTTTGGAGACTTGGACTTTTGGACTTAGTACCTCTAGACCCTTATTCTGTTATTACTCTGTGATTATTCTATCTGTTTGGCATTGGATTGTTGTATGTTTATGTGTGCATGTATTTCCTTGAAAGCCCTTGATGGTTAATTCCAAGGCATTGATATAAGGATTTTACCCGAAAACAGCCGTTACTTTGCCCGATTTTCGTCAGAATTTTAATATGCTTAATGCAAAGTGGTGCTAAGATAATAAGTTCATCTGGATCCCCCAAGTGTTGATGTGTTGATTCGGTATTGATAAGTCCAAAGGATGGGAAATATACCTTGACTCATAATGTCAAGTGTTGGCTTTTTTTCTTCCGGTTAGACCGTTTCTTTCCTTAGCTTTTATTTTACGCATTAGGATAGCCTCTTCATCTCCTCTCCTTCTTAGATTTTCAAAGTCTCCTCCCTTTTTCAAAAACCTTCTTATGTTTGCAACCTTTTAAAACCTTTTCTTTAAAATATCTTTTGCCCTTAGTGGCTTTTCTTCAAAAAGTTTAGACACGACTAATTGTTGAAACGAGTGGCAATACCCCACGATTTTGAAATTGATTGATATAATGAGATCTTTTCCGCGTGAGAGAGCTAGTGGCATACTCGTTGATTTCCATCCGAGTTGGAGCCCTTCTTTCATTTGCGATGCAAAGAACTCGTTTGTTCTCATGCTCAAGATCAATGGCTGAGTATCTCTCTCCGACGACGATAAAGTGTTTATTCGTTTTTAAAAAAAAAACCGTTTTCCCTTTAAGCGGAACTACATTAGCTCTAACTTCTCCATTGCACTGAAGAGGTATGTAGGCACAAGGCTCAACGTCTTGCTGAGCTTATTTTAAAAATAAAACAAACCCCTTTTTTAGCACACACGACACATATTTTCAAAAAGGTTCCTGTGGAATACCACAGATATGAGGGGTGCTTAAAACCTTCCCCTTGTATAATCAACACCCGTACCTAAGATCTCTTTCTTGTTTTAAACTTTGGGTTTTCTTCGTTCTTTTCCCTTTTCCTTTGGAAATAATAAAGCGCGGTGGCGACTTTCACTGAAATATTGAGTCGAGTCAACTTAATGGCTTCGATCTCAGATTTTCCCCGCTACAAAAAAATGGCGACTTCACTAGGGATCCAGTTTTATCTGTATATATTATTGTGTGCTTTGTTTGTTTTTTCTGTTTTTTCTTTTTTGGTGCTCGATGGTTCCTTTGTGATGAGATAAAGTTCTAACCCGGACTTTGGTGAGTAACTTGAGATAGGAGGTGGTAAGACCAATAGTCGCATGTCAGGAGCAATCCTTACCATGAGCGTCATATGGTGGAACCCCAATCAGTGGAGGCCTCATGGAAGGTGGTAGATGTTGTTACGAACCATCGTAAGAACGCTATTACTTTCAATAGTGAGTGTCCGTAGAAGCTGAATGGCCTAGAACCTTTTTAACTCATCTAAGCCTTTTTAGGATGTAACGCAGAAACAAGGTCAAGTACCAATTTGAGCTTGTTGTCATGTGATGCTACGCTCAGACGAGGTCTTTTTAGGCATATTATTGGCGCCCATGAGCAATTGTGCATGCCGGTAATATCCGATAGAAGATTGAAAACTATGGGAACCTTTGTAGGACCCGATCGGCAGGTAAAAAATTTCTTAGAACACACCTTGTGGGATGGGTAGACCCATGGCTCCATGCTCGTCACGTCGAACCTTTGAACCTGGATTGTGTGATTTTGTGTGATCTTGTGTGCTCTTGATTGTGGTTGATGCATAAACCATCCATTCATGCCTTCATAAAAATGTCCTTCACAAATGGTTTTCAAGGAACTTAGAGACATTTTTTGTAAACATCACAGGTACCATGGATCAAAAGAGAAGCATCAAGAAGTACACTTTCAAGAATTCAAGTGCAAAAGAGTTGAAAGAGCTAGCAACTTTGGTTCCTAATCTTGACAACTTCAGAAACCGTTATGGGAAATTGATCTCTATCTTGAAGACCAAAGTGGAGAAAGGGATTCTTGAGACTCTTGTGCAGTTTTATGACCCGGTTTATCATTGTTTCACCTTTCTGGATTATCAGCTTATGCCCACTTTGGAGGAGTATTCATATTGGATCGGTTTGCCAGTTACTAATGATATACCTTTTAGTGGTATGGAGAAAGAGCCTAAGGTTGATGAGATAGCAGAGCTTCTTCAGTTGAAGATATCAGATATGATAGCAAATATGACCAAAAAAGGAGTAATTTGGGGATTGATTTGGTGTCGTTTTTTTTACCTCCCCGTTTCACTTGGGAGGACGGCACGCTATACCCTTCACGCGAAATTTGGAAGGAGAATGCGCCCGGGGCGGGATAAATTTTGTTTCAGTTCTTCCTACGATATCACACGAACTTTTTAATTGTCCTAACGAGTAGGAGAGGGGAAAAAGATCTCAAATTAACCCTAGGAGTTTGCTAAGTGTGGGGATTTCACCTAGACTAGAAATTCTGGAGTCCGGGGGGTCGGTTATACATAGGGAAGAGTTTAAGCACCCTACATATCCGTATTACTCTACGGGAACCTTCTATGTGTCATTGTGATTGTGTTTACTGCTAATGATTGGGAAAGTTTCTCCTTTGTGTTAGGAGAGAGAATTGATTTGATTTAAAAAAAGAGACAGACAGACAAACAAACTGACTATTTTTGGTATTTTATTAGCTCGCTAAGATTCCTTGTGAACCTCATGCGTACATATCCCTAGTGGAAGTCAGAGCTTAATGTAGTTCGGGGAACTAATTAGGGAAATGAATTATTTTTGGTGCCTTGCTTGAAGCTCAAGGTTGAAGCTTTGAATTAAATCTCTGTTTACAATAAAGAGACATGAAATCATCTTTACAGAGAGGTATTTCTACTATTCCACCACAAACATTTTTTAAAGTGACAGAAAATCTAAAAAAATGATATTTCATTAAGAGGGGAGTCTACTTGGTTGATCAAGCATGACAGCCATCGTGCCTCTAAAATGAAAGATTCTCAACCAAATTAGGGAAAGGGTCGTACAAGTCTGGGTGTGTTGCCAGAGCATGCCTTTCAGTGTCCTAAATGGGAGAAATGATGATTTGTTTGAAATGATGATTGTTTGAAATGATTGTTTGTTTGTGGTGAGATAAGAGAAATATCTACCTATGAAGATGAGCTATGTCTATCTATTGTTTGAAAGATTTGATTTTCTAGCTGGCTTGAATGAGGCCCAAGCTTGAGGCTTTTGATTGGTTTATTTATTAAAAGATAACTCTACTGGGGAGAATTTAAACTAAGGAGTTTTTGTGTTCTGTACAAAGCCCAGAATTGAGGCTGACTCTAGTTGGAGAGTGTTTATTTGATGGATTTTATTTGGTGTTCTGTACAAAGCCCAGAATTGTGGCTGACTCTACTTAGGGAGACTCTATTTTGTGTGCCTTGTATGAAGCCCAAGGTTGTGGCTGACTGCTGAGGAAACTGAGTTTTTTAAGACTATGGATGACTCTATTTGTGTGCCTTGTACAAAGCCCAAGGTTGTAGCTACTCTTAACCGAGGAAGTTATTAATTTGTGCCTTGTATGAAGCCCAAGGTTGTGGCTACTCTAGCTAGGGAAAGATTATTTTCTGCCTTGTACAAAGCCCAAGGTTGTGGCGGACTCTTAAAGAAACTGAGTATGGAAGACTTTATGGGGAAAAGATTCTTGAGATTAGGAATCTTTGACACAAGAAATGTGGTTTATCTACCATGTACAAAGCCCAAGGTTGAGGCTACTTAAAAATGAAAGACTTACTGGGGGAGTTTTATTCTGCTAGAGGATTTAACAAACTGATTTATTTTTATGTTTTTTGGAAGCTAACCCTTTCCAGGGATTTTGACTCAGCTGGAGAAATTGTCTATTAAAAGACTGGATTTTTTGGAGGCTAATCCTTTCCAGGGGTTTTGACTCTTTTGGGGAATTTATCTTTTGAAAGAATGAATCTTTGGATTTGAAGGAGTGATTTTGGAGGCTAACCCTTTCCAGGGGTTTTTGTTAAAATGAAGGAATGTGTGGAGGCTAACCCTTTCCAGGGGTTTTTGTTAAAATGAAGGAATGTGTGGAGGCTAACCCTTTCCAGGGGTTTTGTTAAAAAATGGCAGAAAGATTATCTAGTGGAGACTTCTTGTTTTAAAGCCCAAGATTAAGGCTGACACTGACTGAGGATAAGCAAATATGGATCCTAGACTCTGCTAAGGAAGATTGATGAAGATAAGGGTGACAGAGACTGTCCATGTCTCTCATTCCAAAAGGTGTACTCAATATGAGATTGAGACAAACTTAGCTTGTTTAAAGTCTGGTTTAAAGAATGGAAGAAACTCACCCGGATAGGCTAAAAGGTAACTAAAGACCTGTTCCTATGTTTATAAGAAACCTGATGGGTCCTTGTATACAAGCTCAAGAGGAAGCTGGAAATGCTTTTAAGAAGCCTGTGGGTCCTTGTACAAAGCCCAAGAGGAGGCTAATCGAGGGTCATCGAGGGTCCTTGTTATAGCACAAGAGAAAGCTATGTGGTTTTGAACTTATTTTGGCTCTAAGCAAATGGGTAAGAGGTTTCACTGGGAATAATTCCTCTTTGGGTGGATGTGTCCTAGTTTTTGTTCTAAGGCTTTTGCCAAGATGTTTCACCGGGAATAATTCATCTTGGGGGTTTGAACTACAGATCTCTAATTAGGAAAGAGCCTTCACCGGGAAGACATTCTCAATCCTAGGCCATATTCCTATAATATATATAGTTTAACTGTCCTAGGGTTTACACTCAGACGTAGTTCTAAACAAAATATAAACAGTTCTATATTTGACAGTAATTTAAATAAAGACTGTAAAATTGAAAGCTTGTAAAGCCTAACCTGGATGGAGTGGAGGCCTTTGAAGAAGTATGTACAAAGCCTTACCAGCAATTTTTGTTGTTTTATTGATAACAGTTGAATATTTATTACAAACAATTAAGGGTTTTTGAAAACAGAAGAAGTGAAGATGGACAAAGGTCACATAGGTATCTGAAGAGTTTCACCGAGAATAATGCCCTTCAAATACCAAAAGAATGTTTTGAAAACAGAAAGGAGATTTTGTAAATACAGTTTTTGAAAACAAACTATGAAAAGAAAAAGGTGCTGGGTCTTACACTCTAATAGAGGCCCAATGAAAATGATTTTCTTGTTTATGAGAAACAGTTGAGAATAATGCGAGGTTCTATTGTTTGACAACCTCGATCGTCTGTTTATTTTGAAATATGAAAACAGTTTTGAATTTTGACAAAAGTCAACTTAATTAGGGTAAAGATGAAATCTAAACCTAATTGAGACCTAAATGGCTTAGGGTTTTATCACAAAGTATTTATGAGGTATTAGTTTTTTTTGAAAGTTTAATGAAAAAATATATTAAAACATATTTTAAACACTAAAACAACACCATTTTTAACCTAATAAAAATATACAAAATAAATAATATTTTTGTGATTTTTTGATTTATTCATAAAATACATATATTAATCAACAAGTGTGTAAAAAATGAAGTCAAAATGAATTAATTTGATAGGTTAAATAATTGATTAAAGTTGTGAAGAAATTAAATGGAAAAAGTGATAAAAAATTGGTTTTGGTCCTAGCAAGGTTTGAACCCACGCCCTTGACAACTACTCCACAAAACCTGACCAACTGAGCTACGCGCTCAGTTTGTATAACATTCGCAATGAATTGATTATATTTTAAAAAGACCCAGGAGATTCAAATTTGCGCGCCACCATAGTCATCTTCTTCCTTGAGCTCGTGAGAATTCAAAATTCTAACTCTCTGGTTTCTCAACCAAATGGTACGATGTAAACATCAATTTTGCTCGTTTTTGGACGAGGAACATGATCATGGGTTCAGGATTCATTTATTCTAAGTGCAGCTAACTAATTTCAGTATGAACACGAAGAACACATAAACCCTAAATTTAAAATTAAATGACAAACAAGATGAATAAATGAATGATGATAGAGGGTTTTCAATCCTCTGATGATGCTGAACAAGATAGTATCGAGCTATATGAGAAAGAATACTCAAATAAGTGGGTTGGAGTTTGAAAAAATACCTCTGAAAATGGAGGTCGTGAGGATGATGAGGAACACCTGGGCTTGTATGAGTGATCCTAAAAGCTTCCTTGGGACTCAGTGATGCTAACTGAATGCTTATTGTGACTTCAATCCTTCTGAATTGCTCTACCCGACACCTTCGATTTGAGCTTCAAGTGGACATGGAGGATGATGAATCTTCAGTTACAGATGAGCTGCAGCCATCTGAACAGCTTCACTATGCCCTAAGGAACGTGTCTGGATGCTTGGCTTTGCTTGAAACCTTTTGAATTGCTCTATGGACCTCCAACTGCAACAGCTCCAAAGTGAAAGCAACAATGATGTTCCTCCACCTACAGAAGTGATCCAGGTGCTTGGATCACCTCAAATGAGCCCCCTTGAGATGTTAGAATGCTTACTTTCCAAAGAGAAGCTCTGGTTTGAAGAAAACGATTCTTCTTGCCAAAGAACTTTGAAAAACCATAAGCATGAGAAGAGAAAGAGAAAGCAAGGAATAGAGTTGCTTTGGTGTGAATTTTATGAAGGATAGCACTTGTATTTATAGGCAAATGGTTCAGTATAGTTGCAGAGGAGTGTGGTTACTTAGTGAGGTTGATTTGGTTTCTTGGCTATGAAGGAATTCAAAAATATCCAAACTGCAATGATGGAAATTTTGATTCCATTTGATCAATCCCCTAGCCCTCGATTTTGCTTGATCTTAGGGGACAAATCTGAGACAGAAATGAGCTCCAATTGATTGGGAAGAGATTCCTATGGTGATTCATCATCTTGCCATAAATTCTCAAATGTAATCATTACATAATCACATGCCTTTGTTTTTGGGAATATTCTCTAATCCTTATGCAATGATGAAAATGGATGTATGGTGTGCTTGCAGATGTATTAGAGGTCGGGTAGCATCACTTAGTGAAGTCATTTGCACAAAATTGCAAAGTTCCAAATTGCACATGACCTACAATTTTCACTTCAAGTGCCTAACTTTGATCAATCATATCTCTTAGCTCAAAATGAATTTGGAGAAGGTTGAGAACAATTTGGAAAGCCCTTAACATGTACTTCAATTCATTAGTTTGGTGTTTGCCCAAATTCTTTAGGGAAATTAGTGAAAAAGTCCCATAAAGTTTGAAGAAAACTAGGGTTTTCTTGCATGATTTGTGAAGGCAGCCACTTTGAAGCTCCATATCTCTTCAATGGTTAATTTTTAGCCAAAAAATTATATGTGTCAAAGTTGTTTATTGGATCAAAATCTACAACTTTCATGTTGGAAGTTTTTTTTGAGTTTGTAGGTGAAAGTTTGAGAAAATCCCTTTCAAAGTTTGGCAAAAACCACTTGAAAACACTTAGAAAAATTTCTAAGTATGAAAAGTCAAACTTTTGACTTTTGATTCTTGATTGATTTTCTTGATTTTTCTTGATCAAATGACTTCAAATATCATATATTGATGATTTAAAACTTCAAAAGTCATGGTTGACCAAAATTTCTAAAAAATCAAAGGTGATCCTGTACAGTTGACTTTTTCCAGATGAAGTGAATTCTTGGACTTTTGTGATGAATCAAACTCTCCTCTTCAAATGAGTGATGTGAATGGATTATATTGAGGTAATAGAAGCTCTTGAGTCATGCTTTGAGTTTTGGATCCATGTCCTGATTAAAAAGTCAACTATCTTGGTGAATTAGGTCAAAAACCCTAATTGTCGACTAGATGAAATTGATGACTGTAGGCCTTGGATTGAAGTGTAATGCCCTATGGACATTGTCATATGAACTAATTGAGGATGATTGAAGCCTTTGAGTGATGCCCTTGAGCTTTCTAGGGTTTCCCAAATGTGATCCCTGATTTTAGTCCTTGATGGGCTCAAAACCCTAGACTGGTGAGGTAAGCAATCCTGAGTCCAGGTGATGGGTATCTAATCAATCATAGGTGAATAGAATGAAGCTTTTGAGTCCCATAGTTGTGTTAGAAACCATCCTTTTTTCTGATTGATCCTTTGCCTGAGTTCTTTTGTTGCTGAACACCCTCGACTAAGTACCAAATGAATAAGTGACTGCTCTAAGTATCTGCTATGACTTTGATGAAAAGTTAAAAGATATGACATCTCAGGGGGGGTCAAAATTAGGGTATGACAATTGACTTCTAAGTTCTTGATTGGAAAGGCTTCTATGTTGGCTAGTAAAGGAAGTATGATCGCTTTTGAGACTTTTCTGGTCTTGGTCATCTATGGTTTGATACTCTTTCCCAACATTGACAACTTTGTCGATGTTAATGCTATTCGGATATTCATGATTGGGAATACTGTGCCTACTTTGCTTGGGGATACTTATCATTCTATTCACCATAGGACTGATAAGAAAGATGGACTTATCAACTTTTGCACTCCTTTTCTCTATAAGTGGTTTAATTCGCACTTACCTCAGACTAATAATTTCTTGAGCAACCTTGATGGCCTCTCATGGTCTCAGAATATCATGCCTCTTATAATAGGAATATCCATTGGTACAATCCTGCTTATGACATTGGTGAGATTATTGATAGTTGTGGAGAATTCCCTAATGTACCTCTTCTTGGTATACAAGGAGGAATTACCTACAACCCTATTCTTGCAAGGCGTCAATTTTGTTATCCCATGAAGGAGCGACCTGCTAGTATTCTTGTCTCAGGAATCTTTTATCATAATCAGGATGGAGATTCATATATGAGAAATCGGTTTGTGCGGGCTTGGCACCACATTGATAGAAAGAGACATTTGGGAAAGAAGCAATGTGTTGATCTCAAAGACTATATTGATTGGGTTCAAGCTAGAGCTCACACCTTTCATATGCCTTATTTACTTGAGGAGCCCTCTCTACCCGTTGCTCCACCACTATCTTCCATCATTCCCATCGAGAGTAGTGAGGAGCACTTATAGCTCGTGGCTAGGATGAGATTGGAAAGGGATGCTTGGGAGAAGAAGTTTCATGCTTCAGAGATTGAGAGGAAAGAACTGAAGATACAGTTTAAAGAAAAGGATGAGATGCTTTGAATTCAAGATGGTTGGTTGATGGAAAAGGATGATCAGATCTGTCGTCAGGAAGAGCTACTTCAACAACATGGTGAAAAGCGGAAGAGACAACAAGAGGATTTATTTTCCTCTGGTAGTCATGAAGATTCGGTTGCATGGAAAGAAATTGCTGATAAGCTGATGGTTGAGAAAACTCATTTGAAGGCCTTTTATGAAGATGAAATGGAGAAGCTCCGTAGGAAGTGTCGCTACCGCGAAAAATGGAATCAGAGTCGCCACTAATATATTTATCCCATAAGGGAAAGGAATACCAGGAAACCTAGCTCAGAACAAGAACAAGGTCTTTCGACCAGAGAATAGGGTACGGGAGTCGGTTACGCAAGGGGAAGGTGCTAGCACCCCTCACGCCCATCGTACTCGATGGTATCCACCTATGTTTGTTTCTATCTAAAGGGTGTATCTATGTCTAAACCTAAATGCGAATGAATGCAAAAGAAATACGGGGAAAAGAAGGAATTATTTACAAGTGTGCTCGCTTAGGCCCCGCGACCCAATGCCTACGTATCCCTTAAAAGGAATCAGAGCGACCGTAGTTCGGCTCCATAGTTTCCATTTGTTTTGTGTTTTTTAGTTGAACAGAGGTTAAGGTCACAATCCACGATGCTCGACCTTTGGAGACTTATACGCTTACTTTGGAATGGACTCAACATGTTCTTAAGCGCCTAACAAGGCAAAAGAGTGAACTTGGGTTTGTGTTTTTTATGTAACTACATGATGAACAAAACCCAATACAAGGTTTCGCACCACTTCGTCACTTTGTTTTAATTCGAGCCTTTATTAAGTGTTTTGAATGTTTTTGGTTGGGTATTTTTTAAGGGGATTTACTTTGCGATTAGAATCACATAAAAATGTATAATGATCGAGAAGCAGATTAGGGAATGAATCCCACTCACTTCTATCCCATTATATAATGTTCAAGAAACAGATTAGGGAATGAATCCCACTCATTTCTATCCCATTAATTAATGTTCGAGAAATAGATTAGGGAATGGATCCCACTCATTCCTCTCCCATTAAGTAGTGACCGAGAAACAGATTAGGGAATGAATCCCACTCATTTCTATGCCACTAAGTGATTGAGAAACAGATTAGGGAATGAATCCCACTCATTTCTTCATCACTTTCTTAATGTGATTCGCCTCTTTATTTATTAGTGTTTTAATGTTGAAAAAGAAAAGAATGAAAAAAGGGGAACTAACCTATTCTCTAATCTAAGTGTTATTCTAAATCTTATTCTAAAGTTAACATGGTGACTAAATTCTAAAAGGAGCATTAAAATGGTATTAACAAAATAGGCCAAAATTATGTCCAAAAACAAGTAACAAAATCACACAACAATTATACAAAAAATAGCATGGAAATGGTACAAAAACAAATCAAGCATTAGTACAAAGTTAACCTAAAAAATACTACTATTTTTATGGGTTTTTGCATGAAGGAGAATTGAAAGGATTAATGTCAAAATTAACCTAAAATCTACTATTTTTATGAGTTTTTTATTGTCAACAAGGGAAATCTAATTCAAGTCTAAATTGTACTAAAAATCTATTACCTAAAACTAACATCTTTATGTCATTTTTTTATGGGAAAATTCTAAAGACTAAAAATTCCCTAAAACCTAATTAGAACTAGCAAATTTTATGGTTTTATGTGTCAACAATTACCTAAAAAAAAATAGGGAAGATCTATGTGAAAAAAGACTAAGTTCTAGCATGAATTAATGGGCTCAGGGGGTGTTAATATGTGAGATCAGGGGTGTAAGTAGATCCAGGCGCAGGGCCCAGGGGATATTTTTTTGTTCATCATTTTCAGTACCAAAAGATAGAGGTGCGATGGGCCTAAGGGGTGAGCAACAGCAATTTCGTGTGAGGTCTAAGCCTTGATCCATTATCCCATTTAGATTTTTATTAGTTTTAATAAAAATAAAAATAAATTAAATAATTAAAAATAAAAAACTAAAGAATGAGGAAAAGGGATTAGGGTTCAGAACCTTGTGGCTATTGAACTTCCAAACGTTCTTCTTCTCATCCGCGAACGGCGGCCAGAACAACCTCTCTTCTCCGTTCGAAACCACCGGCCATCTAATAAACAGACATCTCCAACCCCATCCGGACCTCTTTCTCCGTCGTCTCTCACTCTCAGGCTTTGATTCAACCTTCCTCTCAAATCTCTCTCACGAACTCAGCGACGGAATCTCACCGGTGTCGGAGGAAATCGCCGTCTCCGAGCTGACGTTCTTCTATCGATTTCACTTATGCGCCTCTCACTCTCAATCGGTCTCTAGGCTCGTTCTTACTCATCAATTTCTCCATCTCAGACCTCTCTATTTTCGGTTTCATCCTTCTCTGAATTCGTGATTGGTCTCCAATTCTCCTTTCTGGTAATGATTGAACTCCGTGCGATGCAGTTGTTGATGTGTATTGAATCTTGACGTGATACTGTTGTTGTTTGCAGGTTGAAGAAGATGATGACGAGTTCTCACAGTTTGAAGACGAAGTGGAGAAATGGAAAATTCAATATTGATGATTGGAGACCGAAAAAAAAACGGTGATGGTGAAGAGAACTCGGAGATGATGTAAGGCAATATGCAGAACGGTTCCGAGAGGATTCTTTTCGATCTCCTTTTATAGCCGTGATTGAAGAAGATGAGATTCAAGGTTGATGAATATCGTTGAACGATTATGGAGGTTTTTTTTATGTGAGTTTCAATTTTTGTTTTTAGTTACGATTCTTCTTCTCTTTTCCCTTCCGATTATTCTGCTATTCTTCTTCTTTCTGGAAATTTTCTGTATATTGCTGTGGTTGAGTGATTGAGAGCTGAGAGATGATGATTGAAGGTGTGATGGAGGTTTAGCTCGGTTGAAGGAGTTTCAGAGGTTGAAACTCTAACAACACTGATGATTCAGAGCTTTTGTGTGGGGTGAGGATGATGAAGATTGAGAGAATTGGAGAGTAGAGTTGAAGATGATGAAGCTTGTGGAGAAGAAGATGGTGTGTGATGATGAATGGTGATGAAGTGGTGAATGGAGGAAATGGCGTGGGGTGTGAAGGGAATTTGAAGATGAAGAAGAGTGGAAGGTGAGAATGGTGCGTGTGTTATGGTGTGTAGGTGAGAATGAATCTGTGTTTGAGTTTTTGTGAAATGAATCGCGTAAACAAGTGAGGATGATGATGACTGTTTATATAGATTGAGGGAACTGATTTCTGTTACAGATTGGAGTATTTAAGCCATAGGATCAATGAGAGACAGTTAGAAGATTAAGGGTGAGATTGAGGTCGGTTAGAAGTTGGTTATAATTCTGTTATTTGCAGTTATGACAGTTAGGAAAAGTTTGTTATTTGTTATTTCTGTTGAGACTTAGTTGCTATTGTTAGTTGAAGGTTATTTCTGTTAGCTGGAAATCTATAATGAAATGGTTCAATTCTATTGCAGTTAGAAAAATGAGTTAAAAACAGTAGGCACTTCTGTTAGTTGGTTGCAGGTAGTTAGAATATGTTAGGGGTCTGAACTAGTTAGTGTGAAACTAGGAGGTTATGGGATTGGACTGCTATATCCTTGTACTGAAATGTTTATATGATTTTCTCTGACTTTATTTCTTGTTTTTTCTGAACTGAATTGATGCGGGGCTGCTAGTATATCGGGACTGTTTGTATGTGTTATGGGCTGATATGCATAGGTGTAACTGTTTTAGTTTGCAGAATTTTGTTTGGTAGTTATGCCATGGTTAAAAATCTGTTAGGGGATGGTTATAGAGGTTTAGAAATAGGTTGGAAAGAGGTTATGATTCTGTTATCTATTGGTGTGAATTCAGTTGAATTGGTTTGGGAGTTAACTCATATGGTTAGAAATCGGTTGGGATGGATGTTATGTCGGTTAGAATTCTGTTAGATAATGTAACTGATTTTTGGTGTTTAGTTAGAACTGTTTGAAACTGGTTTTTGATATGGATGCGGCTGCTGTTTAATTTAGTGGAATTGTGCAGGTTTTTTTTTTTACTATGCAGGATTTACAATTAGTTCCTTTTTCTTTTTACTGATGCTGAACTTGAATGTGGCAGGGGTATATGGTGCTGATGTTGAACTTGAATGTGGCAGGGGTATTTGGACATGAAGAAGGATGGACACCAAGTGGGGAACGATGTAGACCTTTTTGAAGTGGTCTTAGGAAAATCATTAGCTTTCTTGTTTCTTTATAATATTTCTGGTTATTGACTTGGAACGGCTTGGGCTTAGAAATTCAATTCATTGAGATGTAATTTGGATAATGTGGATATCAGTTGAATCGAATGATGTAATGAATTTGTGTTTTGAAATTGGTTTTTGAACTTTGTAAAGGGTTTTCTCTTGATGAATTATGTAGAACCCTTGAATTTGGACATTTTGTAATGAATATTTGAATGGATGTATGAATTGGAATTTGATAGTATGATACAAACACTTGAATGATGATTGGTGTTTACATGACTTAGGCTTTAAATTTGGATGATAATGAGCAGAAAAATGTATGGATCTTGAACGAATGGTTGAATGAATTTGAATAGAATTGCACCAATGCTTAACAAATTTTTTGATGAATAATCATGCACGCCTTAGTCTTGTAACGGGAATACCAAGCAGTTCCGATTACTCTCTTTTTTATTTATCTACGCAAATCCTCTTCAAGTTTTAATGAATAATCTCAAGTCCACTTAATAAACCTTCACTTCCAAATCTCAATGACAAGTCTTGAATCATTAATTCTCGAAATCTCAATTAACCTGCAATAAATGAACAGGTCAACCTCTCTTGCCATTGCCCTTGTATTTCAAACCACCACAACAGTAATGCCTTGAGGAATTCTTGAAGAAGATAAGAATTGAAGCGCATAAGAACATATCGACATAAAATCCGATGAATCTCAGTCGAATTAATGATTGCAGACACCACATATAAAACCCATATTCCTCTTGCCCTTGGTGAATCTTCATAGAGGAAAACCTTGTAGCTTTAGGAGAAAGAAGCCCACAATGACCATATAAAACCCTAGCTTCCAAGGTCCTTGATCCAATGCAAAGTTATTGATTAATGATGCATGATGTTATGTTAATGTCCTAAGAGAAGATGCACATGAAATGAGAAGTCTAAGCCAGTTAGGAATAAATATGTGGGCAAATTTTGGGGTGCAACAGCTGCCCCTATTTAATCGTCTTGAACCTGAAGGTGAGATTGGCGTTAGCCTTTCGAACATTCGAGGTAGAAGAAGATTAAATACTAAAGTACCAGAAAATTTGCGCTCAGAGTAATAGATGGTTGTATTGTTTCTTTTTCTTTTGGATGCCTCCGCTTAACAAGCTTCAGCAAGTAACTGTATGATATTCCCGTAGGATTTCCTCGAAGGAAAGAATGGTTGGTGAATTGGTTTACCATGACACTTTTTTTGGGGGAGTATATGACAAACGTCCACAACTCGAAGGTTAGGACACTCACGACTCGAAGTCGGAAACTCAGAACTCACAACTCAACGGTTGGAATCTCAGAACTCTCAAATCGACTGTTGGAAAACTCACGACTCGAGGTCGGAAAACAAAGGACTCACAACTCAACGGTTGGAATCTTCACGACAAAAGGTCGGAAACTTACGACTCGAGGGCCGGAAAGCAAAGGATTCACAACTCGAGGGTTGGAAAACTGACGACTCGAAGGTCGAAAAGCAAAGGATTCACAACACAAGGGTTGGAAAACTGACGACTCGAAGGTCGAAAAGCAAAAGATTCACAACACAAGGGTTGGAAAACTTACGACTCGAAGGTCGAAAAGCAAAGGATTCTCAACGCGAGGGTTGGAAAACTGACGACTCGAAGGTCGGAAAGCAAAGGATTCGCAACACGAGGGTTGGAAAACTGACGACTCGAAGGTCGGAAAGCAAAGGATTCGCAACACGAGGGTTGGAAAACTCAACTGGATCTGAAGGGGTATGCCGATAACCACCGGACTTGAATGGGGAGGACTAATCAAAATTAGACCTGACCGAAGGATGCCCATAACCACGGGACTTGAAAGGGATGCCAATAATCATTGGACTTGACCAAAGAAGGCCAGCAGTGGCTAGACTCTATTGGGGATGTTATTAAACACTGGGTTTGCAAGGAAACATTGATGCTCGCGAAGCATAAGAACTACATGGATCCCACAGGCCGAAAGGCGGGGTGTAATTCTACAAGAGTGACAACCATTCGAATTGCCACACACCAAGTATGGATCATCCAAACGATTGAACTTGACAAACGGGAAATAACTACAGATAATGATCTTGACGGAAAAAGACACCGTATCCAATCCACTCTAGAGAGAGAATGTGAGACTTCTTCTGGGAATATATTACCTTGTGCTTTTGGAGCATATACAAACTTGGCTTATGCATTGATGCATGTTTGATTTTTCCATGGCGTAATGCTCCATATTCATGGAAATGCTACGCATTTTTGTAGATGCGATGTGAATGCAATGAAACTATATGCAAAGCGCCAAATAAAGGCGTTGGTGTGATAGAGAGCAAAGTCATTGGGGTCCCTTCAGGGAATATTCCATTATCTTTTCAATCGAATATCATCTTTGACCTCGGGCGAGATAAACACCAGGGAGAATTCCCTTAGAGTTGAAAACTCTGTGGGGATGCCAATCTTTCAAGATACCCCTTCTGGTTATTGACTTGCGAAGCAAAGCGTAACTTCTGACTTCTCATCTTGTGCCATTGCTTGGAGAATTTTTCAACTTGGGACGATTCCCTCTTTCCACCATGGTGGGGATTAGAAATCCAGATAAGGAACCACGGTTTGGAGAAGCGGAACAACTCCTAGAAGAAATAAACTCCTATGCTCGGGGAATGTCTTTTATAGGAGAAACAAACTTCTATGCTTGAGGAATGGAACCTTGCTGGGGAAGAGCATTATGATACTTCTCAACTTTGTGACGGTCAACTGCACTTTACAGGTGAATGACAGTTCTTCAATACAAACCAAAAGATTATTCCCCAGGCTGCTTGACTTACAAAGATATTTTCCTCGAAAGGATCCTTACACCATGCTTACTTGAGGTAATTCTGCCCCAGCATATTCAAGCGTTTGAAGTATTCTTTCTCTTGATCAACGAATCCTCGAAGAGATCTTTCAAATCTCGACGTAACTTCCAAGATTGACTGAATTTTGAGAGAGATGTCTCAATATCATTGCCCCTGATTGGATGAGATCAAGAGAGATTCCTCGACTGGATTTCCCTAGATTAAGTGGATCTGAGAGGTCACACCTCGATTTGATTGCCCCTGATTATGTACATCTTATCAGAAATCCTCAAATTCTACTTCTTTTTGTTAGAACAAGATTTGTTCTGATCAATTATCTTAGTTTTGATGATAACAATAATATGAATTTTGCTTAAGATAATATGGTACTCTAATCCAATGCAATTTCCTTTTCAGGAAATATATAAAGAGTATGCATAATTCAGCGCTCAGAAGCTTTGTCTCAAAGGGTTCAGCATGCAACATCAGAACATGGTCTGGCAAGACATCAGAAGATGGTCGAAGCAGAATCAGAACATGGGTCTATGGAAGCATCAGAAGAACATGAGATCAGAAGCACTGAAGTTCTGATGGTATCACGCTCAGAAGCACTTCAAGGTCAGAAGATCAGAAGATGCTTTGCACCAAGCTGTTTGACTCTGATGATATTCAAACGTTGTATTCACAAACATCAGATCAGAAGGAAGTACATGTGGCAGGCTACGCTGACTGACAAAAGGAACGTTAGAAGCTATTAAAGGCAACGTCAGTAGACACAGCGTGAACAAGGCTCGAGGTAGTTGACAAAAGCGTATAACATTAAATGCGATGCTGTACGGAACACGCAAAGCATTAAATGCACCCAACGGTCATCTTCTCCAACGCCTATAAATATGAAGTTCTGATGAGAAGCAAGTTTAACGATTCTGAACAAAACAACTCATATTAACTTGCTGAAACTCTGTTCTATTCAAAGCTCAGAATCTTCATCTTCATCAAAGCTCACTACATTGCTGTTGTAATATATTAGTGAGAATAAGCTTAAACGTTAAGAGAAATATCACAGTTTGTGATTATAGCTTTTAAGAAGCAATTGTAATACTCTTAGAATTGATTACATTAAGTTGTAAGGAACTAGAGTGATCGTGTGGATCAGAATACTCTAGGAAGTCTTAGAGGTTATCTAAGCAGTTTGTAACTAGAGTGATCGTGTGGATCAGAATACTCTAGAAAGTCTTAGAGGGTATCTAAGCAGTTGTTCCTGGAGTGATCAGTGTGTGATCAGAAGACTCTGGAAGACTTAGTTGCTGACTAAGTGGAGAACCATTGTAATCCGTGCGATTAGTGGATTAAATCCTCAGTTGAGGTAAATCATCTCTGCGGGGGTGGACTGGAGTAGTTTAGTTAACAACGAACCAGGATAAAAATAACTGTGCAATTTATTTTTATCGGTCAAGTTTTTAAAGCTACACTTATTCAAACCCCCCCTTTCTAAGTGTTTTTCTATCCTTCAATTGGCATCAGAGCGCCGGTTCTAAGGTGCAAGCACTTAACCGTGTTTAGAAAAGATTCAGGAAGAGAAAAACGCTTCAGTAAAAGATGGCTGATGAAACTGCAAAGTCTACATCTACATCTGGCTCTGCTGAGCAACACAACGGTAACAATGGTTATACTAGACCGCCGGTATTTGATGGTGAAAACTTTGAATACTGGAAAGATAAACTGGAAAGTTACTTTCTTGGTCTAGATGGTGATCTATGGGATCTTCTGATGGATGGTTACAAACATCCGGTAAATGCCAGTGGCGTAAAGCTGACAAGGCAAGAAATGAGCGATGATCAGAAGAAGCTTTTCAGGAATCATCATAAATGCAGAACTGTTTTGCTGAATGCTATCTCTCATGCTGAGTATGAGAAGATATCTAACAGGGAAACGGCCTATGACATATATGAGTCCTTGAAAATGACTCATGAAGGAAATGCTCAAGTCAAGGAGACTAAAGCTCTTGCTCTAATCCAGAAATATGAAGCCTTCAAGATGGAGGATGATGAAGACATTGAAAAGATGTTTTCAAGATTTCAAACTCTTACTGCTGGATTGAGAGTTCTTGACAAGGGATACACCAAGGCTGATCACGTAAAGAAGATCATCAGAAGCTTACCCAGAAGATGGGGTCCTATGGTGACTGCATTTAAGATTACGAAGAATCTAAATGAAGTCTCTTTGGAAGAGTTGATCAGTGCCCTGAGGAGTCATGAAATTGAACTGGATGCAAACGAGCCTCAAAAGAAAGGTAAGTCTATTGCATTAAAATCCAATATCAAGAAATGCACTAACGCTTTTCATGCTAGAGAAGAAGATCCTGAAGAATCAGAATCTGAAGAAGAAGATGAACTGTCCTTGATCTCACGAAGGCTAAATCAACTCTGGAAGAACAAGCAAAGGAAGTTCAGAGGCGTCAGAAGTTCAAAGAAATTTGAACATGGAGAATCTTCTGATGACAGAAGATTTGACAAGAAGAAGGTCATGTGCTATGAATGCAATGAGCCTGGACACTTCAAGAATGAATGTCCAAATCTTCAGAAGGAAAATCCCAAGAAGAAGTTTCATAAGAAGAAAGGTCTTATGGCAACCTGGGATGAGTCAGAAGATGATTCAGACTCTGAAGATGAGCAGGCTAACTGTGCGCTGATGGCGACAGAAGATGACGGATCAGAATCTACATCAGAATCAGATTCTGAAGAGGTATTTTCTGAACTTACTAGAGATGAGTTAGTTTCCAGTCTAACAGAACTTCTGGAATTCAAGTCTCAGATTAGTCTCAAATACAAAAAGCTGAAAAAGCTATTTGAATTTGAAACAAAGAAGCTTGAGTTGGAGAATTCTGAATTAAAAGAAAAACTTTTAAAATTATCCAAAAATGTTGGATCTCCTTCTGATTCAGAAAAATCCACTCCTAGTCTAAACCATATTCTGAAAGAATATGATTTAAGTTTCAGGAAGTTCTTATCTAGAAGTATTGGCAGAAGTCAGCTAGCTTCTATGATATATGCTGTGTCTGGAAACAAAAGAGTCGGCATTGGTTTTGAGGGTGAAACCCCATACAAACTTGAACCTGTTGATGAAATGAAAATCACATACAAGCCATTGTATGATCAGTTCAAGTATGGCCACTCCTATGATATTAGGCACACTTCACATGCTCAAAGTTTTCACATTACACACACTAAGAAGCATGTGACACAACCTAGGAAATATCATGAAACTCACATTAAGAATTATCACGCTGTTCCTCCTATTGCTTACAATGTTAAATCCAAGTTCAATGAGAACTTGAGAAAATCTAACAAGAAAGGACCCAAGAAAATGTGGGTACCTAAGGATAAGATTATTCCTATTGCAGATATCCTTGGCTGCAAAAAGGACAAAGCACAACATGTCGTGGTACCTGGACTCTGGATGCTCACGACACATGACAGGAAGAAGGTCTATGTTCCAAGACCTGGTGCTTAAGTCTGGAGGAGAAGTCAAGTTTGGAGGAGATCAGAAGGGCAAGATAATTGGCTCTGGAACTATAAAGTCTGGTAACTCTCCTTCCATTTCTAATGTACTTCTTGTAGAAGGATTAACACATAACCTCTTATCTATCAGTCAATTGAGTGACAATGGTTATGATATAATTTTTAATCAAAAGTCTTGCAAGGCTGTAAATCAGAAGGATGGCTCAATCCTATTTACAGGCAAGAGGAAGAACAACATTTATAAGACAGATCTGCAAGATCTTATGAGTCAGAAGGTGACTTGTCTTATGTCTGTTTCTGAAGAGCAGTGGGTCTGGCACAGAAGATTAGGTCATGCTAGTTTGAGAAAGATTTCTCAGATTAACAAACTGGATCTTGTCAGAGGACTCCCTAATCTGAAATTCAAATCAGATGCTCTTTGTGAAGCATGTCAGAAGGGCAAGTTCTCTAAACCTGCATTCAAGTCCAAGAATGTTGTTTCTACCTCAAGGCCATTAGAACTCTTGCACATTGATCTGTTTGGCCCAGTCAAAACAGCATCTGTCAGAGGGAAGAAATATGGATTAGTCATCGTAGATGATTATAGCCGCTGGACATGGGTAAAATTCTTGAAACACAAGGATGAGTCTCATTCAGTGTTCTTTGATTTCTGCATTCAGATTCAATCTGAAAAAGAGTGTAAAATCATAAAGGTTAGAAGTGATCATGGTGGTGAATTTGAGAACAGATTCTTTGAAGAGTTCTTCAAAGAAAATGGTATTGCCCATGATTTCTCTTGTCCTAGAACTCCACAGCAAAATGGAGTTGTAGAACGAAAGAATAGGACTCTGCAAGAAATGGCCAGAACCATGATCAATGAAACCAATATGGCTAAGCATTTCTGGGCAGAAGCAATAAACACTGCATGCTATATTCAGAATAGAATCTCTATCAGACCTATTCTAAATAAGACTCCTTATGAATTGTGGAAGAATATAAAGCCCAACATTTCATATTTCCATCCTTTTGGATGTGTATGCTTTATTCTGAACACTAAAGATCATCTTGGTAAGTTTGATTCCAAAGCACAAAAATGTTTCCTTCTTGGATATTCTGAACGCTCAAAAGGCTACAGAGTATACAATACTGAAACATTGATTGTAGAAGAATCAATCAATATCAGGTTTTATGATAAGCTTGGTTCTGAAAAACCAAAGCAGTTTGATAATTTTGCAGATTGTGATATTGATGTATCAGAAGTTGTTGAGCCAAGAAGCAACGCATCAGAAGCAGAGCTTCTCAGAAGCAAAGAATCTGAAGATCAAGTATCAGCTTCTCTGGAGAATCTAAGCATTTCTGAAGAACCATCTGTCAGAAGATCATCCAGACTCATCTCTGGTCATTCAGAAGATGTCATTCTTGGAAAGAAGGATGATCCAATCAAAACAAGAGCATTCCTTAAGAACAATGCAGACTGTCAATTAGGTCTTGTATCTTTGATCGAGCCAACTTCTGTTGATCATGCTCTAGAAGATCCAGACTGGATAATTGCTATGCAAGAAGAACTGAATCAGTTTACAAGGAATGATGTTTGGGATCTTGTTCCTAGACCAGATGGATTCAATATAATCGGTACAAAATGGGTCTTCAGAAACAAGCTCAGTGAGAAAGGTGAAGTGGTAAGGAACAAAGCCAGACTGGTGGCTCAGGGTTATAGTCAGCAAGAAGGGATTGACTATACAGAAACCTTTGCACCAGTGGCCAGGTTAGAATCTATTCGTCTATTAATTTCATTTGCCACTCAACATAACATCACTCTCTATCAGATGGATGTTAAGAGTGCCTTCTTAAATGGTTATATAGATGAAGAAGTTTATGTCCATCAACCTCCTGGTTTTGAAGACTCTATGTCTCCTAATCATGTTTTTAAACTAAAGAAATCGTTGTATGGATTGAAACAAGCTCCCAGAGCTTGGTATGAACGCTTAAGTTCTTTCCTACTGGATAATGATTTCACTAGAGGAAAAGTGGGCACTACTCTCTTTTGTAAAACCTTTAAAAGGGATATTTTAATTTGTCAAATATATGTAGATGATATTATTTTTGGAACATCTAATGCTACACTTGGAAAGGAGTTTGCTGAGTCTATGCAGGCTGAGTTTGAAATGAGCATGATGGGAGAACTCAAGTATTTCCTTGGAATACAAATAAATCAAACATCAGAAGGAACGTATGTTCACCAAACCAAGTATGTGAAGGAACTTCTGAAGAAGTTTAATCTTCTAGACTGCAAAGAATCCAAAACTCCTATGCATCCAACATGCATTCTAGGTAAGGATGAGGTAAGTAAGAAGGTAGATCAGAAGTTATACAGAGGTATGATTGGATCTCTTCTATATTTGACTGCTTCTAGACCTGACATTCTGTTCAGTGTTTGTTTGTGTGCTAGATTCCAATCAGATCCTAGAGAATCTCATTTAACTGCTGTTAAGAGAATTCTAAGGTATCTGAAAGGTACTACTAATGTTGGCTTAGTTTACAGAAAATCTAAAGAATACAACTTAGTAGGATTCTGCGATGCTGACTATGCTGGAGACAGAATTGAAAGAAAGAGTACTTCAGGAAGTTGCCAATTTCTTGGAAGTCATTTGATCTCCTGGTATAGCAAGAAGCAAGCAACTATTGCTCTATCAACAACAGAAGCAGAATATGTCGCTGCTGCTGGTTGCAGTACACAGATGCTCTGGATGAAGAGTCAGCTAGAAGATTATCAGATATATGAGAGTAACATTCCTATATTCTGTGATAATACTTCTGCTATATGTTTATCTAAGAATCCTATTCTTCATTCAAAAGCTAAACATATTGAGATTAAACATCATTTCATAAGGGACTATGTTCAGAAGGGTGTTCTATCTTTAAACTTTGTGGATACAGACCATCAATGGGCTGATATCTTTACAAAACCCCTGGCTGAAGATAGGTTTAAGTTCATTCTGAAGAACATCAGTATGGATTTATGCCCAGAATGAGAAGATAAGAAGTTCTTATGTATGAGTATCTTCTGAAATGAAAGTGGATTATTTTTTTAATCAGAAGTTCTGATTGAAATCTTTTAGAAATTATGATTCGGTTATTACTAACGTTTCATTGTCTAAGTTGATTCAGAACCTCTTTTAAAGCAAAACAGCTGTAACGTTTTATCTCGGATGGTAAACCTGTCTTTACTGTTCATGGATAAGCGCGCGTGCAGTTGAAGGGACGCCGACCATAGGTAACTGTGCGTATCTTATCTTTTGTCAAAATCTCTCTCCCGTCTTGTCATGTAACATTAATTGTTTTTCACCATTTTCTTTATTGTACTTTTTCATTTTTTTAGTCTATTTAAATCCTCCGTTCCTTTGCATTCCTCATCAAGTTTTCTCTCTCTCTCTCCTGTTTTTTCTCTTGCTCAAACAAAGTTTTTCTTTCTTTAAAAAATCCTAGTTCAAACCTAGCGTTCATCTTGAATCCTTTGTCTGGATCTCTTAATCATGCTCTAAGCCTGTTGAAGATCTATGACTCAAAGGCGGCAGATCTATGCATATCTCGGGATGGCTCTCCTAATACCTCTCAAGTCAGACCTCTTCTTTGATGTTGTTATCAACGTTCACCCAAAGACAGAAGACTTTCTTGAATTATGGGAAGAGGTTAAGAATGATATTCTTAACTTCTATGTTAAGAGAAAGCCCCGTTTGCAACAGCAGTTCTCTGTCTGTGAACTGTCCCTCTCTTCCTCTTTGGTCTCTTGAATCTCTCCTACAGTGGAGGTTCTAGTCTGGAAAGACAAGAAGACCACAGGGATTCCTGATGGGTTGACACAGAATGTGTCTTGCTAGGGTTTTGTTTTTAATTTTTGTAGTCATTTCCTCTTGGGATGACTTTTTATGTATTTGCTAGGAATGTTTCTCATCTTGTTAAACATAAGAACCTTTTGTAATATCTTTTGATTATCAATGAAAAGTTTCTTTGTTTTTACATTCCAGTGATTTTATTTGTCGTTTTATACATCTGAATCTTTTGAAATATTCTTTTTGATGTTATGACAAAAAAGGGGGAGAAGATAAATGATAAATGATTTGATTAATCTATCAGTTGCTGGGTAAAAGACCCCACATTTACTAACAGAAGCTGCAAGCTTCATATGTTTTTAAGTTGTGTTGTTGCAGGAATCATTCAAGACCAACATGAGGAGCAACAAGATGAATCAAGTTCTTGGATTCTTGAAGCAAGCTGAGTGCTATGAAGCTTCAGAATCAGAAGCAAGAAGAAATGATCAGAGATAGCTCTTGGAAACTGAAGCAAGCTGAGTGCTGTCAAGCTTCAGAATCAGAAGCACTGATAATAGAATTTGATCCATATTTGTCTATTTGTTCTGACAAAATTCTATTTGCTCTGATACATTATTTTAGCCTATAGGGCTCTGATACATATCATGTGTTCTAATATACATTTTATGTTCTGACTCGTTCATGCTGACTTTTGTCGTTTAGTTTTTGTTCTGTAACATTTCAGGATGTAGAGATGCTCTGATGATGCTCTGGTACATTCAACAATGTTCTGATACAAATCTAGCATGAAGTGATGTTGGTAGAAATTCAAAGCTCTGAAGCTATCCGAGGGAAGCAGAAATCAGAAGCTGTGAATGTTCTGAAGATCAAAGAAATTCAAGTTCTGAAGCTGTCCTAAATGGAAGCAGAAATCAGAAGCTGTGAATGTTCTGAAGATCAAAGAAATTCAAGTTCTGAAGCTGTCCTAAATGGAAGCAGGAATCAGAAGCTATGAGTGTTCTAGGGATCTAAAGAAATTCAAGTTCTGAAGCTGTCCAATGGAAGCAGAAGTCAGAAGCTATGAATTCTCTGAAGACAGAAGCTTATGTGATCGTCTCTACCGAAATAATCAGGGAAGTCTTTTATTAAAGTTCTTCGAGTATTTATTTCAGGGGGAGATTGTTAATCTCAGGGGGAGATATATTCACATGCTTATGCTATAGCTGTGTAATTTGTCTTTTGCCGTCTGCTCTTTCTGATCGCAAATTCATATCATTTATATATGTTTTTGTCATCATCAAAAAGGGGGAGATTGTTAGAACAAGATTTGTTCTGATCAATTATCTTAGTTTTGATGATAACAATAATATGAATTTTGCTTAAGATAATATGGTACTCTAATCCAATGCAATTTCCTTTTCAGGAAATATATAAAGAGTATGCATAATTCAGCGCTCAGAAGCTTTGTCTCAAAGGGTTCAGCATGCAACATCAGAACATGGTCTGGCAAGACATCAGAAGATGGTCGAAGCAGAATCAGAACATGGGTCTATGGAAGCATCAGAAGAACATGAGATCAGAAGCACTGAAGTTCTGATGGTATCACGCTCAGAAGCACTTCAAGGTCAGAAGATCAGAAGATGCTTTGCACCAAGCTGTTTGACTCTGATGATATTCAAACGTTGTATTCACAAACATCAGATCAGAAGGAAGTACATGTGGCAGGCTACGCTGACTGACAAAAGGAACGTTAGAAGCTATTAAAGGCAACGTCAGTAGACACAGCGTGAACAAGGCTCGAGGTAGTTGACAAAAGCGTATAACATTAAATGCGATGCTGTACGGAACACGCAAAGCATTAAATGCACCCAACGGTCATCTTCTCCAACGCCTATAAATATGAAGTTCTGATGAGAAGCAAGTTTAACGATTCTGAACAAAACAACTCATATTAACTTGCTGAAACTCTGTTCTATTCAAAGCTCAGAATCTTCATCTTCATCAAAGCTCACTACATTGCTGTTGTAATATATTAGTGAGAATAAGCTTAAACGTTAAGAGAAATATCACAGTTTGTGATTAAAGCTTTTAAGAAGCAATTGTAATACTCTTAGAATTGATTACATTAAGTTGTAAGGAACTAGAGTGATCGTGTGGATCAGAATACTCTAGGAAGTCTTAGAGGTTATCTAAGCAGGTTGTAACTAGAGTGATCGTGTGGATCAGAATACTCTAGAAAGTCTTAGAGGGTATCTAAGCAGTTGTTCCTGGAGTGATCAGTGTGTGATCAGAAGACTCTGGAAGACTTAGTTGCTGACTAAGTGGAGAACCATTGTAATCCGTGCGATTAGTGGATTAAATCCTCAGTTGAGGTAAATCATCTCTGCGGGGGTGGACTGGAGTAGTTTAGTTAACAACGAACCAGGATAAAAATAACTGTGCAATTTATTTTTATCGGTCAAGTTTTTAAAGCTACACTTATTCAAACCCCCCTTTCTAAGGGTTTTTCTATCCTTCACTTTTGAAGTCGAACAAACTGTGAAAGCAAATTTATCATGCTCAATGGAGCTTTCAACCCTTTCCCTCAAGGTAACCAATCAAAGAAACATAAATTGCTCATGCTCAACGGAGTCTTCAAGTTCTCTTACTTTGACACGATCAAGCTCTTCATGGATTCTCATCATGGAAACTTCCTTGGTGTTTAAGCAAATGTTTTTATGCAAAAGAATGTTAATTATAAGAATGACAATTCTAATGCAAAGCCTATGTTAGTCTTGAAATTTAAACAAAACTTTTTATGCAATGAGGTGGCCATCTCTTGTGAATGAAAGATAAAGCGAGCATACGATACCAACATAGATACGTGTTACGCTTCATTGAGAGTCAGTTAAATGCTATTTCATTGGAGTGCGCTTTCGAAATAAACCCTACTTCAATTAGGACTTTTAAGGGTTGTAACTTGGTCGGGTTCATGGTTTTCAGAAACGAAGGATTTTTAGGCTCAAAATTATTTGGTGCCCACCCCCTTCGTGATGTTCTTCACTCCTAAGTTCAATTAACTCAACACGGGTGCTCATTCCTCACAAGGAATTTTGAAATGGTTGAGGAATCAATGAGGTTTTTCAGACATGGCAGTCGCTCACCTTTTATTCTTTTGATTCATTATCACACGACCTTGTTTTTGCTTTATTTTCACCATCATTTTTCTTTTTATTGCTATATTTTTTCTTTCATCACTTTTTCTTTTCTTTTCATCATTTTTTCTTTTCTTTTCATTTTTTTTTTTTGCCATTTTTTTTCTTTTTTTTTTTCGAACAAGTCGTGTGACCTCGCATTGTATTTGATTTGTGGGAGATGACTGCGGCTGCCTCACTCCTTTGATTGATGAAGAATTACCATTGCGGTATCGTCATCTTTTGTCCTCTTGGTAGATGAAGGATAACCATTGCGGTTTTGACATTCCTCAACCTTTTGAAGGATAACCATTGTCCTTGGATGCATATCCTTTATGAGTTTTGAACACTTGGTCAGATTAACTGAACACTACCCTACCCCAGGGTTAAAAATAAGGGTTTTTTCTGATCAGAAAAGAAACTCCTACTTCAAGGCTCAAAGGGGTTAACGAGGGTCTATCTCCCTTATATCTCCGGTGTTTGGGGATTTGAAACAATGCCTGTACATCATCAGCAGGGTTTTATTCAAAAACACACAATTAAGGATTTTACATTTTTTGTCATCATTCTCCCTCCGCTCTTTGCCTAAGCAAGTGATTAGTAAAGTTGGTATCGTAATGCCAAAAACATTTTTGAGTGAAAACGAATGGATTACTTCAAGACAAACATAAACAATGTATTATGGTTTTCATTTGAAAATTAACAATTTTTTACATGCTAGCAATGCTTAAACAAACAATGAAATGTTACAAAATGAGAATGCAATAAAGAACTTATGAATGCCATTGTTGAGGAGACTTGACTCCGTATGGACTTATTGCTCTCGAATGCCTTTTGCAGTTTTGATACCCCGTTGAGACTTCCATTTGTGAATAAACCTCTTGGAGTGAACGTGATTGTTCTGAAATCAACGAGGACTTGAATTCTTCCTTTGAATGTCCTACCACCTTCAGTTGGATGGCTAGGTGCCCCAGCATGGTAGCCACTTAGCATTATCATATGTTCCTTCCACGAACTTTAGGTTACTTCCGAGAAGAAAATTCCAACAAAGGCGTACAAGAGTGGTGCGTTTTTGCCTTACTTTAGGGGTTCGAGCAATGCAAATGATGCAATACTCAAGATAGACAATGTCTTGCTTATCCCTCGGTCGGGAGCCCCAAACGTAGATGTTAGAACGGTAATCACCATCATGACTGAAAGAATATTGCATTATCATCAAACTCAAGAGAACTATCTGTGGTGAGGAAGACCCAAAACACCAACTGAAATGCCAACAATCAGGGATATAACTGAGCACAAGGTATTGAAATTACATCGGTTCATTTCTCATATTCTTTCTTTCTTTATTGACGACCAAAGGCCACTGAGAAGAAAATTCCGGGAAGAGATGACACATGATATGAAGCAAAAGCTTGAGAATGAGAAATGCCTCTACAAAACACTCTTGATTATCACATGGCAACATATTCTGACGAAGTCATAAGAATTTGTAGTGCTTTAAGGGATTCGAGCAATGCAAATGGTGCAGTGCTCAAGACCAGAATACGTCTTGCTTATCCCTCGGTCGGGAGCCCCAAGCACCTTCCACATATGTACAAGAGATGATTACCACTTTGGCTTCAATATCCAAACCATTTGGAGTGAGAGTAAGTCACCCTTGCATTTTTTTTTGACATCAGGCGCTAGGCACAAACCAACAATATCTAAATCAGCGGAGTCACGACTTTTTATGGCTTCCAAACTTTCCTCCAAGAGGTGAAACCTTTTTGTTACTTTCAGTACTCGGAAGCTTGAAGACTTCAATGATGTGAACTCTCCTTACCAAGAATAGGAATCTCAACATTAAACAATTTTTATTCATAAGACCTTCTCATGGGGTGAGATTAACATTCGCATTTGGCCTCTAAGGAACCTGTTGTTAGAACAAGATTTGTTCTGATCAATTATCTTAGTTTTGATGATAACAATAATATGAATTTTGCTTAAGATAATATGGTACTCTAATCCAATGCAATTTCCTTTTCAGGAAATATATAAAGAGTATGCATAATTCAGCGCTCAGAAGCTTTGTCTCAAGGGTTCAGCATGCAACATCAGAACATGGTCTGGCAAGACATCAGAAGATGGTCGAAGCAGAATCAGAACATGGGTCTATGGAAGCATCAGAAGAACATGAGATCAGAAGCACTGAAGTTCTGATGGTATCACGCACAGAAGCACTTCAAGGTCAAAAGATCAGAAGATGCTTTGCACCAAGCTGTTTGACTCTGATGATATTCAAACGTTGTATTCACAAACATCAGATCAGAAGGAAGTACAAGTGGCAAGCTACGCTGACTGACAAAAGGAACGTTAAAAGCTATTAAAGGCAACGTCAGTAGACACAGCGTGAACAAGGCTCGAGGTAGTTGAAAAAAGCGTATAACATTAAATGCGATGCTGTACGGAACACGCAAAGCATTAAATGCACTCAACGGTCATCTTCTCCAACGCCTATAAATATGAAGTTCTGATGAGAAGCAAGGTTAACGATTCTGAACGAAAACAACTCATATTAACTTGCTGAAACTCTGTTCTATTCAAAGCTCAGAATCTTCATCTTCATCAAAGCTCACTACATTGCTGTTGTAATATATTAGTGAGATTAAGCTTAAACGTTAAGAGAAATATCACAGTTTGTGATTATAGCTTTTAAGAAGCAATTGTAATACTCTTAGAATTGATTACATTAAGTTGTAAGGAACTAGAGTGATCGTGTGGATCAGAATACTCTAGGAAGTCTTAGAGGGTATCTAAGCAGGTTGTAACTAGAGTGATCGTGTGGATCAGAATACTCTAGAAAGTCTTAGAGGGTATCTAAGCAGTTGTTCCTGGAGTGATCAGTGTGTGATCAGAAGACTCTGGAAGACTTAGTTGCTGACTAAGTGGAGAACCATTGTAATCCGTGCGATTAGTGGATTAAATCCTCAGTTGAGGTAAATCATCTCTGCGGGGGTGGACTGGAGTAGTTTAGTTAACAACGAACCAGGATAAAAATAACTGTGCAATTTATTTTTATCTGTCAAGTTTTTAAAGCTACACTTATTCAAACCCCCCCTTTCTAAGTGTTTTTCTATCCTTCAGTTGGCATCAGAGCGCCGGTTCTAAGGTGCAAGCACTTAACCGTGTTTAGAAAAGATTCAGGAAGAGAAAAACGCTTCAGTAAAAGATGGCTGATGAAAATGCAAAGTCTACATCTACATCTGGCTCTGCTGAGCAACACAACGGTAACAATGGTTATACTAGACCGCCGGTATTTGATGGTGAAAACTTTGAATACTGGAAAGATAAACTGGAAAGTTACTTTCTTGGTCTAGATGGTGATCTATGGGATCTTCTGATGGATGGTTACAAACATCCAGTAAATGCCAGTGGCGTAAAGCTGACAAGGCAAGAAATGAGTGATGATCAGAAGAAGCTTTTCAGGAATCATCATAAATGCAGAACTGTTTTGGTGAATGCTATCTCTCATGCTGAGTATGAGAAGATATCTAACAGGGAAACGGCCTATGGCATATATGAGTCCTTGAAAATGACTCATGAAGGAAATGCTCAAGTCAAGGAGACTAAAGCTCTCGCTTTAATCCAGAAGTATGAAGCCTTCAAGATGGAGGATGATGAAGACATTGAAAAGATGTTTTCAAGATTTCAAACTCTTACTGCTGGATTGAGAGTTCTTGACAAGGGATACACCAAGGCTGATCACGTAAAGAAGATCATCAGAAGCTTACCCAGAAGATGGGGTCCTATGGTAACTGCATTTAAGATTGCGAAGAATCTAAATGAAGTCTCTTTGGAAGAGCTGATCAGTGCCCTGAGGAGTCATGAAATTGAACTGGATGCAAACGAGCCTCAAAAGAAAGGTAAGTCTATTGCATTAAAATCCAATATCATGAAATGCACTAACGCTTTTCAGGCTAGAGAAGAAGATCCTGAAGAATCAGAATCTGAAGAAGAAGATGAACTGTCCTTGATCTCCAGAAGGCTAAATCAACTCTGGAAGAACAAGCAAAGGAAGTTCAGAGGCGTCAGAAGTTCAAAGAAATTTGAACGTGGAGAATCTTCTGATGACAGAAGATTTGACAAGAAGAAGGTCATGTGCTATGAATGCAATGAGCCTGGACACTTCAAGAATGAATGTCCAAAACTTCAGAAGGAAAATCCCAAGAAGAAGTTTCATAAGAAGAAAGGTCTTATGGCAACCTGGGATGAGTCAGAAGATGATTCAGACTCTGAAGATGAGCAGGCTAACTGTGCGCTGATGGCGACAGAAGATGACGGATCAGAATCTACATCAGAATCAGATTCTGAAGAGGTATTCTCTGAACTTACTAGAGATGAGTTAGTTTCCGGTCTAACAGAACTTCTGGAATTCAAGTCTCAGATTAGTCTCAAATACAAAAAGCTGAAAAAGCTATTTGAATTTGAAACAAAGAAGCTTGAGTTGGAGAATTCTGAATTAAAAGAAAAACTTTTAAAATTATCCAATAATGTTGGATCTCCTTCTGATTCAGAAAAATCCACTCCTAGTCTAAACCATATTCTGAAAGAATATGATTTAAGTTTCAGGAAGTTCTTATCTAGAAGTATTGGCAGAAGTCAGCTAGCTTCTATGATATATGCTGTGTCTGGAAACAAAAGAGTCGGCATTGGTTTTGAGGGTGAAACCCCATACAAACTTGAACCTGTTGATGAAATGAAATTCACATACAAGCCATTGTATGATCAGTTCAAGTATGGCCACTCCCATGATATTAGGCACACTTCACATGCTCAAAGTTTTCACATAACACACACCAAAAAGCATGTGACACAACCTAGGAAATATCATGAAACTCACATTAAAAATTATCATGCTGTTCCTCCTATTGCTTACAATGTTAAACCCAAGTTCAATCAGAACTTGAGAAAATCTAACAAGAAAGGACCCAAGAAAATGTGGGTACCTAAGGATAAGATTATTCCTATTGCAGATATCCTTGGCTGCAAAAAGGACAAAGCACAACATGTCGTGGTACCTGGACTCTGGATGCTCACGACACATGACAGGAAGAAGGTCTATGTTCCAAGACCTGGTGCTTAAGTCTGGAGGAGAAGTCAAGTTTGGAGGAGATCAGAAGGGCAAGATAATTGGCTCTGGAACTATAAAGTCTGGTAACTCTCCTTCCATTTCTAATGTACTTCTTGTAGAAGGATTAACACATAACCTCTTATCTATCAGTCAATTGAGTGACAATGGTTATGATATAATCTTTAATCAAAAGTCTTGCAAGGCTGTAAATCAGAAGGATGGCTCAATCCTATTTACAGGCAAGAGGAAGAACAACATTTATAAGACAGATCTGCAAGATCTTATGAGTCAGAAGGTGACTTGTCTTATGTCTGTTTCTGAAGAGCAGTGGGTCTGGCACAGAAGATTAGGTCATGCTAGTTTGAGAAAGATTTCTCAGATTAACAAACTGGATCTTGTCAGAGGACTCCCTAATCTGAAATTCAAATCAGATGTTCTTTGTGAAGCATGTCAGAAGGGCAAGTTCTCCAAACCTGCATTCAAGTCCAAGAATGTTGTTTCTACCTCAAGGCCATTAGAACTCTTGCACATTGATCTGTTTGGCCCAGTCAAAACAGCATCTGTCAGAGGGAAGAAATATGGATTAGTCATCGTAGATGATTATAGCCGCTGGACGTGGGTAAAATTCTTGAAACACAAGGATGAGTCTCATTCAGTGTTCTTTGATTTCTGCATTCAGATTCAATCTGAAAAAGAGTGTAAAATCATAAAGGTCAGAAGTGATCATGGTGGTGAATTTGAGAACAGATCCTTTGAAGAATTCTTCAAAGAAAATGGTATTGCCCATGATTTCTCTTGTCCTAGAACTCCACAGCAAAATGGAGTTGTAGAACGAAAGAATAGGACTCTGCAAGAAATGGCCAGAACCATGATCAATGAAACCAATATGGCTAAGCATTTCTGGGCAGAAGCAATAAACACTGCATGCTATATTCAGAATAGAATCTCTATCAGACCTATTCTAAATAAGACTCCTTATGAATTGTGGAAGAATAAAAAGCCCAACATTTCATATTTCCATCCTTTTGGATGTGTATGTTTTATTCTGAACACTAAAGATCATCTTGGTAAGTTTGATTCCAAAGCACAAAAATGTTTCCTTCTTGGATATTCTGAACGCTCAAAAGGCTACAGAGTATACAATACTGAAACATTGATTGTGGAAGAATCAATCAATATCAGGTTTGATGATAAGCTTGGTTCTGAAAAACCAAAGCAGTTTGATAATTTTGCAGATTGTGATATTGATATATCAGAAGTTGTTGAGCCAAGAAGCAACGCATCAGAAGCAGAGCTTCTCAGAAGCAAAGAATCTGAAGATCAAGTATCAGCTTCTCTGGAGAATCTAAGCATTTCTGAAGAACCATCTGTCAGAAGATCATCCAGACTCATCTCTGGTCATTCAGAAGATGTCATTCTTGGAAAGAAGGATGACCCAATCAGAACAAGAGCATTCCTTAAGAACAATGCAGACTGTCAATTAGGTCTTGTATCTTTGATCGAGCCAACTTCTGTTGATCATGCTCTAGAAGATCCAGACTGGATAATTGCTATGCAAGAAGAACTGAATCAGTTTACAAGAAATGATGTTTGGGATCTTGTTCCTAGACCAGATGGATTCAATATAATCGGTACAAAATGGGTCTTCAGAAACAAGCTCAGTGAGAAAGGTGAAGTGGTAAGGAACAAAGCCAGACTGGTGGCTCAGGGTTATAGTCAGCAAGAAGGGATTGACTATACAGAAACCTTTGCACCAGTGGCCAGGTTAGAATCTATTCGTCTATTAATTTCATTTGCCACTCAACATAACATCACTCTCTATCAGATGGATGTTAAGAGTGCCTTCTTAAATGGTTATATAGATGAAGAAGTTTATGTCCATCAACCTCCTGGTTTTGAAGACTCTATGTCTCCTAATCATGTTTTTAAACTAAAGAAATCGTTGTATGGATTGAAACAAGCTCCCAGAGCTTGGTATGAACGCTTAAGTTCTTTCCTTCTGGATAATGGTTTCACTAGAGGAAAAGTGGACACTACTCTCTTTTGTAAAACCTTTAAAAGGGATATTTTAATTTGTCAAATATATGTAGATGATATTATTTTTGGAACATCTAATGCTACACTTGGAAAGGAGTTTGCTGAGTCTATGCAGGCTGAGTTTGAAATGAGCATGATGGGAGAACTCAAGTATTTCCTTGGAATACAAATAAATCAAACATCAGAAGGAACGTATGTTCACCAAACCAAGTATGTGAAGGAACTTCTGAAGAAGTTTAATCTTCTAGACTGCAAAGAAGCCAAAACTCCTATGCATCCAACATGCATCCTAGGTAAGGATGAGGTAAGTAAGAAGGTAGATCAGAAGTTATACAGAGGTATGATTGGATCTCTTCTATATTTGACTGCTTCTAGACCTGACATTCTGTTCAGTGTTTGTTTGTGTGCTAGATTCCAATCAGATCCTAGAGAATCTCATTTAACTGCTGTTAAGAGAATTCTAAGGTATCTGAAAGGTACTACTAATGTTGGCTTAGTTTACAGAAAATCTAAAAAATACAACTTAGTAGGATTCTGCGATGCTGACTATGCTGGAGACAGAATTGAAAGAAAGTGTACTTCAGGAAGTTGCCAATTTCTTGGAAGTCATTTGATCTCCTGGTATAGCAAGAAGCAAGCAACTATTGCTCTATCAACAACAGAAGCAGAATATGTCGCTGCTGCTGGTTGCAGTACACAGATGCTCTGGATGAAGAGTCAGTTAGAAGATTATCAGATATATGAGAGTAACATTCCTATATTCTGTGATAATACTTCTGCTATATGTTTATCTAAGAATCCTATTCTTCATTCAAAGGCTAAACATATTGAGATTAAACATCATTTCATAAGGGACTATGTTCAGAAGGGTGTTATATCTTTAAACTTTGTGGATACAGACCATCAATGGGCTGATATCTTTACAAAACCCCTGGCTGAAGATAGGTTTAAGTTCATTCTGAAGAACATCAGTATGGATTTATGCCCAGAATGAGAAGATGAGAAGTTCTTACGTATGAGTATCTTCTGAAATGAATTTTTTTTGAAGTTCTGATTGAAATCAATTAGAAATTGTGATTCAGTTATTACTAACGTTTCATTGTCTAAGTTGATTCAGAATCTCTTCAAAAGCAAAACAGCTGTAACTGGCTATCCAGATGGTAAACACGTGTTCACTATTCCTGGACAAGCGTGCGTGCAGTTGAGGGGACGTCTACTTAGGTAACTGTGCAAATCACGTCTTTTGTCATTATTATCTCTCCTCACGTCACGTAACATTAAATGCTTTTCATCATTTACTCTCTTTCAGTTTTCTTTTTATATTCTTCAAACATTTCTTTTCCCTCTTATATTTCTCTCACTTTGCATTCAGTTTCTTTTTCGTTCTCTCTCTTTGCATTCATATCATAAACCCTAGCAGTTTCCAATATCTGCAACTTCATCATGAATCCATCGTCAAGCTCTGGGAATCAAGATAATGATCGGAAACAAAAGAGAAAGGCAACTGCTGAACCAGAAACCAAACCAAAAAGAGTAAGGATCACCTATGACTCTCTCAAAGTGAACCCGTTTGAAGCTATGATGTCTGGAAATTACTCTAGACGTGTGTATCAACCCCTTGACGGTACCCCTCAATCACCTCCCTCTTCACAGACCTCCACCACCTCTTCCTCCTCATTCATCCTCTCGGAACCACCTTCTTCACCATCTGATATCTCCTCTCCTTCAACCCATCCATCAGATATTTCTTCATCTCTCTCACACCCTTTTCCCACCAGAACACCTAATCCCTATAGTGTTGTTTTTCCCGACTCCAGGTTCACTGTCAACCCTCCAACCCCTACCACTCAATCATTTCTGGAGCTTTTACATTCTGATGTAAATGGCTGGTTGGAGATTCTGGGTGCTGCTCACCTTAACCATCTGGATGAGTATGCTACAAGCAACCTTTGGGATACCTTTCGTTAGGATTTTCTGGCTAAGGCTACAGACACTCAGGGAAGGATTATGTCTGAAGCTCCTGGTGTTCTTGGTCTTCGGTTGGAAGTTGGTGAAAGCAGCTATCACCATCTCATCAGGAACAGAAGTGTTCTTGAGGAGAAGATACCAGCAGATGAGTTGGAAGAAGAAAATCTCTGCAGAGACATCGTGGTGTGGAGACCATGGTTTCCTGTGCTGACTGGAGATTTTCAGTGGCTGTTCAACTGGTTCACAATGAACCCTTCTGAAAAAGCACCTCACATGGTCTTTCCAGTAGTGGTTTATCCTGCTGAAGTTGCTGGTCCTACTCCTCCAACAAACCTAGCAGCTATTCTTCAAGCGTTGGAAGTTGGAACTTCTGAGCTGCCTGAACCAGAATATGCTAAGGCTACTTCTGAGTCAGACTCAGATGAGGAAATGGAAGATGCACAAGCTGAAGATCTTCCAGAAGATCACCCTGCTGAGATTGCTGTCCCTTTTTGGCAGAAATACTGGTGCCTCCTCTTCTGGTGAAACCTCAGCTCTGATGGAGACCTTGGAAGCTCTTCATCAGAATCAAGCTATGCTGGCTTCTTGTTTGGACGCGCAAGAAGTAGCCAATGCTGAGTTTCGCTCCTTCATGGCAAGGCAAGCTACAAGCACTGACGGGATTCATGATGTTCTGGCGCGGATTTTGCGTAGGCTAGGATCTTAGTCCTTTGGTCTTTGTAGTTTTCTTTCCTTGTTGCATCTGTTTTCCTGCATTCCTCTTTTGTAATCTTTCTTGTTGAAATCAATGAAAAGTTTCTTTGTTTTTACATTCCAGTGATTTTATTTGTCGTTTTATTCATCTGAATCTTTTGAAATATTCTTTTTGATGTTATGACAAAAAGGGGGAGAAGATAAATGATAAATGATTTGATTAATCTATCAGTTGCTGGGTAAAGCTCCCACACATTTACTAACAAGAACTGCAAGTTCTATATGGTTTAAGTGTTTTGCAGGTATAAAGAAGTGAAGAGAATCTTCAAAGCAAACACAAGAAGCAAAACCATAAGAAGTGTTATTCTGTAAAAAGAATAAGCTCATGGAAACTGAAGCAAGTTGAGTGCTGTCAAGCTTCAGAAATCAGAAGCAAGAAAGAAGAATGAATCAGAAGCACTGATAATAGAATTTGATCCATATTTGTCTATTTGCTCTGACAAAATTCTATTTGCTCTGATACATTATTTTAGCCTATATGGCTCTAATACATATCATGTGTTCTAATATACATTTTATGTTCTGACTCGTTCATGCTGACTTTTGTCGTTTAGTTTTTGTTCTGTAACATTTCAGGATGTAGAGATGCTCTGATGATGCTCTGGTACATTCAACAATGTTCTGATACAAATCTAGCATGAAGTGATGTTGGTAGAAAAGTCAAGTTCTGAAGCTGTCCTAAATGGAAGCAGAAATCAGAAGCTGTGAATGTTCTGAAGATCAAAGAAATTCTAGTTCTGAAGCTGTCCTAGATGGAAGCAGGAATCAGAAGCTGTGAGCGTTCTAGGGATCTAAAGAAATTCTAGTTCTGAAGCTGTCCAATGGAAGCAGAAGTCAGAAGCTATGAATTCTCTGAAGACAGAAGCTTATGTGATCGTCTCTACCGAAATAATCAGGGAAGTCTTTTATTAAAGTTCTTCGAGTATTTATTTCAGGGGGAGATTATTTATCTCAGGGGGGGATTGTTAATCTCAGGGGGAGACATATTCACATGCTTATGCTATAGCTGTGTAATTTGTCTTTTGCCGTCTGCTCTTTCTGATCGCAAATTCATATCATTTATATATGTTTTTGTCATCATCAAAAAGGGGGAGATTGTTAGAACAAGATTTGTTCTGATCAATTATCTTAGTTTTGATGATAACAATAATATGAATTTTGCTTAAGATAATATGGTACTCTAATCCAATGCAATTTCCTTTTCAGGAAATATATAAAGAGTATGCATAATTCAGCGCTCAGAAGCTTTGTCTCAAGGGTTCAGCATGCAACATCAGAACATGTTCTGGCAAGACATCAGAAGATGGTCGAAGCAGAATCAGAACATGGGTCTATGGAAGCATCAGAAGAACATGAGATCAGAAGCACTGAAGTTCTGATGGTATCACGCACAGAAGCACTTCAAGGTCAGAAGATCAGAAGATGCTTTGCACCAAGCTGTTTGACTCTGATGATATTCAAACGTTGTATTCACAAACATCAGATCAGAAGGAAGTACAAGTGGCAAGCTACGCTGACTGACAAAAGGAACGTTAAAAGCTATTAAAGGCAACGTCAGTAGACACAGCGTGAACAAGGCTCGAGGTAGTTGACAAAAGCGTATAACATTAAATGCGATGCTGTACGGAACACGCAAAGCATTAAATGCACTCAACGGTCATCTTCTCCAACGCCTATAAATATGAAGTTCTGATGAGAAGCAAGGTTAACGATTCTGAACAAAAACAACTCATATTAACTTGCTGAAACTCTGTTCTATTCAAAGCTCAGAATCTTCATCTTCATCAAAGCTCACTACATTGCTGTTGTAATATATTAGTGAGATTAAGCTTAAACGTTAAGAGAAATATCACAGTTTGTGATTATAGCTTTTAAGAAGCAATTGTAATACTCTTAGAATTGATTACATTAAGTTGTAAGGAACTAGAGTGATCGTGTGGATCAGAATACTCTAGGAAGTCTTAGAGGGTATCTAAGCAGGTTGTAACTAGAGTGATCGTGTGGATCAGAATACTCTAGAAAGTCTTAGAGGGTATCTAAGCAGTTGTTCCTGGAGTGATCAGTGTGTGATCAGAAGACTCTGGAAGACTTAGTTGCTGACTAAGTGGAGAACCATTGTAATCCGTGCGATTAGTGGATTAAATCCTCAGTTGAGGTAAATCATCTCTGCGGGGGTGGACTGGAGTAGTTTAGTTAACAACGAACCAGGATAAAAATAACTGTGCAATTTATTTTTATCTGTCAAGTTTTTAAAGCTACACTTATTCAAACCCCCTCCTTTCTAAGTGTTTTTCTATCCTTCACCTGTCTCAATTCTTCTTGTCAAAGAGAAAAGGCTTGAATAACCTCCATACACTGATTCATGTTAATCCCCATTTCTGTTCTCATCTCAGTCAGAAACCTCACGGAGTCATTCCAATACCAACTTTCGAGCACATAACGGTGAGAAGTCAGATTTCGTTGTTGAAGTCAGAATTTGAATGGAAAGGGCCCCCATAAGCTTCTGATAGAACCATGAAATGCATGATAGTATGAATGCATGTTTCATTTCTAAGGGATCCTAAAGTCTTTTCATCAACTTTTATTTCTCTTTTATTCTCCCTTTTTTTTGCATATAGTATCTTTTCTTTTTTCTTTTCCATCTTTTCTGTTTTTCTACTTTTTCCATAGACTTTAGAATCCCCCACAAATGAAGTGGATAGAGTGATAATGTTATGCAATGCAAAACATGGGATCAAGGTCCATATAACCTTAGTAACCACTGTACAAGCCTCTGAATAACTGATATAGGTTAGATGTCATGAGATCAAAGGTCCGACACCTTTTTGAATACCAGGAGAACCAATAGTCACCAACAGAATATGAATAGTCACCAACGGTACCTGTCATGTATATCCCACCCCACTCACAGGTGAATCTAGGTCAAGGTAGGTCAAAAGGTCTCCAGCGTTAACAACTCTCCTGAAACACCATCATTGTTGCAAATACATGCCAACAACGGTATCCCATTCGAGTCTCGGCTGGTCGTGGGTCTCATGATCGCAATCAACAGAACCTGACATTCTGTTGGCGTCATGACTATCCACTCTATCCTAGGTATCCTATGTGTCAACTCTGGCCTGGGTATTGGGCCTTTTACCTCATAGAACATCCCACCCAACCTGCAAAACAAAGCAGAAAAATATGTGGTCCCCACGGGGACCCATAATATAGTCCAGATGCATGATATGCAAGCGGAAAATAAACATGATGCGCAAGCATATATACAACATGTAAACATATAAGCAAACAAACAAAGAAACACCCAATAAACAAACAAACAGAGGCTAGGATCGACTCGCTAAGAACGGACCAGCACAGGTCTAGCAACGTCCCCAGCAGAGTCGCCAGCTGTCGCTACCGCGAAAAATGGAATCAGAGTCGCCACTAATATATTTATCCCATAAGGGAAAGGAATACCAGGAAACCTAGCTCAGAACAAGAACAAGGTCTTTCGACCAGAGAACAGGGTACGGGAGTCGGTTACGCAAGGGGAAGGTGCTAGCACCCCTCACGCCCATCGTACTCGATGGTATCCACCTATGTTTGTTTCTATCTAAAGGGTGTATCTATGTCTAAACCTAAATGCGAATGAATGCAAAAGAAATACGGGGAAAAGAAGGAATTATTTACAAGTGTGCTCGCTTAGGCCCCGCGACCCAATGCCTACGTATCCCTTAAAAGGAATCAGAGCGACCGTAGTTCGGCTCCATAGTTTCCATTTGTTTTGTGTTTTTTAGTTGAACAGAGGTTAAGGTCACAATCCACGATGCTCGACCTTTGGAGACTTATACGCTTACTTTGGAATGGACTCAACATGTTCTTAAGCGCCTAACAAGGCAAAAGAGTGAACTTGGGTTTGTGTTTTTTATGTAACTACATGATGAACAAAACCCAATACAAGGTTTCGCACCACTTCGTCACTTTGTTTTAATTCGAGCCTTTATTAAGTGTTTTGAATGTTTTTGGTTGGGTATTTTTTAAGGGGATTTACTTTGCGATTAGAATCACATAAAAATGTATAATGATCGAGAAGCAGATTAGGGAATGAATCCCACTCACTTCTATCCCATTATATAATGTTCAAGAAACAGATTAGGGAATGAATCCCACTCATTTCTATCCCATTAATTAATGTTCGAGAAACAGATTAGGGAATGGATCCCACTCATTCCTCTCCCATTAAGTAGTGACCGAGAAACAGATTAGGGAATGAATCCCACTCATTTCTATGCCACTAAGTGATTGAGAAACAGATTAGGGAATGAATCCCACTCATTTCTCCATCACTTTCTTAATGTGACTCGCCTCTTTATTTATTAGTGTTTTAATGTTGAAAAAGAAAAGAATGAAAAAAGGGGAACTAACCTATTCTCTAATCTAAGTGTTATTCTAAATCTTATTCTAAAGTTAACATGGTGACTAAATTCTAAAAGGAGCATTAAAATGGTATTAACAAAATAGGCCAAAATTATGGCCAAAAACAAGTAACAAAATCACACAACAATTATACAAAAAATAGCATGGAAATGGTACAAAAACAAATCAAGCATTAGTACAAAGTTAACCTAAAAAATACTACTATTTTTATGGGTTTTTGCATGAAGGAGAATTGAAAGGATTAATGCCAAAATTAACCTAAAATCTACTATTTTTATGAGTTTTTTATTGTCAACAAGGGAAATCTAATTCAAGTCTAAATTGTACTAAAAATCTATTACCTAAAACTAACATCTTTATGTCATTTTTTTATGGGAAAATTCTAAAGACTAAAAATTCCCTAAAACCTAATTAGAACTAGCAAATTTTATGGTTTTATGTGTCAACAATTACCTAAAAAAAAATAGGGAAGATCTATGTGAAAAAAGACTAAGTTCTAGCATGAATTAATGGGCTCAGGGGGTGTTAATATGTGAGATCAGGGGTGTAAGTAGATCCAGGCGCAGGGCCCAGGGGATATTTTTTTGTTCATCATTTTCAGTACCAAAAGATAGAGGTGCGATGGGCCTAAGGGGTGAGCAACAGCAATTTCGTGTGAGGTCTAAGCCTTGATCCATTATCCCATTTAGATTTTTATTAGTTTTAATAAAAATAAAAATAAATTAAATAATTAAAAATAAAAAACTAAAGAATGAGGAAAAGGGATTAGGGTTCAGAACCTTGTGGCTATTGAACTTCCAAACGTTCGTCTTCTCATCCGCGAACGGCGGCCAGAACAACCTCTCTTCTCCGTTCGAAACCACCGGCCATCTAATAAACAGACATCTCCAACCCCATCCGGACCTCTTTCTCCGTCGTCTCTCACTCTCAGGCTTTGATTCAACCTTCCTCTCAAATCTCTCTCACGAACTCAGCGACGGAATCTCACCGGTGTCGGAGGAAATCGCCGTCTCCGAGCTGACGTTCTTCTATCGATTTCACTTATGCGCCTCTCACTCTCAATCGGTCTCTAGGCTCGTTCTTACTCATCAATTTCTCCATCTCAGACCTCTCTATTTTCGGTTTCATCCTTCTCTGAATTCGTGATTGGTCTCCAATTCTCCTTTCTGGTAATGATTGAACTCCGTGCGATGCAGTTGTTGATGTGTATTGAATCTTGACGTGATACTGTTGTTGTTTGCAGGTTGAAGAAGATGATGACGAGTTCTCACAGTTTGAAGACGAAGTGGAGAAATGGAAAATTCAATATTGATGATTGGAGACCGAAAAAAAAACGGTGATGGTGAAGAGAACTCGGAGATGATGTAAGGCAATATGCAGAACGGTTCCGAGAGGATTCTTTTCGATCTCCTTTTATAGCCGTGATTGAAGAAGATGAGATTCAAGGTTGATGAATATCGTTGAACGATTATGGAGGTTTTTTTTATGTGAGTTTCAATTTTTGTTTTTAGTTACGATTCTTCTTCTCTTTTTCCCTTCCGATTATTCTGCTATTCTTCTTCTTTCTGGAAATTTTCTGTATATTGCTGTGGTTGAGTGATTGAGAGCTGAGAGATGATGATTGAAGGTGTGATGGAGGTTTAGCTCGGTTGAAGGAGTTTCAGAGGTTGAAACTCTAACAACACTGATGATTCAGAGCTTTTGTGTGGGGTGAGGATGATGAAGATTGAGAGAATTGGAGAGTAGAGTTGAAGATGATGAAGCTTGTGGAGAAGAAGATGGTGTGTGATGATGAATGGTGATGAAGTGGTGAATGGAGGAAATGGCGTGGGGTGTGAAGGGAATTTGAAGATGAAGAAGAGTGGAAGGTGAGAATGGTGCGTGTGTTATGGTGTGTAGGTGAGAATGAATCTGTGTTTGAGTTTTTGTGAAATGAATCGCGTAAACAAGTGAGGATGATGATGACTGTTTATATAGATTGAGGGAACTGATTTCTGTTACAGATTGGAGTATTTAAGCCATAGGATCAATGAGAGACAGTTAGAAGATTAAGGGTGAGATTGAGGTCGGTTAGAAGTTGGTTATAATTCTGTTATTTGCAGTTATGACAGTTAGGAAAAGTTTGTTATTTGTTATTTCTGTTGAGACTTAGTTGCTATTGTTAGTTGAAGGTTATTTCTGTTAGCTGGAAATCTATAATGAAATGGTTCAATTCTATTGCAGTTAGAAAAATGAGTTAAAAATAGTAGGCACTTCTGTTAGTTGGTTGCAGGTAGTTAGAATATGTTAGGGGTCTGAACTAGTTAGTGTGAAACTAGGAGGTTATGGGATTGGACTGCTATATCATTGTACTGAAATGTTTATATGATTTTCTCTGACTTTATTTCTTATTTTTTCTGAACTGAATTGATGCGGGGCTGCTAGTATATCGGGACTGTTTGTATGTGTTATGGGCTGATATGCATAGGTGTAACTGTTTTAGTTTGCAGAATTTTGTTTGGTAGTTATGCCATGGTTAAAAATCTGTTAGGGGATGGTTATAGAGGTTTAGAAATAGGTTGGAAAGAGGTTATGATTCTGTTATCTATTGGTGTGAATTCAGTTGAATTGGTTTGGGAGTTAACTCATATGGTTAGAAATCGGTTGGGATGGATGTTATGTCGGTTAGAATTCTGTTAGATAATGTAACTGATTTTTGGTGTTTAGTTAGAACTGTTTGAAACTGGTTTTTGATATGGATGCGGCTGCTGTTTAATTTAGTGGAATTGTGCAGGTTTTTTTTTTTACTATGCAGGATTTACAATTAGTTCCTTTTTCTTTTTACTGATGCTGAACTTGAATGTGGCAGGGGTATATGGTGCTTTTGTTGAACTTGAATGTGGCAGGGGTATTTGGACATGAAGAAGGATGGACACCAAGTGGGGAACGATGTAGACCTTTTTGAAGTGGTCTTAGGAAAATCATTAGCTTTCTTGTTTCTTTATAATATTTCTGGTTATTGACTTGGAACGGCTTGGGCTTAGAAATTCAATTCATTGAGATGTAATTTGGATAATGTGGATATCAGTTGAATCGAATGATGTAATGAATTTGTGTTTTGAAATTGGTTTTTGAACTTTGTAAAGGGTTTTCTCTTGATGAATTATGTAGAACCCTTGAACTTGGACATTTTGTAATGAATATTTGAATGGATGTATGAATTGGAATTTGATAGTATGATACAAACACTTGAATGATGATTGGTGTTTACATGACTTAGGCTTTAAATTTGGATGATAATGAGCAGAAAAATGTATGGATCTTGAACGAATGGGTGAATGAATTTGAATAGAATTGCACCAATGCTTAACAAATTTTTTGATGAATAATCATGCACGCCTTAGTCTTGTAACGGGAATACCAAGCAGTTCCGATTACTCTCTTTTTTATTTATCTACGCAAATCCTCTTCAAGTTTTAATGAGTAATCTCAAGTCCACTTAATAAACCTTCACTTCCAAATCTCAATGACAAGTCTTGAATCATTAATTCTCGAAATCTCAATTAACCTGCAATAAATGAACAGGTCAACCTCTCTTGCCATTGCCCTTGTATTTCAAACCACCACAACAGTAATGCCTTGAGGAATTCTTGAAGAAGATAAGAATTGAAGCGCATAAGAACATATCGACATAAAATCCGATGAATCTCAGTCGAATTAATGATTGCAGACACCACATATAAAACCCATATTCCTCTTGCCCTTGGTGAATCTTCATAGAGGAAAACCTTGTAGCTTTAGGAGAAAGAAGCCCACAATGACCATATAAAACCCTAGCTTCCAAGGTCCTTGATCCAATGCAAAGTTATTGATTAATGATGCATGATGTTATGTTAATGTCCTAAGAGAAGATGCACATGAAATGAGAAGTCTAAGCCAGTTAGGAATAAATATGTGGGCAAATTTTGGGGTGCAACAGGAAGCTGCGAAGAGGAGTTGGATCTTCATCAGAAGCGTTCCCTTCTAGTTTTTAGCTTTTCTTTTATCTTGTAATTTTAAAATTTGAAGTTTTTGTAAGCTTTTCCATTATTAATGAAAGAACTTTGTTATGTTTTATGTTGTATTTTGCTAATGTTTACAATTAATGTCTTAAAGTTCCTTGAAAACCAACAAATATAAAAAATCATTTGCATTGCATTTCATGCATCATTCCGCATTTTGGTCTTGCTTCTGAGAGTATTCCCGAGGTCTTATTTAGTGTTCTTCATACAGAATCAAGTTGTCTCAGCGGTATAACACTCGAGCCAACTACAAGAAGAAGATGGAAGGTCTTGAATAAGAGAATCGTGAGCTACGTGAAGAGGTTGTTACTTTGAGATCTGGGGTGGAGCGTCTCACTGCTCTAGTTGAGACATTGGTGGCTACTCAGAATCAGAATCAGAATCAGGTTCCTACTCCCTCCAGTGCCCAAGCTCAAGGTCAGGCCACTACGATCTCTGAAATCACTGATACAACAATTCCTGCTGTTCTTGCTGTTGCTACTCAACAACGTATGCCTAATGGATATCCCTGGGGTATGCCTGTAGGTTATCTGTTTGTTCCTAAGATGACTCGTCCTTTGACTCCTGTCATGGTCACCACGTCTCCTATTGTTCATACTGGTCCTTTTGTCCCAAAGCCCATTTATGATGCTGCGCCAAGTGAAGGTTTTGGTATTCACGACAGAATGAATGGTTTCCAAGATTAGTTTGAAGAACTGCAAAAAGAGATGAAAGCCCTGCGTGGGAAAGAGTTGTTTGAAAAGAACGTTCATGATCTCTGCCTTGTTCCCAATGTGAAAGTACCTGCTAAGTTCAAGTTGCTTGAATTCGAGAAGTATAAGGGAAATTCCTGTCCTCAAGCACATCTGGTGATGTATGTAAGGAAGATGTCCACTCACACTGATGAGCAACGTCTGTTGATCCATTATTTCTAAGACAGTTTGACTGGAGCTGCTTCTAAGTGGTATATGGGCCTTGATAGCAGCCATATTCGTACTTTTAATGATTTAGCTGTGGCGTTTGAGAAGAAATACAAGTATAATGTGGACATGGCTCTTGATCGAGATTAGTTGCGAGCTATGATGCAGAAAGAAAAGGAATCCTTTAAGGAATATGCTCAGAGATGGCGCGAGGTTGCCGCCCAAGTGATTCCTCTGATTGAAGAGAAAGAGATGACTATGATTTTCCTGAAGACTCTTGGTCTATTTTACTATGAGAAGATGATTGCAAGTTCTCCTGTAGACTTCACTGAAATGGTGGGGATGGGTGTTAGACTTGAAGAAGCTGTGCGAGAAGGTCGTCTGGTTCAGAATGACAATCCGTCCGGTGGTGCAAAGAAGTATGGTTCTTCTTTCCATAAAAAGAAGGAATCAGATGCTAATGCTGTTTCTCATGGGAGGAATAGTCGATCCAGAAGTCAACCTCAACAAGTGGTGACAGTTACTCCTGTTGTGAATTCAGTGCCTGTAGCTCCTGTTAATCAACAACCAGCGAGGCGGAATCCGTATCCTCGAGTTAATTTTGATCCTATCCCCATGACATACACAGAATTGTATCCTACTCTAATTCATAAGAAGTTGGTTCAACCAAGATCACCGCCTCCTGTTCTAGAGAAACTCCCTTGGTGGTGCAAAGCTGATGCCACTTGTGCTTTTCATCAGAATGCTCCTGGGCATGACTTAGAGAATTATTGGCCTCTAAAGAATGAAGTTCAGAGATTGGTCCGTTCAGGTATGCTTTCCTTCCGTGATATTGGTCCTAATGTGTAGAACAATCCATTACCGACTCATGAAGTGTCTGCTGTGAAAATGGTGTATGGATGCCATGGGAAGTATAAAGTTTATCGTGTGGAACACATCAGAGGATCATTGGTAGAGATGCATGATACTCTGTAAATATAGACATTATGAGCATAATCATGTTGGTTGTAGGATTTGTTCAGTTAATCCTCGGGGATGTTATATTGTGAGAAGAGATTTACAAGAGATGATGGACCAAGGGCTCATCGAGATTCTGAGAGACATAGATGAAGATGATGTCAATGTGGTTGAGTCGTGCTTTGAAATTCCGGAATGTGTATAAATTGGTTATTACGGAAAAGCTGATGTAGAGCCTCTTGTGATATGTTTGCCTGGATCTATACCTTATAGCTCTGACAAAGCTGTACCCTACAGATACAATGCCACCATGCTAGAAGTTGGAAAAGAAGTCGAGATTAAGCCTCTGTCTTCTATTGAGAATATAGCAGATGTTAGTAGAGTGACTAGAAGTGGACGAGTTTTTACTCAGCCCCAAGCAGATGTGGATGTCCAGAAGAATCCTACGCAAGTGCCTGTGAATATTAATGATGCGATAAAAGTGAATGATGGGTCGTCTTCAAGAAAAGAGATGGATGAGATTTTGAAGCTTATCAAGATGAGTGATTATACGATTGTGGATCAGTTGCATCGTACTCCGTACAAGATCTCTATAATGGAACTACTGACGAGTTCTCTTGCTCATAGGGATTCTTTGATGAAGATACTTGTTCAAGCCTTTGTGGATCATGATGTGACGTTGGATCAGTTTAATGGGGTTGTGAGTAATATCACTGCATGTAATAATTTGAGCTTCAGTGATTAAGATTTTCCTGAGGAAGGAAGAAATCATAATTTGGCTTTGCACATCTCTGTCAGTTGCAAATAGGACTCGATGTCTAATGTGTTGATCGATACAGGCTCATCGCTGAATGTCATGCCAAAATCCACTCTTGCTAAGCTGTCTTATGGTGGCACACCAATGAGATTTAGCAATGTGATTGTCAAGGATTTTGATGCGTCAAAGAAATCAGTGGTCGGAGAGGTTGATTTACCCATTTGTATTGGACCATTTGTCTTCAAGATTACTTTTCAAGTGATGGACATCTTTCCTGCATACAGTTGTTTATTGGGACGCCCATGGATCCACGAAGTTGGGGCAGTTACTTCGACTCTTCACCAGAAGTTAAAATTTATGAAAGATGGAAAGATGATTGTCGTGAATGGAGAACAAGCTTTGCTGATTAGTCATCTCTCTTCGTTCCGTGCCATAGAGGCTGATGAAGTAGTCATCGGAACTACATTCCAAGCCCTGTTTGTTAATGATGAATTCAAAAAGGATGAAGCTTCCATTGCCTCCTTCAAAGATGCTCAGTTGGTGGTTCAGAATGGACATTCAGGAGTATGGGGACAAGTGGTGAGTCTGCAAGAGAACAATAATAGAGCTGGTCTGGGATTTTCTGCCTCAGACAAGTCTGTGATGAAGCCTGAATCTGCTTTTCGTCCTTATCAGGAGATATTTCATAGTGTTGGGTTCCTACATCCGACTCCTCCAGAGGTGGACGCTATTATTGAAGATGAATCAGAGCCAGAGATGCCAAGCTTTGTGACCCGTGGAAAGATGATCAAGAACTGGATCACCATCGATGTTCCTGATTGTACTCATGTTTCAAAGTAATTTGTTTTTATGTTTTTCAAAAATCCTTTCATTCTGCCCAAGATGGAAGTAAAATTGTTGGGGCTTTTCCTGCTTGTTTCAAACATTAAAATCATCAATAAAAGTCATTTTGTTTATGCTTATATATGCTTTTTTACCTTTTTGCTTTTTCTGGAAAGTGGTAACACAAAAAACCTTAAAAATATGTTTTCACTTACCATAATCTGCACGATTACATGTTTGCATATATCTTTTCTTTTCCTGAAATAATAATCACTCGTGCAAATTAATCAATAAAACCGTTGAAAGTAATGAACCTGCACCCTCTCCCAACTTCGAGTGTCCTGTGTATGAGGCGGAAGAAGAAAGTGATGAATGTATTCCTGATGAGATTTCCTGACTGCTTGAGCATGAGGAAAACACCATTCAGCCGTATAAAGAGCCGTTAGAAGTCATCAACTTGAGTTCTGAAGAGGATAAGAAGGAAGTCAAGATTGGGGCACTGCTTGGTCAAGATGTTAAGAAGAGGATTGTAGAGCTTCTTAACGAGTATGTTGACATTTTTGCATGGTCCTACCAAGACATGCCTGGGTTGGATACAGATATTGTGGAGCATCGTTTGCCGTTGAAACCTGAATGCCCTCCTGTCAAGCAAAAGCTAAGAAGAAGTCACCCCGATATGGCGGAGAAGATTAAGAATGAGGTCTTGAAGCAGATAGATGCAGATTTCCTTGTCGCTTCTGTATATCCTCAATGGATTGCCAATATTGTGCCTGTTCCGAAGAAAGACGGAAAAGTTCGCATGTGTGTTGATTATAGAGATTTGAATAAAGCCAGTCCGAAAGATGATTTTCCTCTACCTCACATTGATATGTTGGTAGACAGCACGACAAAGTTTGAGGTTTTCTCCTTCATGGATGGTTTTTCAAGATACAACCAGATTAAGATGGCACTTGAAGACATGGAAAAGACAACCTTTATTACGCCATGGGGAACATTCTGTTATAAAGTAATGCCTTTTGGATTGAAGAATGCTGGCGCGACGTATCAGAGGGCCATGACCACTCTTTTCCATGATATGATGCACAAAGAGATTGAGGTTTATGTGGTTGACATGATTGCCAAGTCTTAGTCAGAGGAGAGGCACATGGAGGATCTTTTAAAATTGTTTCAACGTTTGAGGAAGTATCGTCTCCGCCTAAATCCAAATAAATGCACTTTTGGTGTTCGTTCCGGAAAATTATTGGGTTTCGTTGTCAGTCAGAAAGGAATCGAAGTAGATCCTGATAAAGTCAAAGCAATTCAGGAAATGACTGCTACCTGTGAGCCAATCTTCAAGTTGTTAAATAAAAATCAGGGATGTGTGTGGAATTAAGATTGTCAGAAAGCTTTTAACAACATCAAAGAATATCTGCTTGAACCCCCCATTTTGCTTCCTCCAGTTGAAGGAAGACCTTTGATAATGTACCTCACAGTGCTTAAAAATTCAATGGGATGTGTGTTGGGTCAGCATGACGAGTCTGGTCAAAAAGAGTATGCAATATACTACCTTAGCAAAAAGTTTACCGAGTGCGAAACAAGATACTCGTTGCTTGAGAAAACTTGATGTGCTTTGGTATGGGCTGCTCGTCGACTGAGACAGTATATGTTGAATCACACCACCCTATTGATTTCCCAAATGGATCCGATTAAGTTCATATTTGAAAAAACCGCATTGACCGGAAGGATTGCTCGTTGGAAAATGTTGCTATCTGAATATGATATTGAATACCGAGCTCAAAAAGATGTAAAAAGAAGTGTGTTGGCAGAGTACCTCGCTCACCAACCAATTAATGATCATCAATCTATCATAATGGACTTCCCGGATGAAGATATAATGTATTTGAGAGCTCAAGATTGGGATGAGCCGTTGCCAGAAGAAGGACCAGATCCTGGATCCAAATGGGGTTTAATTTTTGATGGAGCTTCTAATGTCCATGGCCATGGTATTGGTGTCGTTATTATCACTCCACAAGGTTCACATGTTCCTTTCACTACAAGGATATGTTTTGAGTGTACAAATAATATTGCTGAATATGAAGCTTGCATCATGGGACTTGAAGAAGCCATTAATATGAGAATTAAGATTCTTGATGTTTATGGAGATTCCGCGCTTGTGATTAATCAGATTAAAGGAGAATGGGAAACTCGTCATCCTGGCTTAATCCCTTACAAAGATTACGCCAGAAGGCTGTTGACTTTCTTCAACAAAGTTGAATTCCACCACATCCCTCGAGATGAGAATCAGATGACTGATGCTTTAGCCATGTTGTATTCCATGTATAAAGTGAATTTCCATAATGAGGAGCCCCGGATTACAATCAGGCGCCTTGATAGACCTGCTCATGTATTTGCAGTTGAGAAATCAGCAGATGAGAAGCCTTGGTATTATGATATTAAGCATTTCCTTCAGACCCAAGAGTACCCACCCAGGGCATCAAACAAGGATAAGAAAACTTTGAGGAGATTGGCTGGCAGTTTCTTCATCAATGCGGATGTTTTGTATAAAAGAAATTATGACATGGTTTTGCTCAGATGCGTGGATAGACACGAAGCAGACATGTTGATGCATGAAATTCATGAAGGTTCTTTTGGTACTCATGCAAATGGACATTCGATGGCTAAAAATATGCTTAGAGCAGGTTACTATTGGCTGACAATGGAGTCTGATTGCTACAAGTTTGTAAAGAAGTGTCACAAGTGTCAAGTGTATGCTGACAAGATTCATGTGCCTCCGACACTTCTCAATGTTATTTCCTCTCCATGGACTTTCTCTATGTGGGGTATTGATATGATTGGCATAATTGAACCCAAGGCTTCGAATCGACATGGATTCATCCTGGTAGCAATTGATTATTTTACCAAATGGGTAGAAGCTTCTTCATATGCTAATGTGACAAGGCAAGTTGTGGTCAGATTCATCAAGAACAACATCGTCTGCCGATATGGTGTACCAAGCAAGATCATTACTGATAACGGTGTTAGAACAAGAATTGTTCTGATCAATATTCTTAGTTTTGATGATAACAATGTATATGAATTTTGCTCAAGACAATGTGGTACTCTAATCCTATGCAATTTCCATTTCAGGAAATATATATAAAGAATATGCACAAAATCAGCGCAAGAAGCACTGACTCAAAAGGTTCAGCATGCAACATTAGAACATGCTCTCGCAAGACATCAGAAGATGGTCAAGCAGAATCAGAACATGGTCTATTGAGGCATCAAAAGAACTTGAGATCAGAAGCAGAAGCACTGAAGTTCTTATGGTATCACGCTAAGAAGCACTTCAAGGTCAGAAGACAAGAAGATGCTCTGCACCAAGTTGTTTGACTCTGATATACTCAAACGTTGTATCTACAAAGATCAGATCAAAAGCAAGTACAAGATGGCAGGCTACGCTGACTGACAAAAGGAACGTTGGAAGCTATTAAAGGCATAGTCAGTTAAAGCAGGAAAAGCAAGGCTCGAGGTAGTTGACAAAAGAGTGAAACATTAAATGCAATGCTGTACGGATCATGCAACGCATTAAATGCTCCCAACGGCCATCTTCTCAAAACGCCTATAAATAGAAGTTCTGTTGAGAAGCTGAAAAACAACACTCTACACAAAAATACAGAAACGCTGTCAAAGTGAAAAGCTCTCAAACTTCATCTTTAACCTCACTTCATTACTGTTGTAATATCTTAGTGAGATTAAGATTAAACTTAAGAGAAATATCACAGTTGTGATTATAGCTTATTAAGAAGCATTGTAATACTCTTGTAAGAATTTGTTTGCATTCTTTTGTAAAGAACTAGAGGAGATCAAGTTGTGATCGGATTCTCTAGAAGTCTTAGAGGGTATCTAAGCATTGTGTTCCTAGAGTGATCAGGCTGTGATCAGAATACTCTAGAAGACTTAGAGGGTATCTAAGTGGAAATCCATTGTAATCAAGACTGATTAGTGGATTAAATCCTCAGTTGAGGTAAATCACTCTAAGGGGGTGGACTGGAGTAGTTTCGTTAACAACGAACCAGGATAAAAATCATTGTGCAATTGTTTTTATCTTAAGAGTTTTTAAAGTCACACTTATTCAAACCCCCTCTTTCTAAGTGTTTTTCTATCCTTTAATTGGCATTAGAGTGCCGGTTCTAAGGTGCAAGCACTTAACCGTGTTTAGAAAATATTCAGGAAGAGAAAAACGCTAAGTCAAGATGGCTGGTGAGACTCCAACACCTACATCTACATCTGGCTCTGCTGAGCATTACAATGGAAATGGTAACAATGGTTACACTAGACCACCAGTATTTGATGGTGAAAACTTTGAATATTGGAAAGATAAACTTGAAATTTACTTTCTTGGTTTAGATGGTGACTTATGGGATCTTCTGGTGGATGGTTACAAACATCCAGTGAAAGCTAGAGGAGTAAAGCTGACAAGACAAGAAATGAGTGATGATCAAAAGAAAGAATTCAAAAATCATCACAAGTGTAGGACTGTTTTGCTGAATGCTATCTCTCATGCTGAATATGAGAAGATATCTAACAGGGAAACTGCCTATGACATATATGAGTCATTGAAAATGACTCATGAAGGAAATGCCCAAGTCAAGGAGACCAAAGCTCTTGCCTTGATCCAGAAATATGAAGCCTTCAAGATGGAGGATGATGAAAACATTGAGAAAATGTTCTCAAGATTTCAAACGCTAACTGCTGGATTAAGAGTTCTTGACAAGGGATATACTAAAGCTGATCATGTCAAGAAGATCATCAGAAGCTTGCCCAGAAGATGGGGCCCAATGGTGACTGCATTCAAGATAGCAAAGGATCTGAATGAAGTCTCTTTGGAAGAGCTGATCAGCGCTTTAAGAAGCCATGAAATAGAGCTGGATGCAAATGAACCTCAGAAGAAAGGTAAGTCTATTGCATTAAAATCTAATTATAAAAAATGCACTAACGCATTTCAGGCTGAAGAAGAAGATTCTGAAGAATCAGAATCAGAAGAAGAAGATGAACTGTCCATGATCTCTAGAAGGGTAAACCAACTCTGGAAGAGAAAGCATAGGAAATTCAGGAACTTCAAAAGTTCTAAGAAGCTTGAAAAAGGAGAATCTTCTAGAAGCAGAAGACATGACAAGAAGAAGGTCACTTGCTTTGAGTGCAATGAGCCAAGTCACTACAAGAGTGAGTGTCCAAAACTTCAGAAGGAGAAGCCCAAGAAGAAGTTTCATAAAAAGAAAGGTCTTATGGCAACATGGGATGATTCAGATTCATCAGAATCAGAATCAGACTCTGTAGGCGAGCAGGCAAACATTGCACAGATGGCCACAGTTGATGATGGATCCGAATCTACATTAGAATCAGATTCTGAAGAGGTATTTTCTGAACTATCTAGATAAGAGTTAGTTTCCAGTTTAACAGAACTTCTGGAACTTAAGGCTCATCTTAGTATCAAATACAAAAAGCTGAAAAAGCTATTTGATTCTGAAACTAAGAAGCTGGAAGTGTAAAATTCTGAACTGACGGAAAAAGTTTTAAATTATCCAAAGATATTGGATCTCCTTCTGACTCAGAAAAGTCCATTCCTAGTCTGAACCATATTCTAAAAGAATATGACTTGAGCTTTAGAAAGTTCTTACCTAGAAGTATTGGCAGAAGTCTTCTTGCTTCTATGATATATATTGTTTCTGGAAACAAAAGAGTTGGCATTGGCTATGAGGGTGATACCCCACACAAATTTGAACCTGTAGATGATATGAAAATCACATACAAGCCATTGTATGATCAGTTCAAGTATGGCCACTCACATGATATTAGGCTCACTTCACATGCCAAAAGCTTTCATGTTACACACACTAAGAAGCATGTGACACAACCTAGAAAATATCATGCTGCTAAACCTAAGGAATATCATGCTGTACCTCCTGTTGTTTATCATGCCAAACCCAAGTTCAATCAGAACTTGAGGAGAACTAATAAGAAAGGATCCAAGAAATTGTGGGTACCTAAGGAGAAGATAATTTATGTTGCAGATATCCTTGGCAGCAAAGAAGACAAAGCAAAGCATGTCATGGTACCTGGACTCTGGGTGCTCGCGGCACATGACGGGAAGAAGGTCTATGTTCCAAGACCTGGTGCTTAAGTCCGCTGGAGAAGTAAAGTTTGGAGGAGATCAGAAGGGCAAGATTATTGGCTCTGGAACCATTAGTACTGGTAACTCTCCTTCCATATCTAATTTACTTCTTGTAGAAGAATTAGCACATAACTTATTGTTCATAAGTCAATTAAGTGACAATGGTTATGACATGATCTTCAATCAAAAGTCTTGCAAGGCTGTAAGTCAGAAGGATGGCTCAATCCTATTTACAGGCAAGAGAAAGAACAACATTTATAAGATTGATCTTTAAGATCTTAAGAAGCAGAAGGTGACTTTTCTTATGTCTGTTAGCGAAGAGCAATGGGTTTGGCACAGAAGATTAGGCCATGCTAGTTTGAGAAATATTTCTCAGATTAACAAACTAAATCTGGTCAGAGGGCTCCCAAATCTGAAATATAAACCAGATGCTCTTTGCGAAGCATGTCAGAAAGGCAAGTTCTCCAAACCTGCATTCAAATCTAAGAATGTTGTTTCTTCCTCTAGGCCGCTAGAACTTCTGCACATTGATCCGTTTGGCCCAGTCAAAACAGCATCTGTCAGAGGGAAGAAATATGGATTAGTCATCATAGATGATTATAGCCGCTGGACATGGGTAAAGTTCTTAAAACACAAGGATGAGTCTCATTCAGTGTTCTTTGATTTCTGCACTCAGATTCAATATGAGAAAGAGTGTAAAATCACAAAGGTCAGAAGTGATCATGGTGGCGAATTTGAGAACCGATTCTTTGAGGAGTTCTTCAAAGAAAATGGTATTGCCCATGATTTCTCTTGCCCTAGAACTCCACAGCAAAATGGAGTTGTAGAGCGAAAGAATAGGACTCTACAAGAAATGGCCAGAACCATGATCAATGAAACCAATATGGCTAAGCATTTCTGGGCAGAAGCAATAAACACTGCATGCTATATTCAGAATAGAATCTCTATAAGACCTATTCTTAATAAGACTCCTTATGAATTGTGGAAGAACAGAAAGCCCAACATTTGATATTTTCATCCTTTTGGATGTGTTTGTTTCATTCTGAATACTAAAGATCATCTTGGGAAGTTTGACTCTAAGGCACAGAAGTGTTTCCTTCTTGGATATTCTGAACGCTCTAAAGGCTACAAAGTATACAATACTGAAACATTGGTTGTAGAAGAATCAATCAATATCAGATTTGATGATAAGCTTGGTCTTGAAAAGCCAAAGCAGTTTGAGAATTTTGCAGATATAGATATCTCAATTTCAGAAGTTGAAGAACCAAGAAGCAAAGTATCAGAAGCTTAAGATCTCATAAGCAAAGGATCAGAAGATCAAGTTGCTGCATCTTTAGAGAATTTCTGAAGAGCCAATAGTCAGAAGATCTTCTAGACTCACATCTGCTCACTCAGAAGATGTCATTCTTGGAAAGAAGGATGATCCTATCAGAACGAAGTATGTGAAAGAACTTTTGAAGAAGTTTAATCTTTCTGAAAGTAAAGAAGCCAAAACTCCTATGCATCCAACGTGTGTCCTAGGTAAGGATGAGGTAAGCAAGAAGGTAGATCAGAAGTTGTACAGAGGTATGATTGGATCTCTTTTATATCTCACTGCTTCTAGACCTGACATTTTATTCAGTGTTTGTTTGTGTGCAAGATTCCAATCAGATCCTAGAGAATCTCACTTAACAGCTGTTAAGAGAATTCTGAGGTATCTGAAAGGTACTACTAATGTTGGTTTAGTCTACAGATGATCTAAAGAATACAACTTAGTAGGATATTGTGATGCTGATTATGCTGGAGATAGAGTTGAAAGGAAAAGTACTTCTGGAATTTGTCAATTTCTTGGAAGTCACCTGATCTCCTGGTACTGCAAGAAGCAAGCTACCATTGCCCTCTCAACAATAGAAGCAGAATATGCTGCTGCTGCTGGTTGTAGCACACAGATGCTCTGGATGAAGAGTCAGTTAGAAGATTATCAGATTTATGAGAGTAACATTTCTATCTTCTGTGATAATACTTCTGCTATATGTTTATCTAAGAATCCAATCTTACATTCCAAAGCTAAACATATTGAGATTAAACATCATTTCATTAAGGACAATGTTTAGAAGGGTGCTCTTTCTTTAAACTTTGTGGATACAAACCATTAATGGGCTGATATCTTTACAAAACCCCTTGCTGAAAATAGATTTAAGTTCATTCTGAAGAATATCAGAATGGATTTATGCCAAGAATAAGAAGATGAGAAGTTCTGATGTATGGATTAGTTCTGAAATGGTTTTGTTTTATCTTCTTATAAGAAGTTCTGATGTTGATCAATTAGAAGTTATGATTCTGTTATTACTAACGTTTCATTATCTAAGTTGATTGAGAATATCTTTTAAAGCAAAAAAACTGTCACCAACTTTCCAGAAGATGAACACACTTTCACTCTATTTGGACAAGTACGCGTGCAGTTGAGGAGACGCCGCCCTAGGTAACTGTGCAAATCTTTTCAAATAGATATTGACATATCAGAAGCTGTAGAACTAAGAAGCAAAGCTCTAGAAGCTGAAAGTCTCAGAAGCAAAGAATCAGAAGATCAAGTTGCTGCATCTTTAGAGAATCTCAGAATTTCTGAAGAGCCAACAGTTAGAAGATCTTCTAGACTCACCTCAGCTCACTCAGAAGATGTGATCCTTGGAAAGAAAGACGATCCTATCAGAACAAGAGCATTCCTTAAGAACAATGCAGAATGTCAAATAGGTCTTGTTTCTTTGATCGAGACAACTTCTGTTGATCAAGCTCTAGAAGATCCAGACTGGATAATTGCCATGCAAGAAGAACTAAATCAGTTTACAGGGAATGATGTATGGGATTTGGTTCCTAGACCAAAAGGATTCAACATCATTGGAACTAAGTGGGTGTTCAGAAACAAGCTTAGTGAGAAGGGAGAAGTGGTAAGAAACAAAGCCAGACTGGTGGTTCAGGGATATAGTCAGCAAGAAGGGATTGACTATACAGAAACCTTTGCACCAGTGGTCAGGTTAGAATCTATTCGCTTATTAATTTCTTTTGCCACTCAGCATAACATCACTCTGTATCAGATGGATGTTAAGAGTGCCTTCTTAAATGGTTATATAGATGAGGAAGTCTATGTCCACCAACCTCCTGGTTTTGAAGACTCTAAGTCTCCAGAACATGTTTTCAAACTTAAGAAATCATTGTATGGATTGAAGCAAGCTCCCAGAGCTTGGTATGAAAGATTAAGTTCTTTCCTTCTGGACAATGTTTTCACTAGAGGACAAGTGGACACAACTCTTTTCTGTAAAACGTCTAAGAAGGACATTTTAATTTGTCAAATTTATGTTGATGACATTATTTTTGGAACATCTAATGCTTCACTTGGAAAGGAGTTTGCTAAGTCTATGCAGGCTGAATTTGAAATGAGTATGATGGGTGAACTCAAGTATTTTCTTGGGATTCAAATCAACCAAACTTCTGATGGAACTTATGTTCATCCAATGAAGTATGTGAAAGAACTTCTGAAGAAGTTTAATCTTTCTGAAAGCAAAGAAGCCAAAACTCCTATGCATCCAACGTGTGTTCTAGGTAAGGATGAGGTAAGTAAGAAGGTAGATCAGAAGTTGTACAGAGGTATGATTGGATCTCTTCTATATTTAACTACTTCTAGACCTGACATTCTATTCAGTGTTTGCTTATGTGCTAGATTCCAATCAGATCCTAGAGAATCTCACTTAACTGCTGTTAAGAGAATTCTGAGGTATTTGGAAGGTACTACTAATGTTGGTTTAGTCTACAGAAGATCTAAAGAATACAACTTAGTAGGATTCTGTGATGCTGACTATGCTGGAGATAGAATTGAAAGGAAGAGCACTTCTGGAAGTTGTCAATTTCTTGGAAGTCATTTGATCTCCTGGTACAGCAAGAAGCAAGCTACCATAGCCCTATCAACAACAGAAGTAGAATATGTTGCTGCTGCTGGATGTAGCACACAAATGCTCTGGATGAAGAGTCAGCTAGAAGATTATCAGATATATGAGAGTAACATTCCTATTTTCTGTGATAATACTTCTGCTATATGTCTATCTAAGAATCCTATCTTGCATTCCAAAGCTAAACATATTGAGATTAAACATCATTTTATTAGGGACTATGTTCAGAAGGGTGTTCTCTCTTTGAACTTTGTGGATACAGACCATCAATGGGCTGATATCTTTACAAAACCCCTTGCTGAAGATAGGTTTAAGTTCATTCTGAAGAATATCAGTATGGACTTATGCCCAGAATGAGAAGATGAGAAAATCTTATGTATGAATAACTTCTGAAATGTGTTAGGACTAAGTGGTTATAAGAAGTTCTGATAATGATCAATTAGAAGTTCTGATTCTGTTATTACTAACGTTTCATTATCTAAGTTGATTCAGAAGCTCTTTTAAAGCAAAACAGCTGTCACCAGTCTTTCCAGAAAATGAACACGTGTTCACTATTTTTGGACAAGCATGCGTGCAGTTGAGGAGACGCCGCCCTAGGTAACTGTGCAAATCATTTCATTTTGTCACTTTATCTCTCCTAACGTCATTTCTCATTAAATGCATATTGATGTCATGTTTATCTGTAATCATTTCATTTAAATAATTTTTTTTTCATTTATTCAAACCGTTTAAATAACCCGCTTCATCTTCATTTCATCTTTTTCGCTCTCTCTCTTTTCTTGTGTCTCTCTCTTTGCATTCTTCTCTCAAACCCTAGCTTTGATCTGTAACCAAGAAAGACTCTCTTCCACTCAAATACTTCTAAGAAAGCATGGGTATGCTCCGTTGAAGACATGCAATATACCCACTGAAGATTTGGAAGTTCTCTGTGAGTCTGCTGTGGACTTTGAAAACCTAAGAGAAAATGGTTTCCAACCTGATGCAAGGATCTTAGTACAAGGATGGTCAAACTATCTTGATAGATTGGTTGGACCAATTTATCCTGACCTGGTGAAAGACTTCTGGGTTCATGCAACGGTTACTCCAACTGCAATCATCTCCTTCGTGTTAGGGCATGAAGTTGTAGTTACTGAAAAGATGATAAGGAAGTTGTACAACCTGAATGATGAAGAAGGATGCACTGGTCCTCTTCCTGGAAGAGTTAACTAGTTTCAGGTTGAACAACAAATCTCTTTTGCTACCGGTATTGAATCTCATAAAACTGGTACATTGAGGGCGTTTTATCAGGTGTGGGCTGAAATTATTTTGGGTTCTCTCCATCACAGAAAGCAACTATTCTCCTCCTCCGCCTACATCAGTCCTGATCACAAGTACACTCTCTTCTGCATTGGAAGAAGATTGGAACTCAACATTTCTCACATTCTGTTTGAGAATCTGAAGACATCTATTGTAGAGTCTAGAGATGAAGAACGTGCGAAGTGTCCTCATATTCCAAGAAATACCATTCCTTTCACCAGAATGATCTCAGACATTCTGATAGAAAGTAATTTGTTGGATTCTATAAGGACCACTGGAGCGTCCCAATTTCTTGGAGTTGTTCATGGTCCTGTCTTCAATGTTGTTGATCTGTTCAGACTTAATCTCATCAAGGAGGTAACTTCTGTTGGTACAAGCTTCCCAGATATTCTGTCAAGAAGAGTTCCTGTTGCAGGCTTTGCTACTTTGTTCCAAGCAGAACTTCGCAAGGCTGTCAAGCACTACTTGGAAGCTTCTGTTAGGACTTAATCTGCTGTTGATCCTGCATGGTTTCGTGGTAGAGTGCTTCCTTCTCTTGCTGATCTTCAGAAGAAGGATCAGAAGAAGCAAGAAGCAAGGCTGAAGAGAAAGGCTGCAGAAGAAGCTGCTAGAGAAGCTAAGAGGCAGAAGGTCACTTATGATCCTCTTAAAGTAGATTCGTTTCGAGCAATAAGAACTGGTAACTTCTCCAGGCAAGTATATCAACCACCTGCTTCTGAACTTCAATCTTCTACCCAACCTCCTCCTTCTGAACCACAAAACACCTTCACCATACCAAATCCTCCTCCACCATCTCTGTCTACACCTGTCTTGAACCCTACACCACTAAATATCCATCCCCCAACTCCTTCTGATATGCCATCCTCATCAACCCCCATCATAAATATGCCATCCTCATCAACTCCCATCATAGATATTCCTTCCTCCTCAATCCTTCCCACAGATATTCCATCTTCCTCAACCACTGCACCTCCACCGTCTCTATCCCATCCCCTAACTACCAGAAAATCCAACCCATACTGCCTTCTCTACCCTGACTACAAATTCACCTTCAACCCACCTGAACCTGAACCCCATATTTACCTGGAGCTGTTCAGAAATGAAGTGATCAGTAGGCTGGATCTTTTGAAGGATGCTTTCTTCAATGGTCTTGATGATGTCTCTACAAGAAACATCTGGAGAAGCTTTCGCCAGGATTTTCAAGTGGGAGCAATGGCTGTTCAGAAGAGACTAGTGGTTGCTGCTCCTGGCTATGCTGGTTATCTTCTTGAGGTTGATAATGGTGTCTATTATCACCCATCACAAACAGGAGAGCTCTTGAGGAGAAGCCGTTTGTTGATGAGCTGTTGGACAATCCTTGTAGAGATATTATGGTCTGGAGACCTCAGTATCCAGTTCTGATTGGAGACTTCAAATCTCTGTTTGACTTTCTGAGGGAGAATCCTTCTGAAGAAGACCCTGATTTGGTCATCCCAGAAGTTGTTGATCCTCCAGAAGTTGAAGGTCCTTCTGCTCCAAGGAATCTGGCTGCAATTCTTCAGGCTCTTGAGAATGGAGATTCTGAGGTGCCTGCTGCAGAATATGGAGATGCTTCAATGGAAGAAGCAGATGCAGAAGATCATCCTGATGGAACTATTCCTGTTGAGGAAAATCAAGGTGATGATCTGACTATGGAAGCTGCGGTTCAGAATGCTATCCCTCTAGACAGAAGTTGTGAAGCTTCTTCTGATGAACCTTCTCATCTCGCAAGGACTCTGGAAGTTATTCAGAAGAACCAGGCTGAGCTATCTTCTCGCATGGATGAGCAACGAACGATCAATGCCGAGTTCCACACCTTTATGGAGAGGCGAACTGAGAGCAACAATGGGATTCATGACATGCTGGCCAAGATCATGTCCAAGCTAGGGTCATCTTAGTCTTTTGAGTCTTAGTTGTTTTCTTTGTTTGCTGCATCTGTTTTCTTAGCATCCCTCTTGTACTTCTGACAATTTCTCTCTTTGGTAATCAATGAAATTTATCTTTTCTTCTCTCATATTGTTTGTCTTGTTTTTCATCTGAATCTTTTATGTTTTTGATGTTATGACAAAAAGGGGGAGAAAAATGTGATAAATGATCTGATTTATTTTATCAGTTGCTGGGAGAAAGTCTCCACATTTCTAACAGAACTTGCAAGTTCTATGTCTCTGAGTGTTTTGCAGGAAGTGAAGATCTTCTTAAAAGGCTCAACATGAGAAGCAAAGACATGGGGAAAAGCAATTCTGTATAGAAACAAGCTCATGGAAGTTGAAGCAAGCTGAGTGCTGTAAAGCTTCAAGATCAGAAGCAAGAAGGAAGAATGTTCTGATATTCTAATAGAATATGCTCTAACTCATTCTTATTCCTTATATGTTCTGATGCATGTTTTTAGTTATAAAATATGCTCTGTAACATTACTGTTGTTTGTTCTGATACATATTATATGTTCTGATACATATTTTATGTTCTGATTCATTCATGCTGACTTTTGTCGTTTAGTTTGTTCTGTAACATTTCAGGATGTAAAGATGCTCTGATGATGCTCTGGTACATTCAACAATGTTCTGATACAATCTAGCATGCAATGATTCAAGAAGAAATTCAAGTTCTGAAGCTGTCCTATGGAAGCAAGAATCAGAAGCTATGAATGTTCTGAAGATCAAAGAAATTCAAGTTCTGAAGCTGTCCTATGGAAGCAAGAATCAGAAGCTATGAATGTTCTGAAGATCTAAGCATATGTGATCGTCTCAACTGAAATAGAAAATACTCAGGGAAGTCCTTTATTTATAAATTTCTTCCAGTATTTATTTCAGGGGGAGATTATTTATCTCAGGGGGAGATTGTTAATCTCAGGGGGAGACATATTCACACATTATGTTTATATGCTTATGCTATAGCTGTGTAATTGTCTTTAGCCGTCTGATATTCTGATCGCAAATTCATATCATTTATGTATGTTTTTGTAATCATCAAAAAGGGGGAGATTGTTAGAACAAGATTTGTTCTGATCAATATTCTTAGTTTTGATGATAACAAGCATATGAATTTTGTATGAGATAATGTGGTACTCTAATACTATGCAATTTCCATTTCAGGAATTATATAAAGAGTATGCACAAAATCAGCGCAAGAAGCACTGACTCAGAAGGTTCAGCATGCAACATCAGAACATGGTCTGGCGAGACATCAGGAGATGGTCAAGCAGAATCAGAACATGGGTCTATGGAAGCATCAGAAGAACTTGAGATCAGAAGCAGAAGCACTGAAGTTCTCATGGTATCACGCTCAGAAGCACTTCAAGGTCAGAAGACAAGAAGATTCTCTGCACCAAGCTGTTTGACTCTGATGACATTCAAACGTTGTTTACACAAACATCAGATCAGAAGCAAGTACTAGACTGGCAGGCTACGCTGACTGACAAAAGGAACGTTAGAAGCTATTAAAGGCAAGGTCAGTAGACACAGCAAAATCAAGGCTCGAGGTAGTTGACAAAAGAGTGAAACATTAAATGCAATGCTGTACGGATTACGCAAAGCATTAAATGCTCCCAACGGTCATCTTCTCAAGCGCCTATAAATATGAAGTTCTGATGAGAAGCTCAATACAACACTTGCGCATTATACAGAAACGCTATCAAATTCAAAAGCTCTCAAAGTTCATCATCAAACTCACTACATTGCTGTTGTAATATCTCAGTGAGATTTAAGCTTAAACTTAAGAGAAAATCACAGTTGTGATAATAGCTTTATAAGAAGCATTGTAACTCTTAGAATTTGTTTACATTAAGTTGTAAGAACTAGAGTGATCAGGTTGTTGATCATTATACTCTAGAAAGTCTTAGAAGGTATCTAAGCAGTTTGTTCCTAGAGTGATCAAGTTGTGATCAGTATACTCTAGAAGACTTAGCAGTTGGCTAAGTGGAAAACCATTGTAATCTCGTGTGATTAGTGGATTAAATCCTCAGGTGAGGTAAATCACTCCAAGGGGGTGGACTGGAGTAGTTTAGTTAACAACGAACCAGGATAAAAATCATTGTGCAAATTGTTTTTATCTTACAAGTTTTAAAGCTACACTTATTCAAACCCCCCCTTTCTAAGTGTTTTTCTATCCTTCAGCAATCTTGACACCACTTGCATCTAGTGGATATCTGTAGACATCAACTACCAGATCCCAAAGATCAAATTCAAATGCCATGAAATACTTTTCAATTATATCCTTCCAATAGTGCAACTTTTCTCCATCAAACATATGAGGTTTATCACTATAACGCTCTCTATCGTTATTATCAACAATAACATTGTTGGTAGGAGTACCTATGGAGGCACCCATTGTTTTTCACACAATCTGGACGATACTGAACACTGTTAAGTGCCTGATAACGATTCAAACTCTTTTTCACCACTTAGAACCAGAGCTCTGATGCCAACTGAAGGTGTAAAAAACACTAGAAAGGGGGGGGGGTTGAATAGGGTTTTCCACAAACAAAACTTTAATAAAAAAGGCAACTCCCCTCTTTAAACAACCAACTCTATACTCTCAATAATAAATATAAATTGCAAGAAGGAAAGAACAAGGTATGTTTATACCAGTTCACTTGAGAAATTCCCAAGCTGGTCTAATCCACCCACCAAGGTGATTTCGCCTCTCTCAATCGAGGTCTTAATCCACTATAACCAAACTGATTACAATTGCACGGGTAACCGCTGGTGACTCACAATACAATGCACAAGCTACCCAAAAGTTACTAACCCTACACAAGCTACTCGCAACTGACTAACCCTGCACAAGCTACCCGAAAGTAACTGACTCTTCACAAGCAACCGCAAGTGACTAACTTTGTACAAGCAACCACAAGTGGCTAACTCTACACTAGCAACCGCAAGTGACTAACTCTGAAAAAGTATTTGCAAATGACTAACAACTTTTAAGACTCTCTAGTCCTAAACTTCCCAAGACTACTTACTAGCAGGTCTCTTGAGGCACAATCAAACGACAGTTTGAATCAGAATTTGTTTATAGTATAAATGCTTCTATACAAGCTGAATGCAAACAATATATTTCAAAACCTATACTTAAGAGTATATAGCTATGAACAGTCTTTCAAGAATGAATATGATCATGAATAAACAACTTTATCTTTAAGTCTTCAAGCCCTTTATATAGCTAATATAATAATATATTTGTTGGAAGGAAGTTCTGGAACTTCCAGAAGATTGGCGGCTTGAACATAGTGGGAGGCAAGATAGTACACAATGTCTGTCCTTTCTCAGTAGTGGAACGAAACATTCGTCTGTACCTTGTACCTCGTATGACATAACGTTATCTTCTAATCTTCTTGAACTTCATAGTCTCACAACATGAGTTGGAATAAAAGAGAATAAGCTTTGGATATTTAGAACTTCAAGTCTTCAGAGTCTTCAGAACCACGTCTTCAGACTCTTCAGCACTTGGTCTTCAGAATTATTTGTCTTCATAAACTTCAATATTCAGAGCTTCAAGTCTTTAGAGTCTTTAGAACTGTGTCTTCACACACATAAGAACAAATTGATGAGACACAAAATAAATAAGGACCGCCGTAAGGTACTATGTACTTAAGAGAATTATGGAACACCGTAAGGTACGGTGTACTTAAGTAAAATATGGAACATCATATGATATAATAATAGTTAATATTATTATTTTTATTATTATTTTATAATAGTTATAAAATATATTAATAATAAAATATATTTATTATAATAATAGTTATTATAATAATATTATTATTATGTGGTGCACTTATGTTAGGCATAAGCTGTTACTTGATGAAAATTAGGTTTGTGAAACCTTGGCCGTATTTCTCTCTCATTCTCTCTCACTCAAAGCCTTTATTCATAACAGCTAACACTGAGACTGAAGGTTGTTTGTTCGTGTGGACTGAGTAGAGGCGTTGTTCTTCATCAATGCTCGTGATCAATCCCCCGGTTTTTGCATCAAAGGTTTTAATCTCCACAAGAAGTAACTGTTTCTATCATTCATAAGGATCAACTAAAGGAAAATTTTTCTTTTCCGCTACGTATTGTATTGCGAAATTCCTTCAAATATGTTTACCTAGATTCGAGACAGAAGTTTCTACTCATCATTGCAACTGATTTGACCACTGAACAAAGGTGTTGAATTTTGTCACTTATAGGGAGGCATAAAAGAGTCATTTCTTGGAAATTGTCAGACATCGAGAGAACCAGCACCACTATTTGCATGCATAGAATAATAATGGAAAAAAATTCTAAGAACAATAAAGAGAGCAAAAGAAGACTAAATCTCATCATGAAGAAAATTACGAAGAAAGAGATCATTAAATGGTTGAATTTTAGGATATTTTATCCTATTTTTGTGAGTGTTTGGTAAGACCTATACAATGTGTACCAAAGAAGGGTGGCATGAAAGTAGTTGAGAATGAGAAGAATAAACTAATATCCATTATAGTTGTCACTAGAGGGAGGATATGCATAATTATAAGAAGATAAAACAACCAGAAAATATCATTTCTCATACCTATCATCGACCAAATGTTAGATAGGTTGGATGGAAAAGAATACTACTGCTTCCTAGATGACTACTCCAATCAAAATCAAATTTCCATAACTCTTGATGAGCAAGAGAAAACTACTTTTACATGTTGTGGAACCGCTGCCTTTATAAAGAAGTCATTTGGACTATGTAATACACCAACCACTTTTCAAAGATGCATGATGTCCATATTTTATGACCTCGTTGAGTATTTCATGTAAGTCTTTATGGGAGACTTCTCTATTTTTGGAGAATCATTTCAAAAATTCTTAGACAACCTAAAACTAGTTCTATAAACATGCAAGGAAAGTAACTTGGTGTTCAATTGGGGGAAATGCAACTTCATGGTGAAGGAAGGCACATAATGCTAGAAAATCGTATTTTAACGAAATGGTTGGAAGTAAATCAAGCCAAAATTGAAGTCATTGAGAAGTTGTCACCACCTTCTAATATCAATGGAATCAAATTCTTCCTTGGTTATGTTGATTTTTACATAAGGTTCATTAAAGATTTTTTAAAGATCACAAAACCTTCGTGCCTACTACTGCAACATGTGTGCCATATCTCTTAAGTTAGGAGTCTATGGAAGTTTTCAAGAGTTTGAAGAAAACATTGATTCTTACTCCCAATGTCAAAGCACAAAAATGGACAAGGTCATTTGATTTGATGTGCGATGTGTAACACATGAGGACAAGAGGGCGGATAGTGGTTACGTGTAACACGCGAGGGTGAGGTATAGAGAATAGTTATCAGTTCACGAGACATGGCAATGATACTCCTAGCAGCTTCTAGGTAAAAACCGAATTCATATCGAAATGAGAGAGATCCTGAGGTTGTACAGGGAAGAGACTGAATGATTGAAAAATGTCTTATAAGGATTCATAAGTACTACCTATACCAACAAGATGCCTCTTATTTTTGATATCCCATTCCATAAGAACTCCATATTTTAGCGTGCTTGACTTGGAGAAATTTTGGAATGGAAGACCTTTTGGGACTTTTCCCGAAAAACGTGTGAGTAAGGACAAATCATACTGAAAAAAACCTGTGTTGATTTGTAGGGTTAGTCGATAATTTTGAAAGAAGTCTAGGACGTTACAGATGGTATCAGAGCCAAATCTCTCCTAGTACAATGTGGTTTTGGGACGAATCAAGTGAAAGTTGGTGGACATGTAACACCTGAGGCCAAGAGGATGGATAATGGTTACATGTAACACTCGAGGGCGAGGGAGTGGTTGTCGGTGCACGAGGCACGGTAATGAGACACTCCTAGAAGCTTCTAGGGGAAAAAATAAATTCACATCGAAATTGTTGGTGGTATTCTATATATTTCTTAGCATTACAAATCCTATATATAGTCTTGAATGAAAATTGACATAGAAGACAATAAGATAGTAATTAAGATGAGGACTCTTTGGTTCTCTCAATCTTAAGGATACAACTCTAACATAACTCTAAATAAACGCAATAATTATAATTTGATGATTACAATTATCTCATAGTTCTTACTAAAGATACTGGTGGTCACAACACATTAATTTTAACACTCCCCCTTAATATGTTAATCTTTAACTCCCATTGCTTCTCTAAGTTGCTGAAATCTTCCTCTTGGTAGTGCTTTAGTAAAAATGCCCGCAAGTTACTCTTGTGAACTGCAGAAAACTAACTGCACATCTCCTTCTTCAATCACACTTCGAATGAAGTGGTGCTTTATATTAATATGTCTTGTTCCACTGTGGAAAATAGGATTCTTCCCCGTGGCTATTTCTAATTTTTTGTCACAATGCAGCAGCAGACTTTCTTCTTGCATTTCTCCGATATCTTCAAATATTCTTCTCAACCACAATGATTGTTGTGTAACCAAACCAACTGCCAAATATTCTGCTTCAACTGAAGATTGTGTTACAGTGTCTTTCTTCTTTGAGCACCAAGAGATCACACCTGAACCCAGGATGAACGCATAACCAAAAGTGCTTTTCATGTCATCAACACTTCCAACCCAATCATTATCATAATAGCCTTTAGCTTCAAGTTTAGAATTCTTTCCAAATCCAATTCCATGCTCTATCGTTCCCATGACATACCTCAGAACTCTTTTTGCTTCCCCAAGATATAAATGACTTGATTTACTCATGAACCTTGAGAGTAAACTAGCAACATACATTAAATCGGGTCTTGAAGCTGTAAGATAAAACAAACTTCCAACCAAACTTCTATACATGCTTGGATCTACTAATCTTCCACCATCTTCCTTCTTTAATTTCTCATTCACTACTAAAGGAATATCAACAGGTTTGTAATAATTGGTAAGTGCCAAAATTTCGTTATTTTGAGTATATAATTGTGGCACTTATCGAGAGTATATAATTTATAAGAAAACCCCAACTTTTGTGTAAATATTCGTATTCTTGAGTTTTGATTCGTTTTGTGTATCATTTGATAGTTTTCCTTTTTTTTAAAGGTATTTATGCATATTAGAGTCTCGAGGAATAAAGAGTCAAAGGCACAGCTTCGATTTTGCAGTTTTGGAGCAATTAAATGAAAATCATGTAGAAGCTCGCTTAGCCACCTTCAAACGCGCTTCCATAGGCTCAAAATAAGGATGATAAATCATCAATTTGGTTTCCATTTACTCATTATTAGATATAGCATTGAATAAGCTTTCCAACCTTCAGATCAGGTGCAATTCGGAGTTACGGTTCTCAAGTTATGGCGAAAACAAAATTTGATTTATTCTGCTACTCGCTTAGCGAGCTAAGTTCGCTAAGCGAGATTGCCTGAGACAGCAACTCGTTAAAAGGGGCAAAATTCACATATTTTAGGTTATGTTTTGGGGTATTTTTTCCCAACTCATCAAACTATCATTTTTAGGTTATATTAGGTTAGAAAACAACTATAAAGCTTGCATTTGGAAGATTGGAGGTGGATTGAGCGTCAAACGGAGCTGACAAACCGGGAGATTTTCGGTTCATTTCTCTTCCTCTTTGCTTTATAAATATGTGTTGATTGTTGTCTTAGATTGTTGCTCTGTGCTCGGGATTTGGGTTGCTTTAGAGATAAAATTCTTTAATCCTTATCTAGGATGATTATATGTTAGTTTCTGAACTCTAGAGGTAGATTTAGAGCTGACAATCACTTGTGTATATGTCTTTAATGCTTTCGTATCTGAGTGGCGCGCGAAAGATCTCCAACGCGAGAATACGGATGTTCTCGCAGCTTTGCGTTAGAGATAACCTTGGTTGTGAGTTGATCCCGTAGGTTCTCCAGAGATGGACACTGATGTGAGAGATACGTGATGACATTTACATTAGTAGATAAGTTTATGTTTGTGAGAAGTAGATTGTATGCAATGCTTGATAAATATTATCTTTCCGAAGAATGAATTCTTTTTGTGTTAATAATTACTTTTCCGTTTTTATATTTTTGTTCATTCAAACCCGAGCTGGAAATCATAGAAACCTTTGAATGGCATTCTACAACCATCTCTGTGGACACGATAATTCCCGGATAAATACTTCCAAATCTTTTGTTGCTTGTCCTATACATCTTCAACAACCATACATGCCAAATTTTTTCAAAATATTTTCAGCATATCTCTTTTGACAAATAAAAACTCCATATTCATCTCGGTAAACCTCAATACCAAGAAAATGATGAAGCAAGCCAAGATCACTATCTCATATTTTTTCATCCTTTCTATTTTAAAATTTTCAACCATTTTCTTGTTGTTACCCGTATACACCAAATCATCAACATACAAAGCAACAAGAAGAATATCATTTTTAGCTTGTCGTTTCACATACAAGGTTTGCTCACTTTGACTTTTGATGAATCCCTGCTGAACAAAGTAGCCATAGATTTTACTGTACCATGCTCCAGGGGTCTGTTTTAACCAATAGAGAGCTTTCTTCAACCTGTAAACTTTTTCTTCTTGGCCTTTAGTCTCAAAGCCTTGAGGTTGCTGCACATATACGTCTTCTTTTAATTCTCCATTTAGGAAAGCTGACTTCACATCAAGTTGGTACAGGTTCCACCTTTCTGAGCTGCTAATGCAATAAATGTTCGTACAGTATCCAATTTTGCAACTGGGGCAAAAGTTTCACTATAGTCAATTCCAGGCTGTTGTGCATAGCGTTTTACTACCAATCTGGCCTTGACTCTTTGAATTAACCTATCTAAATTATGCTTCAACTTATAAACCCATTTTACACCAATGGCTTCTTTGTCATTTGGGTTTTCAACTAGCTTCCATGTTTTATTTTTATCAATGGCATTTATTTCTTCTTGCATCGCATTCCTCCAAACATCTCCTTTGATTGCTTCATCAAAATTTTCTGGTTCCACAACAAAATAGTTGCATCTTACATAAATATCAATCAAATCCTTCAATTTTATTGGAGTTGAGATGGGAAATGATGATCTTGAAATTGGTGAACTTGGAGAGGATAAGGAACTTGGTGTACATGGGGCTGGTTGCTCATTCTCAGCTGCTGAATTTTGTTGTTGTAATATGATTGCAGGGACTGTTTTCTCCTTCATTTTGTCTTCTTCCCAATTCCAAGAAACATTCTCGTCAAATACAACATCCCGGCTAATGACCACCTTGTTTGTCTTCAAGTTGTAAAGTCTATAGCCCTTTTACATGGTACTATAGCCAATAAAGACACGTCTTTCACTTGTTTCTTCTAGCTTTGTCCTCTTTTGTTTAGGAATTGAGCATAGCAAACACATCCAAAAATTTTAAGATGGTTCATAGATGGTGTTCTTACACTCCAAGCTTCAAATGGAGTCTTTTTCCACACGGCCTCTGTTGGACATCTGTTAATCAAATACACAACAGTGTTAACGGCCTCGGGCCAAAAGGTTTTAGGAAAACCTTTCTCAAGTAGCATAGAATTCACCATCTCCATCACGATTTGGTTCTTTCTTTCAGATACGCCATTTTGCTGAGGTGTTGCTGGTGCGGTAAAGCGGCAAGCAACAAAAGTTTTGGAAGTATTTATTTGGGAATTAATCGTGTCCACAGAGATTAGTGATATTGAACTGTCATTCAACGGTGTCCTTAGTTATAAGTTTCGATTGAATTGGTAAAAAGTAAATGTGGAAATTAAACATATGAATAAGAAAGAATACATTCTTTGGAGAGGAGAAACTATCAAGCATGAATTTACACTACTCAAAACAAACTTAAACATATCGATAAGTCGCACTCAACATACAATACTCATCAAAATCATCACATATCACTCACAATAGTGCCCATCTCTACAACACTGAGCTGAGAGAACAACCGTATTACTCTTGTCGACGATCTATTAACCGACTCAAATAACACTGAAGCATTAAGCTCCGATACCCTCGTGATTATTTGCTCTAAATCTATCTCTAGAATCTAGAAACTAATAGATTTCCTTCCCTAATCAAGATTTGTAAGGTCTATCTCTACAACAACACAAATCCAAACATAAATGCAAAAAGATCAAGGAAAGCACAAAATTGATTTGTAAAGCATATATTATACAACACCATGATATATACATATACATGTGTTCAAAGTAAATATACAAACATACCCAAAAAATGAAGAATACAAAGAGAAGAGAAGAAGATGAACCAAACATTTCTTGGTTTTTCAACACCAATCGATAAGAAATTCGACCTCCGATCATCAAGATGCAACCCCATTTGATGTTTCTAAGCCTCCCTCTACCAAAAAATGAAGGTTGATGGAGTTGGGAACAAATAACCCAAAAACATGACCTAAAAAATGTGTTTTTGCCCCTTTTAACGCACTTCTGTCCTGCCAGATTCGTCGGGCAAGCCTAAATTCGCCGGGCGAACGACACCAGTAGCAACATCACTATTTTTTGCCATAACTTGAGAACCGTAACTCTGATTTGCGCCCAGTTCGAAGCGTTGGAAAGCTTATTCAATTTCCTATCTAACAATGAAAAAATATCAACCAAATTGATGATTTTTTATTCTTTGATTGTGAGCCTTATTCGTTGATGAGTTGGTTCCGTTGCTCAAAATCGCGCGTTTCAAGCCTTATCTTCGACACTTTATTGCTCATGCTCCAAATACGCATCAATACCTACAAAATGAATAGAAAACTATCAAAAGGTACACAAATGAATCAAAGCACGAGTATAATCAAACTAAACGTATTTACACACTAAACGAGGGATTATTCAACGGAATTTACACAAAAACACACTAAGTGCCACAAAACTACATATACAAAAGTACTACAAATTGGAACTTATCAAACTCTCCCCAACATAAAATTGTCTGTCCCTGAACAAGAATCAACTAACTCAAGGAAACAAACGCAAAAATTCAAAAATCATGAATCAACAAGTTTGAAAAAACAGAACAAATGTATGGCTCAAATGAAAAACGATAAATACAAAGAAACATACTTACCACTAAACTACGGAGATAACATAAACATGACACAAATGCTAAATACAAAGAATATAGCAAACATTCTAAAACAACACTAGTTCAGAAATGAATCACACCTAGCACACAATCATCGATATATGAAAAACACAAAAGTGGGGTATTTTCACTCATCCAACAATCTTGAAAACAAAAGACTAAATTATGCCGTCATCCAAAAATCGTATTGAAAATACAAAAGCAAGAATCACAAAGGCTTTTCAAGGTTGTAGCGTGGTCGGGTGAACAAACAAGGGATAATTCCTAAGGCTAATCGAAACAAAAACTTGCCTAAACCTAAGAGAGTGATCAATTCACCAAAGATTCAAACACAAAATTCCAATTATACTTCTTCATCAACCCAAATTTCACACCAAAGCACCATACTTATTCGCACAATTATCCGAGCTCTTTTTTGTTTTTCTTTTTCAAAGCTTTTTCCTTTTTTTCTCTCTTTTCTTTTTCTTTCTCTTTTTTTCTTTTCTTTTTCAACCTCATAGAAATCAAACCAACAAGTATACAATCATTTTCTCCTCAACTTGAATTCAACTGTGTCATCATGTGAATACTCCCTACTTTCTAAGGCAAAGTAAAAATTCATACAACAACACAAAGTTGAGGGCTCAAGAAAAAATCAACAATCAAAATCCATACAAAAAGTGAAATCAATACTCATAGACAAGCATCAAATTCAAACAACATGAATAATGACAAAAGGCTCAAACGAGTTACGAATGATCACATACTCACAAGGTGAAATGACTATTTGGCTAGGTAGTTGTGCTCAAAATGAAACAAAAATGCCTTGATCATTTTCATGCCTCATATGGTCAACAAAAATAAAAGATTAAGCATGATAAAATCCAGTGAACAAGAGTGTCGGTCTCCAGCATATATGAACAATGGAAAGCTAACTCACAAAAAAGGCGGGAACTAAAATGATTCACAAATGAACAAGTATACAAAAGAATGAATGACATAAAAGTTGTAAAAAATCCTAAGTATCATGAATATGCTATAGTCTAAAAAGTGATAAACACATACCTTGGACATGTACAAAACTTTAACAAAATTATTACCATACACTCGCAAGTTGAAACGATCAAACTTGGAAAATCACCTCAAATTCCTCAAGATACTTAAAACAAGCTAAAAAAAAACACAAACTATTAATATTAACAAATTAAAAGACAAGATGAAATTGTCTAAACAAATTTAAAAGTGAAGATTTGAAATTTAAGAACCGGTCCGATCAAAATTTATTTAAACAATTGCATTACACTACATAAACTAAACAAAAACTAAAAAGAATAAAAATGCTTGTTTTACGTCGTAAGATCGACGTCAGTTATTTAATAACTTCCTTCAAGTTACTTTCGCCCGACTATTCCTAACCACACACAAGCAAACGTGAAAGGAAAAAAACAATAATATAACAAATTCACAAATATAAAAAAAAATGTACAAGTGTAGTAAACATACACAAGTATCAATATAAACAAGTGGAAATATACAATATGCGCGATATATACAAAACTCAAAACTATAGAAACTATTGCGATGCAAATTCAATAAAACACCAATCCCCGACAACGGCGCCATTTTGTTGAAGCAGTAAAACACAATAATTACGGGTAACGTCGACCATAAACAAGATAAAGTACATGTTTTTGCCATGAGACAAAGTACTCATAGGGCCACACACATCTGTGTGTACAAGTTCCAACACTTGTTTCGCTCTCCATTCACCTTCCTTTGGAAATGGTTGTGGTGGTGTTTGCCAAGCACAAAACCTTCACACACACCAGATTTTTCTTCGATTCTTGGAAGCCCATACACCATCTTCTTTTGATAGAGTAACTTGAGGCTTTCGTAATTTAAATGCCCAAGTCTCGTGTGCCATAAATACAAGTCATTTTCTTTTCTGGCCATCATGCTAACATTTTTCTCATAGTTGAAAGATAGTGGAAAACTCCTGTTGTTAGACATCTTCACAACGACAACACTTCTTCTTTCTGAGTCAAAAATTATGCACTCTCTATTCTCAAAGTTAGAGAATAGCCGTGCTCCAGAAGTTGTCCAATGCTAAACAAATTTTTGTCTAATTCCGGCACATAAAGCGTGTCATGTATGACTTTGATTTCTTGCTTTGTGGTGACTCCAATGCTTCCTTTCCCTTTCACTTCGACATGTTCTCCATTGCCCAATTTAACTTTAGAGTCGAATGAAGAATCAATGTTTATAAATGCTTCCTTATGTCCGGTCATATGGTTGCTACAGCCGCTATCCAAATACCAAACATGTTTACCTTTTTCATGCAATGCTTTTTGACAAGCAAAAAACTAATTTCCTTCATCAGATTCTCCTTCTGCGTACGAAGCATGTTGCTGATTCGCAAGACGAAAATCCTTTTGAAGGTGCCTGAATCTCTTACAATTGTGGCATTACGGTTTGCCGTTGTTCAAACAGTCATTCTCGTCACGAGTGTCTCTGTTACAAATTTTGCACCATTTGTTTGATGCTTCATTCCATCTTCTGCCATTTGCGCCTCTTGTAGATCTGCCACATGAGTTTCGACCTCTGCCTCTTCCAAATCTGCCATCTCTAGAAGACTCCCCTCTAGTTTGTATTTAAGGCTTATTTTCACCATTGTTAGGCTGAATGTTGAGTTTAGATTGAAAGGCACTCTCAATCGATTATTCAGAATTTCGTGGCATCCTTTGCTCGTAGGATCTCAAAGACCCCGTTAACCCTTGAACAGTCAAGGTTGATAGATCCTTGGTTTCTTCTATCACACCCACCATTGGGTCAAACCTTGGTGTTAAACTAATTAGAATTTTGTCAACAATTTTGCGATCTTCTATCGTATCACCATGCGACTGATTCACCAACTCGGATAGTTTGTTGAATTATTCGTCCAGGCCCTCGTTTTCCTTCATCCTTTCATTTTCATTATCTCTCTTAAGAGATTGAAGCTTCACCGTTAGCACCTTTGAGTCTACTTCAAACTCTTGTTGTAGGATACTCCACGCTTCTTTCGATGTTTTAGCTCTCATAATCCTTGGGAAGATGGATAGAGAGACTCACATTTGAATCATCTCGAGAACTTCAGCATTTGTGATCTTCTTCTTCTTCTTCAACTCTTCAAGCTGTTGGCTTGATTCTTCTGCCTTTTCTTTTGATTTTTCAGCCTCTGTTGGTGCAGGTTCTTCATACCCGTTTTTGACATACTCTAGAACATCCAAAGATGTGAATAAAGTCTCTATTTTAACAGCCCAAAAATCATAGTTCTCTCCTTCAAATCGAGGAACTTTGACATTGTTGTTAGTTGTGGAAGGGTTGTTTGTGGAAGCCATAACTTTTGTTGTTTTTGATGCAGCTGCAAGGATCTGCAACTTGATACCACTCTTATATTGTTGCAGAATTTTGTGTGAAAAACTGGTTTTAGTGACTTTTTGCACTATACTTCTACTAGTGGATGAACATTAAAAAACTGCTGATTTTATTGAATTCACCACCCACTATACTTCTACTAGGCTTGAATCACAACTGACATAGAAGACAATAATATGGTAATTAAGATGATGACTCTTTGTTTCTTTCAATCTTAATGATACAACTCTAACATAACTCTAAATAAAGACAATAATTATAATTTGATGATTACAATTCTCTCATAATTCTTACTAAAAATAGTGGTGGTCACAACACATTAATTTTAACAGAAATGAGAAGGATCCCGAGGCTGTGCAAGGAAGAGACTCCATGGTTGAAAGATGTCTTACAAGGATTGATAGGTACTACATATACCAACAACATGCATCTTCTTTTTCTGTAGTCCGTTCCATAAAAACTCCACAGTTAACGATTCTTGGATGGATAACCTTCTGGGAAGTTTCAGGTGACCTTCTATGATAGTGTACAGTGATCATGTTTTAATTAAGTGGAATATGAAACTTAAAGGTTGATCCCACGAAGCATTATGTTGCCAAATTTTACTAGTTATCCTTGAACGTGAGAGATCATAAAGTGTCTATTGTATCCATGTAATATAATCAATTGTTGGATCTTATCTGAAAGTATTATTACTAAATCAGAAATATGAACTCCCATAACTCAACACAGAACATGTAAATATATAGGTATTCTCCAAGATGTATGAACTCCTGAAACTTTACACATGACATCTACATATACTTATACTTCACATAATATATAAAGTTTTGCAACCTAACACATGACATGTGCTTTGGAACTAAATGAGTTTGGCCTTAACCTAAACCGAAGCGATAACATAGGTGAACATCAAATTAGGTGGAACTCGAAACTAACATGAACATGAATGAATAACCTATTGATCAAGTTGTTCAAGATAATTTTGATATGCATCTAGAGGATTAGAAGACGGATGAAAGATTCAAATCAAGATTATCTTTTATGAAAACTAATTATTGGCATTCTCATTGCATGGATATGATAGTTTAGAATAAAAAGTACAATGGTGATTAAAAAATCAAAATACAAATGAAACCATGTTTAGTTAACAAAACAAATTCTCTTAAAACTTAGGGAATTGAACTTGATCACCACATCTACTCTTTGGTAACAAAGGGCACTCAATGAAACTTGATCCAGAAGTATCCACACACATGTAAACTTGATAAATCTGACTGTTACGCGCTGAATCTCTATTACACTCTAATCCTGGCGCAAACCCTGTTGCCTCTTTTATAGCCTCTGAAACGTTTTCTATGCTGTAAAATTCGTCATTTGGTTCAATCCCTGCATTCTTGAGGATCTGAAGAAGGTTGACTTTCTCCTTCAATTTGAGAGCTGTTTCAAAGTACTCACGTTGGTCAAGCTCAGATTCTGCACATGTACCATGTTTCTCCCATTCATGTGACCAGAATCTAAAACCGTTGCTACTTGGACAGCTCAAAGATGGCCAGTTTTGCTCCATGTTCTTCATCAGGTCTGAGATCTATACAAAAATTAAACATTCCGAGTTTTTCAGTTGTCTCTGCAGAGGATGGTTTATACCGGAAAAAAAATCATTTAATAAATAAAATGAATACCTGAGATTTATCAAAAGTACTATCAGGATCACAGTTTGAAGGCCATGATCCATCATTGTAGTTAGGCCATAGTCCATGAATGCCGAAATCTGCAGCAGGTTTTCCAGTTTTCGGATAACAGCAGCTTTGTTTGGTGTCACAATATGCTCCTGGCCACTACATAATTAACAATCAATACAAAACAAAAACAAGTTCAGCGCGCATGTTTGAATCCGCAATGAAGCTCGATGCTTCTTCGATATGTAACCGAGACATATTAATGACTACAATTTATTTAGCTCATGATTTACCTGCTGAACAAAATAGAAGAAATCGAAATCTTCAGAAAGGCATTGAATTGAAATATATTGAAGTATCAAAAGCTTGAACAAAAATGAAATGCTAATGAGTTTCATTTTCTTATGTTTTTTTTCTCTTTCTCCTTAAAGGAGAATTTAGTATGTAAAAGTAACTGAGTTTTTGGAATTTCACAAGGAAGGGAAGTAATGAATATGATGTTGATATTAGACTCAGAAGTAGTGTTATATTTATAGTGCAATCATGTTGAGCTTAGAAGGTATGTTAAAGGAATACGTTAACCAATCGTGAACTAATGTACAACCCTATTTCAAATATAATAATAATGTGAAGGACTTTGCATTATTAAAAAAGTTTAGGCTTATCCATATTTAAGAAAACTACATATTGCTTTGAAGTTTCCAATGGATTTTTAAATAATGCATTAACAGATATGTTTATCTATTTTATACAAGTATTAATAGATCTTAAGTGTAAATTTAAGATTTGATTTAAATACCTTTCTTCACCTATTCAAAGTAAAGACTTGATATTTTTTCTTAGAGATATCACAGTTAGCAAAAATATTATAAAAAACATAAATTTAAATCATTAAAAAATATTATAAAAAATATCAGTAATAATTATTACTCCCTCCGTTCCTTTTTAAGTGTCATTTTGGCAAAATGCTCTTCAACCAAGATAGTGGATTGTTAGAGTTATTTTTCCTATCATACCCTTATTTATTTTTCTCTTTTCAAATAAATTCATTCATACACTCTCTTTTTCTAATAACTAATTGAAAAATGTGAGGTAGAGTTATTGAGAAAATAAGGGTATAATTGACAAATTATAACATTAAATTATAAAACGACACTTAAATAGGAACACAAAAATTCTTCTAAAACAACACTTAAAAAGGAACGGAGGAAGTAATATTTTAATACGAGTTATAATTTGATACATTTCTTTTTCTAAAACAATATATAATTAAAAAAATAAGGGAGCAACATTTGTAGAGTTATTTTTCAATTTAATATTTTTAATGGCATTTTTCAGATTAATTAAAGCTCATCGTCCTCTTGTCCACATGATATAACAGATTTATGCTAAAAAAAACTAAATTAAGAAAACATAACATTAAAATATATTTTCACGGTCAACTTTGTAACATACCTAACGTACCAATAATCGCATATTCCTAATATGATTCTCTCATTCTTATTTTATGTACATCAACGTGCTTTGATTACTTGAATATTTGGGACAAGAACATGTTTGGAATCTTTCCATATTATTTAACGTAAAAATTTATGATAGGTTGGTTTAGAGTTTAACCCATTGTTGTCATGTTGAAAACGTAAAGTCTAGTTCATATTAATTTTGTTGCTCATCCATCTTAGGGCTTGCGTACACGGGAGTCAATTTTCGGCATCCTTAGGCGTGTGATTCATGTGTATACCATCATTTATATTTCTTTCGTCCCATTTTATTTGTGGTTCGGATAAGATTTTGTTTATTCTTTTTGTTTTCTCTTCAAATTGTCATTGAATAGATTATTGCTTGCAAATCGAAATCAAGGATAATTTATATATAACATTTATATTCCTTAATTTAATGAGACAATCAACTAGACGTTTTTTTTTTTAATATGAAGAGAGAGAAAGTGTTTTCTTCTCTCCCTTCTCTCTAGATTTAGGTTTGTTTCTACCTTTGTGATGGCTTGGCACAAAGTGCAGAGGAGAGGCTTTCGGAATATCATTCAAAAGTGGGACATATTCCCGCACGGAGGGATGCAGGTGAGGGACGACGACTTTATCTCCTCCTTTTACTTCTCGGAGTTCCCTGATCGGAGTAGGGCGGCGGATATCTTCAGTCTGTTTGGTTGTGTGGGAGACACGGTTGAGGTGGTTATTCTGTCCAAACGCAATAAGTTTGGTAAACGGTTCGGCTTTGCAAGGTTCAAGAACGTGAAGGATGAGAAGTCTATGGCAATCAAACTTGATAATATAATAATAGAGGGGAAAAAAATCTATGTTAACCAACCTAGATTTGCGAGGGGCAACGATGAGAGAAGGAACAAGGGACAAGGCAAGGTGATTTCTGCAAGAGATAAACGAAAGCAAGTTAACAAGGGGATACTCAATAGAAGAATAATACACAAGGTGTCTTTTGCTGATGTTGTTCAGGGTAATGATACTAGGAAGGAAGATACTAAGGAATCAACATTGATCAGCTTCTGTTCATCTTCAGAACTCAAGGACAGATGGAAGAAAACGTTTATTGGGGAGGTTTTGTTTTCGGGCGAATCGTATAATATTCAAACTCACATGGAGATTGAAGGGTTCTTTTCTATCAAAGTTCATCCGTTGGGAGCGAACTTATGCTTACTGGAGGAGTTGGAAGTAGGGATCCTTAAGGAACTCATTGATCAAGGGGAATGGTGGTGGAACCAATGGTTCAAGTCTATAAGACCATGGCAACCAAGTGATGTTGATTCGGAGAGAGTTATGTGGGTTCGATTATATGGTGTCCCATGTCAAGCGTGGAGTGTTGATTTCTTTGAAAAAATTGCTAACTCTCTGGGCACGTTCATATGTATAGATGACAGTACAAGAGATGTTGTTAACATGGATATCGCAAGATTTATGGTTAGGGTTCCTTTCAACTTCACCCTAAAGGAACAGATGTTGGTGGAAATTGATGATGCGAAGTTCTCGTTGGTTTTACGCGAAGACACTTACGGCCTGATTAGAGTGATGGAGAAGAGGAATTCCGCCTCTATAGGAGAATCTAACGGAACATCTCATTTTTCGTCTGATTTTGAATTGGAGTCAAACCCAGAACACGGCGAGATGGAGGGAAACGAGTCTCAAGAGGAACGGATAGACCCATCGGTTTATGAGGAACACGATAGAGGAGATGTGGTAACAAATCTGGAGAAAGTCAAATTGGGAGAAGAAGGACAACATTTACACGGCAAAGGCAGTAGGCTCAGTAGTAATCATGAAACTCCTTGGGACAATACAAACCCTTTGATAGGACCGGTAGGTGACAATCAAGACTCTTCCTTCGATAAAGCAATTCAGGCCATATTGGATCTCAAAAGACAGGAATTAGACAAACAAATTCTTTCACCCGAAAGTTCCTCTGAACGCACCGTTTCTGTACCACAACAATCTAAACATAGAGGATCTTCTAGATCTTTTGGTGGGTCCTATTTTCCAGTTGTTTCTGCTAATTCGTGTTTTAAGGAGAGAGAAAATAGTGGACACACGTTTTCTTGTGAAGAGGGCACGGAGACGGCACATAAAAGGGTTAGCAAGAGACAAAACGTTTTTAAATCTATAAATGAATTGGGTGGGCTGAAAAGCAACATGGTAAAGAGGTCCAATAAGACTTCCTTTCCTTCGAAGCCCAAGACAAACCACTTAGTCAGTAACGACGTCAAGGGAAGACAGAACCAGGTTTTGCCTTTGTCTTCTAATAGAGATTTGCTTGTTCCTGAGAGCACCAGTGATACGATAGAAAATTCTTTTTCTACTACTCAGCCGGTGGATTCTGACATTGTTAGATGTTATGTTAGAACTCTTTCCAACTTCGGTAACAGTGGTAACGAGAGGATGGTTCTGGAAATGGCAAAATTAGGAGTTTTACAGAAGAAAGGTTGGAATTTTTCGATGGAACAACCGGTTTCAATTTTGAGAAGGGAAGTTAAATATGAAGAAGGAAAGAAGGTGAACATTAATTGTTTTAAATGATTATAGGGAGCTTCAACATAAGAGAGGGTGGCAGTCTTATAAAAAGAAAAAAGGTTAGAAGTTTGATTTCAAAGGGGAGGGCGGATTTCTTTCTTATTCAAGAAACGAAATTGAAAGAGATTACTGAGTCGACAGTTAGAAGCTTATGGGGGGAGGATGATATGGAGTTTTCTTTTTCAGGATCGGAAGGATTTTCGGGAGGCTTGTTGACCATTTGGAGATCACAGACGGTTATTGCTTTGGCTAGCTTCTCTGGACCGGGGTACCTTGGTTCGAAAGTCATGTGGAAAGGAAATGTTTACTATATTTTTAATGTTTACTCATCCTGTACTCTTTCTCAAAAGCCATTCTGTGGAAAAGGTTGATCGATTTGAAAAACAAATATCAAGATGGAGAATGGATAATAGGGGGAGATTTCAACGCGGTAAAAAAGAAGAGCGAGAGATGTGGTCTTTCTTCTAGGAATTGCAATCTAGAATGGAGGGAATTTTCTGATTTTATTGATGAAACCGGTCTTGTTGATGTTCCGTGCAAAGGAAAGAGGTTTTCATGGTTTAGTGGGGATGGTAAATCAAAGAGTAGAATCGATAGATTCCTTATTTCCAACAACATTGTTTTGTCTTGGGGAGTAGTTGGCCAATGGATAGGTTTATGAGATGTTTCCGATCATTGCCCGGTTTGGTTGATGGTAGACAAAGAAGATTGGGGGCCTAAGCCATTTAAATTCAACAACGAATGGTTTAAAGACAAAAGTTTCTTCGAATTTGTTAAGAAGGAGTGGGAGGGGTTTCATGTTCATGGGAGGGGAGATTACGTCTTAAAGGAGAAACTTCGCCTTCTTAAAGAGAGATTGAAGTGGTGGGAGAAAAATGTGTTTGGAAGGATAGATCTTGAGATAGAGGAGAATGTTAAGGTGTTGAACGATTGGGACGATAGAGATGTGTGGGAGGAAGAGTTGCATCTCAACAAAGTTAAGGCTTCTAAGAACATTTGGTTCAACCTTAAACTCAAAGAGAACATGCTTATTTAAAAGAGTAGATTGAAGTGGTTAAATGATGGAGATGTCAATAGTAGATTCTTTCATAACGTTGTGAAGGAGAGAAGACGGAGGAACCGCATTTGTTTGCTTAATTCTAACGAAGGAGCCATCTCTTCGGTTAAGGAGGTGAAGGATAAAGTGAAGGCCCACTTCGAGTGCAAATTCAAGGAGGATTGTTTCGAAAGACCTTTGTTGGATGGGATTGCTTTCAATACTTTGAATGATGATCAAGCTTCTTTGCTAGAGGTTCCTTTTTCGATGGAGGAAAGAAAAGAGGCAATTTGGAGTTGTGATGGTTCTAAAAGCATGGGACCGGATGGTATATCTCTTCTTTTCTTTAAGAATTGTTGGTCTTTTCTTAGGGAGGATGTTCTTGCTTGTTTTAATAGTTTCTTCTCCGGAGCGATTTTATCCAAATCTATCACTTCTACCTTCATTGCTCTAATTCCAAAGAATAGCAATCCTTTGGTTTTAGACGATTACTGGCCTATTTGTCTCGTGGGAAGTATATACAAGGTAGTGGCTAAAGTTTTGGCAATTAGAATAAAGAAATTTTTACCCCACATCATCTCTAATTGCCAAAGTGCTTTCGTTCCGGGTAGACAAATGATGGATGGAGTGTTAATCGCTAACGAGATAGTTGATTTTGCTAGCAAGGAAGGTAAAGAGCTTCTTCTTTTCAAAGTGGATTTTTAAAAGGCATATGACAAAGTGAGTTGGAATTTCCTTAGATACATGATGAAAAGAATGGGGTTCAGGAATAAGTGGATGAGGTGGATGAAGGCGCTTATTTTCTCAAGCAAGATGTCGGTGATTGTCAATGGTAGCCCTACGAAGGAATTCTTGGTGGAAAGGGGACTTCGTCAAGGTGATCCCATTTCACCTTTCCTCTTTGTTATTATAGCGGAAGGTTTAAAGGCTTTAGTTGATAGAGCGGTTGCTAATGGGGATTTCGTTGGTTTTAATGTGAATGGAAAATGGTTCTTAGACATTCTTCAATTCGCCGATGACACGCTATTAATAGGGGACGGGAGTTGGAAGCACCTTTGGGCTATTAAAGCGGTGTTGAGGAGCTTTGAATTGGTGTCGGGTCTAAGGATCAATTATCACAAGAGTAAATTGATCGGGGTTAATATTAATGCGAACTTCTTGGGAGTTGCTACTAACTTCCTAAATTGCCGGGAGGAGGATAAGGAATTTAAATTCCTTGGTATTCACATCGGATCCAACCCTAGGAGGATTTCCTCTTGGTCTCATCTCCTAAATAACATCAAGAGGAAATTGAATTCTTGGAAAGGCCGATGGCTTAGTTTTGGAGGGAGGATTACGCTTATCAAATCAATTTCAAGTAGTTTGGCTATTTTCACTCTCTCTTTTTACAAAGCCCCAAAGAAGGTGATAGCGGAGATAAATAAAATGCAAAGTAAGTTTCTATGGGGAGGTTTGGAGGAAAGGAAGAAGTTGCATTGGGTAAAATGGAACGACTTGTGTCTTCCGGTGGAGAAAGGAGGTCTTGGCTTTAGAAGGTTGGATCAATTTAATAGAGCGCTTCTCTTGAAGTGGCATTGGAGGATTTTAGGAGCTTCCAAAGATCTATGGTATAGGATGCTAAAAGCTAGATACGAAGATGTGAACATTAGATTGTGTTGTGATAGCGAGACCGATAGGAAGGGGAGAAATAAGTCGGTGTGGTGGTCGGACTTAAGCTCCCTAAGGAAGGAGTTATCGGAGAATTTTTTCACTAACAATTTTCTTTTTCAGGTGGGAGATGGGCACACAACATCTTTTTGGCATTCTCAGTGGTTGGACGGAGGTCCTTTAAAAAACCGTTTCGAGAATCTTTTTAATTGCTGTTTGTTGCAAAACGTTTCTATTGGAGCCATGGGTGGATGGGTAGCGGGGGAGTGGCTATGGGGGGATTTTGGCATTCCCATAACTCAAGTTCTCGACACTTCAACGGTAACGACTGCTGGCTTTTTCTCTGCTCCTGGATTGGGACTGCACAACAGCATTGTTTTGGACACATCAACATCAGCAGGAGCTGCTGCATGCGCGCTGGAACTGCCCAGCCTTACCTCGGCGCTGTCCGCGGCTGCCCTTGCTGAATCGCAGCCTGATGCTGCTGTTTGGAGACGTGAATCGGATGGTAATTATAGTGTTGCTTCTTGTTACAACTATCTATGTAGTTTTAGGGTTCCATATGGACCGGCAAATAAATTTGATGGGGCCTTCAAAGACATATGGAAGGTGGAAGTTCCTTTGAAAGTAAAGGTTTTCGGGTGGAGGTGTTTCATCAACAAAATTCCGACTAAGGAATCTCTTTGGCAAAAAGGAATTCTTTCCATTTCGACGAATATTGATTGTGTTATTTGTGCCAATAGCAATGAATCTCTTCTCCACTCGTTCTTATCTTGCCGTTATGCTGGAATGGTTTGGAGAGAAATGGCCGAATGGATTGGCGTTCCCTTTAATATCGGTTTATACCTCAAAGAAAACTTCTTGATTTGGAACTCTTTTTGCCGTACGAAGAATGTCAAAAAAGGAAAACTTGGTACCGTTTGGCTTGCTACTTTATGGAGCCTTTGGTTGCGAAGGAATGACATGGTCTTTAACAACGGATCTTGGAATTCGCGGGATGTCGTTTGGAGCTGCAAAGCGCTCGTCTGGAGGTGGTCTTACATCGGGAAAATTACTCATTCCAATTATAACTTCTTTGAGTTTAGCAATAACCCATTGTTTTACTTAAGCTAGGTTTCAATCGGTCTGTAATTTTCTCTTTTTTTGGTTTGTTGGTTGTATCTTTGACTCTCTGAAGCATCAATATATTTCTTGATTTCAAAAAAAAAAACTAGACATTTTTTTAAATAATAAATAATTTTAATTGAAATATATTGACTGTGTAAAGAAATTTTACATCGTCAGTTAATCACATGTTAATTTGTTTAAATAATTTTGACTTTATTTTAATTTTTTTTAAAGAAATAAAATTGAGCGGTTACGATACATTGATAATGTAAATATTTTACACTGACCGTGCATAGCAATTAACCTCATAATAAAATTTAAAATAACATTTAAGAATAAACTAAAATGGAGAACATTTGAAGACATATTTTAGTGGACTTAAGGGTGAACAAAACATATTCAAACTATAAAATCATATTGAAAATAATAATTTTATCATTTAAAATTTATTTTTTCATTTACAAATAAATATTTAAATTTTGTTATATCATTAATTAATTAACTATAATTTTAATAAATGTTGATACAAGTAATTTGTGAACTGGGTGTTCATTGGAGGCAGAACTTATCGCCACTTGTGATTGTTAGTTTTTTTTATAAGTAAAGAAAATTGAATTACAAAGGAGTATAAGGGATGTAGACACAACATAGTTAATGAGGATATAATAATGCAAACAAAAGGAGGAGGATTTCAGAGAATTAATGAGCTTTATGCGAGCTTTCCGGTATCTTTTAATCTTTTTCGTGTGGGGAAGATGGTTATAAACCTAACATAGTTCATTGAGACTTAGACATCTTCCAAGACAACATATATAAGAAATAGACTTACAATTAAAGAATGACTTTCATTTCGCAATCAAAATAGGTTATCTAAAGTAAAGACTTTGTTATTATTACGGTTGATGGTTACACAATGTTAGAGTCTAATAGATTCACAAAAACAACTAAAACAACTTTGGTTTTTCGAAGGCGATGACAACACTCGTTACTTTCATAATTCTCTAAAAGATAGAAGAAGAAGGAATTCAATTTGCTCTATTGACACTATGACGGGAAGAATGAAAGGGGTTGAAGAAATCAAAGAGTTCACTTTCAAACATTTTGAAATTTTCTTTAAAGAAGAAGTGTGCACTAGATTGGAGCCTATTGGGATTCATTTGAACTCTTTAACGAATGAAGAATCATCGGAGCTTGAGAAACGCTTTTCCGAAGATGAAGTTAAGGAAGCAATTTGGTCGTGTGATGGTAGCAAAAGCCCGGGGCCGGATGGATTCTCAATGGAATTTTACAAAAGGTATTGGTTACTCCTTAAAGACGACTTGATGAAGTGTTGCAATGACTTCTACCATAAAGGTACTCTTGTTGAATCTATCACTTCTTCCTTTCTTGCTCTTATTCCTAAAAAGAAGAACCCGCAAGATTTGTTTGAATACCGACCTATTTGTTTAGTGGGGAGTATTTATAAGATTATTACAAAGATTTTTGCGGCAAGAATGAGAGGAGTAGTGGACAAATTGGTCTCTTCAAACCAAACTGCTTTTGTTCCGGGAAGGAGTATGATGGACGGGGTGTTAATGGTAAATGAGATTCTTGACTGGGCAAAAAGAAAGAAGAAGGGGTGCTTATTACTCAAAGTGGATTTTGAAAAGGCGTATGACTCAATTTCTTGGAATTACCTTAGATGGATTTTGGGTAAAATGGGATTTGGAAAGAGATGGATGAAATGGTTGGAATCTTGTATTTTTACTAGTTACATGTTCGTGTTGGTCAACAGTCGTGCAACAAAGGACTTTAAGGTTCAATGAGGATTACGTCAAGGTGATCCCATCTCACCATTTCTCTTTGTTCTTGCTATGGAAGGTTTAACCGCCTTAACCAAGAATTCGGTGGAGGTGGGAGATTTTAAGCCGTTCAAGTATGGAAAAAATGACTTTGTTGACATTCTTCAATTTGCGGATGACACCATCATTCTTGGAGAACCCACTTATGACAATCTTTGGAGTATAAAAGTGTTGTTGAGAGGTTTTAAGGTTGTTGAGAGATTTATCAATCTTGCTTTTACCTTAATCATCTTGGATTTAAGTTATGAACCCAAAAATTCCCCAAGTTTCCAATCGGTTGGTTAAAATATTAGAGAGTCCTTATAATATCACTCGAGTGTCGCTTCTGTTTTATTACACCTTAATTACTCGTTTTTGACCTGTGTGCGACAACAATTCAAATTGACGCCGTTGCTGGGGACTTCTGATTATTTTAGCCAATTAAAAAAATCCTAGTTTAGAGTCTTGTTAGGAATTTTTTGTTTCTTTTGTTTGTTATTTTCAGGGTTGCATTATAGTTGTAAGTATTCCATTCTATTTTCAGGTGACTCGGTAAGTTACTGTTTCAAATTGCTTCGAATTTTGTCCACAAAATCAGAAAAAAAAAAATTAAACAAATATTACTCATTTAGAAGAGATTTGTAGATTTTTTTACAAATATCTATCTTCAAATTTTCAAAAGAGATTTGTAAATTAAATAAATATCTATCTTCAAATTTTCAAAAAAAAAAATACAAAGAAATTTGTAGATTTTTTATTTCTATTTTCATATTTTAGTCAGATTATTATAATTTTTAGATTTTATATTAATCGCTTTTTTTTTTTCATTCCTTTTCTCAGTAGGGATATTATTGGCATTTTCGTAATTGTTGCATTGTAGTGCTTTTTGATTTTATTTGAATCCGTGTTGATTTGATTTTGATTCTTCATTTAATTCTCATTAATGATAGTGATTTTATTTGATTTTGAATTTGATAATCATATCATGGCTGATAAAAATAGAACATTAAGAGAACTTGCTACACCTAATTCACTCTTTGCTGATTTCCCTTCTTTGTTAATTTTGATGACACATATACTTGTGATGTTTGTACTTATACCCACTTATGTTCATTTTTTGTTGAAATTGAAGCTGCTTCAGAGGTTAATATTTCTTCTGATATTTCTTATGAGATTTTCTACTTACAAAATTGATGTTGCAGATTTAAATGTAGTTCATGCTACCGAAATTTTGTCATCCATTGAACAACCATTTGCTTTAGAGCTAATTCCACTCACGGTGTTTTTAGAATTTAATGAAAATTTGTATGTAACAATTTCATGTAAACTTGAATCTAAATAGGAACAAAGTTGTAACAGTTATTGCAGGAACATAAGAAGGGAATGGGATGGACCTTAGATGACATTTCTGATATTAGTCTGTCCATGTGTATGCTTGGGATCTCACTTGTAGATGGAGCAAACGCAGTGAGGCAGTCCCATAAACCTTTGATCCTTATTGTTGTGAAAGATGAGATCATTTTCACGTACTCATTCAATACTTTTACTAATAGAAGATTTTTCTTTGATCCTGGAATAAAAAGTGAAGCCACTAATAAAAATTTCAAAGTCAATGCACACCACATAAAGCTACTTCATGTGAGCCCCACAGTGGAAAAAGAAACTGTTAAAGATATCTCATTAGTAAAGTCTACTTATCTAGTCATATATCCGCCTTGACTCCTCGGGTGTGTTCTTTCCTCTCTCTCTCTCTCTCTCTCTCTCTCTCTCTCTCTCTCTCTCTCTCTCTCTCTCTATCTCTCTTACTTTATACTTGTTTCTTTCATTGAGGACAATGTGTGTTTTAAGTGTGAGGAAGTGATCTCATTTATTTTTCTTACTTTTTTTCTTCATTTAATTTTGTTGTTTGTTTTTTTAAATAAAAAATAAATAAAAAATGCATGCTTTTTCTTTGATTTTTGGGTTACAATTGTGAGTATTTTCTTAGTTCTTTTGACTATAGACTTGTGGTGTGATGTGACTAATTTGTTTTGTATTCATAGGACTAAATGCTGAATTGTGCATCATTTGTGGTAGATCGTTAACCTATGTGAGATTTTGCGCCTAATAATTGATAACATTAAAAAATTCATCTTTTTCTTTCTTATGTGATTTCAGTCATGTCTGTTAGTCTCCAGAATTTGATCTGACTCTTTTTGAAACTATTGTTTACTTATGCATACTGATATGATAAAGGAAAGTTGTTTCTATTTTATTTTTTAGCCAGTTAGCCAAAAAATCAACCCTAAAAAATTTCATTCCTTGTTTGAAAACCCCTTGAGTTTATTTATCTCATTCTTTGTTTGAAACTCATTATGAGTCTAAAAGTAAAAAGAAATGTTATCACCCTATTTAAAGAGTTAAAAGACTCTTGGTTGAAGTTGTGTGGGGTTGAATAATTATAGTTGTGATATTTAATTGGCAAAATACTCATTTTGGTCCCTTAAGTATAGGCCATGGTTCACTTTGGTCCCTTATCTTTTTTTCGTGCCAAATTGGTCCCTTAATTTTCAAAATGATGCAATAAAGTCCCTTCCGTCAACTCCATTAGTCAAAGTCTGTTAAAAATCTACGTGGCACATTTGACCAACTATTGTGATAAAGTTAGTGTCGGAAAAACCGACGCTAAAACTATTTCTGATTTTTAATTATTGTTCATCTCCTTCCCCAAATTTTTCTGCATTTTAATTTTTGATGACTCATTTGCATATCTAACTATTCAGTGATGGCCCATGGATATTGATCCAATGCATATCAGATTTACCAAATCTTTTTATTTCAGATTTTGTTTCAATATATATTCCAATTTTTTTATGTCTTTAATTCAATTTCATATCTAAAAAATTAATTAATAAAAGAGATAGGGGAATTAGGTTTTTGATGGTTATTGTTGCACCCCAATTTTTGACCTCTGAGATCCCATCATTTTCTAAGTGTTATGATCATTATTGTTATACCCCAAAATTCACCCGCGTTCTTTTTTTTTTCAAAAAAAGAAGTCAACAGACTTCTGTCTAAAAATTTGGAGTTTTATACAATCTTGGATTTTTATTTCATAAATATCCTGATTTTATGAATACTCAATTTTTAGAATTTTTTATACAGTATTTTGGTTCGCTGTTAAATTTATTCTTACATAAACGCCAAATACTGTTTATCACTTCATACACTGTTTATTTCAGATTTATTTTCAGATAAATAATGCTGACGCAGTTGGTACAGAATTAAAATTTGCAGGCGCGGAGTCCGGGTTTCAGATTATACTGCTAGTTACCAGTCAAACCCGCTATCAGCGCAATTCTCCGTGTTTGTACCATCAGTCAAATCAATTTTTTGCACTTCAAATTTCCAAGATTTTGTTCTAGAAGTCTTCTGATAATCACGTGATCAACAGAGACTCAACACTGCACAAAAATCAGGTACGCCTAACTGTCTCCTACACAAACAGTCCCTAACTAGGGTTTTTTGTTTTTTTTCAGGAGAACGAGATTTTGAGACCTCAAATGGATTTCATGGATCTCCATATATCTCAAAGTACCACCAGGCAATTTTTCAAACTTCGATTCGCTCGAACGCACAGTCAACAGCTCAAACAGTCAACAGACGACCAGTTTGACCAAAAAGTCAACAGACAGTCAAAAATGCAATTTTTTGTCAACATCCATATTTTGTCAAAAGATTCATCATGTGATCAATGGTTGGTCATAATTCATCAAGAAAAGTTCAGAAATCAACAAAACTCAAAATTGCAAAATTAGATTTTTTTACCTAAAAGTCAACTAAACTTTGACCGACCATAACTCTCTCATAATTTATCAGAAAAATTCCAACCAAAGCTCATTCTCAAGGAAATTCAATTCTCTACAACTTTGATGTTGGGACCAAGGTCAAGAAATGCTTCCGCCTAAGAGATATAAGCCAAAACATTACAGGTCATTTTCAAAGTCAACAAAAAGCAGTTTTTTGTCAAAGCCCATATCATCAAAATAACTTCTCCAAATGCAAAAACGCTTCCAAAGTGGCTTGTAGAGGACATCTTGGGATTTCCGAAAAGTAAAAGAACACTTTCATAGGATCAAAATTGAGGGAGATATGCCTTGATGAAGTTGACCTTTTTTGGAAAAATGCATGAAACAAGTAATGACCAAAATTTGATTTTTTTTCAAAAAGGCCAACTCTTTTGTGATTCAATCTTGATTCTCATTTGTTTAAAGATATTCACAACATATCCATGATTCATGACATTTTTATTTCATTTTAATTAAATTTTATTCATTTAAAGTTTAATTAAAGTGAGATAATTCAAAGATATTATCAAAGATGCTTATGGTTGCCAATCAAGACCAATTCAAGATGCTTAAAGATATTATTGCAAGATTGAAGAGAATAATACTTGAGTGATTAAACTATGGTTAAGTTTTTTAACCTAGCATAAAAGAATATTCCATTCTTTTTCCACAAAATTAATCATGACAATTCCAACTTGCTTGGCCTCCAAGATCAAACTCTTTGTCTATAAATAGAGCTTAATTTTCTTCATTCAAAAGGAGGAAAAAAAGGGGGAGGACACCAAAAAAAAACATTGTCAAGTCTTTGTTTTCTCTTTTCTTTTCTCTCTTCCAAGTTTCAAGTTTCAAAGGGAGTAAGAATTTGGAATTACAAAACTAAGAAACCTCCACTCAAACCAAGCATCATTTGAAGGTAAGTTTCCTCACTTTGAAACTCTATAAAATATGCATCATTTATATTTCATTTTAATTCAATAGTTTCTTTTATTTTCCAAATATACTTTGATTTATCTAAGTATTCATCCTTGTTTCCTTTTTTACTTGATGATGTTAAATATTGAAATACTTCTTTGCCATTGATCAAGCTCACCATGATCCATCATAAACTCACCATACAAGATCCTTTTATTTAATTTTCTTCAATATCTTTTAATCAATTTATTTTCTTTGCATAATTAATTAAAAATACCTAAAAAACCAAAAAATATTTTTCCTTTAGATTTAGGTTTATATTTTTATAATCTAATTTTTGACATAAAAAGAATATTTTTTGTTAAGTTTAATTATTTTTATAATTATTTGTTTAATTAGATTGTTAATTAACTTAAAATCAATTCCAAAAAAAATCACAAAAAAAAAATATTAAGTTTAATTTGTTTTATATTTATTTTTGTATATTATTTGATATTATTTCTTTTTTTTTCTTTTCTTTGTCCCGAATTGGAATAAAAGATCAAATATGGCAGAGATTGTATGCAGTTGATTTAAGACTTTTGGAAATTTATCGTGTAGTCGCTATGATTCTATCAAGCTTCTGATAAATTTTCATTAACTTTAAATCCGAGATCATCATTCACTCACCATCGATCTTTACTAACATCGTGAATATACTTGACTAGCTTCAAGATGATTCACATGCTAACATACTAACAATTGACTTTAATTTCCGCATTTTATTATATTGTTCTTTATATTTCTTGCTTTATGCTTTATTTTATTATTTATTATTTATGTTTCTGTTATTTTTTCTTTGTCCACTTGGACATATTATTTATATTTCTGTTATTTTTTCTTTGTCCACTTGGAAATATTATTTATATTTCTGTTATTTTTTCTTTGTCCATTTGGACATATTATTTATGTTTCTGTTATTTTTTCTTTGTCCACTTGGACATATTATTTATATTTCTGTTATTTTTTCTTTATCCATTTGGACATGTTATTTATGTTTCTGTTATTTTTTCTTTGTCCACTTGGACATATTATTTATATTTCTGTTATTTTTTCTTTGTCCACTCGGACATATTATTTATGTTTCTGTTATTTTTTCTTTGTCCACTTGGACATATTATTTATGTTTATGTTATTTTTTCTTTGTCAACTTGGACATATTATTTAGAAAAAAAAATTTAAATAACTAGGTTTGATAAAAAAAATACGAAAAAAACCATGTTTTCGGGGTATTTACCAAACTGTCTAGGTTTGGGATATCAGAATACTGAATGCGCCAAATTAAATGGCGTATAGGTGTAAATTTTGGGTGCATGCGCCAAATGAAATGGCATGCCCTAAAATCCCAAAGGTTTGCGCCAAATGGAATGGCGCATAAGTCTAGGGTTTTGCCCTAGAAGCCAAACCATTTGGCGCCTTAGTTCAAGGCCTTTTTTTTTTATTTTTTTTTTCATTTTTTTTTAATTCATTTTACTGGAATATATTATATTTAAAATATTTTTTTTATTTTATTTGTTATGATATTTACAGAAATAAATTTGAAAAATATTTTTTTCGCCTTAAAAATGTAATGCAGAAAACGAAAATCAAAATTGTAACATCGATTACAATATAATTTAAAAACTAAACATCGATTACAATATAATTTAAAAACTAAACATCGGTTACAATTAATTTCAGAAACGATACCAAAGATTAATGAAAAATACAACAAAATGATCAATGACGTCCATCACCAAGATAGCCATCCGTTCCGCAACCTGGTCTTGTAATGACACGTTTACCGCGATCGTTGATTCCGCCGCGAATATTGACACCGCCTCTTGCCCTAGCTCTACCCCCACCCCTTCCCCTTTGTGCTTCTTGTTGGGTTTGTGTCACGGGGGCTGGTACTGGGATGTCGCGTGGATCGCTGTCTATGAATTCGTCGACGCCCCCATAATTATCCGGAAAACCGCTGTTGTAAAGTCGGCTACCCATTCCCTCAAATGTGTTTATTCGTGGTGGTGGAGTGGGGTGGGAAAAGACTTCCGGTTCATAGCATCCCGCAACACTAGAACTACCTTGGTTAAAGCCGAATTGGTTTGTAGGTGTTGCGTAGCCGGAGGGGGCGCCACGGTAAGAGGATTCACCATGAGGACCATCGTCGGGACTAAGATGAAGGCTAGATGAACCGGGAGTTAGGTTTTGGCCGAATCCCCTTGAGGACCCAGCAAATGTTGTAAATCCGAATGGTTGTGAGTGGGTCTGATATTGGTCCGAGGAAGGATGGCGGTCTTCATACCCTTGTAATGGTTGAGATTGGGATTGGAACATATTTGATTGGCGGATGTTGCGTGCGGAACGGGAAGGAGTACTGAAAATATTTTGTTGTTGTTGCTAGAGTTGTTGTTGTTCCTGGAGTTGTTGTTGTTGTTGCTGTTGTAGGTGCTGTTGTTGGCGTTGTTGTAGGCGTTGTTGTTGTCGTTGCTGTTGTCGTTGTTGTTGCCGGAGTTGTTGTTGTTGTTCGTGTTGTTGTTGTTGTTGTTCCTCTTCCGGTTGTTGTTGTTGTGGCAAGATGTAGTTCTGTGCACGGGGATCAATTAAATAGAACGGAGCTGCAAGAAACAAGTTAGGGGATGTGGCTGTACGATACCAACTCATGTATTCAGGAGAAGGTTTCATTTCATGGTCACTAACGGGGAAGTTTAGGACATACTGGCGACGGTTCTTCCACATCTGGCGCTGATCGGGTGCAAAATCCTTCCAGTGTTGGTGTGTCCATTGATGGTTAACTCTTTTTAGGTGCCACACTCCCAAGTCAACAGGAGGGTCGGGTATCCGTTGACGCATCCCAAACTGAAGCATCACCCGGTCACTTTGATGCATTTCTATTATGTTGTACCGGATTAAGCAACACTTTGTCGTCCAAATTTCTGCATCCTGAGCTCTAGGCTCATACTCGCACTCGAGATATGGTCGCCATATGAACTGCATGCATGAGAGTTATACGTTACTGCCGGAAAAATTATTTATGGAAAATACTTAAAAAAAAAGGAGAAAAGAATTAGAGATAATACCTGATGTTGTCCAAGGTGATCAATTAGCATGCGGTACATTGTTATATTTGACCGCGGATTAAGTGTGAAGTCCATTTTTTTCACACAATATCTACAACGAAAATATAATGATTTAGTTAGAATGGAGTAGAATGTGTAAGGAGAAAATGGTATACTAAAAACTTACCTCAAGGCATACGGAAAGTCCCAACTTCCGTTGTTAACCGGGGCCAGTATGGGCATCCTCCACCACCCCCACACCTGCACCAACAGGGCGCATCCATAGAATGTGCAGGACTCAGCAACCGCGTTTTTGCATAGTGACTGGTACACGGTAGCCAGAACCGCAGACCCCCAGCTGTACAGACCAACTCTACTAAAATCCATTAGCAAACGAAGATACATAAAGTTAACCGTGTTACCAGTGCTATCTGGGAACAAAACGTTTCCAATAAGCAACAGTACGTAACACCTAGTTTTCTGCAGTATGGTCTCTTGGGGAGACGCATCATTCAAGTGAAATTTTTTATAATAATCCTTTAACCTCTTGAGGTTAACACCTTGCCCCCTAGCACCAACGGCTCCTTCTATCAAGTCTATCCCAATTGCCTCATGGCATAAGCAATTCGCCTGCATAACACAACCATTAATTGCCTTACCATCAACAGGAAGGCCAAGTAGCATATGAACGTCTTCAAGGGTGATGGTGCACTCCCCTATTGGAAGATGGAAGGTGTGTGTCTCTGGCCTCCAGCGTTCTAGCAAAGCAAGAACAAACTTGTGGTCAATAGAAGACTCGGCGATCCTGCTAATCGGACCGAAACCAGCAACGTTCAGGTATGGTATAATGCGGTCGTCCGGAGCGATGGTAGCGTGACTACGAGTGCGAAAACGTTGAACGTTCTGAAAAGAGTAAGCATGCCCAAAAAAATCAGTTAGTTTATCAGGGACAGTTGCATGATTTTAAAGTAATACCAATACACTTACGTAGGTAGCGATGTTCTGGGGGGTTCCTCTGTGTGTTTCGCCCATGGTTAGGAGAGACATGGTTGAAGGCTGAAAATTCGTAAGCTGATTGCAAAAGGATTGTTCTAAGAGTAGATGAGTGATTATGGTGATGTATCTCCAGAATTCCAAGTGCTTTATATATTGATGAGGAAAAAAACGGTAACATCATGCATGCTTGACATGTCAACACAGCCATAAGTGTTTGGTGTTGCTTCTGCAGAATGTGTTGGCATGCATGCAGTCAAACTTTCGGTGACAAATTTTTGATCCAATTGGACAAATTTTTGATCCACTTGGACAAATTTTTCTGCATTTTAATTTTTGATGACTCATTTGCATATCTAACTATTCAGTGATGGCCCATGGATATTGATCCAATGCATATCAGATTTACCAAATCTTTTTATTTCAGATTTTGTTTCAATATATATTCCAATTTTTTTATGTCTTTAATTCAATTTCATATCTAAAAAATTAATTAATAAAAGAGATAGGGGAATTAGGTTTTTGATGGTTATTGTTGCACCCCAATTTTTGACCTCTGAGATCCCATCATTTTCTAAGTGTTATGATCATTATTGTTATACCCCAAAATTCACCCGCGTTCTTTTTTTTTTCAAAAAAAGAAGTCAACAGACTTCTGTCTAAAAATTTGGAGTTTTATACAATCTTGGATTTTTATTTCATAAATATCCTGATTTTATGAATACTCAATTTTTAGAATTTTTTATACAGTATTTTGGTTCGCTGTTAAATTTATTCTTACATAAACGCCAAATACTGTTTATCACTTCATACACTGTTTATTTCAGATTTATTTTCAGATAAATAATGCTGACGCAGTTGGTACAGAATTAAAATTTGCAGGCGCGGAGTCCGGGTTTCAGATTATACTGCTAGTTACCAGTCAAACCCACTATCAGCGCAATTCTCCGTGTTTGTACCATCAGTCAAATCAATTTTTCGCACTTCAAATTTCCAAGATTTTGTTCTAGAAGTCTTCTGATAATCACGTGATCCACAGAGGCTCAACACTGCACAAAAATCAGGTACGCCTAACTGTCTCCTACGCAAACAGTCCCTAACTAGGGTTTTCTGTTTTTTTTTCAGGAGAACGAGTTTTTGAGACCTCAAATGGATTTCATGGATCTCCATATATCTCAAAGTACCACCAGGCAATTTTTCAAACTTCGATTCGCTCGAACGCACAGTCAACAGCTCAAACAGTCAACAGACGACCAGTTTGACCAAAAAGTCAACTGACAGTCAAAAATGCAATTTTTTGTCAACATCCATATTTTTTCAAAAGATTCATCATGTGATCAATGGTTGATCATAATTCATCAAGAAAAGTTCAAAAATCAACAAAACTCAAAATTGCAAAATTAGAGTTTTTTACCTAAAAGTCAACTAAAGCTCATTCTCAAGGAAATTCAATTCCCTACAACTTTGATGTTGGGACCAAGGTCAAGAAATGCTTCCGCCTAAGACATATAAGCCAAAACATTACAGGTCATTTTCAAAGTCAACAAAAAGCAGTTTTTTGTCAAAGCCCATATCATCAAAATAACTTCTCCAAATGCAAAAACTCTTCCAAACTGGCTTGTAGAGGACATCTTGGGATTTCCGAAAAGTAAAAGAACACTTTCATAGGATCAAAATTGAGGGAGATATGCCTTGATGAAGTTGACCTTTTTTGGAAAAATGCATGAAACAAGTAATGACCAAAATTTGATTTTTTTTCAAAAAGGCCAATTCTTTTGTGATTCAATCTTGATTCTCATATGTTTAAAGATATTCACAACATATCCATGATTCATGACATTTTTATTTCATTTTAATTAAATTTTATTCATTTAAAGTTTAATTAAAGTGAGATAATTCAAAGATATTATCAAAGATGCTTATGGTTGCCAATCAAGACCAATTCAAGATGCTTAAAGATATTATTGCAAGATTGAAGAGAATAATACTTGAGTGATTAAACTATGGTTAAGTTTTTTAACCTAGCATAAAAGAATATTCCATTCTTTTTCCACAAAATTAATCATGACAACTCCAACTTGCTTGGCCACCAAGATCAAACTCTTTGCCTATAAATAGAGCTTCATTTTCTTCATTCAAAAGGAGGAAAAAAAGGGGGAGGACACCAAAAAAAAACATTGTCAAGTCTTTGTTTTCTCTTTTCTTTTCTCTCTTCCAAGTTTCAAGTTTCAAAGGGAGTAAGAATTTGGAATTACAAAACTAAGAAACCTCCACTCAAACCAAGCATCATTTGAAGGTAAGTTTCCTCACTTTGAAACTCTATAAAATATGCATCATTTATATTTCATTTTAATTCAATAGTTTCTTTTATTTTCCAAATATACTTTGATTTATCTAAGTATTCATCCTTGTTTCCTTTTTTACTTGATGATGTTAAATATTGAAATACTTCTTTGCCATTGATCAAGCTCACCATGATCCATCATAAACTCACCATACAAGATCCTTTTATTTAATTTTCTTCAATATCTTTTAATCAATTTATTTTCTTTGCATAATTAATTAAAAATACCTAAAAAACCAAAAAATATTTTTCCTTTAGATTTAGGTTTATATTTTTATAATCTAATTTTTGACATAAAAAGAATATTTTTTGTTAAGTTTAATTATTTTTATAATTATTTGTTTAATTAGATTGTTAATTAACTTAAAATCAATTCCAAAAAAAATCACAAAAAAAAAATATTAAGTTTAATTTGTTTTATATTTATTTTTGTATATTATTTGATATTATTTCTTTTTTTTTCTTTTCTTTGTCCCGAATTGGAATAAAAGATCAAATATGGCAGAGATTGTATGCAGTTGATTTAAGACTTTTGGAAATTTATCGTGTAGTCGCTATGATTCTATCAAGCTTCTGATAAATTTTCATTAACTTTAAATCCGAGATCATCATTCACTCACCATCGATCTTTACTAACATCGTGAATATACTTGACTAGCTTCAAGATGATTCACATGCTAACATACTAACAATTGACTTTAATTTCCGCATTTTATTATATTGTTCTTTATATTTCTTGCTTTATGCTTTATTTTATTATTTATTATTTATGTTTCTGTTATTTTTTCTTTGTCCACTTGGACATATTATTTATATTTCTGTTATTTTTTCTTTGTCCACTTGGACATATTATTTATATTTCTGTTATTTTTTCTTTGTCCATTTGGACATATTATTTATGTTTCTGTTATTTTTTCTTTGTCCACTTGGACATATTATTTATATTTCTGTTATTTTTTCTTTGTCCATTTGGACATGTTATTTATGTTTCTGTTATTTTTTCTTTGTCCACTTGGACATATTATTTATATTTCTGTTATTTTTTCTTTGTCCACTCGGACATATTATTTATGTTTCTGTTATTTTTTCTTTGTCCACTTGGACATATTATTTATATTTCTGTTATTTTTTCTTTGTCCATTTGGACATATTATTTATGTTTCTGTTATTTTTTCTTTGTCCACTTTGACATATTATTTATATTTCTGTTATTTTTTCTTTGTCCATTTGGACATATTATTTATGTTTCTGTTATTTTTTCTTTGTCCACTTGGACATATTATTTATATTTCTGTTATTTTTTCTTTGTCCATTTGGACATATTATTTATGTTTCTGTTATTTTTTCTTTGTCCACTTGGACATATTATTTATATTTCTGTTATTTTTTCTTTGTCCATTTGGACATATTATTTATATTTCTGCTATTTTTTCTTTGTCCACTTGGACATATTATTTATATTTCTGTTATTTTTTCTTTGTCCATTTGGACATATTATTTATGTTTCCGCTATTTTTCTTTGTCCATTTGGACATATTATTTATGTTTCCGCTATTTTCTCTTTGTCCATTTGGACATATTATTTATGCTTCCGCTATTTTCTTTTTGTCCATTTGGACATATTATTTATGCTTCCGCTATTTTTTCTTTGTCCATTTGGACGCATTGTTTATGTTTCCGTCATCTTCACTTCTTCTATTTTTAAGTCAAAAGTGAGCTAAGCAATTAAGAGCCCATTGATAACCATGGATACAAAGGGTGCTTAAAACCTTCCCTTTGTATAACCAACCCCCCGAACCCAAAATCTGTCAAAAGGTATTTCCTGTTCTTTTATGCCTTTCCTATTTGGATAAAATAAAAGTCGGTGGCGACTTTTGCAAAAAAATAAAAAAATATAATAAAAGAAAAAAAGAGCAAGGAGTCAGTTCGTCGCAAAAAATCGAGTTACAGTTATGACTATAGAGATACTTCAGAGTCTCCTTCCTCCTTCAGCGCTGTTTTCCCCTTCCATCTCTAATCCTCTTCTTCTCCGATCCAGATGCAGCGCCGGGCCATGCAACACACCACCGCCATCATATCACCGCATCCATATCCCTCTCTTCTTACAGTACCCTCCGTCCTCATTCTCTAATCCTCCACATCATTTGCAGAAGAAAGTTTGAGTGATAAGGTAGTGTTAGAAATTACAGTTTTCCCCCAAATCATAAACCACATAAACAACATGAAGATTGAAGTTTTGTAAATGCCACCTGGTTTTCGTTTTCATCCAACTGACGAAGAACTTGTTCTTTCGTATCTGAAACGGAAGATGTTCTCTCTCCCTTTGCCTGCTGCAACCATGCCTGAAGCTGATATTTCCATGTCTGACCCATGGGATTTACCAGGTATTTAGCTTTTCTTTTTTCTTGTGTTCATTCATTATTCATTCTTCGTTGGCTCCAAAACTAATTGGATTATGTCTGAGTACCAGCTCACTCTAACCCTCTGAATGTCCTTATTTTATTTTATATATTTGATCATGTAAATTTTCTTTATATTTGAATTAGCTCATTAATTTATATTTGTGTTTTTTGCAGAATGAAAACTGGGTTCTGTGCCGCGTATTTCTAAAGAAAAGAGCTGGTACTAAAACCAGAAAAGAAACATTCACTGTGAAGCCCAACATGGACAACATCAATAATCTTAGCAACATTGTGAAGGACTCAACTCCAAACTCAGCTCCAAACTCATATTCAAACTCAAGCTCCGGTTCAAAGGTTGTTGTTTTGTATGACTTTTTGGCAAAGAACGGCAACAAGAACAACACTGTTATAGTGAAAATCTGTTCATATGGAAATCTTAGAGGAGAATATGGATATGGAAATACATGTTCATGAATCATGTTATTTTATTAGTCATGGTAAGAAGAGCTTTCATGTGTTAATTTAGTAGCAGCTAGATCTGCAAATGAGCCATCAAAATTAAAATGCATAAAATTTGGGGAAGGAGATGAACAATAATTAAAATCCAGAAATTGTTTTAGCGTCGGTTTTTCTGACACTAACTCCGTCACAATATTTGGTCAAATGTGCCAGGTAGACTTTTAACAGACTTTGATTAACGGAGTTGACGGAAGGGACTTGTTTGCATCGTTTTGAAAATTAAGGGACCAATTTGGCACACAAAAAAAATAAGGGACCAAAGTGAACCATGGCCTATACTTAAGGGAGCAAAATGAGTATTTTGCCTATTTAATTCGAAAAGTTGGCAGGAAAAAAAAATTGGAAAAAAAAAGAAAAAATGGAAAAAAAAAAGAAAGAAGGATGACAATTCATATTCCTTATGGACAAAAACAAGAATAAAAAGAGAAATGTGAAGATAAATAGTTGCAATGTTGTTAGTTGAAAGTGAACGAAGTTTTATTTAGTTCAACTCCCGCAATTTCTTTCAATTTTCTTTTGATCCTTTGAATTTTAGCCTTGTACCCCTATGTTTTATATCACCCTTACCTTGGCCATGTTACAACCGGAAATTTTGATCTTTGTCTGCATGTTAGATCCTTTTCAAGTTTATGGTAGTGCTAATTTTCATGTTTTTCGGTCGAAAAACTTAATTAATTTGGACCAATTTTTATGATTTTTGGGTCGGATGATATTAGTGCCTGACTTCCCTTGTAATATTTAAACCAAAAACTCACCTTATTTCATTCATTCTAAATTTTCATTGAAAAAATACAGCTTTGTACAATTTTAATGGAAAGCTAATTCCAAGAGTCGATCTATTGTATTCGGATTCTACTTTGAAGTTTTATAAATTCTGATTTCTTTTCAATTCTTCCTATAAACTCTTTTGCTTAATTCGATTACTTTCGTTTTCTTAATTTGATTGTTGCTTATAGGATAGAGTTGATTAAATTTGATTGTTTATATGATCCTTAACTATAATCGTGTTAGCGTAGCTTTTTCGTTATCGTGTTTGATTAAGTCGCATTTCCTTTATTCGCGAATGCTTAAATCTGTTTTCTTAATTTGAAAATTAAGAACATACATCATATAATATCAATTGCGCTTGTCAGTGGATATTGTAATCGAACATAATTGAATCCGCTTAGGAAATTGAAATTATAATAATTGATAATAAGTTGGAAATCAGTATAATAGATTAGCTTATTTATCAATCTTACTTTTACCTTAATCATCTTAGATTTAAGTTATGGATCTTAAACCCCCCCCCCCCCCGTTTTTAACCGATTGGTTAAAATGTTTGAGAGTCCTTGCGATACGACTCGGGTGTCGCTTCCGTTTTACTATACCTTAATTACTCGTTTTTGACCCGTGTACGACAACTGATATGTATGAGAAGAGAAAGAATACCTCAGTAGTGATTCTATAGATAAATCTAATTCTACTGACTTTGATGCATTTGAGCAGTTGACTCCTGAATTTCTAAATGCTTTTAAAACATATGGATTGCCTAATCATTCAATCAGGTTAAAATTGGGGCCATTGTTATGCTTATGCGCAACTTTAATCAATTTGAAGGCCCATGCAAAGGTACACGGCTCACTGTAACCAGGCTTTCTAATCATATCATTGAAGTAAAGATCATTTTTGGAAAGAATATTGGTAACATCATTTATATTTTTAGAATGCCTTTGTCCCCCCCTCACAATCACCATGACCATTTAAATTGGTGAGACGATAGTTCTCAATTATTATTTCTTTTGATATGACAATTAACAAATGAGAAATGTTATGATTACACTAAAAGCTACACCAACACTGTATATGCATACGGTTGCATGTACTTTTTTTAAAAAATAATTTTTCCTTACCTCTATTTTTGTGTTGGAGTTAAAATGTTTTGAAAAAACTAAGGTGTAGAGACTTTTTAGTGTACACATAGCACCCTTCTTAACAAATCTCAAGAGAAATCTTTAGACAATGTTGGTTTATACTTACCAAAAGAAGTTTTTAGTCATGGTCAATTGTATGTGGCTATCTCTCTAATTAAGACTAAAAAAAGTCTTAAGATTCTGATTCATAACAAAGATAAACAAGCTATGACTACTACCACTAATGTTGTATTCAAGGAAGTATTTCACAACATTTATTAGTATTTTTTTTAATATATGCTTTTTTTATCATATTTTGCTAAATACAAGTAACATTTTTAACTTTACATCTAACCTATTTATTTATTTATTGTTCTAACCTTTGACTTTATTTTGAAGATTCACGTAACAAATCTAAACTATTTTATCACTCGTTGTAACACATCCTGTATTTTCATTCTTCATTTGCTACTTATTATGGATCATTAATTATGTTTAATGACATTAACAAATCTTTTGTTGTCATATTTTGAATTCATAATTCTTAATTGTACATTCTCCATTAATATAAACTTTTTATAGGTTTTTCTACAATAACATATTTAATTTACTCGTAAAGGAGCATGGGTATCTTACTAGTTTATCAATAACGTTCATATTCTTGAATTCAGCGAGACATCTTTTTAAATAATAAAATTGAAAATGAAATTTAAAAATAAGCTAAAATGGAAAAATCTAATAGATATATTGTTGTGGACTTGAGGTTGAGCAAAAACATATTCAAACTATAAAATTATATTGAAAACAATTGTTTTATCATTTAAAGTTTATTTTTTCATTTACAAATAAATATTTAAATCTTGTTATATCATTAATTAATTAATTATAATTTTAATATGTAACACCCCATATATACATTGCCTAGGATATATGTATATAACATTCAATGGTACTCGAAAATCATAAAGTTTAAGCAACGGAATGAATAATGTATAAGTACAATAACAAAAGCCCAAACTGTCATGGCCAAAATACAAGAAATCCCACATAGTACAAATACATATCCGAGGTACAAAAAGTCATAAGACTAAGAAGAACACATCGCCAAGAAACACCATCTCGGAGCTACACCATCTTACACTTTCCACGATTCTGTCTCGAACCACCAGTAAAAAGAATAATTGGAATGGGGGTGAGATTACTAAATCTCAGTGAGTTTCTCTATCTTAGGGGTTCACTCGGTTCTATAGGGAACATACAATCGAAACGGATTCACCAAGAATCCAGGTTACCTCACGGCTAGGTACAAGTACAAACAACGTAAACCACCATTGGAAGTCCGATAACTACCCAATGCAGCAGCAACAACAAGCATAAGCTAAAACATCCAATATACAACCCGCACGCGTGTACGGGGAATCCAAGAGTAGGTTTACTTACCTGATACATAGATTACGCATCCACACCCTCGGTGAGTTACACCCATGTCTAGTTGCCAAGAGACTTGTACATGCACATCGCAAGTGAATCGGATAAGTCCTACGTAGTTTATCCGTGACGAGTTACAACGGTGACTTGCCTACGTGGCATCACGGCCCCGTCAATCACTATACACCAATGTAATCGCCACAATGTACAAAAACGCCATCAAGGCTACATGAGCCCACCGGGCGAAAGCCTAGTGATTATCAACGTGACATCACTAGAGGTGAGTTACCCGAGAAGTGCATCCTATATGGTACCACTATCTCACCATACCAAGAATACCAATGAGACCCAAGTGGGAAACGCTATATAGACCCGCACTTGCACATTCCCTTTGGTAGCTCAAATGCGTAAGACAATACCCGGATCATACAGCAAGGTATCTAAGATCACACATCATGGAACACACTAAAGATCACACAACATTAGTCGTGGTCTTAAGCGATTTACCATCTATTAGCCAGGTCTACTCTGATTCTAGTATATATCTCAAACACGCTCAAAGAGCCATACCAACAACAACTCTGAAGGTTCAATCAGAATAACGGAGAATCAAGCATAATTATTCCATAGGTGCAAGCATAAACGATACCACGTATACATTCCACTTCAATAATGCATTTACAAGGTATTCGTCTAAACGATTCATTGCACTAACTCATGTTATTATAACATATTTGGTTCACATAAGCATGGAATAACAATTCACCTTACAAACACGGTAAACACACCACTAAACAGTACTTAGGTAAGCTGTAGTAGTCGGGGAGGCAACCGATTCCCTTTTCGGAACGATTCTGCACTCAGGGGAATCAAAATAAAACTCTACAAGACAGGACCCGCTTAGCGAGATGAGTTCGCTTAGCGGGCTCGCAATTATTCTGAAAATACAAATAGCATCCGCTAAGCAACCTGAGTCCGCTTAGCGAGATGACGATTCTGCAGAAAAATGCAGCAGATGTCAGACCTGCGTTTAGGGTTCTTCCAGCCCTCAATTCCACCTGCATGAAGCATATAACAGTACATATGCATAATAGGCATCACACTAAGTCATTAAGCAACCACAACATCATGTATTTGGCAAAAATCAAGGATTTCTCCACTAAAATCCCAAAATCCCCAAATTCATACAAAACCCTCATTCCCTATGGTCTCTATCTAGAGACTCACCTGATACAAGGAGAGAACTATGAAAATCAGGAGCAAGAGTGATGAAATGGATGGATCAAGAATGGTGATGAGGTTGGACTTCTTCTTCTCTTCCTCTCCTTCACGTTCTCCTCTCCCTCCCTTCCAAAATTTTGTTTTTGTTTCACAAAATGGAAAAGATCCCTTAGCCAAAAAACCCTTAAGTCTTAGTATTAGGTGCAATGACCAAAACACCCCCAGCTAGGCTTTATTTACCACAATGCCACTTAGTTCCATCTCGACTAAATGAAATTCCTATTATTTAATCTCTTGATATAAAATTAGGATATTACATAATAAATTTTGATACAAGTAATTTGTGAATTGGGTGTTCATTGGAAGTAGAACTTGTGCCCACTTGTGATCGTTAGATTTTTTATAAATAAATAAAATTGAATTACATAGCAGTACAAGGGATTTTCAATCCATACCACAAGGAATTTGGATCTCTCCTATTTTAATGGAACAGATATCCCTCCTATTTGTAATCCAATGGTGAATACATCTATACAAAAAACAATAGTTTATAAGAGATAATTAAATAGAGCAAATGAATGGCTAGGATTAAAGTAGTATGGAAGCATGAGAGAAAGAGCAGGAGACAAGATATATACAATAGCAAAAGTTAGGGTATAAACTTTTAAGATAAACATTTACCTGGATTTAAATACCAATCCAACCATTTATGAGAAGGTGAACTCTTGAATCTATAAAATAAGAAAACAAGTGTACCTGGTTAATACTACATTTCCCCTTGCTTAAAAAATAACACCTCATTGTTTTGGGGTTAAATTGTGTCTAAAGAATGCCTTTTGTGACTAAATTCAGAATTGGCTCAATTGAAACTAATGGTTTGGTCATGTTTGTCTTACTCAATGCCTAAAAACGTTGCTTCCTATTATAAAAAATTCAAATGTAACCAAACTATAACTTTATCATCACTCCCAATGCTGCAAACTACCCTCTGTCCCAGCACTGTTTCTTTTTCTCATATCAGTTCTCACTTACCCTTTGTCCCTCTCTCAGATTTTACTTATCTCTCTCTCTATCTCTCTCTCTCTCTCTCTCTCTCTCTCTCTCTCACCGGTTGTCTTCTTATTACTCCTTTTGAATCCTCATTTCATCCTCTCTCTCTATATATATATCACTGATCTTCTTTTTCTTCTACTTTCTTCTTCTCACTCTTCCTCTTTTTCTTCTTCTTCCTTCTCCTGACTCTTCTTCTTCTTCCTTCTTTCTCTTTTTGTTTTTCTTTCACCCAAATACAAACATGCTGTAAAATATTGGATGAACAAAATGCATCCATTGATGCTTCTATGAAGAGTTTAAGGTTCAATTTATCCTTTTTGATTTTATGCGTTCAGCTTATGCATTTTGATTTTATGGTTTTCAATGAATAATCGTGCTTTTTAAATCTTGCTTTTGATGTTTAGGGTTAGTTGATGCTTTTTTATTTTAGGGGTTTGAATGAAGAATTGTTGATGGTGTTCAAGATGCGAACTTTTTATTAGGGTTTTATAGAAGGAAGGTGAGATTTTAGAATGTATTTGAATCATATGTTTTTGATTTGCTTGTTTTTTACAGCAGTTTTGTGATGGTAGATCTGTGGCGGCAACAAATTGGTTGCGGCGCCGAGTGTGGTTGTGGTCGGAAGATGCTCACACATTAGTTTACAGCGAGCGAAAAGGAAAGCTCTTAGAAGTTTGTTGTCAAGTTTATTATATTTCCTGAATTTATTTTGCATTTACTGATATGTAGGTTTACCATCCTGTTACTCATATGAACTTTATCTTATAATTGTATGTGTAGACTCAAAGTGGAATAAAAGATCTGGTGAAGAGAAATGAATTGACTGCATCTCTTGCAAACGCTGAATTATTTTTCATCCTGGTAAGCTTAAAGCTTTCATTTGGTCTGCTATCCATTGAAAATATCGTGCAGTAGTAATCGTAATAATTTGAACTTGATTGTTTTATCATGTAGATATCGCAGTGGATATCTTGTTCAATTTTGACAGTGCCACTATATATTTTCAAAATCGATTTTTTAAATGTTTGATTGTTGAATACTATGATACTGGTATGTATCTGAATTTGAGGTTATGCTCATTTTGAAAACATTCTTTATGTTGCATTTATTGGCGAGTACTAAATAAAAGAGTTTTAATCATGTCGGCGAAATTATGGAGATGGCTAGTGAGAAAAAAGAGTTGTTTTGACCATGTCTGTCTGTATTCTTTACTTATAGTCTGATTATGACCTAGGTGTTTTTTAGGTGAATTTGAGGATAGCTAGCTGTCTTTAGTTCCGAATATTCGATGTGAAACTTTGTTTTTTAACATTTGTTTTATTGGAGCATGGTAAATCAAGTTTCAAGATGAATCAATTGCCTTTCATGGCAGTTGTGTGTATAGTTATGTTGTTCTCATGCTTTTTCTATGTCTCATGGTCATTTTTTATATTTGACAAAAGGATAGCAGCTTTTGCTGAAGATAAGTTCCGAAGAGATGATATTGATGTGAAAACATGATCCATGGTTGTGAAGGTATCTGACAGAGAAGTTTCCACTAAAGAAATGAAAACTGGAGAAATGACTTCCATTCCATATGGAATGGTTGTCTGCTCAACTGGTATTGGCACTCACCCATTCATAAAAGATTTTATGACATAAATTGGTCAGGTGTGTTTTCAAGAAAACTTGACTTTAATATTTGTTCTGATTTATATTTCCATATTATTTCCCTTGTGCTTTGTATGTCATTTATAATTTATTTGATATCGATTATTCTTGACAGATTAATAGACGTGCCATAGATATTGATGAATGGTTGAGAGTTGAGGGAACCAACAATGTGTATGCGCTTGGTGATTGTGGTACAATAAACCAGCGAAAAGTCATGGTACCGATTGGCTAATGCTATTTCTCCATCATTCATTTAATTAGCATGTGACATTTTTAGAGCCTATAGACTTACACCAAATTTGGATGGATTCATTAATACCAAAATAATTGAGTTTCTTTTTTTGTTGTTTGATGTTAAAAAGTATACACTGCGCACATCTTGTAATTGCAACTTTTTGCGCACCTATGTTTAATGCATTTCTAAGCTAGCTGAATGTATTAAAGATATTTCTATTTACTGTCTAGGAAACTCTATCAAAGTCTTCCTGATGGTTGTTAAACTGAATTTTAGAATTTCAGGAAGATATTGTAGCAATATTTAAGAAGTCTGATGCATACAACTCAGGAACAATTACGCTCAAATAATTTCAGGCGGTAATGGATGACATCTTTGTAAGATACCCTCAGGTGGAGCTATTCCTAAAGAATAAACAAATGTGTGGCATTGATGACCTTTTGGAAGAATGCAAAGGAGATGTTGAAAAATAATCTATTGAAATTACTTTCGAAGAACTCAAACTGAAATTTTCAATGTGAACTCGCAGATGAAATTTCTTCCTGCTATAACTCAGGTGTTTGTCATACTATTTTCTTGTAGCATTTTCTTTAACGGAACCTTCATGCTTTTGTTTGTTTAGTGATATGACTTTGGGTTTCTGAAACTACATATCAGGTGACATCTCTGCAAGGAGCCTATCTGGCCAAGTGTTTTGACCAGGTGACATCTCTGCAAGGAGCCTATCTGGCCAAGTGTTTGGACCAGATGGAAGAATGTGAAAGAACCCAAAGGGTCCTATTAGGTTCAGGGGATAAGGTCGTCATCGGTTCAAACCTTTCAGGTAACTTGACCATACTAACGTACCAAACTAGATTTACTTTTATCATTCTCTTTACGTTGACACGATGATGAATGATTCAATGTTACCTCATTAATACACTTTGTTAGAACATGAAATGTTCTGATCATATTTTCTAGTTTTGATGATAACATTAGGAATGAATTTTGTATAAGACAATATGGTACTCTAATAAGTTACCTTTTCCATTTCAGGAAAAGTGTAAAAAAGTATGCAATATCTTATCTTTCAGAAGCTCTGACCTAGATGTTCTGGATGGCTACATCAGAACATGGTCCTGAAGACATCAGAACATGGTCTTGAAGTTATCAGATCATGACTATTAGAAGCAAGCTCTGAAGATCTGAAGGTATCATGATTTAAGGAACTTCCATAGTGTCGTCCTCGGTTTTTTTCTCGTGTGAGATACGAACTGACTCTTCTTTTATTTTTTGAGTTTTGAAAATCAGAGAGTCACCACCGACTTTTATTTTATCCAATTAAGGAAAGGTTTATAAAAGAAACAGAAAAAGACCTTTAAGAGATTTTGGGTTCGGGGGTAGGTTATACAAAGGGAAGGTATTAGCACCCCTTTGTATCCATGGTTATCCATGGTGTAGATGTTTTGATTGGCTGCATTTTGTGGTAAAACATTCATGTGTATTCTGTTGTCTTGACTAAGGTCATGACATGTGGTGTGTAGTGTTAAAGGTTATGCAGGTTCTGGTTGTGTAAGCTAATACATGCTGTGAGTTGGATGTCATGCTCGACGTCATGACATCAGTGTTTGACAGCAGTAGCTGCTACAGTTTCTATTCTATTTCTATTATGTTTCCTTATTTATCTCAGTCTTTATTTTGGGAAACTAAAGATTGTGCTGATTGTACATTAGTAATAGAACAAATCATGGGCTGTCTTTTTGGCACCCTGATATGTGAGAAGCAGAGAATTGAAGTGAAGAATACTGTTTGCTGTGATTTATGCAGAACAGGTACAACATCAAGATGTTCTATGGAATGTCACGACATGCTCTGTGACATCAGTATTTGACAGCAGTTACTGTTATATTTAGCTGTCACGCGCCTGCTGAGCTGGAATATAAAGATTCAGTAAGTACTCAAAAGATGCAGAATTTTCTATGGAATATTATGCAATCCTATGTGGCGCAGGTTTAAAGGTCAAGAGAATCAAGATTAGAATATTGGAGAATTATGCAGTTTCCAATTATGAAGATAAATTAGGAAACTTATGATTGAAGACCTTGTTTTTAGCAGAAAGTTTTCTGTGATTTGTAACAGTAAATAATGTTGTGATTGTAAGCCCAAGTCCAGTTGGGAATAGGTTATAAATAGGAAACTTTGTAACCTAGTTTAAGAAGCTAGCCAAGTATTGACAAGATGTAGTTTTTAGGGTTAGCCGTGTAGGTGAACCTCCCGGTTTTTGGGAAGGTCACTAATTTGTGCCTCGAAGCCTGTAGGTAAGAGGTTTGTTTTATTCACTCAGAAGTTGTAAAGCAATGAGTGGAGTTGTGTGCTTGGAGGAAGCTTTGAAGCAACTCTAAGATATGTTTATTTGTGTGCTTTGAATGTTGGTAATTAAGCCGTCGATGCAGTGGCTGAGGTGTTGACTGCTAGACATCATTGCTATGATTGGGAGTGGAATGGAGATATTCCATATCTAGGGAGAACCTAGGTAGAGGGGTCATTGGGTAGTGATTAAGTGAGGAGTTGTAAACTGGAAGTTTAGCTCTGAATTAATACTGCTAATAGTGGACTTCATCCCTGGCTTGGTATGCCCCCAGAGTAGGTTGGTTAGACCGAACTGGGTGAACAATTCTGTGTGTTCGTTACTGTTTGTATGTTGTTCTTTATTTTCTGCACTGGTTTATTAATCTGGTATAAGATGTCGTAACATCCAATATGACATCAAGGAATACTTCCAAAGCTTGCTCTTTTACAGAACCACCTCAGATCAAAATCTGGTTGTGATAACTGAGTTATCATTGTGCATAAATGGTTCCAGTATTATTATGATAGTTTAGCATACAGGTGTTGAACCAAAATTAAAGATCATCCTATCCTACCATTGCTGCGTTTATAACAGACCAGATGTCACGACATCGTATATGACATCTGGGTTCTGTCATACCAGAATTTCAATTGGTATCAGAGCAGGCATCCTATTCTGTTTCAGGATGAGATCGAGGGATGATACTTTCTGGTGCAATGGTAAAGGAGAAGAAGAGCACTTGATTGAGATGTAAAGCCTGCCCGGTTTGATCTCTGTGTTAAAGGAGTGATCAGGAGACGACTGGTTTTTACTGGAGGTTGTATGACATGGAAGTTTCAGCAGATCTAAAGAAAACACATGGTTTTATTTTCATCTCAGAAGAAGATTTTTCTGCAAATCCGGTATTGAAGACAAATTTGTCCAGGATATGTATTTTTTTTTAAGGAAGAAGGTGAAGCTATAAGTGTTAATATCAAATTCTTCATGCGGGAGTGAGGATCTTGATAAATTATCTCTTAAACTTATTTGTGACCTAATTAAGAGAATCTTCTTGATTATGGCGTCCAATATGATCCTGATATATCTGAAGATGAACCTTCTTGTGAAAATTTTCTCTAAACAAAGGAATTCTCATCTAGAGAGAAGTTGAAGGTCCAAAGTCACCGTTAATGTCATGACATCGTAAGACACTTTAGCACTTTATTATAAATGATCAGTCAAGACCTGTCAGGTTGAAGGTGCTATGAAGTATCTCTGGAGCTGTGTTCGATAAAGCTGGGGCTGATGAAAGATAAGGGTATTAATCTTATTCTGGTCTATAAAATGCTTGAGCTTATTTCTCATGATCTCTGAGTTCTTCAAGAAGAATTTAAAAGGAGATCCGTGTGTTATGAAAGAAGCCGACGTAGCTGAAAAATCTGCTGAGCAAGGAGGGTTCACATGATTGGTTGAATGGTCCCTTGAAGTTGGAGGATGGACCATTCATGACAGGGTAAGAATGAAACCTACATGTTGTTGTATGCCAAGGGAGCAGCTATGTTAGTAGGTTATTGTTGTTTGGATATTGATTTACTTTCAAACCCAACCTAGTGCACCTGGATTGATATGTTTGTGCAAAGGTTATTGTGTTAGGCCTGAGGTTTGTTGAGGATAAATTTTAGTTATTTTCCGCTGCACGGTATTTTTGTTAACCATGGTTTATATAAGTATAGTCCCCTCAACTGGTGTATGAAGTATGTATAGGTATAACTCATGGATTTAATTGCCTCTGGTAGGGATGTTGTATGATGAGACTTTTATGTACAATGCATGGATAAGCGGTGTGGAATTTTCATGATTGATAGTTTGAGGGGGAGATTTGGTTAACCTCCCCACGCCTGGTTCAGCCTTGTGTTTAGTTGGCTGTTGAACGGTGTCACATGGATCTGGCTGTTGCGTGACACATTTGTAAGAAAAGATTCATCTATCTCTTTCCTAAGGGTGAATCTAATTGGGAAAGGATTTAAGATCAATTGCTATTTGTGCCAAGTACAAGTATTTAATTGATTATCCTTGGAGTTCAAGATAACTGATGTTCTTAAAGATGTTGGAACATCTCTTCTTCAAGACCCTGTACAGGAAGGATAGTGCATTTGTTTTAAGATCTATCTCTTTGGTGGCAACATAAACATATGATCTCTGAAAAACATTTCCTGGCAAGAAACATGTTCAGCTTTGGAGTTCACAAGAAGAAGAAGACATCATCATCTTGATGGTGGTTACTTGGATCAGTTTATTTCTGATCTATGTAAGGAAGTGCATTGGCTAATGTACACTGTGAAGCCAAGAACAAGTGGCAGTATTCTTGACATCATGGAAACAGCTTTGCTCAAGGAAGTGGAATCCTTGGTACAGCTAGAGGATTAGTCTCTAACTAGTCCTTCTGATGACTCATGCATCAGAGTGTCTGATGTCGTTAGAAAAGAAGCAGGGATTCATCATAGTGTGGGCTTGGATGACATAACTGTATAACTGCGGGATGGAGGTTGCTTACTCAAACTTGGTGTCACAACTAGGTCTATGAGAGCATTGAACTCTGGTTCTGTAAAGGGAGGAAGTTCTTTCAAGTGGCAGAAGAAGGAACTGATGGCATACTGTATGCAACTACCAGTTGAAGAATAGATGTTCTGGTGCTAAACTTATGTAGTGTGAGTACATTTGTTTGGAACCTACTCCTGATCTGGAAGAGGAGACATCTGCTTTTTGTGTTGATTGGTCAGAATACAATCAACTGAACCTTCCATCCCAAATGTCAGTTTATTTCAGGCATAAGCTTATGGGAGTTGGAAGTAGAGCTCAGTGCAAGTAAAAGGATTCATTCAGGTTTTCTTTTCAAGACCTCTATGAAAATTCAAGATGAGCTTATATCTGGTATGTTCTTTTGATCAAAGGAACCAGATGTGTGAATTGTTTTCTTAACCATAGAACAGTTAGTGGTGAAAACCGAATACTCTGTATCGTGCATAGTGAAATATGGTTTTGAATATTGTGTGATGATTCAAGGGAGTCAGATTACTGTATGGAATCTGAGGTATTTTCAGGAGTTATGTCATAAGTGAATCTGTTCCAGAAACCTTGTTGAGGGAATCTCCTCATGGGGTACAGATTGTGGCATCCATTATCTCAAGAGAAGTCTGAAGAAAAGTTTATTGAGATATGGCATATATTATCCCTTAATCATGACTGATGTGTAGCTGAGTTGATGGTGTTGGTCGTGCTTTCTTTGCCTTTCCCCAAGTGTCATACAGGAGATGTTGAATGAGAAATCCAAAGAGTCTAAATGAATGATGTCATAACAGATGTTGTAACATCATTGTCAAGAAGAATGCTTTCATGTATGAAGAAGAGATCATTTAGAAGGACCTGGTGTGAGAAGCAAATTCTATCTGAGTGACTAATAGGTGCTTTGACGGGAGACTTAGTACTTATTGGATGTACAGCCTGAATACAGATTCATATACTCTGTCGGGAGCTAAGTATGTGTATGAAGTGTCCATGGTCTGATTTGAACTATGCATCAATTATAGTTCTGTGTTATCTTCAATTAAGCATTAAGAAAGGCAATGGTTGGCTGGTGAGTTGATTCAAGAAGAAGAAACATATAGGAGATGGTGAGTATCTTGATGGGAGCTGGATATTTACATCAACTATGTGGAAGAAGAAGAAGATGTATGTGATGCTTTGTTTTGTATGTTACATCACAACACTTGAAGACACCAGTAAAGATTAGGTTCAGATCTATCTGTTGAAGACATGTTCAAGAGCTATTTAGAAGTTTCTTCTACTTCAAGGTACATGAAGTGGCAGTCCGGATCTTGTGTAGCAAGCAAACTAAGGATTCCAAATTTGGAAAGTGTGGCAGTTCCAAATGAAGAATGCTTCAGGTTAAGGACAATTATTCAAAACATCCTTATGTTGTAATTCTCAGGGGGAGTATGAAGTATGACAAGACATCAATCAGTGTAGGTGGTGGAACACTCAGAGATATTGTAAAGGAGTTACTTTGTAATAGTGGAGTGTGTCAGCTAGTTAGTTGGGCAGAGGGTGCGCTCTTGAAGATATGAAGATGCGTCTTATATTTTCCATTCATCATTACAAGTTTTCCTGTATGAAGCACAAATTATCTCAGATAGGGGGAGTGTCTTCTTAGTTCAAGATATAATTCTAGAAAACTATCTTGGTCTGTTATACTCTATCATCATAATGAAGGTGGTCCAGCTCAGCAGGAGCTTTTTCAACTTAGTTAGAGGAAGTTTCTTATGAAAAGGTTTATTTAACAAGATGTATCATTACAGTCAGCTTTTCTGGGAATGGTTGAATCTAATCATGTGCGACTGGTATCCACAAATCTTGAACTCGTCTAGTGGCTGCATGTCAACAAGTGTTGGAAGGCTCTTCACAGTTGCAATATACAGTCTCAAGGTGGTCATGTCATGAAGAGTAACTTTTAAGGGGGAGATGTCCGTTGCTTTGGCAACATTTATGGCCAAACAGGGGGAGAAGAGAGTGTCACCCCAGATCATATTGAACAAGTTGGTTCTGTTCATGTTATGTGATAGTGTAGCTTGTGGAACTTGTTCAGCACGACTGATGTTTTGATGTGCTTTAGCAATTTTGCATAACTGGTAGTTTGCTAGTTGTTTTTCTACTATGTTTCTCTAATGTGATGACAAAATGTTTTAGCCAAAAATTTGCCAAAGGGGGAGATTGTAGATGTTTTGATTGGCTGCATTTTGTGGTAAAACATTCATGTGTATTCTGTTGTCTTGACTAAGGTCATGACATGTGGTGTGTAGTGTTAAAGGTTATGCAGGTTCTGGTTGTGTAAGCTAATACATGCTGTGAGTTGGATGTCATGCTCGACGTCATGACATCAGTGTTTGACAGCAGTAGCTGCTACAGTTTCTATTCTATTTCTATTATATTTCCTTATTTATCTCAGTCTTTATTTTGGGAAACTAAAGATTGTGCTGATTGTACATCAGTAATAGAACAAATCATGGGCTGTCTTTTTGGCACCCTGATATGTGAGAAGCAGAGAATTGAAGTGAAGAATACTGTTTGCTGTGATTTATGCAGAACAGGTACAACATCAAGATGTTCTATGGAATGTCACGACATGCTCTGTGACATCAGTATTTGACAGCAGTTACTGTTATATTTAGCTGTCACGCGCCTGTTGAGCTGGAATATAAAGATTCAGTAAGTACTCAAAAGATGCAGAATTTTCTATGGAATATTATGCAATCCTATGTGGCGCAGGTTTAAAGGTCAAGAGAATCAAGATTAGAATATTGGAGAATTATGCAGTTTCCAATTATGAAGATAAATTAGGAAACTTATGATTGAAGACCTTGTTTTTAGCAGAAAGTTTTCTGTGATTTGTAACAGTAAATAATGTTGTGATTGTAAGCCCAAGTCCAGTTGGGAATAGGTTATAAATAGGAAACTTTGTAACCTAGTTTAAGAAGCTAGCCAAGTATTGACAAGATGTAGTTTTTAGGGTTAGCCGTGTAGGTGAACCTCCCGGTTTGTGGGAAGGTCACTGATTTGTGCCTCGAAGCCTGTAGGTAAGAGGTTTGTTTTATTCACTCAGAAGTTGTAAAGCAATGAGTGGAGTTGTGTGCTTGGAGGAAGCTTTGAAGCAACTCTAATATATGTTTATTTGTGTGCTTTGAATGTTGGTAATTAAGCCGTCGATGCAGTGGCTGAGGTGTTGACTGCTAGACATCATTGCTATGATTGGGAGTGGAATGGAGATATTCCATATCTAGGGAGAACCTAGGTAGAGGGGTCATTGGGTTGTGATTAAGTGAGGAGTTGTAAACTGGAAGTTTAGCTCTGAATTAATACTGCTAATAGTGGACTTCATCCCTGGCTTGGTATGCCCCCAGAGTAGGTTGGTTAGACCGAACTGGGTGAACAATTCTGTGTGTTCGTTACTGTTTGTATGTTGTTCTTTATTTTCTGCACTGGTTTATTAATCTGGTATAAGATGTCGTAACATCCAATATGACATCAGGGAATACTTCCAAAGCTTGCTCTTTTACAGAACCACCTCAGATCAAAATCTGGTTGTGATAACTGAGTTATCATTGTGCATAAATGGTTCTAGTATTATTATGATAGTTTAGCATACAGGTGTTGAACCAAAATTAAAGATCATCCTATCCTACCATTGCTGCGTTTATAACAGACCAGATGTCACGACATCGTATATGACATCTGGGTTCTGTCATACCAGAATTTCACATGGGCTCTTAATTGCTTAGCTCACTTGTTTGAATCATTTGTCTTACCTTGAAATGCTTGTATGTGGTTTTAAAATACCTTTGTAAATTAACTTTGCAATGATCCTTGTGCGGATGTATACAAAGTGTTTTATCTTTCGAAAGATGTTTTGAAAAAAAGATCTTTAACTTCGTAATGATCCTTGTTTGGATATATACAAAGTATTGTCTTTTTTTTTGAAAGTTTTGTTTTGAAAAAACACAGTGATATGTGAAACATTTGTTGTTTTGATTTGAGCAAGCAATTAGGAGATCTACCCTAAATTTATAAGGTCCTTTCCTATTTTCTTTTAGAAAATTTTCTTTGACTGGATACAGAAAGAAACTAGTAGAAGACCCGTGCGTCCGCACGGGTAATTTGAATCTTAAGATGAATAATGTATTACAAACGCATAAAAGGAGTTAAAAATTCAAATGAGAAATGTTAAATTAGGATTCATAAAACATATATAGATGTAATGAAACTATATATAGTAGCTACTTAAAGAAATTGGAAATGCAATAGGCAAAAGGGTATTATAGTGATGGCGGCCCGTGAAAGTAGTAAGTTCCAAATTCACATAAGAAAAGTATTATGGTGATGGTGACCCGTAAAAATAGTGAATTTCAGTGATAAAATTCATATAAGAAAAGTAGTATGGTAAGAGTGACCCGTAAAAATAGTGAGTTTCAGTAATAAAATTCAGTACTTAGATCGACTTCAGTGGCGAAGCCAAGGCCCGGCGAGGTCGGGCACCTGCCCAGGCTCTTCTTCGTGTAACCTCAACCTCCAACAGTACACGCTCGAATCCTCGCTCTCACAATAGTAACAATTGCTTGGACTCTTTTTGGATTCGCCCATAGTTTTGGTTCAGCCATGATTTAACTGGTTCAGCTTTGGTGTTAACTGGTTCAGCTTTGAAATCCTTCTTCTAGTTTCATTAGCTTTCAGGTTGAATTTGATTCGTGTTTGCATTCCGGTTCTGAAGAATATACAGCTTTCGATGTTGCTCACAAAATGTTCGACGAAATGCCTCCACCGGTTTCTTCTCTTTTCTTCTGCTTCTGTTTTAGTTTTCTTGTGATGGGATGTTGAATTGTTACTAATGATGATGCAGCCTGTGAACTGGTTATTGTGTTGCCGTTATCGCAGTTTTGAAACTCGCACGCCACGTGTTCGATGAAATGCATAGGTCGGTTTCTTGCTTCTTTTACTTGTTTCCATGCATACTACACTTTTTGTTGGAGCATCTCTTTTTCGTCGAAGTAATAATAGCGTAAGAAGCTTAACGTTTTGTTTAACTTTGTCATCTGCACCTGCTTCTCGCTCTTCTGATAAGTTTTCTAATAAGAAATGGAGGCAACAGTTTTCTCGGCATTGGAGCCCAGCGGCGTCAAGATTATCAAACAAGGTACTTTGTTTGGGTTTTTCTATTACTTTGGTTTTGTTGGTTGTTTGTTTCCATAACCTATGAGCAATCTTGTTTCGAGGCCTTTCTTATTTCTTTTCCAGAATTTATGTAATGTTAACTAATTATAGGTAGAGAATAGATAAAGTTCTGTCACCTAAGGTTTTGTTATGATTAACAAATTGAATTTTGGTGTCATAGATAGCTCTTTCACTTTGCTCACTCAAACTAAAGTTCTTATCTCTGTAATGTTTCCTGTTTGAACAGTAGCTAGCTTAATCCTATTTCCTAACCCTCTTTTTTTTTTCCAATTCAAGCTCTCTGTTTCTTTTCTTTAGTTCCAAAACTTCTAATCTATGTTTTGAACATGTTTAAGTTTCTTATACACCATCTGTATGTAAATCTATATTAAATTCAGTAGCAATAGTTCCAAAACTTATTGAAAGCAATTGTATTCAATAAGTTTATTTTCAAAACTTATTTCCCTCTTCATGTAAATCTGTATTCAATTCTGTAACAAATCTTTTGCGGTGATATAATCCATTTTTTTGGAATCTATTAACAGTTTGCCCAGGCTTCGTACTTTTTCTGGCTTCGCCACTGATCGACTTGGTTGTTACCGATATATAATTGTTATTATAAAAAATGAGAAACTATGAATTATGATTAGAAAATGAAAAAGGCATCAGTATATGAATTTGTAGGATTTTGAAACATCACTTCACTCCTCGTGCATTTCCTTTTTCTGTTGCAACACTCTTCTTATCCGTCAATTCTTCATGTATTAGTTGCCGCTGAAAACAGATTGGACATTATTAAAATACTCGTGCATCAGTACGGATTTTAATTGTTTTGTACATCATAATTATACTCAAATATATATTGCAAAGAGTACTTATGAATATTTTTTTGTTTGAATCTAATTAATTGTGTCCCTTATCACTTTAAAATAAAATAAAATCACATCATTCATTTGAAAATAAGTTATATTTCACACTTCACTCATGCATTTCAATTTAACTAATTTTGTTATTAAAATAATGTATTATATTTAATATAAAATTTATTTATTTATTTATTTATTACTTAGAGAAGATATGCATTTCATATGTATTTAAGTCTAAATTTATTTATTTTTAAAGTAATATATGCATTTAATATGAATCAATTACGATCACATTTTACTCATTTTTTTATATTCATTTAAATTTAATTTATTTTGTTTATAAAATAATCAAGCTTATTTATTGACTATTAATTAATAGTCAATAATATTTTATATATATTTTCTTGATTGTGTCCCAAACTATTTTATACTAATAATTTCGACAAAACTTTAGTTTGACATGAGCTTAGTTTATCTCTTTCTCGTTTGATTTGTATTGTCTCAATCTTTATAACCTCCCTTCTCATAGTTCTGATAATTTTATGACAGTATGATAATATCTATTTAATTAGTTTAATTGTATATATCTTTGACATTTCAATATCATGATGGGTACACCGTACACAGCAATTTGTTAATTGCTTAGAGCTTTTTTAAATAAAAAATTAATTTTATAATAAGGGCAGCATCATATTACAATCTCCACATAAAACCAAATATACACCACATGACACATACAATACATCTCTACCTATAGCCACTAATAACACTACCGACAACACAAGCTGCTATGAAGCGAGGATAATCCAGGCCCTTTCAAATGGATATAAGCTATAGCAGACCTAGTACAAAAGCTGTTATGGTGCAGGTATCAGTAAAAAGCAGGACAGTGTTGAGAATCGTGATTGTGTACCTGCAAAAGTAAAATTTTTAAAGAGTGATATACAAATTCAAAAATTAGTAATGATGAATAATAGATGTCCCTAGTAAAGGTCATGTTGAAAATGCAAAAAGAAGTACAATTGTTGAAACTAAATTGAATTATCATAGACTCACAAGTAAATGTTGGTTACTTATATGTTATATCTCTTAAATAACTCACTGTCTCCATCAAGTCCATAAACAACAAAATGCAAAACAAATTGGAAAATAAATAGAATCTTCAGCATGTACAACCTGCAGACCAAGATTAATTGATTATATCCTCCAAAATCAAACACAGCCTGCAGACCAAACAAAATCCTCATACACAATGCATTTCAAATTTACAGTAAAAACACAAATTCAAATTCACTAAACAATGCATTTAAATTTTAAAACAAACACAACAACTTCACATTTCATTCCAAGTTTGCATCAACACCGACTTCAATGCATAAGCTCAAACACCGACATCACCTCAACGTGTTAATTTCCACATCACAATATATACTTTAAGAAAACAACCGTAAAACTCTCCTTAACAATATAATTTACAGCCTGCCATTAGAATTTACTCTCCTTAAATAGTGCTAGCTTAAGTGTTCATCACAATCATGAAACAACTTAGAAAGAATCTCATAACGCGAATTTTCGAACCTATTCTGTATCAAATAAGTTTTCCAGGTTGAGTACTCTTGACATGGATATCAATTCAACTGCATTCATCGACGTTGGCTTGTTGATCATGTACCCATGCAAGAAATTGTTGTGTTTGGTTTGATTCCCCTTATTTCTAAGTACTTGTGGAATGTCTTTTGCAGGCTCTCATCCAAATCCCTGTCAATAACCTAGAATGCATTTTATCCCCTTACTCATTTTGGATTCTTTAAAATAGCAACCTTTATAATTCCAGACCCAACATTCATACATTCAGAAGAATGAAAAGTACTTACACAAGAGACAAGCAGGATGCTCATGAGGCAGCTAAAATAACTTCATTGGTTCTGTGACAATAAAAAACTTGCAGTAAAATTAAATCAGCAAAGGAAGGTCTTCAAAATATTGTAGTAAGATTAAACTTGCAGTAATAAGAAACTTGATAGCAGACAAGGTTACAAAAAAGATCTTCAAAACATTCAGGAGTCTTGGCATTATTACCCTTGAAAATATAATTATTAATTTTATACTACTAAGAAATGTTTAAAGCAACACATGATTTGTATGAGACATACATGCATTGCTTTTGACAGAGTTTACAAAGAGGCCCATCTTTCGGACTCCAGCCTTGAGTGTATTCTTTTTCCTTCTTACCACATCCGCTTCGATGACAAACCTGTTTCCAAACAGCATCTGATGGTAAGGGATAGCTGATGTCGACTAAAGGAGTCATGCGCCGTTTGCTTCCACCATTTATTAATCCCTGTCAATTATAGAATTTTGTTGAGTCATTACATATAAAGAAGCAAATTAATATTAGAGGGGGGTAAACAGTTTTATGAAAAGATCAGACATATCCGCAAAAGTATAGTTTAAGTGCATAGTGTACCAACCTTCTCGTTGTGGCTATTACTTTCACTTAAATAACACAGTTCGACAACCAAAGGAAGTTGTAATGGTTTTCCAAGTAACTTATTGCGTGCAATTGGTCTTAAACTCTTCCACTCATTTGCAAAATCCAGAAGAGCATTCATATACACATCGTTATCTTTGACAGTTGCAGGCTCTATATTTTTCTCATCATCATCAGCTCAAGGTCTTCTGGTCGGAAATTTTCATAAAGTGGTTGTGGTCTTGCATGTTTACCGAAAATGCAAGTATAGAGGTGGATCCTTCCGGTGTATGGGCTCACCTGAAGAGTAGAAAAATGCAATTTCTTCACCGATGAGAATTATAAAGTATAAAATCCAGTCATTGCATGGCACCAAAGTAATGGTACCAACATCTACTTGAATATGGGCATCTTGCTCTAACCTAATACACCAAAACCCACAGAATACAAGTTCATCTGTTATTTTGTAAGCAAATATAAATAAACATAAATTCGTTTCAATAACTTTGCTTCCCATACAAAGAAAACGAAAAAATGTACAAATTATTTTCACCTCAAACCGCAGGGGATTAACTTGATTAGAGCATTTTACTTCAACTTCAATAGGATGAGAGGGCTGGTCATTATCCGCATCTGTTGTTAAAGTTGATTTCTTATCCTGAAACTGAAAAATAAGACATCTATACTGTCATAAGACACAAACTAAAGTAGTCATTCCTTCCATTAGACAGCTTCATTGAAAATGCACCTCTATTACCTTATCTTTATCCTCATAACTCTCTTCAGAACATCTATCCTCTACATTAGAAGCATCTACATCAAGATTTCCATCCAAAACTGAAGCATTGCATAAATCTAGGAAGGAAACACTATCAACCTATTCTACCAACAAAATAGAATAATTAGAAAGAAACAACTAATGGAGCGAATATATTTGAGGCAAAGCAACTTAGAAGTATAAACTATGTCATACCATAATATTATCATCCTGATTTATGTTTTTTGCAAGACCAGATTCATCTTCTTGATTTGCTTCTGTTTCATTTGACTTCACTGCAGAGGGTTGCCCATCCAAATGTGTTTCAGCTGATGCATCTTTAGATATAAAAATCGAAACTTTGATCGGGTTTCAATTCATAAAATATAATAGGTGGTCTAGACATGGTTGTTCACAAATCTGAAACAAAAACCAGTTCTGTTAGCTACTCAGAGAAAACAAAGCACAGACACAAAAAATCAGAACTTCATAAAAATAACTACTTTATATCCATACTATCTATAAAAATCTTGATAAACATCACTATATCAGTCATATTAAAATCAGTATAAACAACAAATTTATAAAAATCACAACTTTACCTCAACTTTATCAAAATAACTACAAAGAATACTATAAAATCAATCCTTTAACAACATTCATCAAATAACTACAAAGAACACTATAAAATGAATCCTTTAACAACATTCATCAAAATAACTACAAAGAACACATGACTACAAAGAACACTATAAAAATTCCAACTTTATGTATTTTGAACATCAGTAAACCATATTTGGGAAAATCAACTCACACCAACCAGAATCTAAACACAAATGTCTTGGATTCGTAAAATGAAATGCTGAAAATTTCAAATGTGAAGAAAACATGAAGAAGAAGAAGAAGAAGCCGAGAGAAGGGAAAAACAGAGTGTATTAACCGTGACTTCTACTTTAACAAAATCACAAAAAAAACACTATAAAAATCAGAACTTTAACTTTATTCATCAAAATCCTTAAAAAGATAACTATAAAAATCCGAACTTTATGTGTTTTGAAAAATGAGTACACCATATTTGGGATAACCAACTCACAATATCAAAATCAAAACACAAAAGTCATGAAGAACCGAAACACGAATGTGACGAAAACATGAAGAAGAAGAAGAAGAAAAAGAAGAAGAGAGAAGGGAGAAAAAGGCTTGTATTACCTGTGGAATGCGCAGGAGCTCTGATGAAGAAATGGCGAAATGAAAAGGAGAGAGAAGTATATGGATGCAAAATGAATGTAAAGGAGAGAAAGAGAGGGAAATATTGAAATTTTGTGAACTTTTGTCTACCGTGTAAAAGCCTCAATCAAATTTCAGTATTACCCAATGGTTAAGTTGTTGTTAGGAAATAAGCAAAAGTAAAATTGGGAATAAGGTGCCACTTGGAATAACGGTTACATATGATTGGTCCAATTGAAGTTTGATTTAGCAAATTACCAAAATGGGCATATTGTAGTGTAAATTTGAAATTCCAAAAGGGCAATTAAGGGTGTTAATAGGTATATTATAATCTTAGTTAGGTAGTTGATTATATGAATTGTATTTGAAACAGTAGAATTGATTTTGAAAAGAGTAACAGTGGGATTACCCTAAGAGGTGCAAGTGTGATTGTGTTCTGATTCAGATATTTTTGTCTTTGAAGTTAATGATCTAGCGCTTCAGTTATTATCTTTGACATACACGCAGTTTTATATGTACAGAAATTAAAGTGCGGGAATGTAAAATGCGGAAAGTAAATCTACGCTATTACATCGATTGTGCGAGAAATGTAAACTACGCTATTTACATGAATTTGGCAAACTATACACTTATCTATGAATTTAAATTGCAATAAGATAAAGGAAGTGTTTTTTTGGATTTTTGGATGGTTGATTTTAATTAAAATTAATGCATAATTGATTTAATTGAAAAGCTAAGAATTAGAAATAAAATTTAAACCTAAAAAATTAAGTCTAAAATATATTCATATTGCTTGTTAATTAATTTTAAAACAAAATTAATTTTTTTGTGATTTTTGAAATTGTTTTGGAACTTATTAAGCTAATTAACATATAATTATATAAACAATTATACACATAAATTAAACTTAATGAGAAAAATATTCTAATTATGTACAAAATTAGTTTATAATATATAAACTTAATTTAAATAAAAAGAAAATATTTTTTGATTTTTTTTGATAGTTTAGAAATATTTAAAATGAAATATATGAATATATATTGATTAATTAAACAAATTATTTTTATTATTAAGAAAAATAAAATATTTTTGTGTCAAAAATTAAAACAATATTTTATCAACCTAAAAATATTTTGTGTATTTTTCTGATTTTTTGAAACTATTTTTAAATAATTTTACAAAGAAAATTAAATAAAATAGAAAATATATTAAATTGTGATCCTGTGTGGTTGATGAGAGAGTCTATGGTATGTGCGCGTGTTTTGGTGCGTTGGATGAGTGGATGGAATGATCTGATGGACACAGATGCATGGTACATGGCATGATGGTGGAGCGCGTAGCACAAGATCCCAGAATTAAAAAAAAATTGCGCGCGTGTTCTGGCCAATCAGATGGCGCCACACCTTCATCTTCTACCTCCAGACTCTACTTTTAACAGCGTTTTCTTCCAAAAGGCGCTGTAATAAGTGAGCTTCATCCCTGCAAAATAGCGAATAGGGGTAAACCTATACCAAAAATGTTTCGCGACATGTTCATTCTACTAGCCCTGATTCACTGAGTTCAAATATGCATCTTGTTTCTTCTAATTTTGCCTAAATCGAAGAATCCCATTTCGAGCTCCAAGAACCCTAAAATGGTATATGCTTCAAACCTTCATAGAAATTGAATTAAAGTTCCAGAAATGATCAGAGCATCAAACTAAACACAAATATGGGATTACATCTTATTAAATATGCATGAATATTCGTATTTTTGTAAATTTCAGTTTGAACAAACCGTGGGCTATAGAGCTCGATTTAGTGAGTTTCAAAGCTTGAAATTGATCTGGACAGATTCAGTGATGTTCAGGGATTGTGTTTGAGTGTTTAGTTTGGATTGAATTGAACTGAAACTTAAAATTCGAATTTCAAATTTCTTACAATATTTCAAGCATGATACAAGTGTGTTACAAGCATGGATTTGGTTCTGAAATCGTGTGTCCTTGTTACTGAAGTGTCCTAGTTCATTTATAAGCAATGAATGTGCTGCAAAACTAAGCTACCAAGCATTGATGATTTTTGAATCTTTGAATTTTTTAATATATAAAACTTTGATTTCTTTGGCCATGTCTTGAATTTTCTTCACACCTCTTGCCATAGGTCCTCTATGCCATCTATGTTGCAGAAATTAAGCTACCTTGGTGACTCAAGCAAGAGACAAAAGCTTTGGATAATTTTCTTGCACCATTTCTTTTTTAATTTAATTTTAAATGTAATAAAATTAAACTAAAAAAAATAAAAATGTTATGGGCCTTAGGTTGGTCGTGGGAGCCCTTCAACATTATTGGGAACATGTTTGGATCATGAAAACTTGTCTGGTGGTACTTTGAGACATATGGAGGTCCATGAAATCCATTTGAGGTCTCAAAAAAACTTGTTCTCCTGAAGAAAAAAAACAAAAACCCTAGTTAGGGACTGTTCGTGTAGGAGACAGTTAAGCGTACCTGATTTTTGTGCAGTGCCGAGTCTCTGCTGATCATGTGATTATCAGAAGACTTCTAGAACAAAAATCTTGGAATTTTGAAATGAAAAAGATTGATTTGATTGATGGTACAAAACACATAGAATCGTGCTGTCAGTGAGTTTGACTGTCAACTGGCTGTCCGGGCATTAACGTAACAGTTAAAGTGAAAATTCAACAATTAAAGTTAATTTTTTCTTTTTGTTTTTTGTTGTGTTAATGGTGAAAATTTATTTACATGAGTTGTTAGATAAACACAAACATAATAAATAAATACAATATAACGTACGCGAACGAAATTACCGATAATAACCTTGAAAAATATTTAATGCACAGAAAAAATAAATATTTAACTAGAAATAAACACACATAATATTATCTTGATAATTAAACGACAGTACGACAGATAGTACGACATTTAATACTGACAGTACAAATATTACATAATATAATGAACAGTACTACAAATAAAATAAACGGTACATTAAGCGAAAGATACGACAAACTTTAAAAATGACGATTAAAAACCCATGCTATAAATAACAACATATAAATGAACGGAAGTGTAAGCAACCCAGGTCCGCATTTTTCAGGACTATGCAGACAGAAAAAGGACATGATCACCACCAAGACAGTGATGACCATAAGAAAACACGTATCCATTCACTTTGCCATTTTTGCCGAGGAAGAAGGGAAAATAATTATGAGGTAGAAGTTTGAGAAATGAGTTGAAATTTGATGTGAGAATTTATGGAAAAAATGAGGGGTATTTATAGAGTGAAAGGAAGGATAGAGACGTTGGGGAATGAAGTGATTCCGTACAAAAAAGGAAAATTTGAGTGGTAGTAGGATTTGAAAGAAAGTGTATGGTAGGGTTTGAAAAGAGAGATGTATAGAATAAAGCTAGGATTTGATTTGAAAGAAAGAGATTTGAAAATAATAAAAGATTTTGAAAAATAATAATATAGTACAAAAATTAGTGGGAAACAAAACTAATAATAATTTACTTGTTACCAGTACAGTCTGAATCCCCGGACTCTGCGCCTGCAAAAATTTAATTTTGTACCAATTGCGTCAGTACTATTTATCTGCAAATAAATCTCAAATAAACAGCGTGTGTGAAGTAATAAACAGTACTTGGCGTTTGTGTAAGAATAAATTCAATAGCAAACCAAAATACTGTATAAGAAAAATTCTAAAAACTGAGTATTCATAAAATCAGGATATTTATGAAATAAAATCAAGATTATATAAAACTTCCAATTTTTAGATAGAAGTCTGTTGCCTTCTTTCTGAAAAAAGATGCGGGCAAATTTTGGGGTATAATAGTTGCCCCTATTCAATCTTCTTAAACCTGAAGAGACCGATTGGAATCTGAAGGTAGAAGATGATTGAATATTTAGATGCCCTGAAAATTTGCACTTACCTCCACCGGAAGTGATGTTGGAAATTGCATTTGAATGTTGTCTGAGAAATGTTGTTGGCAGATCGAAACATTACCTGAGATGGGCTTTCAGATGCCATCTAGCGAATGTGTTGATGGTTTATTCTTCAGAATGAATCCATTGATTATATCTTGATGAAGGATTTGAAAACCTCTGCGTTGACCGTTACGGAACCGTCCGAGGTTACCGCTTTAAATCTTGGAGGCTGATCGTTACGGAACTGTCCAAAGTTTTTCCGCTTTAGATTTTGAAAGTTGATCTATGTGGAACCGTCTGAGGTATCTGCTTTAGATCTTTGAAGGTTGATCGTTGTGGAACCGTCTGAGGTATCCGCTTTGGATCTTTGAAGGTTGATTGTTGTGGAACCGTCTGAGGTATCCGCTTTGGATCTTGAAGATTGATTGTTTTAAGGAACCGTCTAAGGTATCGACTTAGATCTGAAGGTAGATCATTAAGGAACCGTCCAAGGTATCGACTTAGATCTGTAGGTAGATCATTAAGGAACCGTCCAAGGTATCGACTTAGATCTGTGTTGCTTGTTTTGTGTTGATAGGTGACTTGGGAAGAGAGATCTCTTCAGAATGAATCTTTGGCATGATTATATCTGAGAGGAATGTTCGTCTGAATAGAATCCAGGGGAACACTGCATGTGATTGAGAATAACTTTGCTGAGGATATTCGTCCACCTGAAAAAATCAAGTTAGTGACATGCAATGTCATGATGCATGTAATGTATATGTTGAGATTCTCAAACTAAATGAGAAACGTGCATGTTATGTATGCGTTTGTCATGAAACATTATATGCTATGTATGAATATGCGTATGATGTATGACTTATGCAATTTAGAGCGTATCAAACTTCTGATTAGGAAAATATATCCCTGCTTCCTATTTTGGAAACGAAGGCATTATGATTGTTGATGATCTTTGCTATCTTGTTCGAGTACACTCAGCTGGGGAACTTCCTTACGGACCAGGGTGTTCTGTTGAGGGATATTTGACTACCGTTTTTGAGGATGAAGGATAATTTGAAAGTTCTGATTTTGATGCACCTTGAGTGGGAATAAGAAAGATGCGTAATCCTCCGATGCACTTTTTGACCAAGCCTCGGTGTGGAGGATCACACCTTCTGGGGATAGCGATCTTGAACAGCCCTGCTGGGGAATAAGGTTTCTCGAATCACTTTGTTGGAGAGAAAAATCTCATTGATGATTTTTCCGAGAAACGTATCTCTGTTGGGGAACTTTTCTCCCGATGCTGGTTTCAGGATGATGTCCAGATAATTGGGACATTACCTGAATGCTATTCCTGTTTTTCTTATAAACATCAGTCATATTCAAATGTATATGTTCATTCAAAAATTATCATTGGGACATTTACGTATTCAAAACAGAAAAAGTGAAAACATTGATTTTGAGCATGAGCTGTATTGATTTTGAAAAAGAGCCATAATAGGTGGATTAGTACAAGGAGACAAAAATCCTAGTAGTAGGAAATTGTCATAAAACTTTGAAAAGTACTTATAAAGAGAAATAGTTATGTGAAAACAATCCAGTCAAGTTTCAACTCTGCTATTGCCAATCTGTCTTCGAGTATCTCATCCCTCACTTGTTGGAAGAAAATGATTGGACTGATTGGTGCCTTTGATGTGTTGAACCTTGAAGGTGAGTAGGTAGTCAAACGGGACATAGTCGTACGCTTTATTCCCTAACTTTTGCCTAGGCTGCCTTTTCAGGTTTTCAGCCTACCGGGATAATTATTATTTTTTAGTCTCTAATTTTTGCCTGGATCGCCCTTTCAGGTTTTCAATCCACCGAAACGCTCATTTTTGCCTAAGTCGCTGATAACACGATTTTATATCGTATATTTAGCTTGAAACCCGTAGATATTTATAGCATTTTCCGTTTATTATGCTGATTTATTATGATATTACGCGAGTTTTTGCTTTGTTTCAGGTTTTACACTCTTATTATGACTATTGGTGAAAAGGAGAAGAAATGGAGCTAAAACGACCACTATTTACGCCTAAAAGATGAAAAATGGGTGCTGAAGTAAAAAGGGAGTGCAAATAAGGCCCAAATATGCTAAAGAAGACCCAAAGGCCCAAAAGAGACGAACCAGCCCACTGAAGATCAAATGTGCGTGGCCCAAACCACACAAGCAAGTGGAGACGCACGTCTCCAACGTCTCCATGCCACATCAGCAAAAGGGAGACGCACGTCTCCATTCCCCTACATTTTCTCCACTTGAGACGCACGTCTCAAGTCATTCAAAGGCACTTCCTGAAGAAGCGAAGACGCACGTCTCCGAGCCCAGTCTGAAAAGCTCCCTCTTTTCACGCAACGTCACAGCAAAACCTCCCCTATAAATAGAACTTGCTACCTCGGTTCTAAAGGTCCGATTTCCTGCTAACGAAGTGCTGCCGAAATTGTACCGTGATTTATATTTTCTGCCTTCTTTCAATTCAAACAGTTATTTTCTCACAACGATTTCTACACCGGAAATTGTTGTGAACCTTTTATAAATCTAGCCTTACGTTAGATTTATCGCTTTTATTTTCCTTGTTTTATTTTCCGTCCATTTAAATTCCGAAGAACAATCCAGCCAACCTGTGGTGGAAGTTCAGTACTCGAAGATTCAATTGTAATTTATTTAATTCAGGTTTAATATTTACCGCCTTTATTTATATATTTATTTGCATGATATATTATATGCCAATTAACATGCCTTTTATTATAAACCAAATTAATTCATGCATGCTTAACCGTATTAATATGTCTGGCTAAATTACTAGGGTATCGGTATGTAAAGTAAGTTAACCGTGGGATCCGAAATAAATTGGCTTAATTATGTTTTGTTAACTATCACCTGTTTTTGATTTGTATGTCTAATTTAATTAGTAAGTCTTGAGAACAATAGAGCGAAAGTTTGAGGTCTTAAGACGGTTAAAGGTTAAAATCAATAGAGCGAAAGTTTGAGATCTTTAACCGGATAGTAGACATAGGACATTAGTTTTAAGGATGGCGAAAGCGTATTAAAACTAATTGGGACTTATTTATTTTCAAAAATTGTTTTTACACCCGAGCGGGATGGCGAAAGCGTACGTTAGGGATATTAGCATGTTCCGAGTCAACAGAGCGAAAGTTTGAGATTAGGAGATTTAAATAGATAACAACTTCATAAAACAGGCATTTTATTAATTACGTTGTTTCCAAAAAGCTTTTCTAAAATCTAATGGGATGGCGAAAGCGTACATTAGGATTAGGATAGTAATCTAAATCAACAGAGCGAAAGTTTGAGACGAGGATTTTTAACCAATTGAATTAGTAAAGATTTTTAATTAAATTATGCAAAAGCCAATGGACCTTCGGATCACCTTAAGTTAAACGAAATACATACTGATATCTGTCTTTTATTATATTTCTTATTATTCACAACCACTCTCCCTTAGGAGCAATCGAAATATTAGTAGCCTTAGCTTTACATAGTAACCTTAGATAACGGTAGATCGATTCATAGTCCCTGTGGATTCGATATCTTTTAAAACTACACGACACGACTGTGCACTTGCAGTCATCAGATTTATAGACACGTAAAGTCGCGATCAAGTTTTTGGCGTCGTTGTCGGGGACTATTTAAGTCGATATCGTAACTCACTGTTACACCGTAGAGACTAGGGAAATTCTTTCCTTTCTTTCTGAACGATTGTATGCCAAATACTCGTTCACAAGGAGGAGATTTAATACAACGAATTAACGAGATCGAACGTTTCATTAACGTCAAACGTCGAGCTCGCAATCTTCCCGAAGTAGCACCAATTCCGATTAATCAGGAATTGACTTTTACTGATCAAATCAATCAAATCACCCCAAAGTTAGAGATGGCTGCTCTTCGTCCTCTTAGAGACTATGCCGCTCCTTCGCGCACTGAACCACACTCAAGTATCGCACCACCCGCGATTGAGGCGAACAATTTCGAGTTGAAACCTTCGTTGGTCCAAGCTGTCCAACATAATCAATTCTCTGGAAGCCCTGCAGACGACCCCAACCTTCATTTATCTGTGTTCGTGCAATATGCCGACACTATCAAAGCTAACAACGTTAGTTCCGAAGCTATTCGATTACGTCTCTTTCCTTTCTCCTTGAGAGATAGAGCTAGAGCGTGGCTTCAATCCCTGCCTTCTAATTCCATAACTACATGGGACGAATTGAAGAGAGTATTCTTAGCGAGATACTTTCCGCCTAGCAAAACTGCTATGCTAAGAGGTCAAATCAACGGATTTACCCAGAAAGATAACGAATCACTCTTTGAAGCTTGGGAACGTTACAAGGACATGCTTATATTATGCCCTCATCATGGACTCGAACCATGGCTGATCATCCATACTTTCTATGGTGGTCTCCTATATAACACTAAAATGACTATAGATGCCGCTGCTGGCGGAGCACTAATGGACAAACCCCATGATGAAGCATACAACCTCATAGAGAACATGGCACAAAACCATTACCAATGGGGTGGAGAACGAGCCGCTCTAGAGAAAGCCCAAACCAAAGGAGGAATGTACGAAGTAAGTGGTATACACCGCGTTAACGCTAAAGTAGACGCTTTAACTCAAAAGATCGAAAACTTAACCGTCACTCCATCAGCCACCGCTGCTGCTGTAACACCTAACTGCGAGATTTGTGGATTGACTGGACATGTAGTTGCCGAATGTCAACTCCTGACTGGAGTCCCATCTGATCAAGTAAACTATGCTCAAGGAAACCCTTACTCTAACACGTACAACCCTGGATGGAAAAACCACCCGAACTTTTCTTATAAAAACAACAACGCATTGTACGCGCCTGGACAAGCACCTGCTGTCCCACCTGGCTACCAAAAAGCACCTGTAGCTGCTCAAAACACCCCTAGGAAGTCGAATTTAGAAATCATGATGGAGAACTTTATAGCTTCCCAACAACAAACCAATAAGGACTTCCTGAATCAAAACATCCACAATAGAGAGCAACTAAAACAATTATCGAACAAAGTAGATGCCTTAGCTACGCATAACAAAATGTTAGAAACTCAAATTTCACAAGTAGCCCAACAACAAGCACCTACTGCTGCCCCTGCTGGCACGTTTCCTGCTCAACCACAACCTAATCCTAAAGGACATGCGAACGCGATAACACTACGAAGTGGAACGAATTACGATGGACCCATTGATCCTAGAACTCAAAACGCACCTATGTCCCAACAAGAGCCAAAGGAAACCCAAAAGACATCAACCGATGATCAGACTGCTAAGACCAATGAGAACAACAACGAAGTGGAACCTGAAAAAGAAAAACCTTACGTTCCACCACCACCTTATAAGCCACCAATTCCTTACCCTCAGAGATTAGCGAAATCAAAAACCGAAGCGCAATTTAAAAGATTTGTAGAACTTCTGAAACAATTAAACATAACCATACCGTTCACAGAAGCCATAACCGAAATGCCTTCGTACGCTAAATTCCTAAAAGAAATCCTATCAAAAAAAAGAAACTCGAGGATAACGAAACTGTAACGCTTACCGCTGAATGTAGCGCTATCATCCAGAATAACATGCCTCCAAAACTGAAAGATCCTGGTAGTTTCTCTATACCCTGCGTAATAGGAAAAACCATCATAGAGAAAGCCCTGTGCGATTTAGGAGCCAGTGTTAGCTTGATGCCTCTTTCAACCTTTAAGAAACTAAATCTGGGTGAGCTTAAGGCAACGAGAATGTCTCTTCAACTAGCTGACCGTTCAGTCAAATACCCTGTAGGAATGTTAGAAAATATCCCTGTTCGTGTAGGTCAATTCTACATCCCAACTGACTTCATCATTATGGATATCCAAGAAGATTCTAACATCCCGATCATATTAGGAAGACCATTCTTAGCAACCGCTGGTGCAATTATAGATGTCAAGCGAGGAAAGCTTACTTTCGAAGTAGGAGAAGAGAAAATAGAATTTATTCTTTCCCAATTCCTAAAAGCACCCTCTATGATTGACACATGCTGCTCTGCCGACATAATCGACGAGTGTGTTAATGAAATAAAGTCCGAACCAAATAAGGAAACCGAGATCCTAAAAATTCCTATACCGCCAATCTTTGAAGATGACAACTGGCGTGGGGAATATCAAGATGACCACCTGAGTGAATGTTTGGCTTTAACTCCTGATCCTATACCTGGACCTAAGAAACCTGCTATAGAACTGAAAACACTGCCTACCGATCTTAGATACAAATTTCTAGACGAAGAACTAAACCGACCAGTTATAGTTAACGCTGATTTAGGACAAACCGAGACTGAAAAATTACTTACCGTCCTAAGAAAATACCCAACCGCTTTAGGATATAACATATCAGATCTGAAAGGAATAAGTCCTTCCCTCTGTATGCACCGCATTATGCTCGAAGACGATTGTAAAACCTCTAGAGAACATCAAAGGAGAATAAATCCTATTATGAGCGATGTGGTTAAAAAGGAAATCCAAAAACTGCTAGAAGTCGGAATAATATATCCAGTATCCGGTAGCAAATGGGTTAGTCCTGTTCATGTCGTACCAAAGAAATGAGGAGTCACTGTAATCACTAACGCAAAAGGCGAATCTGTAGCGCAACGTACCCAAACTGGATGGAGAATGTGCATCGACTATAGGAAGCTAAACAAAGCCACCCGAAAAGACCATTTCCCTTTACCTTTCATAGATCAAATGCTCGAACGCCTAGCTAAACACTCACATTTCTGTTATCTGGATGGATACTCTGGATTTTTCCAAATTCCTATCCACCCTGACGACCAAGAGAAGACCACGTTTACCTGTCCTTATGGGACATTCGCTTATAGACGAATGCCTTTTGGACTTTGCAATGCACCCGCGACCTTCCAAAGATGCATGATGGCAATATTTGCCGACTTCCTAGATGGAATAATGGAGGTCTTTATGGACGACTTCTCGGTCTGTGGAGGAAGTTTTGAAAAATGCTTAGAGAACCTTGAATTGGTACTTAAACGATGCGTAAGCGTAAACCTAGTCCTTAATTGGGAAAAGTGCCAGTTCATGGTTCGACAAGGAATTGTACTTGGACACATCGTATCTGATAGAGGGATCGAAGTAGATAAAGCCAAAATCGAAATTATCGAAAACCTTCAACCTCCCAAAACTGTTAGAGAAATAAGAAGTTTTCTAGGACACGCTGGTTTTTACCGACGTTTCATTAAGGATTTCTCTAAAATAACCAAACCCTTAACTGAATTACTAATGAAAGACGCCGAATTCATTTTTACCGATAAATGCACTGCAGCATTTCATACGCTTAAACGAGCATTAATCTCTGCGCCAATTATGCAACCTCCCGACTGGAATGAGCCTTTCAAAATAATGTGCGACGCAAGTGATAATGCTGTAGGAGCCGTTCTATGGCAAAGAAATGATAAGAAACTACACGTCATATACTATGCAAGTAGAACCCTAGACGAAGCTCAAATGAATTATGCCACGACAGAAAAAGAATTATTAGCTGTCGTATTTGCATTAGACAAGTTCCGTTCTTACCTGGTAGGAGCCAAAATAATCATATACACTGACCACGCCGCCATTAGGTACCTCCTAACCAAGAAGGATGCCAAACCGAGACTGTTGAGATGGATCCTGTTATTACAAGAGTTTGACTTGGAAATTAAAGATAAAAAGGGAACTGAAAATGTCGTAGCAGATCACCTCTCTCGATTGGAAAATCTGAAACCCGAACAAGTACCAATTGACGATGATTTCCCTTATGAAAGACTCATCGCTCAGTTGGAAGCTAATGAATTAGAACCATACCATCCAAACGCTGAAACCAACAACTTTGCAGAAATAGCTTTAGCCCGCTCTGACACACCTTGGTATGCAGATTTCATAAACTACCTAGCTGCTGGTGTGCTTCCTCCTGATCTAAGTTACCAACAGAAGAAGAAATTCTTCCATGACCTAAAACATTACTATTGGGACGACCCACTCCTGTTCAAAAGAGGCCCCGATGGAATCTTTAGACGTTGTGTACCCGAGGAAGAAATAGGAAGTATAATAACACACTGCCATTCTGCACCGTGTGGAGGACACCATAGCACATCTAGAACCTGCGCCAAAATCCTTCAATCTGGACTCTTCTGGCCCAACCTGTGGAAAGACTTTTATTTTGCTGTACTAAATTGTGATAGATGCCAACGAAGCGGAAATATTTCGAGACGTGACGAAATGCCTCAAAAGGGCATTCTAGAAGTTGAAATATTTGACGTCTGGGGAATAGACTTTATGGGTCCGTTTCCGTCATCGTTTGGAAATCAATATATACTCGTAGCTGTCGATTACATTTCAAAATGGATAGAAGCTATCGCTTCTCCTACAAACGATACACGAGTAGTTATCAAACTCTTCAAAGACGTCATCTTTCCTAGGTTCGGTGTGCCAAGACTGGTAATTAGCGATGGTGGGTCCCATTTCATTTCAAGAATACTTGAGAAACTCCTTCGAAAATATGGAGTAAATCATCGAATAGCTACACCATACCATCCACAAACAAGCGGACAAGTAGAAGTATCTAACCGCGAAATAAAACAAATATTGGAGAAAACTGTTGCTATATCTAGAAAAGATTGGTCAACCAAGCTAAATGAAGCTTTATGGGCTTATAGAACAGCTTTCAAAACTCCAATAGGAACTACCCCATTCAAACTCGTTTATGGAAAATCATGCCACCTCCCGGTAGAGTTAGAACATAAAGCCTATCGGGCCATTAAGAACTTAAACCTAAACTACACTGCCGCTGGTGAGAAACGACTTCTAGACATAAACGAATTAGAAGAACTTAGACAAGACGCTTACGAAAACGCCAAAATCTATAAAGAGAGAACGAAAAAATGGCACGACAAGCGGATATCTAGGAAAAATTTTAGCATAGGCGATAAAGTACTTTTATTTAATTCTAGACTAAAATTATTTCCGGGTAAGTTACGATCTAGATGGTCTAGCCCTTTCGAAATAACTAACATATTTCCGAGTGGAGCGATAGAAATCAAAGGAGAAACCGTCAAACCTTTTGTCGTAAATGGGCAACGTCTTAAGTATTACCATCATATCGAACACGATGAAAACATCGAACTTTTTAAACTTGACGAGCTGCCCGCTCATTCGAAAAAATAGTTTTCTATTTTTAAATCGTCGAGCTTACGACATAAAACAAAGCGCTTGGTGGGAGACAACCCACAATTATTTTTATTTCTATTTCTTTTACTATTTAATTTTTATTTTTAATTTTTAATTTTCTATCCTATTTTGAATTATTTTAATTATTTTAATTTTTTCTACATTTTTATTTTTTCCTACATTTTATAATAATTACTATAATTATAACTGTTATCTTAAATCGAAAAAAATATTTCCTTTTTTATAATTATATTTATTATAACTTGTTACATTTTTATTATATTTTATTTCTTCTTTTTATTTTACTTTTAAATCAACACTAGCCTAATTCTAACTTAATCTTAATATTTTCAACTTCTAGATTTTCTTAACTACTAACTAAGATGCAAGAAGTCGATAATATGGAAGTTGTGTTCCGTGGTAGAGGACAAGAAGCAAGATTTGATAAGCTGGCTGAAAAACAAATGGATTTGACTTGCTACCCTCACCAACCGACTATGGTAAGACTTGGTATCGAAGAAAGCGTTTTGCACCTGCTAAACCAAATCGGTTGGACTGGTTCTCACCTGTTCCGCAAGTTTAGTACCTACCGGAAGCTCACTCTGGAATTCTTGAGTTCCTTGACTTATCTTTCTAATTGTGGACAAGGACTGAGAAAAGGAGTCATTCTCTTTCGACTCTTTGGTATGGAATTTAACTTTTGCATCCGAGATTTTGCTGAAATGCTAGAGCTACCTCATGGATCAGATGCATACACCCAAGTAGCTGAAGACAGCCTTGCGTACTGGGAGTTAGAAAGATATTAGGGAAAGATCACTGGAAACGATAACCCTGAAGAGAACGAATTCCAATCTGAGAACATCCATAACCCTGCTTTCAGATATTTCCATAAGATCATTGCTCATTACATCTTTGGTAAACCCGATAATGTCACTGAAGTTTCTAGAGAAGAGTTATTCATCATGTTCTGCTCCTCTCAGAATTGCCCGGTCAATGCCATCGCATTCATGCTAACAAACTTCGAGCGCATCACGCAAGACGAAGTTTCACCTATTAGGATCGGCGGATTTGTCACTATGATTGCTAATGCTATAGGACTGAGAATACCTCTGCTTAGATTGACACCTCTTGGTTCCCACAATTCTAGGGACATTCACTTCTGCTTTAACCGAGGTATCATCGGTAACCTTGGACCTGATCAGTTTGATTTGCTCATTGATAACAAAGTATTGGATCAGTTCACCTTACCGAGTCCTAGGACGAGTGTGCACAACCCTGCTAACTGGCTTTACTATGGTCAGATTCCTGAGAGAGAACCCTCACCTGAAACCCCTCAAGCTTATGAACATTTTGATGAGGAAATGCACGTATCAGAATCTGAACCTGACACTCCTCCTGGATACTATGACCCTATTCCTGAAGATGAACCCATTCCTGATTATGAACCTCTTTTTGAAGATGAACCCATTCCCGAGTATGAGCCTGAGACTCCTTCTGAAGATTCTGTTGATGATGACACTGTTGATATGACTGACGTCGAGCTTGAACCACAACAACCCGCTGCATCCACCGCATCAGTGAACCAAAGAATGCCTAATCAGAACACACATGAGCAAGCCATCACTGCACTGCAACAAGATGTACAACATGTGCGCAACGAGCTACACAATTTGCAAATGCACTTCTTCGATTTCATCGACACCGTCAATGCTCAGTTCGACGAAGTTTTCAAACACATTTATTCTAATGTGCACAACAATAGACGTGGCTAGATGTTACCGTTTAGATTTTTAGATTTTATTTCTAGTTTTAGCAATTTCAAATTTCTAGTTTAGAATTTCACTTTCTGCACTTTTACATTCTATTTCTGTCAACACTCAGTACCAGTTTAATTTTAAATGCATTATTTTATTCATTACTGCTACTGTGTTATACTGCACTACTATTAACTGCTATATATTCTTGTTTACCATATTTTTGCTGTTTATAGTATGAAACAATGACACTGTTCTGAGCTTTTATTCTGTACTTAATGCTATCTGTCAGAACTGGTCTACACCCATGCACGCGTGAAACCCACTTGCCTGAGCTAGGAGACGCACGTCTCCAATCATGTGGGACCAGCACTCTGCACGCAAAGGACAGGAGACGTCCGTCTCCATGCCCTGTCCCCCAACAGACTGGCTGCCTGAGACGCGCGCCTTCCCAAGGCCAGCAGTCTGCATTGCTGCCTTTTGACCACGCAGAAGACCACCATAAATCCCATTTTTGAATTTTGAATTTGAATTTCAAAATTTATTCCTCTTCATTCTCCCCATTAATTCTTCCATTTAAACACCATAAACCTCATTCATCCTCCATCATTCACCTCTTTAACTCTACATCATTTCCCATTTCTCCATTCCATTCAAACTTCAAACATCACCATAATTCCATTTTAATTCTACATTAACCACACCATTTTCAAACCTCACTATAAAACCACACCACCACCACTCTTATTCTTCACAACCTCCATACCATTTTCTACTCTTCTACTCTCCATTCTATTTTTCTTTCCAAACTCATCATGCCTCCATGTTCAATCATCCGTAGTGTGCGTCCAGAGAGACCACCCCCTAACCTTGACAATATTATTTTCCGAGAAGACGACAACGATGTTCAAAGAACCAAATACCTCGCGTTCTATGAACGTTCGGTTGTTCCCACAAAATTTGTGAACATCGAATGTCTAGAAACTCTGGGTCTCATTGATGGTGTCACCCGTTTACTCACTAAATCTAGCCTACACCATCTTTGTACCGAAGCCGTACCAACTTATGAGCCGCTCGTCTTGGAGTTCTTGAGTTCTTTTAACTACGACACTCCTTCTGATCAACCACTCTCAACCGGTAGCATCCAATTTCGGATGTTCAACCGTGAATATACTCTGGATCAAGAAGTAGTGGCTACGTACTTGCATTTTAATAATGCACCAAATGCTCTCCGCACTATCTTTCAAGAACTCAATGGTCGTTCATGGGAGCAACATGCTTTCGAACTTTGGTTTAATCTCACTGGCGAAGTTCCTATCGGTTGGAGGGCTCTACATGCTTCTCACATCCAAAAGCCCGCTATACGTTATTTTCAACGTGTTTTGGGGCATACTATTTTTGCGAGATCCAACAACCATAAGGTAAATCAAAATGAATTATTTTTCCTTTATTGTGTGCTTAACAATGTCCGTTTCAATGCCACACCTTTTATGCTCCAACACATCCAAGGTTGCATCAACGCCCCCGCTACAAATCCCTTTCTGTTTGGCGGTATTATTACTTCCTTGGCCTGTGCCTTAGGTCTTGGTGATGACCTCATCTCCCTCTCTCATCTCATGATGCCTGCTCAATCACTCGACCTCACTTACTGCCGTGACACCCACTTGGTTTCACCCCGCAATGATGGCCGATACACTTTGGTCGTCAACAAAGTTCTGATTCCCTATGTCGTCCTTCCATGCCCAGAAAGAATCAACATCCGTTATGTTCAGCGTTGGAGGCTTATTGAAGACAATCCTCAAGATAACCAACCTGAACAACCTAATGAACCTGTGGATGCAAATGAAGAAGAACTCAACCAAGAACAAGCTGATGTCAACCAACCTCCTCCAAACAACCCTCCGCCTATTACTCTTGATGCCATGTATGTTGCAATTCAACGACAAGACCAACTCTTTCAAGCTATGCAGACAAATCAAAATGAAACACTAAGGCTTATTCGAGAGATGCAACAAGAGCACCGTGACTATGCTATTAGGAACGAAGGCCAATACACTGAAATTGCTACACAGTTGCATGATCTCAACATTCGTGTAAATGACTCTCCTACTGATAGACGTTGTCGTGTTCGTACAAGAGGCGCAAGCAGTTCTCGCAACCGCAACACTGAGGAGTAGTTCTCATGCATTGAGGACACTGCATCATTTAAGTCTGGGGGAGTCGTATTACTTGCTTTAGTTTTATTTCCTTTTAGTTTATTTCCCTTCCTTTAGTTTTATTTCCCTTCCTTGTAATGTTTTTCTAATTCAATAAAGAATATTTATGGAATTTCAAGTCTTATCTTTATAATTCCGTAGTTATTTCAATTTCTTCCATTTTCTTGAGCCATAACAAAAAATTTTTGCTCCTAAACGATAAACGCAAAACCCCACACGTTCGAGAAATACGAAGCTACTCAAACACCAAACGCATAGAAATTGACTAAGATTCAAGTCAATATCCTTATTGTCCCAACACTCTAAAACCCCCAAGTATGCGTAACCGATTTGAATACCCTTTATACCGAAACCATCGACTTTAATATTTGAAATAACCCTTAGTAGTTTATTCTAGCAGTCGGCACCGTCTTAGATACCAACTACGCAGAGAGTCGATGAATATAAGTGTATGATCCTCATAATAATAATTATGTGCTTAACCGTAATAAGGAATGTGCCTACTAAGTAAGGTGATCCTCACAAGATCATTTAACCTAACGGTCGCAAATCTCAAATACAAAGAATTTAAAAAAAAAACTCATTGTTGATTGGTTCAGAAGTCATCTGGTACTGAACTTGGTAGGAGGGACTATTGTCCGATTCCCCACGATCTACAAATGAGCGCTAAGGAGTATACCACACAATTGTGCCAGAACTCCATAAGAAGGATCATAGTCACTAACCGACTACTCTGCTATGTGCGTGTCAAGATAATGGGCTTAATGTGATTGCGCGCGAATGAAAAGGGTAAAACATGATGACGAGTCAAGGTCAAGCTATAATGGCATGATTCGGATTGGTATGCATACTGGGAGTTGTCTAGTGTCGCTACTATAAGTTTATTGCTAGGATCTGCAACATTATTTTCAAACAAGAACACTATGTAGTTGAGTATGACCGAACGACGTGGTGGAAGCGTATTTCATTTCGCTGTCCTCCTATCTTTACCTTATTATTTTGCTTGAGGACAAGCAAAGGTTCAAGTCTGGGGGAATTTGATAACACGATTTTATATCGTATATTTAGCTTGAAACCCGTAGATATTTATAGCATTTTCCGTTTATTATGCTGATTTATTATGATATTACGCGAGTTTTTGCTTTGTTTCAGGTTTTACACTCTTATTATGACTATTGGTGAAAAGGAGAAGAAATGGAGCTAAAACGACCACTATTTATGCCTAAAAGATGAAAAATGGGTGCTGAAGTAAAAAGGGAGTGCAAATAAGGCCCAAATATGCTAAAGAAGACCCAAAGGCCAAAAAGAGACGAACCAGCCCACTGAAGATCAAATGTGCATGGCCCAAACCACACAAGCAAGTGGAGACGCACGTCTCCAACGTCTTTATGCCACATCAGCAAAAGGGAGACGCACGTCTCCATTCCCCTACATTTTCTCCACTTGAGACGCACGTCTCAAGTCATTCAAAGGCACTTCCTGAAGAAGCGGAGACGCACGTCTCCGAGCCCAGTCTGAAAAGCTCCCTCTTTTCACGCAACGTCACAGCAAAACCTCCCGTATAAATAGAACTTGCTACCTCAGTTCTAAAGGTCCGATTTCCTGCTAACGAAGTGCTGCCGAAATTGTACCGTGCTTTATATTTTCTGCCTTCTTTCAATTCAAACAGTTATTTTCTCACAACGATTTCTACACCGGAAATTGTTGTGAACCTTTTATAAATCTAGCCTTACGTTAGATTTATCGCTTTTATTTTTTCCTTGTTTTATTTTTCGTCCATTTAAATTCCGAAGAACAATCCAGCCAACCTGTGGTGGAAGTTCAGTACTCGAAGATTCAATTGCAATTTATTTAATTCAGGTTTAATATTTACCGCCTTTATTTATATATTTATTTGCATGATATATTATATGCCAATTAACATGCCTTTTATTATAAACCAAATTAATTCATGCATGCTTAACCGTATTAATATGTCTGGCTAAATTACTAGGGTATCGGTATGTAAAGTAAGTTAACTGTGGGATCCGAAATAAATTGGCTTAATTATGTTTTGTTAACTATCACCTGTTTTTGATTTGTATGTCTAATTTAATTAGTAAGTCTTGAGAACAATAGAGCGAAAGTTTGAGGTCTTAAGACGGTCAAAGGTTAAAATCAATAGAGCAAAAGTTTGAGATCTTTAACCGGATAGTAGACATAGGACATTAGTTTTAAGGATGGCGAAAGCGTATTAAAACTAATTGGGACTTATTTATTTTCAAAAATTGTTTTTACACCCGAGCGGGATGGCGAAAGCGTACGTTAGGGATATTAGCATGTTCCGAGTCAACAGAGCGAAAGTTTGAGATTAGGAGATTTAAATAGATAACAACTTCATAAAACAGGCATTTTATTAATTACGTTGTTTCCAAAAAGCTTTTCTAAAATCTAATGGGATGGCGAAAGCGTACATTAGGATTAGGATAGTAATCTAAATCAACAGAGCGAAAGTTTGAGACGAGGATTTTTAACCAATTGAATTAGTAAAGATTTTTAATTAAATTATGCAAAAGCCAATGGACCTTCGGATCACCTTAAGTTAAACGAAATACATACTGATATCTGTCTTTTATTATATTTCTTATTATTCACAATCACTCTCCATTAGGAACAATCGAAATATTAGTAGCCTTAGCTTTACATAGTAACCTTAGATAACGGTAGATCGATTCATAGTCCCTGTGGATTCGATATCTTTTAAAACTACACGACACGACTGTGCACTTGCAGTCATCAGATTAATAGACACGTAAAGTCGCGATCAATGGATGATTCGAATCCGGGTTTAGGAAGAACATTTATAAGCTTTTAACTCTAGAGATAGATTAGAACTTAGTATTCACTTTAGTATCGGTTCTTAATGCTTCTGTGTTGCTTGTGTTATGCTGAGAGATCGTCGACGCGAGTAATAATGTCGTTGTGTCACTTTGCGTTAGAGATAACCTCCGTTTGAGCGATACGTGATGATGTTGATGAGTAGTTTAGGTTGATTTCAACTGAGTAGTAAGTTTAAGTATTTAACGGGTATATGAGTTTCAAATCTCGAGAGTCTTTATTGTCCGACTAATGAAATTCTTTTCTATTCATAAGTTAAATTCCCGCATTTACCGTTTTAACCCATTATATTCCAAACTCAAGAATGCGAGAAATTGTCGAATGACGATTCCATAACCACTAATCCATGTGGAGACGATATGATAAAACTAAATAAATACTTACTTTTGTTTGCCTCTTTACCGCTTCAACAAAATGGCGTCGTTGTCGGGGATTGGTTTTTCTATTGGATCGCATTGCAATAGTTTCTATGTTTTTTAGTTTTGTAGATATCGTATATATTGATACCTGTATACTTTTGTATAGTTATACATACTTTAATTTTGTTTGGTGAACTAACTTAACAAGTTGAACTCGGATTAGCTCTTTAATTACAAATCTTCACTTTTCAACTTGTTTATTCATTTTCACCAAACTGTTTGTAAACATTGTGTTTTTCTTATTGTTTGATTTTTTTGCACATATGTGTTGTTTACGTATTGTTGTAAATATTTGTGTTACGTAACGTTTGTTTAATTGTGTGGTTAGGACATTTTCTTTAGGTTGCGTTGAGGCGAAAACATCGGCGTGTCGTAGAGGAAATTACTACTTGTGCACAATAAAGGCGTCGAGTTAACGACGTAAAACAAGCGCTTGTTGGGAAGCATCCCAATGATTTTATTTTGCTGTAAATGAGGTGATAAGTGGAGGCTACACTGGAAATTCAGTCTATGAACAGGTTTTTGATTTTTCTGGTGTAGCCCGCTTCGCGCGGTAAGCTACACTTCACGCGCCCTGTAACTTTTGGCCAGTGAATTTTTTTTAATGGTTCACTTGGGTAGCCTTTTTCCAACTTACACCAAGGATTTATAGTATAGTATTTTATAGTTTTATTTGTAATGCTTTTGTTTGTGTTTAGACTCAAATTTTGGTCCGATTACTTGGAGTAGCATTTGGTAATTCTCCGATTTTGATTAATTCAACATGCCAATTGTGCATTAATGATAGTGTTCAAATTTATACGTTGCAAGGTACTCGTTTATTGCTTCCTATAGCATAACATGTTTACGATACTTTTGATTTGTATAATTTTCATATCATTCATTCTTTTTGCATAACTTGCTCATGATTGGAATCACATTAGTTTCCCCCTTCTTTTACCATAAATGTGAGGTGACTTTCCGTTGTGTATATATGCGAGAGACCCACATTTCTTGTTTTAACTGGATGTTATTATGTTTAATCTTTCATTTATATTGATTTTGTGAATGTACGAAAGTGATCAAGGCAATTTTTGTTCCATTTTGAGCACAACAACCATAGCCAAGTAGTCAATGAACCTTGTGAGTGTGGGATCATTCGTAACCCCTTTTGAGCCTTTTTGTCAATGTCCGTGTTGTTTTTGCTAAATCTTGTCTATAAGTGTTTGGTTTTTAATTTTTGCATGGATGTTGATTCTTTGTTTCTTGAGCCCTCAACTTTGTGTTGATGTGAGAGTTTTTACCCTGCCTTAGAAAGTAGGGATCATTCACACATTAATGTGGTTGAATTCAAGTTGGAGAGAGAATTGATTATGTACTTATTTGGTTGTTGCTATGAGGTTGAAAAGAAAAAGAAAAGAAAGGAAAAGAAAGAAAAATATGTGAAAAAGAAAGAAAATAAAAAGAAAGAAAAAAGAGAAAAGTTTTGAAAAACAAAAACTAAAAGATTATGTAATAATTATGCTAATAAGTATTATGTTTTAGTTTGACAACTTGTGATAGAGAAGAAGTCTGATCGAGATTTTGGTGTGTGAAACTTTGTGGATTCATCACTCCCTTAGGTTTAGGCAAGTTTTTGTTTCTATTATCTTTAAGACTTATCACTTGTTTGTTAACCGAGTCGCATTACAACCTTGAAATCCCATGTGATTCGTGTCGTTGCATTTTCAATACTATTTTTGGATGAACGCATAGTATTGTCTATTGTTTGCAAGATTGTTAGGTGTGTGTCAAAGTCCTCACTGTTTAGTGTTTTTCTTCTACCGATGAGTTTTTGCTATGCCTGATTCGTGATTGAGCATGTTTTGTTTAGAATGCTTTGTATGATTTTTGAACTTAGGATTCATTTCAATTTCATGTGTCTTTGTAGGATTGTGGTAAGTTTTTACTTTGTTGTGTGTTTTTGTTTGAACCGTGCAATTGTTTTGTTTTTCTAAACTTTGTTGATTCTTGATTCTTTGGATTTTTACCCTTGATTCTTTAAGTGTTTGGCCTTGTTTGAGGACAAACATGTTTAAGTTGGGGAGAGTTTGATAAGTGCAAAAATATCATTATTTTTCATATATAATTTGTTGCACTTATCGATAGATTCATATACTTTTATACCATTTGATAGTTTTTATGTCTTTTTGTAGGTATTGATGCGTATTTGGAGCACGAGCAATAAAGTGTTGAAGACACGACTTCAAACGCGCGATTTTGAGCTACTCGTCAACGAATAAGGCTCAAAATCAAAGAATAATAAATTATCAATTTGGTTGATATTTATTCATTGTTAGATAGGAAATTGAATAAGTTTTCCAACGCTTCGAACCGGGTACGAATAGAAGTTACGGTTCTAAAGTTATGGCAATTTTACTAAAGCTGTTTTTTGTTGATAGCCAAAGCCACGCGATGCGCCCTCCCATTGCGCGGTGCGCGCTCTGGGAATTTCAAAGTGTATAAACAAGGGGAAAACATATTTTCCAGGTTTTGTTTTAGGTATTTTTGAACCCCAATCCATCATACTTCATTTTTGGGTCTAGAGAGCTTAAAAAACATCATTTGTGGCTTGTAATCAGATGATTCTTGGTCGGGAGCTTGATTGATCTTGTTTGTAACCATTTATGTTGGGGTTTTGTTGTTAGTATGCTTTGTTTATATGTATATTTATTGCTCGTGGTGTTGTTTAATGATTTTATTACAAATCTTCATTAGTGATTGCTTTCTCTATATGGGTTTGGATTGTTACAGAGATGGATGATTCGAATCCGATCTTAGGAAGAACAATTATTAGGTTTTAACTCTAGAGATATATTATAACTTAGTATTCACATTAGTATCGGTTCTTAATGCTTCCGTGTTTCTTGTTGTAATACGGTGAACTGACTTTTTATCGAAATGTCGCGGTTAAGCAAGAGTCGCCACCGACTTTTATTTTATCCAATTATAGAAAGGCTAAAAGAACAGGAAAAGACCTTTTAAAAAGATTTTGAGTTCGGGGGGTAAGTTATACAAAGGGAAGGTGTAAGGCATCCTTTTGCATCCATGGTTATCCATGGGCTCTTAATTGCATAGCTCACTTTTGAATTGTTTTGAAATGTTTGAAAAAAGATTTTCGAAGAAGAACTTTAGCTTGTAAATAAGTGTAGTCTTTTTGAATTTGATTTGAAAAAGAGGTGTAAAAAGTAATTTGAATTAGAGCAAGCAATTAGTAGCAACTACCCTAAGTTTGAAAATTCGTTCTTCTAGCTTTTCAGGCGAAAGGATCTATCCATA